>NC_139048.1:22197903-22885403 GCF_965140915.1 Aythya marila | reverse complement strand
TGATTTAAACCGAGGAGAAAAAAAACATGGCAACTCAATTACCCCCTTGCAGATCAGATCTGGCAGTTCAGGTCAAACTTTTCACCCTGCCATTTCTCAATACCTGATGCCTTAAACAAACAATATGTATTCCTCCTACAACTCTAGATGAAAATACATTTCCCATGGCGCCCTACTGTGCCTTTAAAAGTGAAAGAAAAAAATAAGGTTTAGAAATATTGTGCAAACTCTTATTTTTTAAATTATCTCCTGATCAAAATAACTTAAATTATCCAGAAGGAAACACTCTTTTACGTAAATATTTGTGCCTTCGGGAGTTGTCTAGTGTATATTGTCCTCTAGAAAAATTCATTTGCTTTTGAAAAAATCCTACACTGTTAAATACATGAAGCCATATTTCATTGAAATAAAGTTTGACTGTGTCATCACAACACAGAGAATAACTACTCTTATAGAATAAAGTGTTGTTTTGACCTGCCCAAAGAATGTTAAAAAAAAAAAAAAAAAAGTTTGTGAAAATTGGAGAAACGTTTACATGGTTCAGTCAGCCTGTACAGTGACAAAGTGCTCTCCAGACTGTTAAAGAAATTCAAGTCAAAGATTTTATAGGATCTAATTCTTAGAGATGTTCCATGTGTCATCTAGTCAATTCTTCCGGCTCCTTCTTAACAGGTTTCTGTAGCAGCACTCAATAGCTGTAACATCTGCTACCGATTTGTTTTGGGTCCCCAGAACAGGTCCCCTCTGATGCTACCACCTCCAGACCATCCCCACCTATTTTCAAAATAACTTTACTCTGCTCATTGCAATTAAAATGAGATATCTGATATGTACTCAGAGAGTGCTTTATAGGCAAAAACAATCAAGAAGAGAGAGACCAGTAGATGACCTAGTGATTACTTAGATACTTTAAGCATTAGAATTAGGGAAGTCTTTAATGAGATGACGTCTTTCACAAAAATTAATTCATTTTACTAGTACAAATTAAGTGAATGTCAAAGCTGTTTTTGCCACATTATCCCACACCATCCAGAAACCAAGTCTCCATAAAAGATCATAAGCACAAACCCACTCAACCTATGCATATGTGTCTCATCAGTGTGGTTGATTTCAGTTACAATAGGATGAGAAAACAAAATTTTGAAATGCTTTCTTCATGCTGATTTGAAAATGTTATCTGTATTCATGGTCACTTTACAACTGATCCGCCTCCCTTAAACATTCTGACCTCACTATATCACAAGCACATATTATGCCCTGCCTGACCAAAGTGACAAAATCTGACCTCCTGCCTTTATCAATAGGAACACTCTGGGCCAAGTTTTCATAATACCATACATTCAGTTTGTGCAATTACTACACCCATACAAACAAAGTTTCATCCTGGCCATTCAATGGGAAATCCAGTACATAGATAGCTATGCACAATTTAGCAAATCCCATTGTTTACTCCACAATGAAACAGAAACCTGAAAAATACTTTAGGGAAGAGGACTGCCAACAGTAAGTATAAGCTGGTTACTTATTATACATTAAGAAGTTCATCACTAGTACATTTCTAAATAAAACATGTACCCAAATAGTAGTTGTCACAACTGACTAATGCTAACACTCACATCCTTCTATGCCATGTTTAACAAAAAAAAAAAAAAAAGTGAGAGAAAAAATTGTAGTAGACAAGAAGATTCATTATAGGACAGCTATCTTCTATTATTCTCTTGAGAGGCCAGTATAAGAATAATAAAAATATTAGAGTTACTGTCATGAATAAACTGATATTTTTGTATGTTACTGTGAATGTCTCTGACCTCAACATGATATTCATGAAGAGTTTTAAAGCATCATTTGATTAGGGAGCTGGCAAGTATTTACAGCATTACTGCTTAGATTGCAAACTCTTTGCAGCAGAGACAGATTTTTTTGTTCTGAGTTGTACAAGACACTGTCAAAACAATGTCCTGCTGCAACAGTGATAATTTTACACAGTTCTGGAGTAAGTGCAGAAATGATTTCAGGAGATTTTGAAATTGTGCCATTTTTCTTTCTGCAAGTCTAGTTCACACTAAACCCCAAATTAAAATCAGTTCTTTAGTGAATCGAGACAATGTATTCAAAATAAAAAGTTACCTCCCAAGCTTTTGGTCTGAGATGCCAACTTCAGTTAAATAAAGCCATCTTCAATTGACTTCACCTTTATTTCTGTAGTTGTAAAAAAAACCTTCAAAACATTATGCATTGCACTATAAAACAACCTGAATTATACAAGTCAAACTAAGCTACTACCACATTATGACTGGAGAAAAAAAAAAAAAAAAAAGAATCACCTTTTTTCAGAAGTAGTTTTAGGGTACCTTAGCTATAACATTAGGATCTAGAGAATCTACAACACCCAAAATCTAGAGAATGTAAGCAACTTGGCACTTGGCATAAAATCTACATAGGCTTGATTCTTTTCAACAGCTACTCTGACTTCCACACCTGAAAAGCATTTTCTTTTCCCTTGGAAAGAGCTTTAAAACATAGGAGGATTTTTTATTTATTTTTTTTTTCTGCTAACACGTTCATTTATTCAGCAATGCAATCAACAGGGTGGGGATACACACCTTTTTATCTCAGTAAACTTCAAAGCAAGCCCCAGCAGTTGTAGTTGTTCCTCCACTGAAGCAGGTGCTGTACGCTCACCAGAAAGGAAAAGGCCTCACTGACGCAGGAAACTGCTACCTTCCAGCAGCTCTGGTCTGAGCTAACAGCCCTTACAATTTGCAGGGAGTTACAACAGAACAATTCTTGTTAACCCACTGAAAGCTTACAATGGGATGATGTCCCTGACTCACCACCAGCTTTAGAAAATCAAATGTGAAGTCCCAAACTAGGAGGTGAAGCAAATTGAAAATAAAGAAGTAGGAAAGGAGCTAATAGCTGGGCAACGTACTCATTAGGACTCTACCCTCTCAAGGAAGAAGAGTGATTTTTCACCGTGGTTCACCTCTAAGCCAACACAGAAATGCTTAGCGCACAGGTCAGCTTCTCCTCACCACGGCAAGGCACAGTTTCCAACTTGCCTGTGGAAGGAAATCGTGTACTTCCCTACAATCTAGTCCTGCAGAGTAACGATATGCATTTAGAGACCTGAACTATATGCAAGGTAACATACGGCAAGCGAGTTCCCAGAAGTTTTATATAGTCTGAATTCAGCGTAAATCAACAGTAACTCACCTCCACAAAGATTAAAGCCTTCTTTGCACTGAACAGACAACAACAGAAGCCACAGGACTCGCAGATGTCCTTATACTACCCCTAGCAAAAACAGTGCTGTTCCACCCTGGGGAGGTCAGATTTTAAAGCAGTGGTACAGATTTTATGTTCAATTCTTTGGTATGAAAGTGAAAATGACCTTTCCATGGCTATTATATTGTGTTTAATTTGGAGTGTATGGGGATGGAATGAGAAAGCAGGAAGACATGCACTGTTGTACAGTGCTTAGAGCACACAAGAGACGAGCAAAGTAGCACTAATTAGAAAAGCTTTCCTGGCTTTAACCACCTGCTCTGTTTTCACAAGCAAATATTCCTATCATAAGACTACAGTCCATCTCCAATGAGGTCATGACTATCAGAGTTTTCATTTAGATTTTACAAATGTACTGGCATAGATGTTCAATATCTGTACGGTATCATTCTGCAATGTCAGACAGCTTTATGAACTTAAAATAATAATAATAATTACCTTTTATAAAGCTCAAAATGTCAGAAAATGAAAATATTTAAAAACAATGCCAACATATTTTTAAAAAGCACACACAGTTGCCTCATGGAGTTGCTTGTTACCATTGACCAATAAGCAGAGAGCCTTGCTTCTGCTCCTATTCATTGGAAAGAGTTAGAGCAGGCACACCCCACAAACATACCCAGGGAGGTCTTGCCTGGAATGGAGGCTTTGCCTACCCTGCCCCACCACTGATTTGTTATTTTTTTATGCCTAAAGATTAGTTAAGATCTACTGACCATAAGTACATTTTGTTTCTTCAGGGCTCAAAGAGTCTAGGTTAGGTTTTCTTAGTATCACCCTTATAAATTCAAAGGTTCCCCTATTTCTCTTCAGAGCTAAATCAGATTTACGACAACTGTCAAAGCATAGGATGACAGATAAATTAATCTTCCCTTCATGAGTTTACATTCAAGGCATCTGGGCTGCTGATCTGGCCCTAACAAGCACAGGGTCTCTACAAGCTGTCGTTTAAAGCTGATGCTTTCATGACTGGAGATGAATTATTCTGTCATGAGAATCTATTTATTCTGGAGTTAGAAGGTGGGGCTTTGGCTTCAGGATAGGATGATTTCATGGGTTAAGGTCCCCTTGAAGCATCTGTTTAAATCTTGTCCTGGAGTTGACTATACTACACTTGGAAGTTTTAGGACATTTACTGAGCAGGGAAAAGTCTTTTTCTTCCACAAAGGTGTTACATTTTCCTCAAACCTGAAACCAGTAAAAGAGAAGAAAAAAAAGGGGGTAAATTCTCTCCATTAGAGAAGCTGATTATTTTTGAAGTCTTTATGATTCGTTTCACAACACTGTCTGCTATGCACCAACAGCCTGCTGCAATCTCTTTCCTTCTGCAGAAAGGATAAGCAGAGGAGCCAGGAGACTTCTGCTCTACCTGGGCAGAAGGAACATGTTTCAGGCCCAGGTGCTGGACACTGGAGCAGCAGCAACAAGAACAGTCCTCGAGCAAAGCAGCCAGGGAAGAGTTTCCATCTATTCCAGCTCAGCTCAGCAACCTGGGGGGAAAATGAGGCCACCAAGAAGTCAATTGAGGATCTATAAACCAAACAAGAGGATAAAGTACTGAATACTGTGAGACATTGACTGACAAACTTCAGTCTGAAGTAAGAGACAAATGCCACAACGAACCTTTTGCATCTTTAATCAGTTCCCTCATTAGCTAAAATGGTACCTAATCATTAGCTGACTGTTTTTCACCTGTGAAATTTGAAACATCACATGGGCAATTTCTGAGAAGCAGTAGGCTTAGCCTGTTAAACCAAAAAAACTGGAGTTCAATTACATGTTCCTCGGCCCCGTTAAGGGCATGGATCCAAGCCAAGCTATCATCAGGTTGGTAAAAGAAGCCATTAAGTGGTAGAAAGAAAAGAATCAATATATGAAATAGATTCGTATCTATCTAGGTTTCAGAATAATTTGAGGGCAATATAATCTTGTAAGAACAGGAAAAATGAATACATTTAAAGAAAAAAGTAGTAATGATTTCACATCAAAGCAGCAATAAGAAATATTTTGGGTGAGAAGAATGATAAACCAAAATAACTTTCCTTCTCGAGGAATCATTTTCAAGAGCTTAAAAGTAATAAAGAAAAATTCAGCTCTTCTCAATAGATAACACAGTTGCAGGCAAGAAAGACCTGACTTTCAATAAGCACTGAGAGGAGGTATAAGAATGCTAACATGGAAACAGAGGCAATCTGGAAGAAACTGGATTTTATTGTTGATATTTGATTTGTCACTTTCTCCATCCCTTTTAGGGCATAAGCCTTCTTCATGGAAGCTTTCATTTTTAGGGTGACAATATACTTTTGCCTATATTCCCTTTTATACATATATTAATCATTAAAATGTCACTATTACTCTTTTATTGTTCAAACAAGAGAATACTCTTTATAAGGCTCAAAATACACATTCAGGAGCTGATCTGTGTTCAGACTGTGACTCTTCCAAGCTGACATCTAGTCTTCCTTTTCAAGCCATCATTAGCAACGTTAGGAACTGTGCGACCAGAAGAAGAGTCCAAATTCATATTGTGTTCCCTCTTAAAACTTCCTCAAGACTTGCTCCCTCCATTACTCAGGGTCTTTTCAAACCTCTCTTCTGTCTTTTTAATGGATGGCAGAGGGGTGGACTGTTAATTTCACAGAATTTGAAAATAACAAATGTAAACAAAACAGAGACTATATCTCTTACCTAGTCTATGACTATTTCAACCATAACACAGTTTAATATATTTTAAACACATAACACAAATATATGTTTACAACAGAGCTCATTTTCTACTAAGCACCATTTGCAATTCCTATTGACCTAAATCATCCCACCTCACTGCTCAAATCCCAAATTGCTCTGGTTCAAGCCCTACGTCCATCCTCAGCTCTAAGAATTCAGCCATTCCATATGTCTGATGTTCTCTCATCTCTAAAAAATGGCAGAACTATGTAAAGTAACAGGAAAAACATTCTGAAAACCTCTCTCCCATTGGTAGACAATGTAACTGCTTTTGGAAGTGTTCGTTAAGAACTTAGCATTTGACTATTTTAAAGCTGATTGATTTGCCTTTGCAAAAAGGGGTCTCATGCAATTTAGTTCCAATTCTATATTTAGTTTTCCTCCAAAGGTAACAGACAAAGCATTTTGTACTTCCAAGAGTTTAAATGTAAACCAACACAATAATCAAAAGGACAATTCCTTTGGGGTTAACATCAATCTTCAAGTTAACCAAACAGTTAACACTTAAAACCCCAAAGTACAATAAGCAGACCTTAGCAAAAAGCATGCATCTATCTAATTATTTTTAATATAATTTCTACTAAGCGCAGTGAACCAATTCAAGATCTATAAGATGTTAAGGAAAGAGAGATCAGTCTGTGGTATTTATGACTTTAGCCATTCTTTCTCAAAACAACAGATGAAATAAAATGTATGACATTCCCAAAGTGGGAGTTTCTACTGTAATTCATCTTAAAATGCAATGTTCTGTCATCTCCAGTAACACTTACTGAAAGCAACCATCAATACTTTTTGTCAAAAACCTGCACTCTGTGTAAAATGTTCCATCAATCTCTATTTACATAAAACAAAAAACTTTCAGTGTGGTTCTAAAGCAGAACCATTCAGATTCTGTCTTCCATTTTCATGCTCTGTTGAAAAATTATTTTGACTGACACCAAAAAAAAAAAAAAAAAAAAAAAAAGCCTAACAATTTACAGTAAGATTTTTTTTTTAATGTAAAGCAAAACCAAATAGACTTGTTCTTTTCCATTGATCAGTTTAGCAAAATAAAGCATTTTTGTTTACTTTGAACCATATCCAGTTTTCCTTCTATGTATAAACAGTCTAACTTAATAATCGGTGAACAATTTTGCAAAGTAAGCCATTTAATATAATTCACTTCATCACTATTGTGTATCCCATATGGTTCTCTAGGCATATAAAAAGCACTCAGTCACCATCCTGTATTTTACTCACATGGCCAATACCATAAATTTCAATTTGAACTAAATCACATGGAGAAGAATATATATGTATTCAATGCTTTTGGGTTTAGGGGCATAGTTTCTAATCTTCATATTGCATTCACAGTGTTTCTAAGCTATTAGGCACTAGCAGATCAATACTCAAACAGTTGTTGTTAAAGAGCATGGAGGAATACGATAGCAGAAATACAGAGCCACAAAGCAGTCATTCATTTTTCAACTAACAAGTTCACAGTTCTGCTACTGGCCAGATCCAGAAATGAACTATTTGACTTTAAAAGGGAGACAGGAAGTGTTTTTCAAATTCTTTACTCTACAGTTTCCTTCAGAAGGCAAGTGTTATTTTGCTTCATCACCTTCTCAAATGAATCCATACACCACCCTATTTACTTTAACCATATCTTCAGGCCTGGAAGAAACAAGACTAGAATATGCAACAGGAGGGAGTACGGCAAATACCATGGACAGATCACACAAACTCAGACTTTGTGCTGTCCTCTCGAAGTACAGGATGGCAAGCTGCAATACCTGGGTCATGGATTTGATCAGTAATTTATGGCACTTTACATACTCTCTACTTCTGAGATTATTCATATGCATATTCTGATCAATGTTCATTTAGTTTTTCACTTTTATTTAAAAGAATAAGATAAACATATTTTCCCTCTTCTTTTGCTAGAGCAGTTATTCAGCTAGTGACTAAGAAGCATGTCAACCAAGGATATGATTTCCAGACTTGCCATCCCACTCTTCCCCATTTTTATTTTATGAGCAAATACTTTGCCTAAATTTGTTTTTAAATTTTTTTGAACTTATTGGTATTTGCAATTTTAGCAGTTTTAAAACATATAACTGCTCTAAAAACAAGTAATTTGGGGGTTACTCCACACTGTTCAGAAAATACCACAGAAGCGCAATGTACATTCAACTTCTCAATCTTTCTGAACTTTAGACAGAGTCTATAACTGAAGTAAACAAGTCCACATATACTTAAAAATGAAATATATATGTAGATATACACACACACAACGAAATACAGACATTTAAATTGGAATCACTTTAAAACAACTTGAAGAAACCAAATAACTTAAGTAAGAGCATTCAAAACTAACTGAAGATCATATACAGAATTAGAAAGGTTTTAAAAATTACGACACTTTTCATATTCACTACTCTGGAACAGTCATTAAAATATTAATGATCTGGCTTGAAATTCACCCAGTGCCTTTCCTAATCCAGAAAGAAAAAAAAAAAATCTTTCCAAATCTAACCCCATGCAGTAGATAAAAGCTTTCTTTTCAATAATGCTGTTAGGGTTTTTTGGTTTGTTTTTGTTGTGGTGGTGGTTGTTTGGGTGTTGTTGGTTTTGGTTTTGTTTGTTTGTTTGTTTGGCTTAGTTGTTTTTTTTGACAACTGACCGTTGTCAATTTGTGTTTAACAATATGCAAAGTCCAAGTAAAATAAAAGAATCAAGTTTTCCAGACTCTCACATCCAGTTATATGGAAATACAACTGTACAACCAATAAATCAGTAACTAAAAATAATTTAGTTCCAAATCACGGTATTGAAATTAGTAGTGCCTTTGTTGCAAATAAAATAAAATAAAATAAAACAAAACAAATAACAACAACAAAAGAACAAAAAGAAAACCCTCCAGTTTACTTCTCCTATTTTTGTGTGTATTTTATTTATAAATTACTGATGTTTCTCCTGGGGGCAAAATGGCTGAAATAACATCTATACCAAACCATATTCCTGTCAGTTGTAGAGGAAAAAAAAGTTCAAATTGACTCAATGAGGGGGAGCTATTAGCAATGAATACACAAGCAATGCTCAATTCTGTACAATCATCATTACCTGCAAGGCTAAATATTTAACATCCTACCTGCTAGAAGTGTTACAAAGTGGCTGCTAGCATTATTTTTCAGTCAAGAAGATGATGTATGGCTAGCGATCTAAAATATGCTGTTTTTTTCTTTCATACAAAGTGATGTCCAGTTACACAAGAACACTGCTGAAGATCTCAAGGCATGCCTTGGATTTTTCAAGTCATAGAAAACGCAAAATCAGCCACAGTACAAATTTATCCCATTAAGTGGCTCTAAAAACCACCTGATTACAGCAGACATATTTGGCCAAAGACCTACATATTTCAAAGTCATTAAATAATAAAAAAACGTGATGCCTCTCAATCATAACAACATACCTATGACAGAGAAACAACAGATGAACAATAGCAGATGATGCTACTACAAACATTTTTCTTTCCTATCAATACATAACATGCCAGGAAGGTAAAAAATCAGTTTTAAAAAAAACAAAAGCTATATGGAAACCACAAAGCTTTGTACATTATCTCAGATGATACGGGACAGGAGAGGTGGAAAAAAAAAGCAATTAACTAGATACATCCTTCTCCAGTTGTCTAAGATCCTTTGCTTACAGTATTAATTCACATTTTGTCTATCTATTAAGAATTCCACTACAAAGTTGGCCCCCATCACCCTTCTTGTGGAAAGATAACCTTGGGAAAACAATAAGCCAAGCTACCCTGGGGAAAAGATAAGCCTACTCAAAAGTACCCAAATGTATCCAGGAAAAGGAAGGTTTCTCTTGCCTCTATATACAGGCCATTTTCTGTTTTCAAATAACTGCTGTTATGAAAATAAATAAATAAAACTGAAAAGACCACAGGAAATCATGCAAGAGTGAAGAATTTGACTCTAAAGCATCTATTTTGTCAGCAAGCATTGCGCTTAAATTGACTGTAAGGGCCTTAAAAAAAGCTGACCAAATTAAATTGTAATAGCACAGTGTAATAGTACTTATTTCATTGTTGGCCAGTTGTCTCTGCAAAACACAAGCCCTAATTTTTCAAAAGCAAATTAAGCTTTAATGCTTTGGATGAGAACTAATGCAATGTTGCTTTGGGAATTCTTTAGGCTGACAGAAAGAAAAAGGCCGGTTTAGCTTCATTTTTTACAGGTAAACTACACAACCAGAGTTTGACCCAGCAATTCAGAGAAACTTAACTTCAAAGAGTACACAATCAAATCTAATCTAGCCAGTGTATCTGTCAACACCCATTCTCCATCAGCCTGAATTTTAATAGAATTGTCTACTTACTCTGGCCAAGGATTGAGCTTGGCAGTTCCCCACAAGACAAAGGGCTTCAGTACCAGCAAACACTACTGATGCATAATAGCTCTTCCTTGAGTAAAAAGCAAGCTCCCCAAGAGGTGGGGAAGCAGAACCTCAGAGAGAAAGATCCCTAAGTCCCAGACAGAATTCTCCTTTAGACTAAGCAAAGCACAGCTGAAAAATTCACCGTTCATAAGTTTGGGTTAAATTCTGTAATTTCTTGCTCAAAAGGGAATGCAATAAACCCCCAAGCGCCCTACCAATCTGTTCACTAGAACACCTCCCACAGTCATTTCTGGTCTATCCCCTTTATTCAAGAGTGCTCTGTGCAGTTTTACGAACTCAGCAATGCACTAGATCATCCTGGCAACATGAAGAAGTACAACTTGAACCAGCTAACTGTCAGAGGAAAAAAGATGGGTAGGCAGTAGGAAGAGGAAAGAGGGTAAAGGAACAAAGACAAAGCTGAAAGCAAAAGACTCCTGGAAAGTGGCTCTCAACTGCCAGAGGAGCTACCCTAGAGGTATACACAGGGACAGATATTTCCTCAGCACTGACTGCTCAAAGAGATGCATCTTCACTGCAGAATTAACAACGCCCTTGAGCTACCATCTCAAATCTAGTTCCTATTAACACAAAAAGCCTTCCCAGGCTAGCTAACCCACTCACCTTCTAGATGGGACAAAGGCTTTAAAAAAAAAAAAAAAAAAAGAGTACCAGGGGGCTTCTAGTGCCTTTCCACAGCCCCCTGCCAAATGCCTAGAGAAACAGTTTTCCAGCAGCTTCACTGGCATGGAAGTGTGAGAGGGCTACTCTCCGAGGAGCCATAACTTCCAGCACACATGGGAGCAATGCCTCACCAGCAAGGCTGCAGGAATTCCCACACTACTTTTCGGTTTGGTTGTTCCCACCAAAGCTAGGCTAATCCCGATCATCCATGCTGTGAAAACCTACTGAATAAAGGTTTGTTTTTCTAATGAATCAGAACTTTATATTCACCCATATAACCCAATTAATTATTAATTTCTGAGGGGAAAATGCTCACAGCAAAAACTGGGAGAAAAAAAAAAAAATGAAAAGGAGGAGTGTGATCTACTACTTACTCCAAGTCTAAAAATCATTCAAGGGAATTTTGTACTAAAACCCCCAGAATCTAGAATCTAGACAACAAACTGAGCTTAAAAAAAAAAAAAAAAAAAAAAAAGCTTTTCCTTAAAAGCAAGCATGACATGGCTTTGCCTACACTCCACAACAGATCACAGAAAGTATCCAGAACAACATTTATCAATCAATGCACTTAATGAGGATTACCTGTGCAAAATTTCTTCAGACAGTGCAGGAGTGCTAACTTCTGGTTTAAATAAAAATAAAATAAAATAAATAAATAAATAAAAACAACACAACCACAAAACTGATGTATTGGCAAACTTAACACATTTAATAATCAAAAAAGCACAGGCAGAGCAGTTCCAAAACACAAATAGCTGTCATTCATTTATCCTTGCTCTGTCACTGTCCAGGGACCAGCACAAAACTACAAGATGAAAACCATTAGTTTTAGGCATCATGCAAAAATAATCCAAATCAATTGCCTGCAAGTCCTTTCCCTTCCTTCCCTTCTACCCCCCAACCCCCCCCAAAAAACAAAAACAAAAACAAAAAAAAAAAAAGTGAGCACGTCTGATCAATGACTTTCAATTAAGATGATGAAAAATGGCTGCTGAATTTGCTTAAGTGAACCCGGAAGCCATGCACACACTAACACATGCTCCGTTATCGCTAGTTGAAAGGCATTACAGATAAAGGAGTCAGCCACGTGAAATTTTGAGATTCATCCCAGGTGGCCATAAAAATAACAGAATTTCAAAAAATTAGGGACCAAGCCTATTCCAGTGGTAGAATTCCCTCTTAATGTTTCCCAAATTAAAAGTCCTTCCAATAATAACAGAAATGTAAAAGCCTGCATTAGCAAAGGCTAGCTCCTTCCAACCGCTCGCTGAGAGACTCTCCAACAAGCATACAGCACACTGTAAGAATTCAATTTGGAAACCATCATCTAAAGCACAGAGGAGAACAGGAAAGTCATATTGCTATAATGCTTAGATTATCAATCATCTTGACAGTTTATTGGCTTTATCACCACACATACCATTAAAATGATGTCTGGCCTAGAATGTCAGGAGGCAAACATTAAACAGACCAGGATTAAAAAGCAGATCCCAAACAGCACTCCAGTAAAGTTTCCCTTCCACTCTGAAATTAGTTAGAGCTGACTAAGTAACTGGCACTAGACTTTGAAGAAATATACAGCCTAAAAGGCGCAGAGTCAACACAGACTTGACGAGCTGATAGGTAATGTCATGTTATGGCAACTCTAAAGCTCCTGCGGTTGATTTATCACGTACTGTGTGCAACAGAATGATTGCTAATGGAGGGTGGGGAAAAAAAAAAAACAACAACAACAGCAGCAGCCAAATTTACTTCTTAGAGCCAAGGGCTTGCATCAAAAGGGCCAAATAAACTCCTCAAAGTCAAGTACGAATGCTTATTTTATCCATTTTGTAATTATCAACAAGACACATTAACTATAACATCATTTTTTTACACTGAGCTAATTTTACAGATTAGGAAAATCTAACAGTGACAGAATATATTCATAATTCAATAGTACCAGATAATGAAAGAGATAAAAATCCTGAATTTTTAAAGCATAGCTGTGTGTGTCAGCCTGGTAACTAAATCCTGACACAATTAAAATTGTGCATCAACAGGGTGCAGTTGAGAACTGTGTCATTTGTTCAGGAACGTAATTCCATATGCTCAGGAACATGCGGGCAGGCAGTTACAGCTAATTAAATGCAACTTCCCCTTTCCCCAGCCCCCCACCTCTGAAAAAATCTGACATTTCTAAACATCATTTTAGTTGCAGCTTCTTTTCTTTTTTCTCTTCCCCCACCTCCAAATGTATTGACACTTGCATTATCCTCCTAATTTATTTAGAATAAATATGTCAATTTTAAATTACAAATAAGCTAATGGCATGGCCAACCAAGAGAACCAGTCAAATAATTGAGCCACAATATTTGCTGAAAATAAACTGTTTATATGCTTTCTTATGTCAATCAAAACAACATGCACATACCCATCTCAATATTAAACAGATTAATCCAATAGCATATTCAGCCTCCTGTACTGATATATATCTCATCATATACATTGCTTGAAGGAGTATTTCCATCTCTGAGAAAGGTGCTGGGAGGCTCAGTATTTGCCAAACACTGACAGATATTTTTTTGTAAGCATTAAAGCTTTAATATTTTGATCCCATTGCAAGTAAGATTCAACTCTGTAATTATTATTTCACAGTCCACACATTCATATTTTGAAGGACTGAAACAGTGTTTTTCAGTGCACATTGTCATTTTGAAATTAAAAGGCAGCTAATTGAAATCCCAAGCAAAAGTGCTGACTTAATACTTGATAAACCATGGCAGCACTTTGTAGTAAAAAAAAATCACTGTTTTATCCTTAACTGTGACATTTACTATATATCAGCTGGCATGAAAATTTCAGCAAGGTCAGAGCCACAGAAGTCTTTCTGCTGAGTTTTAAAATACAGGTAAAGATATCTAAAACTGTCATCTGTGAAAAACACAAAAAACTATGATCAAGTTCAGTACAATCTGATAAACAAGACCAAAGATGAAGAAGGACCAAATATTTACCTACCTCCAAAGATGTGAGCACTTTCTCAAACACCTGACAACAACACTCACCAATTTCTGAATGGTCCAAGTGGAAGTCATAATGGACTGACAAGGAAATTCTCAATTAGGAGCCCAAGGAGAAGTCTCTTTGTTGCCTCTGACTATCACATTTAGGCTGAAGGCTTGGGATTGATCTTAACACAGAAGCATCTCCAACAAATAGAAGTCCAGATGCTAACCACAGTATTGAAAGGTCAGGAATAGCAGAAGAGGACCTCAGAAAAGTGTAGATTACCAGAAAATACACACAGACACAAACTCACCCTCAGAGTTTGGTTCACCAGTTGTTCTTCATGTTCTGCTAGCTCTACACATTTATTTGGAGGAAATTTAGGAAAAGTAGCAGGAGATGGATAGAATAAAAATATAAGGAATAAAATATGCTTAATCCTCCTATATCTGCTACTGTAGCATCATAGCATCGCCTAAATTGGAAATGCCCTTCAACATCACCAAGTCCAACCACAGCAAGCACAGTCTTTGGAGTTAGTAAACAGACTAAGAAGAAACTTCTGCAGCAGCATATGAATCCCTACCAAAAGCAGTATCAGCATTAGCTAAATATAGCAGAGACCATCAGTCATGCTTGCTTCAGGAGTGCCTAATTCATCAATCCCTGCCCATTCAGAGCATCTAAAACACGCTGCTCTCGTAACAAAAACAACAAAAATTTTGTAGAAAAAACAAAGATATTAAGAGCACAAAGTCATTTCATTCTACACTACCACAGGGTTCACTGTATTCAGATTTCTTGCTGTATGAGCTTTACTTCTCACACCACAACTACTGTACCAAGCAAGTCCCCAAGGACCTAGGGCTCACTAGCAGTTAATGATCCATTAGACAGCCACCTTGATGCAAACCAGAAGGTGGCTAATGCTCCAACAAAGTGGCCCTAAACTACAATAACAGAAAACACTCAAGGATTACAGCCACTATAAACCAGTAGTCATGGTTAATAACCGTAATATTTCATTAAAATGGCTAGAAATAATGCATACCAGACACCCAAACAATTACAGATTACCACAATGGTATTAGAAAAGTTGTAACATAATATTGAAAGAAAACAAGCTCGCCACTTACAACAGCAAAATGCATATATCTTCTCAGCATAAACTTCCTGATTGTTTCACCATCACAGACACAGAAAAATTAGACAAAGAACAAAAGTTCTTGACAAATAGCTGACAGTATTACTACCAAAGTGAACGAGCAGCATCTCTAAGAGCAGCAACAAGACTTCTGCTCTGCCTCCATGTAGCTGGTCCGATTAAACTACCCACATCACTTCCATTTGCTTACATTTTTCCTGAAGACTAGCACACTAGTAGCTATGTCAGAGGACAAACCATTAGCTAGCAGAGTATAGCTTGTTTTCACAAGAGAACAACCTAAAGAGTCTAAATGCAGACTGTAAAATACACATCAAAGCTTGCATGATTTGACTCTAAACCACAGTCATTTGTGCCGCTTGCAAATTCATTTACAGAGCTAGAACCAGAATGTTTAAAAATATATATACGCTCTTAGCTTAAATATCAAAACCTATGATATTAGTGTAGAATACTGTAGAGTGAGTTGGGCAATGCTTTTAGACCTGTACTGAAGACAAGGCAAAGAAGTAAAACACTTTAAATATCAAAGCTACCTCTAATATACTGTTATTGCAAAGAGTGTATATGGAAGCAAGAAAACAAAAGGCAAAAATTAATCTATACCTATTTAATTTAGGTTAAAAAAAATCATTAAATTCAGTATTAGTGACATGAAACAGAATCCTTTGGAAAGCCCTGTAGCTTGATAAATGAAAGGTATACCATGAGTGCTATCCCCCATTTATCAGGATTAGGGTATTAGATTACATTTTTGTTGTACTGAGTAGATAGTATGAAAGCATAAACAAGGAAAGCATAAATAAAATGGGCCAAAGAAACAAAAACTAGTCAGAATAAAAAAGTGTATGTGCAATTTCTACAAAACTTTTGTAGCACACTATTTTAATGGCAATATAGTTAGCCTTTGGCGATGCGCCATCCACCCAGAGAAACAAGAGGCCTATAAAAAGCCCGTGACGTGGTGCAAAAGAGGGGTTTTAACACCCCCTAAAACACAGATGGCAGTAACAGGTATTTATGTTTTGCAAAAATGCTCTTCTAGCTCTGTAAAATCTGCCGGCCATTTCATCACTGATAGAGAAGGGCTTAGAAGTTAATTTGATTTCTTTTCTAACTGATTGTGCAAAATTTCAAATTGGTTTGTCACTTTCCAGAGGTAAATGAAATGAGTATGGATGAAGTGACTGACAGTTTTAAAAGACTCAAGGTCCTGTGGCATCAAAGGCACTACTAAATTTGCAACTAGAATGTAATTTACTATTAATGACTTACTTGCCTTGAGGAGCAAAGATTTGGAAAAAGGCCCATACAAGATACTTTCCTTGTAACTAGCAGAGTATTTGTCACTATTTTTCTTGCACACGTTTCCATGAAGACATTTGTCATTGCAATAAAGCACGCAGCAAACAAATAACTTAGTAATTATTGAACTACAAGCTGGGATATGCTGCCCACCAAAGTAACAAAGCAATTCTCATCTAAAAGAACTCAGCTGCTAGGAACAGAAAGCTATGATTATCTTTATGTTTCCAATAACCTGTCAAGACACTCCTTCCATTATGTGTCTCCTGATAAATCCTCTTCCCAAAAATCATAGTAAGGGTAACAAGCTCACTATCACATGGTCTGAAGATGTTCAAAGGCCTCAATCATTATGCCCTCACTAGAGGTTAAAGCTTGTTCAGTACAAGCCTAGAATACAGCTCTTGTTCAGTACAAGCCTAGAATACAGCTTTCAATTTTCTATTTCAATTTTCAGTTTTCTCCAAGAGTCTAGCTTGCACATATCTACATCACTTTGTGGGGGGGAAAAAAAAAAAAAAAAAAAAAAAAAACACACACACACACACACACCATGCTTAGTAAGAGGGGACTTCTGAGGGATTCACTTTAAAAATGTGCTTCTGCTCCAAAAGAAAACACTAACATAGAGACAGCCTCAGTTATATCCAATATACCCCAGGGAAAATGACACACACCAGTTCCAGCATATCACAGGAGGCGCAGGAGGATGGCCTACTGAAACAACATGTAGTGAAATTTTACCACAAAAGCGGTAAAGTGCTTACAGATTCAAATCAGACCCCACACCTCCTAATACTGGTGAAACCCAGGCCTTTCCTTCCAGATGATACTCTTTCACATACTCCACTATTCTCATCCAACCGTGTATGCACAATTACACTACACCCATCCCTCCAGGATCCACTGAGCACGACATTGGTTTCTCCACCAATTCTCAGAGGCAACTGTCAGAACAAGTTTTGTTGTTATTTTTTTGTTTTTGTTTTGTTTTGTTTTCTTTAATTTTGCTAAACAGTAAGCACCACCACCCACACTCACACAGAGAGCTTTGAGAGCGGTACCATTGTCACCTCAAGTGAGGTGTCGTCACTTGGGGCTCAGCAGAAAGGGGTAGACAGCAGGTAACATTACCTGACAGGTACACTCAGCAAAAATTTGAGTGCAAAATAGTCCTCTGTATTCACAACTATATGCTGTCACTGTTAGAACACTTCTCATAATTTGACAAATCAGGTCCATTTTTGTCTCAGTAGGCAATCAACCCCAAGAACACTTTAAATACCCACCCAGTAACTGCATCCTCTTTCAGAGCGGGAGAAGACGCACACCGCTTGTTCCAACAGCACGTATTCTTAGAATAATATTCTTCTTTGATTTAGGAAATGAATTAATAATTAACCTTCTCATAAGTCTACAGTTTCAATGGTATTTGTAGGACTGACAGTTTGCCTACTCATCAATGCAAACCACTGCAAACTTCAGAGATACTATGAAAAATACAGTGGTATTAATTTCTGGGGGGAAGATCTTACCATCTCTGTTGAGCAGCTTAAGACACAGATGAGCATTTTGCACTGAAGTCTTAAACAGAAGTAGAAATGCTTATCATTTAAGAAGCCTATATAAACTACTATTGTAACAATCATTTTCATAAATTGTCACCCAAACTGCCTTTATTACTTCCATACTGAAAACACATTCATCATTTAAAAACTTAGAATGTAAATCAGACCTTTGAAGTAAGGTACACTTACCAGGCTTTCTATTTACAGTACTACATATAAAGAAAGATGCTGCCAAACCAGCAACAAGAAACACCTCTGTACAAGCCATAAAATTGAATAAGTATTTTGAGATCAATAATTTAGAGTGTACAGGATAAAAATAAAGATTCAGCAACATGAACATCTATGCATTTTTGCTGCAACTGCCAGGACAATACAGGCATGCTTTCTGCCTAATTCTAACCTTCAGAGGTCCAAATTCCAAGTTTGCTATGATTGCTGTTCTGAAGCAGCAATGCCTCAGTAAACTAAAATGCAGTATTTTGGGACATACTGGTCTCTTATCTGGTGTTGATTTTTCCTAAACAATCAAAAATACTGAGCAGGGTTTGGAACAGAATTCAGAAGTATCCCAGGCCTGTCTCCCTTTTTCTAAAGCTTTAAGTGTAAATTGAGAGGAATGTCTCACTTGGTCCTAAATACTGAATGATTGCAAGCACTTAATAACAGTTACAAATAAAACAACCAGCTTTTTATACCTTTCGGCTCATTAGTCTTTCCACCATCTTCAACCAGGAACTGTTTGCTGCTGTGACCTGTCTTAAATTCAAGTACTATAGGGCTGGAGAACATACCATACCCTGCAATCATACAAGTGCTCAAAGACATTAACAGCAGCCACTAAAAAAGTTCTGGTGTTAATTGCCCAAATTTGATTAATAATAGTTTCTTTTCAGATCTTAGAAGCATTACCATAAAGTACAGAAATGCTCCTTCCAGATCAAGGACATTGCAACTCCAAAGAACCACTAATAAGAAAACTATTTCCTAAAACAGGGCTGAGGGGAGGGAGAGAAATGGGGCATCAGAGGGGGATGGCAAGAGGGGGTAATTGATGAATTTCTGAAAAATAATACATCCATTGTGTGTCAGAAGTCTGCCAAGACATTTTAAAATATTTCAGTGCACAATGCCTCTCTCTCTCTGTCTTCGTCTCACACACACATACACAGACATGCACAGAGTCTTGTTAGGATTGTATACTCACACTGAATTTCTTCCTGCCAAAGACAGCTGCATCCTACTTCCATTAAAGTTTAAGAAAACAAAACCACCTTTTACTGATTCCACTGAGAAAATGATGAGTTCTAAAGTTACAGAGACCTCTAGAATGTGACAACTCTGACAGGAAAAAATTATTCTTCAAAAGTAGTTGCCGACTGATAGGAGAGGCAGGATTTAACCAGAAGAAGCATCTCTTTGCAATACCTTGGTTGCACATACACTGCAATTACAGAAAGTTGGGGCTCTGCAACAAGAGCTTTCAAGGACTTTCCAGGCTAGCATACCCCAGCCGGATTTGTTTGAGAAAACAAAGTGCTGTAAAGAGATGATGCATTTAGTAGTGGTTAGGAATTTCCTCATTTTCAATGCCAGAAACATAGCACGCAATAAAGGAAAAAATTAAGCGTTATTTTATAGAGGCCACAAAAAGCAGTGTCTTCCTTATAAAAGAAGAACGCCTCAAGACATCAATAATATTCTTTCAATGAGCATTGTTCAATAACTGTTGCAACCCTGAAGCTTTTAAATGTATTAAAGTGATGATGTCATCACTTTAAAGGCACTTCAACAGAACATTATGAGAGAAACAATTTTCCTTTTTCAAACTCAAAATAACCATAACAAAGTTGATTAACAGCATATTCTACTAAAAATATTTTCAGTACCTATGTTTAGAGGCTTATCTAGGTAAGAGCAGCAAATAATATACAGAATTCTGAAATTAAAAGCCTCCATGTACTAATATCACACTGTAAACATATAAGTTCCAAGAGATACATGCTTTAAAAGCATTTTTAAGTTATAGAGAATAAGTAAAAATGCAAAATAATAAATATTTGGAAGAAATAATATTTCCACCTATCATACTTAAAAGCTCAAAAATGTATTCAATTCCACACACAGAGCTGCTCTGAAAGCCACATTGAATATATTGCCTTTGTTTGTTTGGTTATGCACAAATAAAAATTGTGATGACAGTTAAAGACACATCCTTGAAGTAGTCTACCCAATAAAATTTGGAAAAAGAATGAAGAGGAGGAGGAATAAAAAAGTCTAGTTATATAAGATTCTCTTTGTTGCTTGCTTGTTAAGGAATCCTTCTGGCACAACTAAGGGGATTATGAATTCACATGTGAATTTATCCCCTATTAAACTTTTAGTAAAAGGGTCAGTTAGCAGGAATGATAAAGCTCAGGCACACCAGTCACATGCTGTCAGAGCATCTATGACTAGCTCTGCTCAGGCATATCACTGTTTTATAGCTTTAAAATAAAGAGGAAGCTGTGGGGAAGGCTGAAAAGAGTCTACTTCCAAAAAGATTTGAAACAGTACAAAGTACAGTTTCACAGGAGACAAAGGGAGCATGACTTCAGGTCAGTCATTCTTCAAGGGGGCATTGAAAAGACAATAGAATCTTCCATCGCGCTGACGTGGGGTTTCAGTACTCCCTCCAGACTTCTGTACTACTTTCCCTACTCAAACATTTCTCTTTTCCACTACAAAAACTCCTGCTGCTTGGCTAACTTACCTTCTGAGCATCACTCCCAGACTTACAGATACATCACTGCTACATAGGTGGCAGTTAAAACTGCAGTACAAACTTGCTGATGCAGACGCTAGGCCAAAATTTATGTTTATGCACCACCTCTGTCACATACTTTTTAAAAGTTGCACTTCTATGTAGTTAGGCAATACCACAAAGAGGGCAATCCTGTTTACATCTTCCTACCGCTGTGTTATTTCTACAAGAAATTTGGTTTAAGCTTTTGGGGGTAACAGAGAAGCGCATGAAATTGCAACAACACAGCAGCTTCAGCCGAGATCCGAAACTCACCTGACGACAACAGGTCCTGTGGAGCTGCTCTGTGGCTTCTCACCAGACAATACACCCACTGTTTCTGCATCTTGGCACCAAACTTGCCCTCTCAGGCCCTTCTTCCAAAATCTTGGGGACCGTGTGTTCCCTGCAGAGCCATTTGTCCTTTCCCTACTGCGACTCCCAGCTGCGACTGGTGCCCACATGGTGCTTGCAGCACGCGCCTTGGCTTCTGGCCTGCGACAGGGCCCCTGGCAGACGGAGTGGCTGGGCCCAGTGTAGCACAGCAGGACCGTGCTGTGGGACACCTGCTCTCCTCCCTACTGCAGGACCTACCTAGCATGTGCCACATTGTCGGCTGAGACCTTCTGGGTCCAGCTGGTTTAGGAGTCAACATCAATGTGGCTCACGTTACTTAGTAACCCATTTCAAACATGGTATTAGTGAATTGTTGCACATTAAGTGCAAACTAAAAACATAAATATAAAAAATCTTAACCTTTAGGAAACTTCTACCAAGCTTTGAAGGAAGGGTATTATAAAATAACCTCCTAGCTAGACTATACAGAAGAGGGAAAGAAGTTCCAGGAACTGTGGAATAAAACTTCATTTGTCTGTCAAACTGTGACAAATTTTTTCAAAGTTAGCCACACAAGCTAAATAGTTAAAAACAGGTTTTATATATTGAAATTGTTTGGAGATAAAAGAGGACAAACACTTCGGTTTAAGCCTGCTTTCTGCTTACTTCCAACTCACAAGAGCAGTAACCCAATATCCTACAGTGACAGGCTTGCTTTCCCTGCTCGTTGTGGTTTGATCACAACAGTTCCTGAAGAAGGCTGTTTTACACTACAGGGTCCATTTCAGTCTGCAGCACAATTTACATAGCATCTGTATCTATATCCTGCCCAGATTAATGTCCCTGCACTTCTGTCAAACATTTGTCTACATAAGTTTAGAGTTCGTTTTAGTACCATCTTTACCATCATTCAAATTGCTTTCAATGTTTATAGAAAAGAAACAAAACAAAAGCTTATTTACAACCAAGCTGATCCAGGTAATAGCTTTTTGGTGTTCTTTTGTTTGGTTTGGTTGGTTGGTTTTTGTTTGTTTTTAGCATTTCTTTATGTTTTATTTATTTTTAATGTACAAAATAAAAGACTTATGTCCTAAACCATACTCTCCTCATCTCTTGTTTTTAATCTCTGCCATGTGGTCAATTTGACTGATATCAATGCGTCTCTAATTCCATACGATACAATTGTACTGAATGGCTTAACATATGAAAACAACCAAAGATTGGAACATTTAACGCCTGCAAAATAATCTTCACTTACTGTGTTTAGTCACATTATAAACTAAGCAAACACAGAGACCGACATATGCCATGCTAATACACTTGCACAGGAAGATTTAATAAATTGAAAACAATTTTAAAAATCAAGCAGCAATTTAGAGTAGTTTTATGCCTAAGATGGGGCTCTGAAAATTGATACTGCTTTAAAGAAAGAGGATCTGCAGTCTGCAACACGATGCAATTTTGCATCAGCCAATCATCAGGTGACAATATTTTTGTAACATAATGAGGTATACAACTCACAAATACCTTCACCTTTCTCAGGCACTCTGCAACTGCTGTCTTTTTTCCCCACACAGAAAGAAAGCGAATAGCCATTGAAATCATTTAAATTTCTTCTTTAAAATAAATAAATAAATAAATAAATAAAGCTTTCTATTATACAGTTTTGAGAGTTTTTGTTTTTGTTGTCAGATTTGCTTTCTTTCCTCTCTATTATATTTAGAAAGAAGGGTACAATGAAGAAAAGTGGGTTTGCCATCAAAAGCATTCATTGCTCTGACACACAAACACCTGTCAGTGGAAAAAGTCTTCAACTTCTTCGCTTCTCTTTACCATGAAGCAAATGTGCATGAAGCTTTCAGACTATTTTCTTCCAGTGTTTTGAAGTACCTTTCAGTTCACATGAAGGCTAACAATTGCAAAGAAGCAAAAGAGAAGGAAAAACTGGCACAACGGAAAGACTGAGGAACAGTGAATGCCTCCCTGCTTATAGTTATTCTTTTGTTGAACATTCTTATGGAACACCCATTTAAAGCACAGCCAAGGCGACATACATACATACATACATACATATATATATATATATATATATTAAAAAAGGAAAACTATATCAAAAGCCTAATTCCTAATGTAAATTTCTGCCCCCATGAATTTTTCTTTCTAATGACATTTACACAACAGCAACAGGAAAGCACTATACATTTAACAGAGAAATACAGTATTAGAATATTATTTATACAAAATTACAATTTACAGTTTGCACACGAATGTCTTGCATTGAAATACCCATCCCTCATTATCCTAATCAACTTGTAACTGACAGAACACCTACTGCAGATAAATGAGGTTTCCTAGTTAGCATATTGACTACTGAAACAAGAACCAACATTTTTATAAAGTATATGAAAAATATAAGAGATTACTCTGAAATGACTGTTGCCAACAGACATAACTGGAATTAAGCCTGCACTTTTCTAAGAAAAATCCCAAGATATCAGTATGTTTTACTGACAGTAAATTAAAGCTGTGCAAATCTCACGTTAAAAAAAAATTAATAAAATAAAAAAATCAAGCAATCTATCTCATGACAATAAAACCTTGTGAATTAGTAAACCCTCATTTTCATCTGATGAAGTACTTCTTCCGCTGAGTCTGTGCTTACCCTCCCCTCTCCGGGGACCCTCTCCCAGGGATATCTTTTCTCTGAAACAATTACACTTGAGGAGTTTTGAACTCCTGGTTCAGACTAATCCATCTAACGACAGAAGCACCTTTCAAGCTTCCATTTGACACAAGTCCATCGTTCATCATTTGCTGGTGCATATGCTTTTTGCTGACAGAGCTCCATTACTAGAAAAAGCTCAGTAAGTAAAGTTGATTTGAAACAACTATATATTATATGTAGCCTGCATGAGACATGCTGATTTTGAGTCTAGGAAATCATTGCGTAAAAAAGGGAGGGGGGGCTGAAAAGAACTATTTAATTATTAAAGGACTTTCACTTCTTATCAACTGCTGCAATGTGATTTATTAGTGTTAATTTGCAATTTACTTGGGGAACAATGGAAGAGATATTTAGAGATATTTAACTCTATAGAGCAAGTACATACCCTGCTTTGTAACTCTTGGACCATAAATGTTTCTGGGTTTGTTTAATAATGAAATGTTGCATCAATGCCATCAAAACACAGATTCCTACCAACCTTAGACTTTTGTAAGATCACAGACAGAAAACAATATGCTGACCCGTAAATACAGCAGCACAGGCAAGAACTCATTTGATTCTATTTTTTGACCAAACAATGACATAATTCACATAACGTTAACATTGCATTTCTGTAGAGTCTTTGGCAATTTTAAGTGATTTTTAAGTAATTTACCAAAATGCATTCTGTGCATTTTGCACAGCATTCTGTGTGGTTCAGTATTTCAGTTTTTATTTTACAAATGCAAGTGTAGGGCAAAGAGAGGTTAAGTAATTTATTCAGTGCAACATTTACTTATTAATCACTTTGGTTAATCAGCCTTATGATTATAAGGGTGGGTGGATAAGAAAGCTTTGCCAGTCTGGCTGCACATAACCCAACCATCAGATTTTATTTATTTATTTATTTATTTTTATTAGAGTCAAACAGGAAATGTGGAATAGGGAGGACAGCAATAAAAGATGTTGGCATGATAAAGGGTTATATTAATTAAATATTAATTAAACACAGTTAGCCTTCAGGAAGGCCCTTTTAGTCTCTAGGTAAAAAGAAAACATTTACATGAAACCAAAGATGTACAGGCTCAGGCTAAACATCAAGAAGTAGTTATATCACTGTACTTTACAACATTTTGCTGTGAAAAGGATGGAAAACCACTTCCCATAACATTCAGCAACATTACACTCAAGCCAATCTCATTATGGAAGAAGAACACAGGAAAGAAACAGAGAATGAAGACAGCTGAAATAACGACACCACAACTAGATTTCAGGTTCTGTCTAAGATATAGCCAGATACAATACTTTCTAGCATCTAGTATTCTTCTTGATTCCACTGAGTGGAAAGAAAATAAAGTTAAAAATGGGAAGACATAAATATAGTTTGTTGGTTTTCTTAAGGAGGAATTAAGTTCTGTGCTTCAATTTGAGAGAACAGGGCTTACAAGTTCCATTTGGGTTAAAAATGTCATGTATTAGCGATAGTCTTTTCAGTCTGTCATCACAGTGAAAACAATAATATATTTAAGTAACATTCAAAAATATCACTGAGATAAAAATAAGTTTATCGATACTCTGTGGTTCCTTAGACATTTGAGTTATTCATTTCCATAGATCTGTTTGTTGCGACATTTTTTTTTAATCCATGGGAAATATTTAAAGCAACTACAATGACTTCTTTATGTAGACACTGTAAATATTTCTTCCATAAGGCCAAAGCCAAGGTAGAGGACACCCTGAAGTGTTCATTGCTCTCTTCAGCCTACATGTTGAAGAAGCCACCTCAGACTACTCCAGTTCTCACAGCAGCAGCACAAATATGCTCCAAAGCAACCCAGCTATCCAAAACCTGAATTTCTCAAATTTTATATTATGGTTGATATACCACAGTAAGAAAGCTGGAACATGATTGTAATTTTTATGCGTAGATGTGAAATTCCCTGAGGTATTCTATCTCCAAATTCAGGACAAATGTGTCTAACTTCTAGCCTTCAATACGGAAAGTGCTGGTAACCATGCTCAATTTTAGAGTATCAAGTACCGAATGAGAAGAGACAGTCCTATTCCACACATTCTTTTCCCTGTTATCATCTAAGAAAACAAAGAAACAGCAAAGCACAGAGTACGTTCCTGATGCATTTTTAAATAGCTAACTAATGACCTAACTTAACTAAAACAACCTAATTATCTTTAATTGTGAAGAAATATACTTCTCATTCTACTCTATAGAGAAAGTTTTATTCCTCCTCCCAAACTGCAAATGCATTTTTTTTGTTAATGAGAAAACCTGGTAAACTGACATGAAAATGGTGTTTATTGGTTTTATACAGATAACTCACTTAGAATTATTTTTAAGCACATTTTAATGAGGTAGAAAGCATACAAGTTACAGATGAAAAAAGTCAACAGGAGAGGACAGCAACAGAAGTCTAAATAGTGCTATGATGATAAAACTAAAAAAGAAAGCATACATCTCCCTGAGGTTCTATTTTGTAACTTACGGTTTCATTTAAAAAATAAATAAATAAGTAATAATTAAAAAAAATGAATAGATGCCCTAAAACGACTGAAATCAAAAGTCTTTGCATGAAGACTACAGCATGAAAAATATTTTTTAAAAACACACACAAAAAAAAAATCAGCATATATGTTTTGTTAGAAAAATGTAAAAAGCATTATGTAACATATAGTAAAAGATCAGTAAGTTCCAAGTACAGGTAGTAACACTTCTGAAGAAATTAGAAGGGAAAACATCCTCTTTAACAAGGACAAAAGCAGTATTTTCTGGAACCACAATGATTGCACAATTATCCCTCCCTCCTCCTCTGTCTGAGTACCAATTTCAGAACGGTACAGCTAAACTAGGTTATCATGATCTGAGAAAGCTTAAGAACAATTTTAAAATGCTCAGTTTTATAAATCTTTAATTTTGTAAGCATTATCTCAATTGCAAGCAAGATAATAGCTGCTACCAAAATTCATTCAATTTCCAAAGGTATAATACATGCCTAAGATGTTAAAACTTGTTTTGATCATCCCTAAAACTTTTACTTTTTTCTCCATGGATCTAGAAAACATGGACTTAAAAGCTCACCCTCAGAGTTATTCTACATATGTATCCTATATATAGGTTGGGTATTAAGAGTTACTTTTGACTTTTCCATTTTCACTATTAGTTTCAAAAAGAAGTCTATGTTACTTTAAATAATTTAGAAAATGTCAAAGTTATATCTAGGACTTGCCTTCTTACTTACTGTGAAACATCTTGAAGAAAGACAATAAATATCAACCCAGACAAGTTTTACAAAGTAATAACCTAAATATCAAGAGAAGAAAAGTTTGTTTCCTCCTTACTGCTTCTGCACTTTTAGAGCTTTCAGTGATCAAATATATCTTATAGCAGCTGTTCAACTCTCATATTTGTAATCACTTAAAAAAAAAAAAAAAAAAAAAAAAAAAAAGCTCTTCAGCAATCTAATGACAAAAAAGTAATGAATCCTAACTTCAAAAGAATTAGTATTTATCTATAAAAACTCTAAAACTATACACTATTTCAAAAAATATACTTGCTTTCAGAGAATAAAAATAACTTTTTTTCAACTTCGTGTGCACATCTGTTGTCATGCTTTGCTAACAGAATGAACTTTCCCACTTGAAGGATCATTCTGGCTATACAAGAAACATGGCAGAAAATTCTGCCCCATGCATCACTGCCAGAATTGCCTCTCAAGTTCTAAAATACGAAATATCATTCTTGTATTAAAATAAAATGAAAGACTTCTCTTAAACAAACAAACTTCAGAACTTCAAGAGACAATCTAGAGATGATTAAAACTGTACATTGCCTCTTTGACCCAATAAAATGGGAGGCTGAAATACTATACACTCAACAGCTGACAAGGATTGGGCCTAAACCTGTGATATGTCAATTCCATACAATCATCAAAAAAACTTGTTTAAAGAAAGGTTCAGAAATATCTAAAATATTTCTGAAGAAAGGGGAAGTTTGCTGTTAATAAACTCCCTCTCCACTGTCCCCTTCACCATTTCTTCCGCCACCATAGTTAGTACAAGCCACTTTTGGCAATACTTTGTCAGACAAAGGGGACTGTTGTGCTGGTTCTGCCAAAGCAATGCCACATTTCCTTTGACTCATAAAAGAGTTGACCTGAAGCTTAAACAAGACAGTAACATGTTTCTGGTCAGCTAAAAATAGGAAAATATTCCCGGCTCTGTTTCACTAAGAACTGAAGAAATACACACACTTTTAGCAGACTACTCACAAGCATGGTCAGGAGTGATGCATATAGACGGGCCAGTGTCAGACTTTTGATTTAAAACACAAATAAAGCACACTAAATATGAACATAAGATCCTGCAGGGCAAGCTATGTGTTCTGTAGATAAAAAAAATCACTGCTCATTAAAAAAAATTCAGATGCAGTGGCTGCAATAGGGAACAGTTAAGTGTAGAAAGAGTAGAAACATACATCAAAATACAATCAGTTTATATTTTCTAGGGAAGATAGACAATGATACTGATGCTATGAGTCTCCTATTTTTCATTTACTAGGTCTTGAAACTAAATTATTAACAGTGGACCACTCCACATCAGTCAAAAAGACTGAACTGGAGACCTTTTGCCTGAGGTTAGACTCTCAGACACTCCAATCAGCACATTTAAACTCTTAAATATGATGTTGCCTTCAGTATTTTTTCTATCTAGCTTCAAGAGCAATTTATGAGCTTATGAGAGACAGATGCCCAGAGTGAAAAAATTGACCTGTCTTTTTCACAGGACGTGCAAACTTCAAGAACCTTGAACCTTTCAAATCCATCAAGAAAATACTTCTATTCAGTTGCCAGTTGGATATTTGTAAAATAAAAATAAAAGCCACACACTATATTGAGACTAACAGCTCAGAGGTGAGGCAGAATTCCAGCAGAATACATATATGTGCACGCTCATACAAGGGAGAGAGAAAAAGAAGGTTGAACAGAAACAGCATCAACCTAACAACTCAATCTCTCTATTGGACAGTTTGACCAGTTTCTTACAACAATCAACTGCTATAATTGATTATAAAATAACAGTAACGATTACTTCAAAGAAGTTAAAGAAGATATCAGAGACTACAAAATAAAAGTTTTATGTCAAAGTCAATAACTTATTGCAAAAGCTGCTCACCTGCCAATTTAAGCATATTCCTTCTGAACTACATCATTCATTAAAGATGTACATAGTCTCTAGTCTAACTCCGTTAGACCAGTTAGAAGTACAGGATGCAGACTACATTAAAGCTTTACTTTCCAAGCAATAATAATACTAAAAATAAATTTGAATATTTGGAAAAAAAAAAACACAGGTTACCTTTATTATAAAATTTTTGTTTTCAAATATCCCAGCTCTAGTCAGAGGTCAGAAAAGCATGTTTATCTGACTGGCTTCTATATACTTCAGTTGTCTCCTTGTGAACCCAAGAACTGAATATTGGAGTGTACACAACTACAAAGTAAAAGTGATCTATCAGGCTTCAACATAACATAACCAAGGAGAAGGCAATCCCTGAAGTAGGAATGCAATATGCACCTGAAGCATCGGAACTGTCTATCTGCTCAAAGTGTCAGGAGTGAAGGGAAATACATATACTTAAGAGCACAACTGCAACTGAATTGTCACTTCTTTTTAATGTTATATTACATGTTGCCTGAAAAACATCCATAACATTATACAGTTCATAAAATACTAAATGATTCTAAAAGTATCCTCTCTTCACACTTTCACTTTCCTATACTTTTCCTTTACAGCAGAACATGCCAACCCCAAATATCCATTTCATGCTGGTAAATTGCTAGGAGGAATGTGTTTTGGCTGCTTGGAGCTAAAACACTAATTAAAGAAAAAAAAATAATTGGAGAAAACAATCACACTGGGTTCTATCTTTGTTGTATAACCAGCAGCGTTTCTAATCCCAAATACTCACACAAATATAATGTAATAATACAAAATAATGATATTAAAAATTATAAATCATATATAAAATATAAAATGACAAAAAATAAAAACATATATTTATAAAATAATAATATAAAAATATAATTTAAAAATATAAGAATAACTATTAAAATGTTATGTAATATAAATGATAACACTCATAAATACATGGTTGTAGTAAGACCATCACAATTTAATATATGAACATCATTATATATTTCCTAGTTTAACATAAGTTATATTTGTATCCAAAGTCAATTGAAATGCTTAAAACACAAGTCTTTGCAGAACTGGAAGGCAGAGACAGTTCAAATGGGCATTATTTGTTGATTGTAATTCTGTTTGAAAATCCTTTGCTCCAACAGAACGGTAAAATCTTTCTTTAAACTGAAGCAAGTTCCCCTTCGAACCACCAGCAATTTGGCAAGTCAGATGAGCTGGCACATCAGAGCACTTTATTAGTTCATGAAGACCACTAGCTTGTCTGTAAAAATTTGCAAGGGCCTAATGCACTCTGACAAATGACAAAGGTTATTAAAGGACAGCTTGTGGGAGTATAATTGCTTTGTGACTTTATCACTATTAACAGAAAGAATGAACATCGGTAGAGAGTTAACACCATGAAACATGAGTACAGGAATTCACAAAGATCTTGACTCAGCAAAGGACATCAGGTTGTTAATTCCATTCTTGTACAACAAAACAATTACGAATGTGGTTACGTACACGCTATGTCTCTATCATTTAATCAGAGGATAAAGCAGTCATCTTTTCAGATGCAAAGAAGTGTATACATATACTTTATATTACAGACTCTACACTACTGCTATGCTGGTATTTTCTATGAACGGTGAAAGGATTCTTACCAACCTTGCTGTACTTAGTCCTTGTTCTGTCAAGTAAGTTACAGGATAACCGAACATTTATGACAACTCAGTTTTCACAGCTCTGTCCACAACATGTAGGGCCCCAACAAAAACGTGAGGTTTTTGACAAGCATCAGTTTTCTCAAAAATACTTACCACAGCTGAGGTGTAAATCCATCTGAATTACAAGAATTTCATTGTTTCAAAACAGGAGGAGGAACACCAGACAAAACTCTGACAAGGTTAAAAGGAGACTGGGGAAAGGTTTAGGCCTAACACATATTACATAAAAATCAATCAAGTTGACTTCTCAAGAATTGCAGAATAAGATACATCATACCACTGCTCAAAGTGAGGGGAAATGAGGGACAGGACTTCCAACCGCACAGCAGCACTTACTCTGTACAGAAAAGAAGCACTCTACATTAACTCTTAGCTCTCTGCAAAGCACTGATTCCCGGCAAAGTCACTAACGCTTTGCTTAAACAAGCTGGGAATCGAGTAGCCTGAAACCCTTGCCTTGCTCAGAGGCAACACTTCAACCTACCTGTGCGAGGCTCCGGCTTCTGCCTTTGTGGAGACAGCTGCACCTTCCTCTTCTGTACTTCTGCAGTGGCAAAACACTTCTGACAGATTGATCAGAAGCATCTTCTGATACAAAAGAGAACTCCCAAGTTTAGACACATTTTCTGTATCCCACTGTAAACCTGCCTTCCTCTCAAAGCAGCATCGGTTAGGGAAAAAAAAAAAAAAAAAAAAAAAAAAAAAAAAAAAAAAAAAGTATGTATGGCCCATGAAGAACAGTCCATAACAGGAAACAGAGTTTAGGTATGTACTTTGTACTAAAGTCCCAATCTACAGGACAGAAGTAAACAATAAAATCACAGAACAAGGTATTGCTTGGTATGAATACAGGCATCAGAACTGTCTTAAATTTGGCTGTGCCACTGGGGATTCATTTATTTATTTAAACACAAGACACAGGTTGATATATAAGCAACTACTGTAATCTGTGCTTCTGCTCTTTTCTTAAAAGGGATGCATAGGCTTCCCAGAGATGTAACACAGAGCATAACCAGCTAACTAAAAATCACTAAGGAAATATCAAGTGACATTTATTAAGCCCCATTTTTGGACACCTCCAAAATTGTTTCTGTATATTTTGTATTTCACTGGAGTTAAAAAGCTCAAAACTAAAAGAACTTCATAAATAAAATGTTGATGTCAATTTCTGACCCAACTATAAAAGGCTTTCACAAGGCTTGCAATGTCTCCCTGTCTAGAAACACTCATACTCAAGCAGTCAATAGACCCTGGGCTTCCCATCTTCCCCAGTATCACAGCCCAGATACTCAGCCAGAGAATTTTTGCTTGTGTCACAGTCTAAGACTTACACTGACTCGTTACCTCCTTCCTGCCACTTCCCTAACTAACCCTGACTGAGTTTTATTGCCTGGCACTATCTGTAAAACTAGTCATCTTCTAAGCTTTACCAGTCAGCTTCCTTTTTAGCCTACTGGGGGTTGGAATATAATCTCTATTTTTATTCATCTGCTTTACTCCCTGTTGCTGATGCCATCATCCAACAAAATATTGTGACCAGTCTTATTCATGGCATTTGATAGAGGAAGTCATCTAAAGGCCAGTTTAACTAATTAAAGTCAGTTATGGAACAACCAACTTCCGTTGCAGATGAGGATGCTACGGTTCTTCAGCAAATGAAACTTACTGCCTCCAAATAAAGTTTGCAATGAAATATCGTTGGAGCCAGTAAATCAGAACCAATGCTATTCAGTAGCAGCTGGGTATGGCCTCCAGCCACATGGCAGAGATTACTCTTGCATAACAAAAACCCACATGAAGCAGCTATGTTTAAGAACTGAAGATAATTTTAGAACCTTCTTTTGTAGCTAACATCAATATTAAGACCCCTAAAGAATCATAAAACTGGGAAAAGTGGGGGTGGGGTGGAGGCAATAGAGGGAGAAGAATCTGAACCAATACTCCTTCAAGAATGATTCACTGTTTCTTTATTACAACACACCAGAAAAAAAAAACAATCTTCCTCGAAACAGATTTGCTTGGGTAATACATGATGTCATCATAAATCATATTTTACTCTTCTGTAAGTGTCAGCAGTTTTCTTGGACTTCTTTGAAGGTGGAAAAAAAAATGAAGAGCCAGAACCATCTTCCAGCTTTGGCAGAAAAGGGCCCTTTTGTTCCCAAGACATTTGTCTTCACATAATGCACCACCACCCTCCTGTAGGAATTGCAATGACAAAGCCTCACGAAGCATTTAAAAAAGCAAAGCAAATGACAATATAAAACTCCTCTACTATTTCCAAACATTAATTTCTTTAGCTGTCTTTTTATTTCATCTCTGCTGGAGTAAATACATTTGTTCGCATTTATAACAAAGATTAATCCAATCTATTCCAGAAAGACATCCAGACCATTGATTAGAAGGATGGCACTGTGTGACAGAAGTCATGAATTGTAAGTAAGCCATATATTAATAACACAGATGAGCATTCCCCCTTCTCTGTTTTTGTCCCTTTTTGGCTTTCATTAAATGAAAGGATGAAATGTTTTTTGTTTCTTCTTAGCCAACTAATTATTTGTTTACAAAGTATAAACTGGTATTTATTCTGATTAAAGTTTCCCACAGCAGTCTCTTTGATTAATGCATGGAAGACACTTTACAGACTATGATGGTTGATGAAGCATTTTTGAGAAGTAACAAGAAAATAGGACAGTGCCTTTAACATAAAGCTTAAGTTTAATTAACTTTGAGACTTTTATTACTGATAGGGCTTATCAATAGAGAAGCTATAATAAATATCACAGTATTTACTTTTCTGCTCCAGAGGAACATAAAATACACTTCACTTGTTTGCTTATGCAACATAAAAACTCCTGAGCCTTTTTATTTTAGAGTTCATGACTGTAGCATGCACTTCTTTTTTTTTATATTAGACCTATCAGCTGTAACAAGGAGAGAACAGCAACATACTAATTTTCATCCCTCTCCACTCTTCACGTATGCATATACTTTTCCTCAACATGAATTCTACTGACATATCAAGTGGATAGCAGATGTACCACATACAAAGGATTTGCAATAAACTTGCATATTTGAGAAGAAGTCCCACAATGATGTATTGAAAGCAGTTAACTGTCCTATTTATTTAAAGAGAAGCCGAAGGTACATTTCAGTGCTGTAGAAACAGACAGTTGGCAGGTACCATGATATCAAGTGAGAGAAGACACCTGGAAACAGAGGAAACATTTCTGCAGTCACAAAGATTAGAACAATTTGCAGGAATAAAGAGGAAGCCAGCAAAACTGTCCCAAACTGGGTCATGCAAAGTGGCAGTCAGGCAGCACAGGAGTGATTTGAGAATGACTGAAAACAGAGCAATCAGAAAGGTTAGCAAAACAGAGCAGCAGAAGAGTTCCCTATATTTACAAGCCAACATACAATCATTACAAAAAAATCAAAATAGACAAACTAAATACCCACCCTGCACTCTTCCAAAATCTCAGCATTCTGGTAGGGACAAAGCCTTATAGAACTGATGGTTAGAACAGAACCATTTATCTGCAAGTCCCAAGCTATTAAAATAAATATACGTAACAGAGCAAAGCAAGTACTGCAAACTATTTAAACTTCAGTTTGTTCTTTTTTTATGACCACAGTTTTGATTTTGAAGGCTTCTCAGGCCTTAGATCTCATCGGTCAAACATCCAAAGAAAGATAAAAAACACACAGGGCTAATCTGAAAGGGATCTTCCATTGAGAAAAAGAACAATAAATACAGCCTAATACAAGCTTTATAAAATAAAGTTATGTAGAAATATTCTGTGACTTGTGATCAATGATGAGTTTTAGACTTGTACTAGACAAGATTAAATCAGAGTAAGAAACATTGCTGCTCACACCATGAAGCTGCTATTTACATCTTTTGCAATTATTAAATATCATGTACATCCATGCTTGGTTTGGAGGATTCCTAAGGAATCATAAGATACTTTCCACACCAAAAATAAATAAAATCCCTGAAAAAAAGGGTCACGGGAAATTTTTCCTGAAATTTGCCATTCAAGACAATTTTAACAATTCTGAAAGTGACAGTCAGTAGAATGTCCTTACCCATTTCTCCAGAAGAGCTATACTCAACTTTATTGAAATTTCATCTTCAAGATTAGTTTTCTCTTCCAGAAGGCACACTTCCAATACCCTTTTCAAATGTTCCTGTTATTCTGCCCTATATTTCAGAAATATGTAACATGCTCAGAATTTTTTGATAACTTCAGTTTAAAACACTTTTGAGATCCGTAAGGATAAAACAGTTAAAGGATGTCTGGGAGTATTATGCAGGAAGAAAAAAAAAAAAAAAAAGAAAGCTAGCAATCACAGAAGATTACTAAGGAAAAACAGATTCCAAGATGATAAACTAAAACAAAGCAAAATTAGTATAAGCAATCTGGGGACTTGCTTTAAACAAGAAGGATATTTATTCCTCCAAAATTCCCTTGTCTAGGCAGCTATCAAGATTTGGACAATTATCTTATTTAAAGTATTCTAAACATATTTGAAGACTATTTTGTTTCTTACATTGCTTGCACACAGATGCAAATGTAACATTAGAAGTTTGTAATGTTTTCACAAAAACAGTGAGCATTCAAACACTTCTGTACTACCAAAGAAATGCCTTCAAAGGTTATTATCCCAACAGTTAGAAGGTAAGCTCAGAGTTGCAAACATCAGCAGACAGATTTAATGAGTATGTATGAGAATGTTGCGTAGGGAAGGAGTAAAAGAGTAAGAGATTGGAAGATACAAAACTATTTTGGAGCACTACAACAAAGTATCCCAATACTTGGAAAAAAATAAATAAAAAGAATTAAAAGGTCCCCCCTCAAAAACCTAAAATAATAGCAAAAAAAAAAAAAAAAATTCACAGAGCAAGTAAAGCAGAACTCGGAGGAATTTGAGTCCAGAATTTAATCTTCACTAATTTAACAAGAGACAGTGCAAAACCATGGCTTCCACCTTAAGAATGACCCTATCATTCTACAGAATAATAATGGCTATAGGTAATTTGCTATTGAAATAGTTTTAAGAGTATCCAACTGACATAGATGCCTAAATCCCAAGGACTTTCAAGAAAAAAGGTAATGTTAAACAACAGAAGCAAAAATTAAAACACTGTTTACATACTGATTGCAAAGGGTGAAAAAAAAATGTCAATTACAGATATTAGAGCAGTATTGTATTTCATCAAGCAAATTTTTGTATTGTAACCTCAGACTTTTTTTTGTCCTTAGGTGAAATATTATCTGAAGAAAAAAAGAAACACTCAAACCAGTATAACTGAAGTTTTTATGGGTCGCATGGGATGCCTGCTGCCACGCACCAGATGTGTGTAGGAAAAAAAGTGGTCAACATATGATATTAAAAAACGGTGCAGATTCAAATATTTTAAACATGATGTCAAGTGCATTCAACAGGTCTACAAATGCATTACATTAGCCTAAATTTAGTAGGTGATAATTGAAATCAGAGATCTAGTCGTTACCACTGACATGTTTCTAAATACTACCCAATAAATTTTTGTCTGTTTCAGATTCTGTATGACAGCTGGCAGTTGGGAGGGGGAAATCGCCGAGAGGGTACGCACACGCACATGTATCACATTTTTATATTTAAATTCTAGTATCCTCCCTTTCTAGAGTTAATGTAGCAGTGATAATACTGTCATACAAGCACATACTTCCACAGTCGAATTCTAAAAGCTGATTTTTTTCTGTAGGCTTTACCTGGCATTTTGCAGAAAGCACAAGGTATAGGACAGGATAGTATCCTATCACTCTACCATTGTATTTCCCACACATCAATTTTCACAATGAAGTTCATTCACTTATTTTATAGAAATGATATCTCTTCTTCCTAGTTATCTTCACTGAAAATATATTTCTTTCCTAACTAAAAAAGAAAATCTATCAACAATCTCAGTCTACATTGTTTTTGTTACTGTGCCTTTGTGTTTTTGGTTTTTATAATTATGTAACATTCAGTTAGGAGGGTACAAATATGAGTAAAAAACCAATCTGCCTGAAGGCAAAAAACATACCTCCATGTCTACAATGACTTTAAATCCTAAACTGCTCTTCAGTCTCAGATGGATCATCAACCTTGTTGATATACCTGCTATCAGGTAATATCAAGTGTAGCTATGTAGCACATGAAAATAAACTACTTCCAGGAGCACTACAGAAACAGTGGGTGGACAGGTGTCACCCATCCCTCCTGACGACACATGGGAGTGGTTTATGCAAGTTGGTATGAAGGGCTGAAAATGACACTTGCCTTCTACAGTTAACCAACAAGACTTCCTCACCTCTCAGTTGTGCCCTCTGTAAAATGGCGGGTGTTACCTTTCCAATTCTCAAAGGAAAATGAACATGAAAAAACATTGCTAAAAACCATGACTGAGAAGATATGCCTGGCATTTCACGTAATACCACCAACTGCGTGGCTTTTGACTGGAAATTTAAGCATTTAGTTAGAACCAGCTAAGGCTGGAAACGGAAAAACAAGGCTTTCACTAATAAAAAGTTGTTCAATTAAGGCATGTAAGCCTTTGTATACAAACAACAAACGCTCCTTAAGTTTCATCAGTTGTAGTCCTTTAAAATGACCTCTAGCAACATAAATTCTAAAGGACTTGAAATAAACTTTTTTTTTAAAGTAGGTTTTTAAAGACACAAACCACCTTCCCTCTTATTTTTTTGAAAGGGATCTCCTTACAAAGCCACAATATTTCTATCCAACATGTTAAAATGAAAGGAAGCTTTATGCTAGTCATTCTTGGCTTTAGACACCAAAGACCCATAAAATTACTAGCACCCATGTACTGGGTCTGGCTGGAATGTTAACTTTCCCGGCAGCAGCCCATTCAGTGCCGTACTCTGTACTTGTAGCTGGAACAGCAGTGTTATCACACCAGTGTTGTGTCTACTGCTGAGCAGCAGTGGCACAGCATTGGGCCTTTCTCTAACCCTCCTAGGGGGTGGGCAAAAAAGTGAGGAGAGAAACATCACTAGGGCAGCTGACCTAAACCAATCAAAGGGATATTCCATACCATGTGGTGTCACACTCAGCAATAAAAGGTGGGAACAGGAAGAAGAGGGGAGGGGTGGGCTCTCGTTGAGAAGACGTCGGTCCTCCTCTCGAACAACGGCTGCGTGCGTTGAGGCCTTGCTTCAAGGACGTGGTCAATCATCGCTCATTTGTGGGAAGTAGAGAGTAATTTCTTTCCTCTGCACTTCCATATAGCTTTCATTTATTTTGTTTGTTTGTTTTCCTCCCTTTTTCCCCTTTCCCTTTTATTTCCCCTTAGTTAAATTGTTTAGTTCATGGTAGTCTTTATTTAATTATTATAATTATTTCCCTTTAATTAAATTATCCTTATCTCAACCCGTGAGTTGTTCTTTGCTTTACTTCTCCCCCTCCTTATCTAAAGGAGGGGGAGTGAGAGAGCGGTTGTGGGGTTTAGCTGCCCAGCACGGTAAAACCACCACAACCCATTAGAACTATTTAATTTTATTTCAATTCTTGAGACCAGTAACAAAAACTGCAATCAACATTAACCACAGACTGCAGTAAAACAGCTTGGAGGCTCCTTGGAGATAAACACAGTTACCAAAGACAAACAAAATTAGAGAGCTCCACATTTGATGGTGGGGAGGGAAAAACATCAATTAGACGTTCTTTTCTACTGCTCAAATATTTGCTGGAAGCAAGTTTTGTTTTTTTTAAAAAAAAAAAAGACAAATCCTACAATGTTATCCTATATCGCATAGGTATGAGAATTGAGAACTTCTACAATCTACCATATCAATGGCTCTAAAATGTAAAAACAAATCTAAAATTAGGACTTGTAACAAATTATTGTTTAGAAACATCCTGAAACTTGAACACATCCAATCTCATCACAGTTCAAGATTTAGCCCTGTGCTGGGTTCTGCTACAGTCCTCAAAAACCCAAGGTCATAAGGTCACTCAGAACCCCAAATTGCAGGTCATTTTGGAAGGAGTGGAGCATCTCATAGCACATATAGTGTAGCGTTATTAAAGTTAACAGAGATTAACATTCATCTATCCTTCTTATAACTTTTGACCCAAAATAAAAAGGACAATGGTGGCCTTTTATGACATTTTTATTCTATTCCCCTTTCCACCTCCTCCATTAAAGCATTTTCCTCTTTTTCACTATCCAATATTAAAAAGTCATTTACTACAATAAAGGGATTCAGTGATTTGGGAGTAACTTTGGTATAGTTTACACCCTCTAGACACCCCAGAACTCTGTTAATAATTTTCCTCCTATTAATTGTCTCATCAACTCACAGCTGGCTATGCTTTTTATTTCATTATGTTATTCATCAATCTAAAATAGAAATATAACAGAAAAAGAAATTGGAAAGGAGCAATTTCAATGTTTCAAAACAGATGCAAATCAACGCCAGAGATGCTACACAGCATATTTTTATTGAGACAATTCTATACATGTCTGAAAAATGAACTTGTAATAAATAAACTCATATCCTGTGGAGGTATGTTTTTTCCTTCCATCTTACGAGCTAATTATGCCAACACAGCCTAACGTTTTCCTAAATGCCTTATAAACTGACCCAGTTACTCAGAAAGTATTATTTTTAAATTGATGTGATAGATGCAAACTGGAATGTTCGGATTTCAATTCTGGCACCAATTCCCGGATCCCCTTCCTAAGTAATTTAAGGACTTCCTCCCGATAGTTTTTCATATTCTTTTAACTGACATTTTATCTTTATACAGTATCTCAGCAGAATGAACATGCACTAAAACAATGACAGCCCTTCTTTGGCTGTCATCTCTCATTCTGGCAAAGACAGATGTCTTACACTGGCTTATGCCAATAATAGAGACGACAAAAAACAACAGAGACTACCTGCCTCTGATGTAAAGGCACCAATTCACATTTGTGACACTCATTTGTCAATTAACAGATTTCTTCCATTGTTGACACATGGGACTTAAAAGATGTGGGCTAGAATGTGATGAATTAAAAAAGACAGATGAGTAAGCTATGAGCTGCAAAGTAATACTATAATGTGCTTTAGATAGGAATATCAACTGACACCCCTGACAGGCCATACAAGGTTTTATTTCATTTTGCACTGTATCTAGGCTTCATACTTTGTCTTCTTTGTTCTCTTTTCATCAAGCTCCTAACATCTCATTCTGACAGCCAGAGACATTTAAGGCACTTTCGTTTCAAATGCAAGTTAGCGTACTTGATTTGTCATTAAAATGCAAAACGATTGCCATTGCAGGTAAATGTAGGTATGCTTAAAAGGTTGTATCTGCAAAGTAAAAGCTGAAAATGGTTTCTGGCTGCTTTGCTTAACTCTTTCACCTGCCTCAGAGTTTTTCTAAGGCAAGTATTACTGTTCTCTAATAGAAGTGTAGCAGCACCTGCAGTTTCATTCAGGGTGCATTTTAGTATATTTAAATAACATAAAAGCTTTAAGTTACAATGTCAAACGCAGAGAACTACTGTCAAATTTACACATTGGGCCTTAGTATGATTTACACAAGAATCTGAAAAGAGTCTATCACTCAAAGCCTTCTGGGGTCAAAGCTCTCTACTCTTATGCATTCTGTTAGCTAGACAGTGAGTAAAAAGCTTTTTTTTGTTGTTGTTTATTTTTAATAGACTAGTGGTTGGTTTAGCTGAAATCATCAGTGAGAAGATTTTAACATCAATTCACTGCTTCTGTTCAATGACCACTTAATGAGACATGAAGGCCTTAATATAAATAAAAAACACTGTAGCACAAAGCAGATTTAAAAACATCGCAGAAAAATATACCTGCACAGGATAGAAATGAGGAACACCTAGCTTTCTACATACATACAGCAATGTGAATTTACTACAACATGAATTAAGTTAGTTCCATTCAACTGGATATAACCAAACTTCAAGGATCTCACTTATGTTCAGCAAACGTCTGAACAGAGTAAGTTCAGGTATTGTTTGGTTTTAGGAACTTACAGATGAACCCTTAACGTAAGTCCATACCTACATATCTTTTTTGTTGCAGACTATCTTGTGCGTTTTTACTAGTTAAAAAAAAAAAAAAAAAAAAAAGGCTGGGAATAGACTATAAGAATTTTCATTCAAGAATGAGTCTTGTGTGGAAATCTGCAGTCAAGAAATCATTTAGGAATTCTGATTTAAATTATGACTTCATAGTACATGTACACTAAACAAGAGATATAGAACCCAGGACTCTCGATGCTTCTGTGTATACAGCAAAGCTTACTGACCAGTTCTGACACTACTCTGGCCACTAGTAACATGCATCTAGTACAACATAGGAATTATTTATTCGTTCCAAGTTAAATAATAATAAGCTATGTTGTAAATACAAGTACCAACTTGATCACTACCAGCTATCCTGAAGGGTTTGTAGTTCTACTCTTTCCTCCCACAGTTTTAATTGCTTCCATTGCACGCCTGTCTACACAGAAAGGGCACAATGAAAATAAAGTGCAGAATGACCAGCAGGGCTAGGGAGGTGATTGTCCCCCTGTACTCGGCTCTGGTGAGGCCGCACCTCGAGTACTGTGTTCAGTTTTGGGCCCCTCGCTACAAGAAGGACATCGAGGTGCTTGAGTGAGTCCAGAGAAGGGCGACGAAGCTGGTGAGGGGCCTGGAGAACAAGTCCTACGAGGAGCGGCTGAGGGAGCTGGGCTTGTTCAGCCTGGAGAAGAGGAGGCTCAGGGGCGACCTTATCGCTCTTTACAGATACCTTAAAGGAGGCTGTAGCGAGGTGGGGGTTGGCCTGTTCTCCCACGTGCCTGGTGACAGGATGAGGGGGAATGGGCTAAAGTTGTGCCAGGGGAGTTTTAGGCTGGATGTTAGGAAGAACTTCTTTACCAAAAGGGTTGTTAGACACTGGAACAGGCTGCCCAGGGAAGTGGTGGAGTCACCATCCCTGGAAGTCTTTAGAAGACGTTTAGATGTAGAGCTTAGGGATATGGTTTAGTGGGGACTGCTAGCGTTAGGTCAGAGGTTGGACTCAATGATCTTGAGGTCTCTTCCAACCTAGAAATTTTGTGATTCTGTGTAATGGTACCTTAAAGCTGACTTCACCCTTTTACTTTGGCTTTAAACACTAGGGGTAGACTAACCAAGATCATTGTCTGCTGTACTATAAAACACAAATACCCGTTACATTTAGTTCAATACAGGCACATACCTGCTCTGCTTTCATTTACTGATTAGTAGAAAGTGCGACAAATGACGGCCAAAAAGAATCCAGACTAATGCATTAGTCCCCAGTTTAACTTCTGAAACTTCTTTTCTTTTGGTCAGTCAAGTGCAGGTGAAGCCCTTGTTTCAAAATACCTGTGGTTCCAGTGACCAGAGTTTGTGCACCTGGTAGAACTGGAACTAATGCTACACAGGAACAGCTCAGCTTGTTAATGCCTAATCACAATTATGAGCAAAATCATGAACAAAATAGAGTATTTCAAGGGAAGAAGGAACATCTTGTCGTACTGCACCCAAATCTCCCAGATGACAGTAAAATACAGCACCTTCAGCAGCCTTTTCCTGATAAAAGGAGCTGAAGAAGAGAGGGAGAAATGAAGGAAAAGCTGGAGGAAAAGAAGTAAACTGGACAGAGACACAGTCTCTCAGTTGGGTAGTTCCCATTTCTTAGAAAACATACTATTTGAACATGTTTTTTCCTAAAGCCATTCCAACTTAATCACCTTCACACATGACTGTTTCTGTGCTATTCCATAGTACTTCGCTGTAAAAGATAGAGAGTGTATTAAATGCAAGTTAATAGGTAGAGAAAGAAAGCGTTCAGATCCTTGAGCAGCTGTAATTTTACCATCCAGACACTGGACTGTCAAATAATCTTAATGTAATTGTATTGGAACCAGAGTTTTCTGAATATTCATTATACTGTTAATCCCTGGCACTTCCAGAATAACTCTCCCCTCATCCTTTAAGTGCTTTAAAATAATCAGTACATTTTATTACTTATGTAACTAGGTCAAGTTTTCATCCTTTCTCTCCAGCAAAAAGGTCTTGAAAGTCCTGGGAGCCTAAAGCACAGCATCTTCATCCAGTGCTGCTGCGGCCACATGGCCTTGCAGTGTCATGATACCGCAGCAGGTCTTGGATCCTTTACATGTAAATGGTTTGAGGACAACTTTTATATATGATCGCCATGTGCTTTAAGAGATGCATTTCTGATTAGTATAAAATACCTAGCATTTAGCATATGACCAAGAATAAACGAACAAAAACTTCAGAACACTGTCGCCAAAGTAAAATTTCACCCCTCTAGCCATATCTTGGTCATAAAAATCTGCTCTGTTGCTCTAAGTAGGTCACTGGATGCTTCCAAACAACTAAAAATGTACTGGTCTTGAAATCTTGCAAAAAGGAAAAAATACTAACGATGAGTAAATATCTAAACTACTAACTAAAGAAGTAGTTTAAGTGACCACAAGTACGTGCTTCCCTTACAAAGAATACACATGCCTACTTTCATCTTCAAATCAATGGTTAGAAAATTTGCTTGAAGAAATTATTAAATGTAGGTAACATGTAGCTTTTCTGTAAAATTCATAAAATGAGTTCCTTGTTGGCACGTCTGATCACAGATTAATATTCTAAGGGAAAGGCACCTCACATTTCTGAAAGTAATTTAAAAACACTAAGCACTGAAGTCTTTTCATAGGATGTATTCACAAGGAACTAACAGCACCCATTAGCCCAACAGCCAAATGGCAAAAGCAGAGTTGGCTTATAAAATATGAACTTTATTTTTAATATCATTAAGTACATTTTAACTAAACATAATCCACATCTTTTAACATTCAGCAAAGCAAGCATTAAAAACTAGTGCTTAATGCAAGTTCAGAAATTAAGGACTGAGCATTCACACTCTAAATTGTTGCATCAGTCCAATAACTACATTATATAAAAATGAACAACCTGACAGAACTGAGCACATAAGCTTCATATTGATAAAAAGCCACCCTTTTATAATCCCTTTATTAGTTTTACCTCCCTCCCACCCCAAAAAAAAAAAAAAAAAAATAGTTTGGAGTTGACTAGTAATAAGACAAATATTCTCATTCTAGTCTTCAGTATAACAATATTGACAGACCAAGAGCCTGACTCTTACCAAGTCCAAATACTGTGAGTTTGCACCTATGCCAAACAGTCCATCCTATGAGATATGCATCAGTCACCACTGGAGTAAAAACACCATGCTGATGTAGCTTTCCTCCTATCGGCCTCAGTAAGAGCTGATGCCAAGACCAATATTGAATACTTCTGAAAGTTTATGGAGAAGGGAGAAGAGAAAGGAGGAGGGAGTTTAAAAATAACAAAACACCACAAGAACATAGGCAGTTTTGGATAAAGAAATCACAGGAGAAATAGATATTTGTAATTTCTTGAGTCACTTAAGTACTTTTCACTGAGATTGCTTCCATTTTATTCTAATTCTCTCCAGTCAGTTTTCTCTCCCATCACCCACTTTTGATGTTTCGCATCTTTTTCTGTTAGCAAACTTAAATACATTTTTTCTATGTTAAGTATAAAAATGTTATCGCTGACAAAGCCTTATTCCAAGCACTAAATCTAAGTAGATCAAATACTAATTATCACCCCCCGTTTTTTATGTATTAAAGATAAAACATAATATACATGCATTATATATAAAGGCATTGTAAAGATGTTATATAGAAGACCCTGTTTTGCATGTGTGCTTATGTGTATATAATGCCAGTAAACTACTTCTGATGACAGCATCCCCCACACGCTATGCTTTCAATGGAAAAAAAATGGAGGTGTGCACACCTACCAGTACAGTTTATATACCAGCTGCACAAGAGAAAACACTGGAGACTTCAGCACTTGAAGAGGATCTATTCCACAGTGCAGTCCAATGATCAAGGCATTATCAACTCCCCTGAGTTTTGGATAGGTTATAAATTATTATCCAACATTAGATATTTTGTATCTCTGATTTATGTTCTTTTAAATATGATCTCTATATTCTTTCAACAAAGCAAACATGAGCAATGAGTTGTTTAAAAAGGAACACGCTAATGACCATATTATGAAGCATATTCACAGCTTCCATTTATGGACTCAATGGACAAATTAAGATAAAAATGGAGAACAAATTGTAAAGAAAGAAAATGACAGTCAACAGATCTTACAACTCTCCAGTAAGCAACTCACTGATCATGAAGTAAGCATGATCAAGGAGAACGACAATAAAAAAACAACAAATAAATAAATAATAAAAATCACAAAACTTCACATGACTGCCAGCTTCAGTTCATAGTAAAAGCCTGGAACTGAGCTCTAACACTGCATTAACTATGACCTTAAAGACAGTATAATTATTGTTTAACATGTCTAGTTTGACATGCTTGCTCCTTACCCTGAGTAAAATGCATGGCCCTTTTGCACTTCTATGATACTCATTCTTCACATTTCCACCAGCTAAGGGTTTGCGGTTGTCTTTTTAAACTGAAAAATCAACCCCAAGATAACTTATGTAAAGATGATTCATGTAAAATTAAAGACCTCAAAAATGGCAAAAACCACACAAGACAACATACAGCAAACAAGCAATACATGAACAGAAACATCAGACAGATTTTTTGTGCCAAGTGCCAACCAACTACTTGTAACATTATCACTCAGCAGGCTTCTTGAACACTGGGGGACAGAGGCCTTTCTAACTAAGTAATGGTTAGCAAAACCAATTAAGTTCTTCATATCTGCAGTTAGACACTGGGAATCTCATGTATTGCATCAAAGACAACAGATGATACCTTTCAACAAAACAGAGAGGAAGAGACAGAGACAATAGCTTCAGAGTTAATGAAGGTTCTTCCTTTCAGTCAAGCTCCTTGTCCTCAGATAAGTTATTTCTGCAGTCCTTGGCTCTCGTTTCACAACAGCAGTCATGAGGAAATACTGTTTTAGAGTAAGAGAGATTAGGAAAGTCAGAAAATAAGAACGCTCCACCTGATTATTTCACCTGTAACATGCTCTTTATATGCCCTTTTCTGTAACTCCCAATACTGTGTAAAAGAAGAGTAGTTCCCAGTCTCAAAATCCACATAACCAGAAATTATGCAGGGGGAAGTCACCAAACCATTACTTGCACTCTCCCTACAAACATTATTTGAAAACTAAAACAAGTGCATCAAGTTATTTCTCCTCCAAATGCCAATATTTTTCCATATATTACAGTAGTTTTCCATTGACTAATTAACTGATTTTCTCAGTCCAATACCAGATTCCTGCCATTCAGAGAGAAATTTAAAAAATAAATAAATAAATAAATAAAACTTTTTTGTTTAAGATTGGTTACAGTTCTCACAACAGGAGATGAAATGACTGTTCCAGTGAATTAAGCCCTCCAGGTTTCCAAACAGTAAGCACAAAACACACGGATTTAGCCTCCAACGTCATTCCAAAAACCCACTTCAATTTCATGACCAAGAGAAAGCAGTTCACTCCCCACTCATTCAAAGGAAGTTATATAATATCAACATCAGTTCACCGTGAATGATGTATTACAGTCAAAAAGCTTTGTGAACAACTTTGAGTCAATGGATACCTAATATGACACCCCATCTTAGTTCAAGTACAAGGACTTCATTACTCACCTTTATCAAGTAGATTCAGATATATCAGATTTCATCTTTTCTCATGATTGCAAGAGCCCCATGGAGACGGATGTCACCAAGAAAACAAATTTCAACACCCACCACATTAGCATTCACTAGCTACATTTAAAGATCTAACAGTTCAAGCTCACTTTATTTTACTTAACATCAAATTCTGCAGTATGTTTAACGTTTTTACCAGATTTAAACGCTCCAGTAATCCCTCCCAAGAATTCTCTACTACACAATATGAACACACACGGACACCCCCCAAAGGTTCAAGTAACAAGCTTTTGCCCAATTCTGCCATGTGATATATTCTCAGGACAACTCTTTCCACAATGTTAAGCCTTCTTGAGAAAAGCAGAACAGAATACAATCTTATGTTCTGATCTGTCAGATATAGTAAATCAATGGATAATGGCCAGCACTGGGGGTCAGAGGTATATATACTACAGTGTTTTCACAGTCTGTTAGTGACTATGTGGCCATAAAAAGTCAAGCAAGGATCAATGGACAGAAAGAGAGGCTGTTGGGACTACAGAAGAGAAAAACCACCAGTACAAAATTGAAATAAAACAATTTATAATCTAAGTTTTGCCTCTACATATCAGCAAGTCTGGAAAACTAACTTATCCATCAAAACAAAACAAAAACCCTTACATCCTATGCACAGTGTATGAAAATCAAACTCAGGTATTTAAATGCATACCATAAGCCACGAACTTGATATTTTTAAAACTGGTTCATTCACTCATCCCCTTCATAACAACAAAAAAACAAGGACAACAGAAAAGACAGCAGGAAAATACACGAGCCACAAAAACATATACAGAAAATATTCTGAAATGGCAAAATGTTCCATACTTACATTTAAAGCTGACAAAGTAACAGAACACAGGCACGGCTACTGCATGAGAGACAAAGTAAATCTTAATAGTATTTTTTTTTATTATTCAAAGTTTTCAAATGCTAAAAAAAGTTTTCCTTATACATTACCCAGATCACATCTGGTTCCTGTTGAAATGTTACTTTTCAAAAGGGAAGGCATGGCGTGAGGGTAAAGGAGAGGAAGAGAGAGTAAGGAGTGCATTTAGCTTTAATTATTATAGTTTGATCAGCTACCCAAAACAGAAATACTATTTGAAATGTAAAATATTTTTTTTACTGGTAATACTCTCCCTACATTTTTGCACCTATAAAACTTTATCTTATACAACTCCTAAGGTTTTACTCATATATAAACACATCATCACATTTGTCTCAGTTTGTCCAGTAGGATACAACTATTTAATAATTATTTTAATAAAAATATAATTATGCATAATGTAGTCCATACCGATTAATAAACATGTAAGACTTCATCTGAAAGACTAAGTCTATAAATTTTAAATAATTTAAATGACTCCTTGTTTATAAATATTCCATTTAGCAAATTGATTTTCAAATGGATTGATTCTAAAGAGTGCTGATGTACATTCATTTTCTGACATTCCTAACATTTCAATATTACTCAAAATATAGAGCATCATGTGCTTTACAGTAGGACACCCCTAACAGGCAAACTTTAAGCATCCACCTCTTGAACTACAAACCTACTCATTACCTCAGTAGCAAAACATCAAGAAATCATATATTTCAGATTGCTTAGCTGCAGCAAATGCTCTCTCTTCATTGACGTGTCTAGATACAATTCCATTTACCTTGAAACAATAAACTAGACCGAGTACAGAACTCATGTTTGTAAACCACACCCTGTTTCCTTGCATGAAGAAAAAAATCCCAGTTTAAAAAAAAAATGCAAAATCTTCAGTACTTAAACATATTAATTCTCTTTTCTTATAGTAAAATGTAGTCATGCTTGAAAAAAAAAGAAAAAAAAGGAGAGTGAAACAGATTAACAGCATAGCTCCAATACTCTTATTTCAGACAACATACTATAAATCATCTTGAAACAAAACAGGCAATTATAATGTGCACAAACATTATGATACTATGCATCTATACTGGTCCGATGGTTCTGAATTATTGAAACTGATGGCTGAACAAGAGCATATTGTTTCAACACACTTGGATTACTTGAACAATTTCAATTCTTTCTTTAGCTATCCAGTGCTGTGTAGACCTCTCTAATGTCAATAAGTAAATAAATAAACAAAAAGATATTGATGTCTTTTAGATAATTCAAACCACATTTAAGCAGATTAAAATATATGGCAAAAATTTCCGTAGCAATGTATTTTTCTTGTGAAGAAAAATAGCCTTTTTTCCCTCAATACTCTAAGAATTATCTAAAATTAAAGCAAGTACATACATTTTCCTTCAGAGCATTCAGTGAGAACAGAACAGCAGCTCCTTTTTTCCTTCTAACGACTACCCCATATTTCAATCCTCTTCACCTCAGTATAAAAGAAACTGAAGTGAGAGCCATAAGACAGAATCATTTCAAAACACTATCAGCTATTTGTAAACAATACACTTTCTCCTTGCAGAAAATCCACAACTGCTAGTTGCAAGAAGAAGCAGCAAGTAAGGTAAATCAATTAGCTTGCTAATTTCTCACCCTCATTTATTTAGCTCTGCACTGTATTTGTCGTAATTGACTATAATTATGTTAATTACTAACTCCAGCATAATTACTATATTTATTGTCATTGAGCACACTATGTACCCAAAGCAAAGCTGGCATTTGTCGGGCATCAAAAAAATAAATAAATAAAACCACACCAATGTCAGGAGGGGTTGCTCTGAAAACTGGCTGATATACCTTCAACAAATGAAAGGGCAAAAGAGATTTCATGCAATGCTAGTTTGAAAGCGTCGGTTCATTAAGGATATTAATTTTCTGATAACTACACATTTAAGCATGACACACTGGAGCAGTATCTACAGGATTTAGCAATTATTAATGCGTGACAGTTTCAAATGCTAAGTGAATCAATTAAACAGCAGCATTCACAATTTGAGAAGAGATAACTGCTTCATAACTGCCTAAGACTACAATTTTCACATGACAAAAAAGGGCCATTCAGGCTCCTTCAAAACCTGACAGGTCAAGAAAGAAGTTTGAAACAAAAGCACCTTATAACCATCATCTCTCCTCTTTACTTGTCAGATCAACTTTGCTAGTGTCTCCGCTGAAATGGCATCACCATGCCAGCTGCCACAAGGTGATTTTTCATGTCTTGTCAAAGAAATCTTTTATTCTATTTGCTCTGCATTAACATGTTACATTTATTGATCAAGCCCTTTCTGCAGCCACAGCAGGGCACTGTGCTCTTATGCCTAAGGGGGCTTTGATGTCCTGGTGACATTCTAGACCGAATAATGCACATACTAAATGGATTTAATGCAGAAATGTGTTTGTGCATGACAGCTACATTAATAACAGCCCCTCACACTGATAAATATGCAATTGCTACGATTAAGAGTTACCCAATTATGGTGAAAATATTTTTCTACCTTATAAATAAAACCATCAAAAAGTTTTAACAATAGTGCATTTTCTTCAACATTTTAAAATGCTATAAAGATCAGTCTAAAGGCTTTTAAAAATATGTCATGCTTTGTTTTGAATTCTGGCTTTTATTTCCATCTCCCTTTTGTTGTTCATCTTCCTGTTCTGTGTGCCTTACTGCTGTACAGACTGGGAAGGTAGCAAGAAAAAAAAAAGCCTCTTTCGCATACTCAACTCAGCAAGGAAAATACACCCTGCAAAACTGAAGCCCAGTTTCAGGCTGCCACTTGCCTGCTTCCCCAGGCAAGAAAACAGTAGACAGAAGATAGAAATAAACAATCTCTACTCCACAGAGAGGATACTACAAAGCCTCACCCTCACAGAAGTCGTGGAGGAACATTCCAGACTAGGATTAAAGTTCAAGGGGATGTTTTCATACATAGACCCTCTTAATCGGACGGTGGAAAATATGCACAAGCACACACTGTGCAAATTATTCATGCTCCTAGCAGAAATAATCTGCACCCCAGAGAGAGGGAAGAGATATCTGTATCTCCCTGAGCACAATTATTGGATTAATCCTCCCTCATTGGCCAAGATAAAAGATTCACTCTCCCTTCCGTCTCACAGTTTAGAGCCCGAAGAAATCTCTGTAAGAAAAAGAAAAATAGTCCACGTTTAAAAACACAAAAATAGAAGTGGACTTCTCAGTGAACGAAACAGTAGATGTTATTTATAAAGCATGGCACCTATTTTTGCAATAACACTGACATCTGTTATTCAGGCACTGGAGTGCACTTAGCCTTTAATGTGAAGGGAGATATTTAGCACAAAGAAAGTTATCTAGAACAAATAAAAGAACCTTTGAATAACTTCTTCCTCTTGCCACAAAATAGCAATTTGTGTCTAGCAAAAGTATCTTTGTATTTTACCCAAGCCTCTACATCCTAACTATGTTACATCCTTGCTTACGTGCTTATTCCTTTCTTTCCTTCACCAATAATTATTATTTACCTTTTTCCAATGAAATCTTTAACTTCTAGTGATCAACAATAGTTTTCCATTCACCCTTGAAATCCTTTTCAGCAAAGCTTCCCAGCAACACTAACACTGGTACATCAGTGACTTTTCCTTCCTGTACTCCATTCTTTCATTAGATAACGAACTGGGAACTGGGGAATAGCTTTCCACGTATTAAAGAAAAAAAAAAAAAAAAAAAAAAGTGGCCTTTACAGTACTCTATTACCAGTGAATATACTATCATATACAGTTACTATGAAAGACTCAGAACTCGGTTTTCAAAACATCTCTGCTGCTGAAACATGCCTTATTTACAATACATAGTACAAATAGTTCATTTCTGAAATAGCTGAAAATCACTATCAGTATCAACCAAAACAGCTGCTCTAACTCTGGCCATTTTACTACAATCACACCAGTAGGGTTGCAGAATGAGATCACAGTTTAGGTCAGAATGGGCATCTACAGCTCATTTAGTCCAATCCCCTGCTCAAAGGAGGGCAACTTCAAAGTTAGATCAGGTTGCTTGGGGCTTTGTCCAGTTGCACTTGGAATATCACCCAGGGAGGAGGGATCCACAGCCTCTCTGTGCACCTCTTCCACTCAACTTTTCTCATTGTGAAGTTTTTCCTTATATGTAGTTGGAAATTCCCTGTGACGACTGCCTCTCATCCTTTTGCTGTACACCTCTGACAAGAGCTTGGCTCCATCTTCTTCACGACCCCCCATTAGTCCAAACACAGAAGACATTATAAACTGTTTAAACAAAATCTGCAAAGAAAACAGCATAAGAAGAAATAATTCACAAGTGGATAGCAGTGGTCTGGAGTTGAAGGATTTCAGTCCACCAGAGGCGTGAACAGGCTACAGAATACAGTGGTACCACATCTTGCTGATTACTACTACCATGCTTTGAAATGCACACCATTTTTCGTGCTTCATACACAACTGTCACTCCTCCTTTTTCCCCACCCTCCCCATAGAAAGTTCCCTTTTGCAATTCACCTCTCCTATCCTTCCTTTCCCTTCTGGTCAGAAGAGGAGATGAGTAACCATTGTTGAGACGTAATGGTCACTTGGCTTGGGCTGCCAGAAGTGAGAGAGAGATGAATCCATGTATCAGCCAGGGTAATCAAGAGCCAAGACCAATTCTTAGAAAAAGGCAAACAAGGAAGACAAGAATTCTTTTAAAGAGCAACTATTTGTGAGTATTTAATCAAGTGTCATTAACCTTACCACATCTGGTACAAAGAAAATTTAGTGTCTACATAGGCCCTAATTTGTATTTAATAAAGAAGAGGAAAGAACCTGGACAGAACTCTAAGGTCAGAAAAAAATGGCGAATAATATATTTTTCTCCATATACATTTGCCAATACAAAAGCACTAACCCTATCCCCCTACAATTTAGTTCTCCATTTTTGTGCACGTTTATGTGTTTATGTAACACACAGAATGAGAAATGGCAGAAATCTGAGAAGAAAACCACCACACATGAAAACACTGAATCCAGATAATTACTCTTCATTGCAGAAAAAAAGAGACAGAAGTGCCATCACAAACAATAAAAAAATTACATGATATCCTTAACTTCTAAAAAATCATTCTCTAAATATGTATCAGCTCAACAAGTGAAAAAAAAAAAAAAAAAAAAAAAGAGGCGGGGGTGGGTGGTGGTGGTAAACAAGCAACTCCATGCTTTGTTCATAACAGCAGGTTAGTATGTTCCAGAAATACAAAACAGCATCTATTGAATGAATATCTATGTTATTAAGTGACAAATTTAGCACAAGTTGTTTGAGTGTAAAACAAGTCATAAAGCATAGCACATTTGACTAATTCCTTCCTACTTCCCTGTACAGTATTAGCCAATCTTCCTACGCGTTTTCCAGTACACCTGGACAAGCCTCTGAAAACACACATTTTTTGTCAAAAGCCATAAATGGCAAAATAACTTACCTGGCTCTATCCTGACTTCTGCAATCAAGTTACCTGCATTATCACAGTATAAAAAGCACTGTAAGTCATTAAATTGATTGTTTAATCAAGTATAATATTATAAATTACATTCATCATATCGGTTACATAAGAAAGTTTTGTGACACCTGTACCATGCACTAGAAAGTAGTATTTCTGACAAGAGTCTTAAGTGCACAAGCATGCATGTGCACACAGTAAAGACTGTAAATCGACAACTGCACAGGACTTCTGGACTTGAACAAAGAGTGCTGCCTTGCAAGAAGCGTCTGCTGCCAACTGATCAAAAAGCCGAACACGTTACTACAATGGATCTCTCTTTCTCTGTACACACCACCACCTATGACAGCAATGTTAAGTAACATGACTACAAATACTGGTGCCCACAAAATAAAGTGTCCCATACTTATAATACTTATGCTACAAGATATATTGTCTGGTACAAGAGGATAATTCCTTCCCAAAATACACTCAGGAGTAGCCATACTTACAGAGGGTAGGAGAAACCCTATATAAAAACAACACAGAAAAGTTTGGTAAGTACTTACATCCTGACACTGAGGTAACTAGTAAGCATGTTAGCATCTCTCTGACTCAGATATTAGTTTTCAGATTAATGACCACTAAAATAGCCTTTTTCTTTCAAAAACACACACACATGCTTAGATCTAATATGAATCATTATAGTGAAAACTGACATCTTTACTACAAAGAACTTTTTCCCTCCCCTTCAAACAAGCTCAGATTAATTTGCATTTCCAAGAAGAGTGCAGCAGAATCATGAATGTAATCTGGTACCTGCACAAAACAGACAACCTGTAAACCTCCTCATTTGCTGGCTAGACTTAACAGCCCAAGTTCAGGGAATGTTGAGCTGACAGTTTTGCAGGAGGCACTCCTCAGAAACATGTACGATCAGCAACAGCTTCAAGAGACACGTGCATCCTGTTAATCAACACTTCAAAACCAGCACTGTATGTTCCTCTTTTTGTTAAAGGGGTATTCAAGTTTAAAAAAAATAGTATCAAACACATATGAAAAGCTTACAGAATACCACTGACTTCAGCCGGAGTTGAAGATAGTCTTACAGGTCTGACCCAACTTCACTTACATCCAGTGGAGTTCATTTAAAATACCTTAGTCATGAAATAAAATACTATCACAAGTGTCTCAAGTAACAAATCCACTTCCTGTCTTCTTTCTAGCCTCTAAGCACTATGTCCAAATACAACAGCTGATATGCTTATTTCTAGAACTTAAACTTCCCCCCTAATAAATCCTAGCAAACGGAGGATTCACAGCCACTACCATATGACATAGTACAGCAATCCAAAGGCAGCCATCAAAAGTTCCTACACATTATGTGTATACTCAAAGGATGACTAGCTAAATTCCTTACTATTAGCATATTGTATTAATGCCAGCAAAGCACAAAATTATTTTCATATGTGGTAGGAGTGATGATCATCTGTCTTCTTCAATCAACTTAAGCCTTTGACGACAGAAATTTGTTGTAGAAAGTCAAACTCCTTTTTAAGAGTTAGGATTAAGAAAACATTAATACCCATGTAACATTAATATGAACTTCTCTAAAATAAGCTTTAAAAAAAGAAAAAGCCTCCCTTCCCCAAACCTTTTTTTTTTTTTTTTTCTTTCCAAGGGATAGTACCTCCAGAAAGGAAAGAGTAGTCTTGTTGACATGTTAAATCTTAATATACATGCAGAACTTGAATTATCTTTGTAATAAAAAGAAAAAAATGTCGATTCCAGCTCCCCTCTTCCCCAAAATTCTCTCATTTAATCACAATTTCCATAGGTACACAGTCATCAGCCAGACATAAGATAAATTTAAGATAATGGCAATCCACAGATTAAGTGCCTCTTTTGCTCTGCTACCTCCTGCGTACAGGAATCAGTCTTTCAGAGTTTACGGTTGCTCAACATAACATTTATTCGTGTTACGCAAGATAAAAACCAGTGACTGTTCTCCCTAGGAGAACCAGACACTAGCATATTACTTTTATGTGACTCATTCTTCACTAGTAGACTCTGGGCTTACCCTCAATGAAATAAAAGGAATAAGTTAAGAATCCTCTGCTCTAATGCTAAGAAAGCTACACTTTTTCTAAAATATATTACTACACGCCACTCCTTTCTCCCTTAGTTACCTACAGAGTTCCAAATCTGAAAGGCACACTGCTGAACCTCACCAGGCTTCTCACACAATGATTAAATGAAAATGGATACTGCTTAGAATTTTTGTAATGACTAATGGGAATAGTATAGAATTCAAAATCAATCCATATGTTAAAATAATTTAGAATTTATTTATAAACTCTAACTGCACTTAGCTGTAGCACTTAACTATACAGCTGCACAAAATAAAATCATATAATAAAAACACATCATCTGGGAAAAGAGTATTACAAACCATTTACAGTAATAACCAGAGATCTACAAATAAAAAAAGGAAATAAGCACACGCTTACTTGTTTTTTGTTTTAGGAAAATTCATGTTTGATCCCATTCTTCACTTCTTCAGGTAATGTTGTTTATCTTCCATTTTGAGCAGAGAACTAACTGTAAGCTCCGCACTGGCATCATTTGCATTAACATCAGAAATTTACACTCACCTGGTTGCTTGTGTTCCAAAAGTAAAAGAAAAGGAGACAAACATTGTCTATAAAACAGTATCACCCACTTGACAACAACTGTGCGTGTTTCTATTTTGAGAAAAACAAATAAATATTATGGTTTTGGAGCTGGTGAGCCAAACTGCATTTAAAAAAATCTATACATTACAACATACCTTAACAAGTTGAAGCTAAGATCTAGCCTTTTTGCCATATGTCCGTATTTTCTTCCCAGAAATTCTGGAATTTCTTCACAGTCTTGACTAATGTAGGACACCTGAGAATTAGAAGCAAAAAGGAAGCATTCCGTAAGTGGATTATTTACAGTTTCCTGTCCAGATTCTGCCTCATTGATCCAACGACAACACACAGTATAATAAACATTCATTACAGCTTTGAGCTTCTTCTGTTTCACTGCTAAAGAATCTATCACAGTCTCATTTTTCTATCGATACAGTCAGCTTAATACTTTACACGTGCATAGCCCTACGTACAACACAGCAGAATTTTCTTATTTCAGATAAAAATTATTTTACAATTGCATTTATTCCGTTAAGTCATAAGTATCATACTCCATCCCCCTATTAATACTTTGATCTAACATTACTTTGGATTACCCTTCTGAACACCCTAGAAGAAAAATTCGTAAAACATCAGCAGACTTTCAAAGTACTTTTTAGTTTGCCTCTCAGTATGCAAAACACTTAGAGATCACTTCAGAAAGTTTCGTCCAGAAACACCTAAGCAATGTGCCATCAATCCACTCTCACAGCAGTTCCTTGGGGTGATTATTATTTTCAGAGGTATGCTAGGGACAGAGCAGGAAAGCTGCTCAAGGTCTGAGAAATCAAGCATGCAGCTTTGTTTGGACAGTGGTGCAAGTCTCAAAGGTTTTTGGCTTCCACACCTATGTTCAGGTTACACTCCTTGTTATACCCAAAATACTTGTGAATGTGTTTCCTTCTTTCCATAGCTGTTTATCTGACCCACCTTTAACAAAGAGAGGAAGAATTAGAGGTAGAAAAAAATAAAATATGTACTCATATTTCTTTTTAGCAGTGTTGATGTAATTGATGATATTAAAAAAAAAAAAAAAAAAAAAAAAACTTCACATATTCTGTCTGATGTATCATCTTGGAAGTCTGGCTTAATTTCTTAAAAGAATCCCCACAAATCATGTCAAACATACTGTCATACATGTATTGTCTGTATTGACTCACCCAACACCAACACTTCAGATTCTGTGCTAAAGGAACACTGGTTGTCCTTAGATGGCAACCTGCTAAGCAGGTAGATTTCAACGCTCTGTTACACTACTACCTAGGAGATACAGCTGTTAACTCCATGTTGAATGCATATTTGCTATCATACACCACTGGTGTTCACACACTACAGGGTGTTAGGTAAAAAAATACACCACAGGGTCAAACTGTTTTGATACTACTTCATTTTTTGCTACATAGAGACTCTGCAGAACAGACTGATAGTCTGTACTTTTGAAAATCATCCCTGTTTCTTACACTCTGAAAATGATTGCAATCTGATACTACAGTATTGCATCAAATTTAATTCACTTCGTTCAATACCTTAAGCAAACAAAACTGACTACAGTGGTATTTTTTTTTATGAGCAGAAAGCAGGCAGCTTGAAGTTCCGTTTAACAACATCTTCCCTCTTAAACCATCCCTGCTCTTATGATATATAATATATATATATATATTCTGCTACTAGACATACACATGACTTCAGTGAGTGTAAGGACGAAAGGGAAATGAACAGTTCTGGGTAGCTCACATCCTAATGGTTCGGGCATAACAGCAAGTGTCTTTGAGAATTCATTGACTTAAACATGCCTCACACTCTCTCTATATATACTGACCCACTAGTTTTCATCCAAGAGAACCACAAAATATTTTACAGTATACATATGAGGATACAAACAAGTATCGCCTCATTCTTCGCTGAAAAGTAGATTTCTATAAACTAGCGCCTGCAAACCCTTGGAGAGACACCCCTTTACTAGTAGAATAATTCTTTGGATTAAACAGTAATTCAGTGCAACACGCTGTAAAGGACATAACTAAAATATGATGCCCATTAACATTAGGATTGGAAAATGATGTTGCGCAGCTACAGAGACTGCAGGAGCACAGGCCACCACTGCTCTTCTCACCCACAGGGACCAGGGGTGGAAAAGTAGCAAAAGATTCTGACCTACACTGCCACTGCTCCAGAAACTTAACTGGCCTCAACTGTCCTAGCTCCACAAGAACAGAAGTTGAGGAAGGAAGCTCATACAAATGTGTTTTCTGCGGCACACAGAAAGCAAAATACTTAAGATATTGTAAAGCTTCAGCCTTTGAACTGGTAAAATATACAAATATATTTGCACAACTGGTACAAACGGGTTATTCATAGATGTATTTGCAGGTGAAACATGGTTATCATGACCTTTTAATGCTAAGGGCCTCATGAAAGGAACTTTACTTGCACAAAGTCTACTTCAGCTCATTCAATATACAAGCGCCATTTTGAATTTTAAACAAACAGATTTATTTTCCCACAAAATACAAGGTACGCTTGCTTCCAATCTCTACACCCCACATACACAAACTTGCCTCAGATACCCAAGAGCTCTCTTCAGCGGCTGCCAGATCGCCAGCCGTGCAATGCACAATAAGCCTTTTTAAACAAGTTTTCAAGAGTATTCTTTTCTCACTCGTCTGTTCTTTAATCTTTGAACAATGCTGATATAAAACAAGGCTTCAGTAGTCTGGACAAGTTGAGAATAACATTTCTTCATTTGTAGTCATTTGATTAAAAATAATTTTCCCTGAAAACAATAAGAGGTACGCAATCTGATACTCCTCTTTTGGCATCCATCTCAAATACCCTCAAAACGAGGATGAGCTTTCAAGTGCGTATCCAGAGATGCCACCAGTGAGAGAGGAGAGCAAACCTACTGTGCCCTTGGTGACTCCACTCATTGGTACCAGGCACATGAGTAATGGCAGGTTTCTCAGATTTTCTATGCCCATTGCAGGACATCCCATGGGATTAGAAGTAGATGTAGATGTCTCCATTGCATAATTCTCCAGAGTGAATGCAGGCTGGTCATAATCAAGCACTGATATTACTGGTGCCCAGCTCAACATCCCACAGAAACGGGTTTCAGGAACTCTCTTACAAAACCCAGCAGGAGACCAGCTACGGGCAGCTCAGACACTCTTGCAGGCTTTTCAATGCACTGTGTACAATTCAGGAACAAACTACGTTTTTACAAAATGTTTAAAGTGTAAATTAATCTCAGTATCGGTTGCAACTCTCTTCTGCTTTAGCTTTGGGGGCAATGACCGCTTAATCTCTGTCACTACGTTAGAGTGGCCCTGGGATCTTAGTAACCCGTAAGGCAGCACCTTTCTCGGATGGTGCCGCAGGAGCTGTGGGCACAGCACGCTGCCCCCCCCCGCGGGGAGCACACCTGGGGCACGTCCCCAGCCGGCCGCACCGCGCCATGTGCAGCCGGCGGGCGGGCCTCGACCCGCTCCCCGGGCGAGCCTAAGCCCCCAGCACGCTCACAGCGGCTCGGGCGGCCGGGCTGCCCCCCGGGAGCCCCTCACGCCTCTTCTCCTCCCACCGCGCCCCCCGGCAAGGCAGCCCCGGCCTGCCCGCAGCCCAGCCCGGCGGCCCCGCTGCCGCTGCCGCTGGCGGGGCGGGACGGGGCGGGGAGCAGCGCGGTGCCGCCGGCAGGTGGGGCCGGGCCGGGCCGGGCCGTGCCGCGCCGCGCACACTTACTTGTGCTCCGCTCACCACGACCCCTGCCATGGCCGGGGAGAAGGGGGCGGGAGGGCGAGGGGGGAGCGGCCGCAGCGGGGCTTCCGCAGTCAGCGCGGCTCGGGGCCGGGCCGTGCGGGCTGCCGGCCGCAGTCAGCTGACGGCGGCGGAAGCGCGGCCGGGCCGCGACAGGGGGCGGCGGCCGCGCAGGGGCTCCCGCCGCGCCCTCACCCCCGCCCCCGCCGCCATGGGCCGGGCCCCGGGGCTGAGCGAGGTGACCCCGGCGCTGGGCGCGGATTTATTTATTTTTCAGTGCGTGGGGAAAGCAGACCCTCGGAGCCACCAGGAATACCGATCACAGCGCTCCTTCCGGGGCATTTTAATTGCTAATTAAAGTAATGCCGTGATGGGAGGCTGCCGCTGATGAGGTAGAGTAGGGGAAGGGAAGGTTTTCCGTAAGAATTTTGCTTTTTGATGATACTCAGGTTTCTTCTGCTGGGATCCTAAGTGCTGTAAGTCATCTGCCTACCTCTTCGGCTGCCTAAGCACCTTTAAAAATCCCTCTTCTGCCCTCTCCGTTGCTAATACAGCGTAACTCGCGGAAAGCAGAGGCATGCTGTGAGGGGAAACAAGTTGCAGGAGGAGATGTGTTCTGCACTGCAACCCACTTCCTACGGCTTATTCAGCATCGCAGCAGAAACTAACACAGTACTTGCTCGGCCTCGTACTATCGACAGAATAAATTCATGGTACAGCTGTGGCATTACACTTCTTCCAGGGCCATCCTTGCCTTTGACTGCTGGGCAGGAAACACGGGGCTAAGAGCCCGGGGGAAAATAAATAAATAAATAAATAAAAACCACCACTGTGCACCCCCTGATATTTTCATGTATTGCATGAATGTAGAAAGAGGCCAACATGCAAAAGATCAAAACACAATCGGTGAACAAATGACTCCCTTCCTTCGCATAGATCTAATTTTCCTTACATAGTAAAGACCAAGAAGAATCAAACCCTTCATCCGCAGCAAATAAGCAGATCCTACACTAATGAATAAAAGTTCTGTTTCTCTATGTAAGAGTTTTCCATCAAGGCGTACTTGCTAGTTCAGGTCATCACTCAGCATGCCTCAAACAATCAGGGCCTGTGTTTATTTATTAGATCATGTAGCAAAAAACATACGCCAAGAAAAACAAGTGCTATGTGAACTGTAAATTTAAACAAAGCAATACAGTCTACTCTTCTGTATCTACCTCTTTTTATCTCTCCTTTAGTTACAAGCATGCAATTCCCATCAGAACGAACAGATATAACTCAAGGCACAAAGTGGCCTCCTGATATAGTCAGCTGTGTTTGTCTTAATGGAGTAAAATCAGTTCAATACTATGCTCCTGTAAAATTGGAATAATTATATTGAAAACAATTTAGCACATCGTTATCCATATTATTAGTATTAATTTTAGTAGAGTGCTAGCTGTCACTTTAGAGAGATCTCTGAAGAAAGAAATCCTGCCTGAATAGTTTACCAAATAGCACAGACAAACAATAACGAGTCTGTTTTTTCCACCTCCTTACATTGCCAATTGCATTAACCTGCCATTGATCCTCCTACTTACTAGGCAAGACCTTGTCTAGAGGGAGAAGTTGCAGGTCCCGCTCCCCAAACTAGGTGACTGAAATTGACTTTATCATCTCTTCAATCAGTTTAGCTGAATTTCGTAAATTACAAAAACAATTTAAGGAGGTGGCAAACTGTTTTAAGTGCATCCGGCTTATAATCATTCTTTTAAAACCAGTTCAACATTTTCTTGTGTAGACATGGCCTAGATTATTATCTGTCATGGACAAAATAATAGATCCAAATCCTGTGGTGTGTAACAAACAGGGAGTGCTACCGACCACAATGACAAAATGGGCCTATTATACTGTAGAGGAAGTGAAAAATAAGATCTCTGTAGCAGAGGAATGGAGAGGAGACATGACTGTCTTGCTACGATGCTTCCTTAGACTTTGAAAACTTATATCTTGAAAGTGATAATTCTGCTGCTAACTTCCTATCTGATGACGGGCAACTTTCTCAAACTTTATTTTTTTGGAGTCTCTGTTTTATTCCATAGTTTCTATGCACCTATCACCTGCACGTAATTTTCAAAAGGAAGACTCACAGCTGCGACTGTCTACCACTGAAGGAGTATTTTGGAATATCTCATCTGAAATTGCAGCTAAGTTAAAACGTTGTCTTAGATTTCAAATATATGAGTCAATGTGCTCATTAGTTATTGCCTCGTGTTATTATGAAGCTAAAATACATTACACTGTTACATAAATACAGGCAGGCTTTTGTTAGCTGTTGAGCCTGTTGATCATCAGCGTCATTTTATAGCTCAGATTCCAGATCATTATGAAGCTTCCTCTGGTTTTAGAATGTTTTTTCTTTCACCTTACAATATATATTTATTCTTTTGAGCATCGCAAAATGCTACCTTCTTGAGTCCTGGCCCTGCACAACCTGAATCATCTGAATGTTTTCTTTAGCTTTGATAGAGCTGCCTACATGAGTAAAGCTTTAAAGGACTAAATTTGTACTTACAGAATATATTTTTATTGGTGGTTGCTTAGAAGCTGAAAGTTTTGTAAGGATTCTTTGTTCAGATTGAAATAATTTATGACAGTGGAGCTTAGTTGACCTTTGAAATGTCTTTTTTTACAGTTTGTGTATACACACAATATAAAAAAACACATTTTATTTAAATTATCAGTGTTTCACTGCACAGCTAGAAGCAGAAAATGGCAGTTCTGTACAAGCCATTCAAATATGATTTCCTTAAATGTTCGGCAATGCTTTGCCTAAAACTTCAGCAGTGTTTAACATGAGTTACAAACAGACAAAACCAACACAGACCTTTTCAAAAAATATATTTTTTTCTTGTGTAAAACTACATCCAATTAGTTACACCAATCTGCTTAGTATATATAATTTTACATACACATAAATATATATATATCATAAATTGAGCAGACCCATTCCTCGAATAAGAAGCAGAGGATGTTCAAAATAAAATAATACCCATAATCCAGGCCCTAAACAACTAGGAAGTAGTGTATTGGGAGCATGACAGATAGCATTCAGACCTATCCCTTTTTCTGTGTTCTGCACATGGTGACAGAACTCTATGCCATTTTAGCAGTCATGAACCTAAAATGTATACACAGCTACAATTTTGAAATCTCGTTGACCATTTGGTTCAAATAATTACCTAATACATACCAGAAAATTTAGCACAGCACCAAGCACCAAACAAATTATGTCATTTTATATGAAACCTATGTACAGAGGTATTTTCCTAATTTGAAGGTCTGTTGAAGGTATGATGTGTAAGAGGAAAAAGTAACAATCTTGAATGTTTTATTAGCTAAAATCCTTTACAATATGCTAACCAAAATGGTTTTCCATCTTATGGCACACTATGTATGTCTGCACGTGCATGTACAAAATCATCTTACATGCCAAAATACCTCAAGCAACAACCTGTTGTCTTCCAAAACACCCTACAATTCCACCTGACAAAATGGTGTGCTGTGAACAAATTAAATTTTCTGACTGTTGTTGGGTTTTGTTTGCTTGTTTGTTTGTGTAATTTCAACTAAAAACAATATTCTCACAATATTCTTCCAATTTGACCATCAGAAAATTTGGCTCAGTGTTTACCAATACAACACATTTGTTGATGCTCATGATGAAAATGTTTTCTCAAAAAGTTTCCACAGCAATACAATGCATATTCCAAACTGAATCAATTTACATGAAAGAGACTGTAGTGCAGACATTTTTGTCAGTATTACCAAAGGAAGAAGAAGGTTTTATTCATGCATAGCTTTACTTACAATTGTTTTTAACCCCAAGTAGTTAAAGATGGTGTTTAATGTCCACACTAATAACTTCAAACGTCTCCCAGGAAAGAGCATTACTAGGACTCTCTGCTACAAAACAAACAAGAATAAAATAAGCATGATGCAATGAAGACAAAATGCAACAAAGTACATAGTTTAATCTCATTGACAAGGACAGAAAGAAATACAGTAATGATGACCTTACTTTTTATTCCTAGTCTGAACTGCTAGAAATTAAGCTTTTTTTTTCTCTCCTGTCTCCATACTATTTCTTACATTCTCACTTATAAAGACATGTAACAGCTAATAATAAGTTAAAATGATCTGAAAAGCAAGTTACGCATGTATGTTCAATACACTAGTACACATTTTCTTAACTATATTGTTGTGACAGTGTGATAAAGTGCTTTAAAAATTGAGGATAAGAACATCTGAATTCTTTTTTTTTTTTTTTTCTTCTTCTTCTTTCTGCTGATGAATTAAAATTAGAGGTTTGGTTTGGTTTGGTTTGGTTTGGTTTTCTCTGAAGTGCATATCCATAGCACGTCTGAAAGACTGCAGGACACTTTTTGTCCAGAAAAGCAGACAATGAAAAGTGGTAGAGCTGCAATATGTACTGCAATATGCAGTATAGGTACTACCATGTACCTATATAGCATTTTTGAATTTGGTTTGAATTTGATACTGTTAGTTAATGGCCTCAATTTACATTTTTCTGTTCTTCTGGAGAATCTTACAGCAGAAAGTAGGGTTAACTTTTTTTTTTTTTTTTTTTTTTTTTAACTTTTCCTACCACAGAGAACCACATTGTCCAATTCAGAATGTTTCATATGAATATCTCTTGCATCTTTGATCAGTTCTTCCCCTAATTCCATTTAAATAAGGGGAAAGGTCATTTGGTAAGAATTACGGATTCTAAGGTAGGTCCAAACCTTTCTGTGGGTCAAGGAGCTGTTCCCTCCTATGCAGTAGCCCTGTGCAGTGCAGCAGACATACACTAAGTGACTTCTGCCCTTCTGCTCCATTTAGAGAAGGGCTAGCACTGCACTGAAACTGGTGACAAACTGCTGTTAAGTTCTAGAGGATTACATATTACATTTACAATTACTACACAGCAGCTAGATCTTATGGCAGAAAGTTTTCAGGGCTTTGAGAATGGCCCAGATCTTATTGTTACACACTTTTGCCACAATCTTCACACTCTACCCTAAATCAGAGTCTGACTCTTTGATTCCTCCTGTCTGCATGCAGAGCAGAATTTTGTCTACAAACACCTCCAGGATATATTTAATTATTATTTTCTTATTATATGGCAGCAGTGTGGTATGAACACAGTGAGGATACATGGTGATTGTGAATGAAGACAGCTCTGACAGAAGTTCACTCACTGTTTAATTGCAAAAGCACCTTGAAGTTCAGCATCTCCTGACATCTTTGGAAAGCTTCACGTTGTAACCCTGTTAGTATTCTTTTAATATAACTTTGCATATAGTCTTTATAAATTCAACAATTCAACATACTATAGGCTAAAGGTTTTCAAAAAAAAACATAACAGCCTAAAAGGTTTGAAGACAGTAGGGAAAAAAAAAAAAAAAAAGCCTTTCCTGACATTTTTATCCTGTAATCTGGCTTCCACAAAAGTTAATGACAGTTTTGTCCACCACAGCATGGCCCAAATACAATTAAAATCCCTTATATTATATAGTACACTATAGCTATTAGGCTAGAATTACATTTAATAAGAGATGTGTTCAACAGCTAAGACATAGTAACAATTAATTGCACAATTTACCTTCTCAAAGTGTTTGTTATGATACAGGGCCTTTTTCTTTTTTTAATATGCAAGACTCTGTTTCCTTTAGGCTATAGAATGAACAGAGCTAAGTAAATTTAACTCAACCAGGTAAAATACCACTAAGTTCTTTAATGCTATATATTACCAGAACACCGAGTATTTTTGAATGCATTTATTCTCAACCTACACCAGGAAATAGAGAAATCCTCTTCTTCCTAGGCTACAGCAAGGAAACTGAGGCAAAGAAAAGCTGATTTACTTGTATAAATACTTATGATACCTGTGGCCAGCTAGGACTGAACCTACATCTCCTCCCAAGACCCAGGTTGATACCATCGCTGTAGACAATACTCTGTCTTGGTTTGGCCTGTTCGATGTAAGTGAACAATGGCATTATATAATAAAAAATATTACTTCTGGTCAGGAAAAGAGGAGAGTGTAGAACCATCATTTCTTTGCTCCCAGTGGATAGTGCTTGCAGGCAAAAAAAACATTCAAGGTTGAAAGGCAGTTATTCTCTGTGTCCCACCTAGAGTACATAGCACACAGAAGAGAAATGCTGACACAGGACATCCACAAGATCTGTAGATTACTGAAGGATTTTTAAATGTTGCCAAAACTTAATATATAGCGTGAACCAAAGACAAGAAATTAGGTTTTTATGGTTATATGGTTACAATTCATGCAATCTAAATGTTTTCTTGTTTGTTTTTCCATAAAGCCAACAAAAAGAATGACGGGATTATCCTCCTGCCAAGTTTCAAAGGCCTATTGCTAGCCATGCAGGCACAGAACACTTAATAAAAGATCATAAGAATTTTTTTATTGGAAAGTATTCAGTAATGTTTGTTTGGAAGCTGTTGCTACTGAAACACTGGAAGTGTCTTGCATTATATATACTTCTCTTGTAATTATATGTTGCACACATACATAGAGTTTTTTTTATTGTTTTGTTTGTTTGTTTTTTTTTCTTTTTCTGAAGCCCAAGATGACTGATTCCCAACAAACCTGAAGTGCCGTGCTTCCTTACAATCTGTTATGTATATGTGAATTTCAGTGGCTGGCTGCACTATCATGGGAAAGTAAATTGCAACAGTGAAGCAACCGTACATCTTTGTGCATCAATGCTTGTTTGGTCATAAGAATGCAACAATCAGAGCTGGGCAAAAAAAGAAAAAAAATAGGATTAAACCTATGATAAAATCTCATTTGAGGCCATCCAACACTGCAGTTCTAAATAACAGGTTTGAGCTTTTGAAAGTTCAGTGAGGTATTTTTTTGTTCCAGGTCTCCATCATAATATCTGGGGCAGAGACTGCCTCTCACACAAAGATAAAACAAATTATTTCCAGAAATGCTTGAAGACAAAGATCAAATGACAAAGGAAGTGGCTGCAGAGGCCAGAGAAGCTTGTAGCTGGGATGATGTCTCTTGTTCTAGCTGTCCTAGTAGTTCACTGTAGAACTGAAATACCAGACCAGCCGGGATGGGGTTTTTTGACTGGTCGCTTGCTTGCTTCAGAAGGAATTGTTTTCACCTGATGAATCTACAGAGACACAATCTGCAATGTACTTTGCCAACATCACTGTAGCGTAAGAGAGACCTATCTCTAAATGAGTATATACTATTGAAAATACCTTTTGGAAGGAGTTCTCTGCCTGCCTTTACCCTGATGAAAGGTTGTGTGGTCAGGAAGGAGCTTGAGCCAAGGTGTGGAAATACCTAACATTAGCAAACAGGTTCCTTTCTGGCTTTGCACCTATGTACATGGCCCCATTTTTTTAATCTTACATCTTTGAGCTGGTTATAGAGGCAGACAGCAAAACCACAGCTTTCCACACAGATAACATGTGACACTGCTGCTGAAAAGAGATCAGGAAGCAGGTATACAGCCCAACCGGAAGTCAACATATTACAGGCCAATATGGAATAATTTCTGTATCTGAAGGAACAAAAGTTTTAGCTCCCTATTGCTCAGTTCAAAAAATAGTGGCTATTTTTCTTTATACCTTTTGAGTACCAAAAATTCCCACAGAAACGTATGGAAGTTGCTAACAATCTGGATAGCTATGAAAGAACAGAGCTCAAACAAAACGCATCATCCTCTGCAGTTTGTTAAACAGCAACTTTTCCCATTACTCACTACTTTCATCCACCCATCCTTCTGGGCGAGGAGGGATAAATATAGTTCAACTAGCATTAATTCTGCATCATCTGGAGACATCGCTAGGAAGAGAACACACAAACACATGATGCAAGATGGAAGAGCTGAAAGCTGAACGTTACAGACATACAGTCTCTGCAAGCAATATATTGTCAATTAATACAGAGACATATAAACATAACAAGAAACAGGTTTTACACTCCTTGGAAATGAGAGAAAATGCAAGGGATATCAAGATGGCTTAGTTTAATTGCCTCTTCCCAAATCTTCTTGCTGGTGACTTTAGTTTTACTCCTCTCTTCCTGACTTTGCATGCAAATACACTAATATAGAAATCCTTCAAATCCCATAACATATATAATCCCCTTTCCTAGGAAAGATGAAAGTGAAAAGGAAGAAAGAAGCTGAGCCAATGTAATACCTCATTCATTGAGGACTGAGTGGTACGCCATAAGCTCTACCTTAAGTCTTAGTCTCCAAGCTCTCAGTAACAAACAAATATTTAGATAAGCTTTCTCCAGTGAGAAACACAGAAGCAAGAGCAGAGTAAAAAATAAAGAGACTTCCAGTTTACACTGAAGAGAATATTAGAGACAGACCAATACTAAACTTAAGGAAATTCTTGTTTATATCTGGGAATTCCAACCTTGACTCTACATATAAAAATATCCAAAAATATGCTGATATTTGGCTGTAATACTGGGACCCATTCCCACAATCACAAGAGGACAGCACAGAGCTTCAGATTAATAACTATTGCTCTCAAGTAAAGATGGACTGTTAACAAAATAATATAAAGCTTTTCACACTTAGGTTTCTTGCTGGAATTGCAGTCAGATGAGCAAAGCTTAAGGTACTGTTAGCTGACAGTGTAAGATAAAATAAAACTAATTGGGAATAAAGTATTTCAGTCCCAGTTGAGAGATGTCTTTATCATAAAATCAGCGTAGAAACAGATACCAGAGTTAGCATATTTGGGGAAAAAAACAACAAAAAAAAAAAAAAAAAAAAAAGGCATTGATTGGATGGACATAAAATGGACATAAAGGCTAAAGCCACTTAAAACTCTCCCAGGCTTTGTCTCCAGACCAAAACTGAAATAGCATTACAATGATGGTGTAAGGTCTTCAATTTCAAAGTTGACAATGTAGAATATTTCAAAACCATCAGCTTCCTAACACAAAAAAAACCACGACAGGGTTCTGGTTTCAGTTTTCTCTGTAAGGGTTATGGCTGTAGATCTGGGTGACATAATAGCTCACATGATTATGTAGCATGTTAAACTACTGTGCTATACTTGGCTCACTTACTGAAGATTCTGTACCCTGTTAGAACAATGCTGGGTGAATTCTGTAATTAAAAGTGAAAATTAAGCAAGATATAGTCACATATGACACTGTGTTTTTAGCATTCAGTCACAGCAACACTACCAAAAAAAATTATATCAAGCCAAAGAAAAAAGTTCGGGAAGTTTAAATATTATTATTCATACAGCTTTTGAAAATTATTTGTTTTCCTCTCTGTCTCTGAGGAAAAAAATATATATTTTTGGTGGAGTAACTCAATTTATGTGACAGAAGCCAGCAAAAAGGAAGCTATCATGACAAATATCATCATGGATCAGGACTACAGGACAGAAGAATAAAACACAGCTTGCAAAAAAAATGAGCTCTTAGAGAACTGGCACTAACTAACAAAAAATACTTTATTCTCAGCTCAAAACTCTTGAGAAATATGCACAGCTAATTCTCATGATGAAGGGACAGAAATATCCAGATTAGCCAGCCAAGTTTCTAACATTTTTTCCCAGTTTGTCAGCTGTCTTAGAATTCCCTACCAAAACAAGAAAAAGAAAGAAACAGACATTAAGCAGTGAGTTTGTAAGAAGGATCTATTTGTAAATAGCTTTCAAAGTGCTAACTGGTAAGTAAAGAATCTACAAAATTTTACAGGCTTGAAATCCATGTGTTGAAGATGAAGTTAAGCAGTAGCAGTCATGGACAGCTATAATCCGTGTCTGTTGGCTTGTTTAACCCTATGTCAATTCATTAGCCACCTATTAAAATATTTATTGATAATTTATTAACCTTTTCAGGAATTAAAACCTTATTGTCTTCACTCGAGAACATGCCCTCTGATTCAAATGCTGCTGGCGGTACACGGCTGGTAAAGGTTTCACCCAGCCTTCTGGCTCTCTGGCACCCCAGATGTGCCATTGAAGCTGCATAAACTCAAAATGCAGTTTCATACACATGTATGAAGCAGATAAAGCAGCCTAGACACACCAAGTGAAGCCTATTGTGGAAAATCCTGACTACCTGGGACCTAACCCAGATAACCTGGGTCCTTTCTTCCTTTCTCCTCAATCTTATACTTCAAACAAATCTGACTTAAAATTGGGTTGAAAAAAACATTAAACTCTTCATAAAGTGAATAAAAAAAATCCCTCTGGTGAAACAACCTCACAGATGCAGCAGCATGGTGTTATTCAATATGTTAAATTGTATTAAAAGAGAACAAGAAATTAAATTCAATCCTTCCCCACCATTAATTTTTCATTATGAAAAAATGCATATGTTAATGAAGCTGGAGAACTGTCTATACTGTCAAAGACAGAAAAAAAGATCCAATTAGGAGATAACCACAGGTCTGGAAATCTTTTCTTACCTGAAAACTTTGAGAATATCTGTTTTATAGTACTAATTATAAATAGTTCTGTCTAAGCAGAAAAGCAAAGACTAAAATGTTCATCAAAAGTAAATAGGTAAATGAGCAAAAAGAAGACATTGACAAGTCCACTGAAAGATTTTGGAGATTCTATTTTAAACTTAATGGGTGCTCACATGAATATATGTATTGGCATCATACTGGCTCATAAAATCATGTATAGAAAATAACATTTCCAAAGTTTTATCTAGAGGGAGATTTTATTAGTGTTCATCTTTTTTCTAGTGAATAGACAAGCATGTTAATTTCCTTCTACTTTTCTGTCTGTTTCAAATTGCATTCACTGTTCAGTATTATAATTTGTCTTTCAATGGAGAGATAAGTAAATGTGTTTGTAAAAAAAATGTTCATAATGATCGATTCTTAGTGTTATTTATACTGGTTATTTTAAAATATAAAGAAAGCCATACCTAACATTTCTAAAGTGTCATTCACCTTCAAATTTCATGACATTTTACATCTATTAATCAATTAAGCCTTATTCTACCTATCTCAGTTAGGCATTAATATCCCAATTTTACAGTTAGTTACACTGAGGATAGCTTGAAAGGTTAGCTGTCTTGCTAATACTGCTCAGGAAGGGGGATAAAACCCAAGAATCGCAATTGCTTCTCTATCGGTAATAAAAAATTAAAAGCCTTTTCCCTCTTGCAGGATGGAAGATCTCAGAAGAGTAAAGGCAAAAATAATGGACAAAAGTTTGGGACTTTATAGAATTTTTACCTTTTCTTGTTAAACAAACTATTGTGTTACAAACCTGCTTAAGAAAGGTAAATAAATACATGTGATCAAGAGATTTCACAAGCGGTGGTCATGGAGACCAACGAAAACTCAGGAGCATATAAGCATACTCCATAATAGTCTTGCTTCACCCCACCTCCCAAGACACAGTAAGCATCTGGAACAGAAGAGACCTCAGCTTTGGAGAGCTTTTCTTAACTGGCTACATCAGAACAGGCTGAGCCTCCTTTATCCTCATTTGTGCATTAAAAATGAAGGTAACCAATTGACCTAACTGTATAGTATCACATTAATTCTATCAAACTTGTCAGTGTAATGCCACTAGAAAATAATTTAATTTCAATTCTCTATTCTGTTTTTAGTATGCAGATTAGAGAAAGGTCACCCTATTTATCCTGTTTCTGAATTACTGTTGACTGTCACTGATTACAATGGTAAACCAGTATGTTTCCAGGTGCATATCCTAAATGTAACCTGTACCAGTAACCATAACTGGGTATTTTTTCTATATGTTTTCAAAATTAACTACTTGAATTCAAAATTGGCTGGTTTAAACGTGTACTTTATTACCTTAAATTATAATCCCTATTGCTTTTAGGCCTCTAATCTGATACAGAAACAACATTTCTTATTTTATATCAGACTGAGCATGCTCTGTGTCTGTGAAGGAAAAACATGCTACTTTGCTATCTGGTGCTATCTTGGTTTTATACTAACACTCCTCTCAGAGGGCTCAGTGACAAATTACGGTCCCTTGGCATTCACTCTCTTGCAGACTTTGCACCACATGAGACAGGGATCACACAGAGGTGATATTGTTTGATCTTGATGTTCTATCATCATCAAGACTGTCACCACATCTATGCACTAAACAGAGAGAATCAAGATTGCAGAGGCAACCTCCATTCTGGCACTTCCTCATTTTTCCGTGCCTGACTTAGCATGCTTAATGTTCTTTTCATTTACAGTCACTATAATTGTCATTGAGGGTCTGAGCCAGATACTCGAGTACATCTATAATGTCCATCTATCAGGGAGAAAATCCTAGCTCCAAGTCCTGTTTATGCAGATGGGCTGATCTCCAAACTGGCTCCAGAACTGCCCCTTCCCACCTCCAGCCACAGGCCACTCTAGCACTCTGCATATACTGTAATCACCTAATCAATGCTTCGTGTCTGACATGACTTCTCAGGTACACTCTGTAAAAGCAGTCTGCACCCAATGTATCAATTAATTAATTAGTGGCAGCTCCCAGTGTTCCAGAAATCTGTTAGAGGACACCTAGAGGATAGCCGTAACATGGTGGTGCCTGGCAGCCTCAGCTTTTTCACCATGGAATATTAGTCAGAGGAAGTCTGTAGCATCAGTTCTCTGCCCCAGCATAGCCTGAACTTAAAGTCATGTCATTACCCACAGGCTCTTTTATTTGCTTGAATACAAGAGATATCTATCTATAATCTTCCTGGCTTACACTGATCACTACAGGAGTAGTGAACGCCATGTCCAATTTTATTGAGAAGCTTTGTACAGGGACAGATGAGTACCTTCTCTTCCCAAGCAAATTCCAAGCAAGGAATTATAATACTAGCGTATCCAAAACGTTAGACATGAATGTGCATTACATCCAGAAACTACACACCAGAAACTATCAGTGACCTTCCCAATCCTGTGAATGGGCCATCCATGTTACTGAAGGGACTGCAGGAATGTGCTGGGTCTTGTGCTTTCAAAGTTAGGGTGGCAGAATCAGGAAAGAAACACAATCTTCTGCATTAGTGAGCTGTATATGACTGAAACACAAAGTTGAGGAAAAGGCATGAGAGGGATGCCAGAGGGAGGGAAGAATTCTGTGTGTCCCCATGTAAGCTTAATCTGAATTCTGGCCACCTGTAGTTGTTATGTCCAGGAATAAATACAAGGAATAGATAGGACTTATCCTCCCCGCCCTTGTGGAACCACTTTGAAAATGGTGCTAGGAAATTTGATACAGGTGAGGAATCTGCTAGTGGGAACACAAATGTGAACGGCCACATGCAGATGTTTTTCAGAGTGAGTCTGGGTTGTGAGCACACTGTGAACTAGTGATGGCACGTGTACAATACCGCTTGCTGAGCGTGCATGCCCTGCTCTTGGCCACTAATGAGCTAAGCTGTCACTACTGGTGTATAGGCATATACTGCAGTCAATACTACGCAAGTAATTGTGGTGGTTTTACTCAGGTGGGCAGCCGAGCTCCACCACAACCGCTCTCTCACTCCCCCTCTCCTCAAAGAGGAAAGGGGAGAAAATACAGCACAGAGAACTCGAGGTTTGAGATAAGGAAGGTTTAATTAAAGGGAAAGGGAATGGGAGGAAAAAACAGAGACAAAAGAAGCAATCAGTCTGCGCGGAAGCACAGAGAGAGAAAAAAATTATTCTCTACTTCCCATCAGCGAGCGGTGTTCGGCCACGTCCTGGGAAGCAGGGCCTCAAACGCGTAGTGGTTGTTCAGGAGGAACAGCCCCCTCCCCCACGAGAGCCCCCCCTTTTATTGCTGAGTGTGACATCAGGTGTTACGGAATATCCCTTTGGTTGGTTTAGGTCAGCTGCCCCAGCGATGTCCCCTCCCCATCACTTGCCCACCCCCATCCGCTGGCTCTTGGGGGCTTGGAAGGAGTCCTGATGCTGTGCCAGCACTACGCAGCAATAGACACAACACTGGAGTGAGATCAGCGCTGTTCCAGCTACGAGTGCAGAGTACAGCACTGTGCGGGCTGCTGCAGGGAAAAGGTGACTCCAGCTCAGACAGACCCAACACAGTAATGAGCAAAGTCTGCAAAAGCATCGGTTAAAGAGGTCTTTGTTTTCCTCATCACTGTGGTTGATATGGAATGAAGGGATTCTTGAAGCCCTTTCTGGCCTTTGAAGACAAAGTTTCTGTGATGGGCACCTCCTGCTTGGCTGTCCACTGCCATTCAGCATAGATTCCCTACAAGCTTCCCATGTTATCCTTCCTTCCCTAACTTTGAGCAGGTATAATAAAATCAGGGCACTTACCCAAGCTGGTCTCTTGTCTCATCCTGGAATTTCCATCCCATGAATAACATGGAAACACAAGACAGGCAGAAAATGGCACCTCCTCCTTTTCTCCCAAGAGGACTTTGGAGGCTCAGTTTCTACACTCACCCAACCTGACACAGAGGCCCAAAAGCGAAAAGCTGAGCAATCCAGACAGCCCTGCAATGGCCTTCAGGTCAGAAACCCACTGCAGCTCAGTGTAGTGTAGATACCCATGCAGAGCTGCCCAAGTGGTCTGAAGATGTTCCTAGATTTTAAGTAGTTGGTTTTCAGGGTTTCTCCTTTGAGTTGCTTGTTCCTGTGCCCAGAACCAGCTTTGTTAAGGTGCCATCATGTCACCTCTTCTTGTATGCTACTTAGAAACTCTTCCTCAGCATAGGGCTGGGCTACCTCCAGCAGGCCTGATCGCCTCAGCTCCCATTTCTTACCTGTTTGCCCTTACAACCTGATAGTTTTGCTATATTTGCTGGTTCAAAATAAGTCAAAGTGCTAAAAAAGTAAAGGCTACTAACTCACTTATTAAAGATCCTCACCACCTCCTTGGCACGTCACAAATCACACGAAGGTGTGAGGGGGAAAGCTTCTTTACTTTGTAACCAAGAAAAATTGTCATCTGTTTTATGGTTTGATTTGAAGCAAGCAAAAGAGTTAAACTGTTTTTATACACATTTCTATAATGCAAGAGACTTCCAGTGTTTCAGGTAGCATAAAAGCACTCAAGTTAGTTCACCAATTTGCATAAGTAAAGTAGTTTAAATTATGTTAAAAAGGTATTATGACCAAAATGTTATTATTAGAAACCAACACCTTGAAAACACTAACTACTGAAAAATGTTTTTGTCTGGTTTTATAAATTATCCAAACGTTGTTCCTCATCCATTACTGACAATAACACCTGAGCGATATGCATTATGCATTAAATATTTTTATAATCATTCAGAACTATTTGTATTAAACAGTGATAGCAGATATTCACTTAAGTTTTAGAAAATGTTAAAGTGGATAGTATGTAGCATGTACCAGAATATCAGAGATTAGATTATGGTAGATATTTTCAGGCAATTTTATTTATACGGAGTGCAATGCTGGAAGACTAACCATTTTTAATCCAAAAAGCTCAGATTGTGATTTGACCCAAACTGATAAAAGTTGAGATGTTCATATCTGAACTTGTCACTTAAAGGTGAACTAAAAATCTTCAGCGCTAAAGGACAAAGAATCAAAACAAGCAAAAAAAGTATATGAGCAGGCACAAAAATTTCATGTAACTTTACTTCCAGAAAATGAAACACGGAGCCTGTAGCCACTGTCTTATTTAGATGGAAGTCAAAGTCTGTATCAACAACGTGACCACACACTGGCTGTTAGGTCATCGGTGAGAAGAATTAGTGGGCATCTCTGTTGCAGAAATCCAGTCACGCAACTGGTATTTTTGCAGAATCAACAGAGAGGATATGAATGAACTGTTCTCTAATTACTCTGGCAAGGCAGAGGAGGACATTCTGCACTTCATCCTCTGGTGTCATCAATTTGACGTCTTTATAACTGTTAAATTAATTTTCTATACTTCGGGAGTCTGTTTCAGTTTTTAATCTTACAAAGATGAAATTCACCCTGCCTTACAATGCCTGAGAAAGGCCCCCAGCGCAACAAATCCATACTCATATTTTAGTACCCATGACGAGGACTGGTAAGTGGATGAATCTGTGGAGGCTGCAGGGTTTTTTTTGTTTGTTTCTGTTTTCCTGAGACACCTCATAATATTCCATGGGAAAGGCATACCTTGGCCTTCTGGGAAGACATAAGAGTATTACTGATAAACATTTGATCTATCTAGAGACATGCAGCCAAGACTGTGTAAAAGATACCAAGCCATTTTCAGACAAACACCACTCCAAGAGGTAATACTTTTATATATATATATACACTATAAACATAAATATACCCAACCCAGGGTAGAGTATCTTGGCATCCCATGATTATTTACTGTTTGCAGTAAAAATGTTATTGCTTTCATTACTCCAGCATAAACATATAAATAGAACCACAATACTGCTATAGAAAAGGAACATATTTCCTTTCAACCTTCTCCTTGGTTACACCGGGTTGCTCACCTAGAACCCACCTGAACTAATCCTGTCCTTTATTAGTGCAAGTAGCAGGGATTTTCACTCCGAGTCACAAAAATTTCAAACATTGGTCCAAAAAATCACAGTCAACTTATCTCCATACCCACAACTGAGCCCCATGCCAACCTTCTTTCTTTGTCCTTGTTGCACAGGCAAGTTTAAGAGGCACCTTTAAAGAAGTAGGCAGTTCTTGCCAAGAATAGCTTCTACCTCCCCTGTAAAGCGCCTGCTGCAGAACACGCAGCAGTTTATGTGAATGCTGTAGTTATAAATATATAGTCTTTTAAAAAAATCCTGTCTACTCTTCATAGTTTTCACAGCAAAGAAGGAAAAATGTCATCAGATTCTTATTCCCCCCCTACCCAGTTTATTAATATGGTTTATTATTATTATTAACAATAACAGATATGAATGGATACCAACAGACCAAACTGAAGCATCTCTATGGTATTTTAAATTGGGTTGTAATGTTTACTGTGCTCTTTAGATATTATAATTTGGGCTCGACTATTCTTCTTTCTTATCAACATATTAAAAACCTATCATACCTATAAAAGCATCCTACTTAAATTTGCTTTTCCCACTGAGATCATGATAAAAACGTGGAAGTGAAACAATGGGTGATTACTGAACTAAAACAGCTGCTTACCACAGTCCAATTCTATTCATGTATAAGTAAATGAGAAAATTTTGCCTTTTAGTCCAAGGAGAGAAGAAGCAAGCCATAACTGAAGTAGCCACAACGCTATTATATTATCTCTGTCTTAGAGCTATTCAACCGAAGAATACTTTAATACAGAGTTAATAAATTACATTTCAAAAAGGGTGTTTTGTTAATTGATTTTACCTTTGTATATTAATAACATTCAAACAAGACAACCAAAGCTACATAATGATACCATTTGTACCTCTGTCATAGTAGCATGAAGTCTATTCATGATTTCAAGGTCACAGTTAAAATAATAATAAAACCATATTGCATAAATCTAAAAACAACAACAACAACAACAAAAAACCTGCAAGACCACTAACTTCAAATATTATAGAAATGTGTGGCAGCTACTAATTCAAAGGACCAAATAAATCTCATAATTACACACACATACTATTATACATCATTTCATGAGTTGGAAAAATCAGTGGAGGAAAGAGAAACCTTGAAGCATGTTTGCTTCTGGTCCCTGAGTAATGCAAAACATAAAACTTGGGGCAGCACTGGCATATGAAATAACACTGTTTATTATGACAAGAGAGCACAGCATCCAAAACAGGAACAAGATGATTCTTGATTCAACTTCACTATTATGCAGAAAGACACAGTGCATTGTGTTACTGCACTGCTTTAGGGAATATGAGATTAAGTTCTTGACTCTGTTATGACATGGTAACGCATTAAAGCATTTACTATTTTATCCTCATTAAAACTCTTTGTAATTGATAACTAAATAGCAGGACCCCATTTTACAGATACAAAGCTACATGATAAAGTTGCATGCTGTTAATGGTAAACCTGGAACTGGAACTTAAGAGCTGCTAACTCTGTCTAGCCTCTGTTCTTCTGTGGCCACAATTTAATAAGTTTACTTGAACAGACCACTTATTTACTGTAAGGACTTGTGACCTTGGCCAAGCTCCTGATGCCTTTAATCTCTGCTCCTGACACTAAAGGTAGTACATTTATCAGAGTTGGGAGTACCTGAATGAAGCTGGTCTGGAAAAAAACTCTTCGCACTCTCATACTGCAGCCTTACTTTGTCATCCATTGAGCATATGAACTTCCTGTGAATGAAAAAGAAACAGAAAAAAATAAATATGTTTCATATGGGAAAGAAATGGTTTAACAGGTAACTCTCTGGTCTGCTAAAGACAAAACAAAAATTAAAATTAGATGAAGAAGGGTGCGGGCTTATTTCATTTTTACTCTTAGTCTCCTTAAACTCTTTAACTTTTGAGAGAACGGGCAGCCTTCGCAAGAAGACTGGCTTTTGTTCCCTTAAAAATGTATCTTCACTGACACAGATGATTCCCACAGGGAAACTTTTACAATGCACAATTTTCTTTCTTAGTTTTTGCTGTTTTCTATACAACTCGTGTTCCAAAAACTTGCCAGAGAAAACAACAAACATGCAAAAAACACATAAGAAAACACATTGAAGCTTGAAGAACAAGTTCTCACTGTTCAACCCCTCCTCAGGTAGTGAAAGTACTGGCCAAGAACAAATACTGCTACAGACCTTCCACTACTGCCTTTTTTTTTTTTTTTTTTAACAGGAAATTTGTAAGCAGATTTTCTATCATCACCCCATTAGAAACTCCTTTTCTTTTGACACGTTGTACGTTTTTAAACTTACCATGTGATTTTTTTTTCCTCTCACCTTAGTGGTGGCAGCTAACTCATTTTGTCTTACTAGACCACAGGCAGAAGTGGCTCTAAGTTTGGTTTTACGCGAACTCTGTATTTCCTAATATTTGGCATGTTTTCTCCCTCTTCTTTTCTTTCTCTACCACCAGGTAAGCCACATAGCACAACAGTGAGCAAAGAGGTGAGATTCCGGTTGGAATGATGTAATGCTGAAAATTAAATTTACACACAACTGTTCAGAGTCTGGGTCATAGCTGGGTCACCTCTCTGAGTGGGAGGCAATCCAGCAAGGAGCACTGGATAATGATTTCTCTATGCTGAGGCCCCTTTCGTGAAATACAGCACAAAGCCCTACCTTGATATCTGAATCTAATCTGATTCAATGCGTGTAACAATTGGGACCAGTGAGGGGTTATATTATTTTGTTATATGCTGTGCTATGTCTCCTTTTCCTTTGAACCTACTAGCACCCAGAAATAAGCTTTCCCATGTCTGAACTCTTACCCAGAGATAGCAGTTTAGATAAGGGCTGGTTGGCTGAGGCTTTTTACAGAACATAGCACACTGCTCAAAGGTAAGGGGAAAAAAAATGCTTCTTGTTTCTTGAACAAAGAGGGGGTTGTCTTGGTTGCTCCTGGACTGTCTCCTCTAGCCAAGGCTATTCTTCCCTAGCCATATTTGTCCAAAGTGCTTATTTCCTTCCGGGTACAGCTATCACACTCCTTCACAACCTCGAAACGAGCTTTGCGTGACGGCTGCCAAGTGGGCTCCTCCTGGAGATATTTGGAAGCATCTGCACCGGGCCTTCAGAGGAGGCACAGACTCATCTAAGTGATTCAAGCGGGTGGGATGGGCTTTGCAAAACACCTGTGAGACTGAAAAGCAAAACAATCACTTCGAAAGGTAAAACAACCCTTAACGTCTCCTTCTGCAGTGCCAGCCCTTGATCTCTTGCATATTGCCTTGCCAATGAACTTGCACTCTACCTGCAAGATTTCCCGCTGCCACATGACAATTCCGCACTCAGGCACAGGCTGACAACCGCGGCACCAGGAGAGCGGCTGTCAGGGCCATTTTGCATGAAGCACACGCAGCTCCTACCCAGCGAAGCCCTAATGTGTTGATTTACAGAGTCCTCTTGGCTGACATGGGAAAATGAGTCTGGTCATGGTTGATTTAACATTTTATGGGCAAAGAGTCAGCCTGCTATAGTAAGTTTGGACTACTGCGCACATTTTACACATTCACACGCGAGTCCACGGCAGAAAAGACTCAAGACGCTAAGCGATTCCGATGCCCGCTTCGCTCGAGCCCTGCCGAAAATACCCAAAGTTGCGATAAAGTGCAGACGAAGGCGCAGGGCAGGGGCCGGAGGAGCCCGAGCAGAGCCCGGAGCGGCTGCGGGGCGCAGCGCCCGGGGCTCCCCGCTCCGCGCTGCGGGTCCCGGTGCGGGTCCCGGCCGGGGGGCGGGCTGCGGGCGGGGCGCGGCGCTGCGGCTCCGCCCGCCCCGGCGGAAGTGGCGGCGGCCCCGGGGCTGCCCGGCGGCCCCGGCCCCGGCCCCGGCCCCGGCAGCGGCTCGGCATCGCTCCCGAAGGGAAGCAAAAGAAGCGCGGGGCGGCCGCCGGCTTCTCCGCTCGCCGCGGCCGGCGGGCAGGGAGGCGGCGGGGAGCGCGGCTGCTCGGCCCCGGGGCACCGGAGCCCTGCACCGGCCCCGGGAGAGCTGCGGGGAGCCGGGGCTCCGCCGGTCGGAGCCGGGACCGGGTCTCGGAGCGGGGTGTTGGGAGGAGGAGGTGGAGGAGGAGGAGGAGCGCTCCTTCATCGGCCTCATGGGAATTGCCGGCGGGCTCCCGTTTGGTCGGTTTCACCTCCTCGAAACCGAGCGGCCGTACGCGGCGCTGACAAAATCAGTAAAACTTCACCTTCGACTTCATTGATCTGAGCAGACAGGCAGAGATTTCTACGGTGTTCAATTTAGGGAATTAAAAAAAATCACTCCGCTAACAGCATTTGGTACGTTTCTAACCCATATGTCACCTCGGTGCTTTAAATAATTATATTTGCATGCAGGGAGTGATTCATAAATATGTCAGGATTGTGAAATATAGGCAGGCATTTCAAACTTTCTATTTAAAAAACATGAATTATGGCCGCGAAAAATGTGTTCCCATTTAAGGGTGATACGAAGTATTTGGTGTCTAGTACGGAGGCCCATCCATCATATAGACAATAAAGAGAGTTTTTGCCTGACGTTGGAAATTTATGGTTGCCCTTCTCTGCCCTAATAACTCAAGCATTGTGTCAGCCTGTGACAGCCTTTGCAGAAAAACAGCAACCCTGTTATCAATCAAAAAGCCCTTTTACATTTTTAGCAAAACTCTGATCATCCAGACACCCTTTTAATGTATATATTACATCATTATAGATCATTCTGCACTTTTACTGCAACTCAACAAAATGATCCATCACTTCAGGACAGTCCTGATGAACGCTGATGTAAATTATTTGCACGTCGCTAGTACAGTACAAAATGAAAAATGTACTTTAGGTGGAATTAATTTTAGGGTGTAAAAAGCTGAAGATGAAAGCGGCTGGGATTAGAAGACACCTAAATGCATCATTAGGGATGACTGAAAACAAGCTAATAGTTATTAAAATTAAGATTATTTTAACCTTTTCGGATCGTGGACCTAGGCTGTTTCGAGGAGATAGAGAAGATGCAGAGCTCGCTTCTTCCTGCCCCTACCCTCGCCCCGACGTGGCTATCTTGTAACTACTTCGAGGATTATTTGGGTGCCTAGATGAGGTTAATTATTGGGGTTCCCGTGGCTTTTCCAGCCCTAGCCTTAAAACTTTTCCGCCTCTATAACAAGACGTTGTTCCTAACGCTGTTGGGGACGCATCCGGCTGATCAGTTCAGTTTCCATAACAAAGTTGTCAATAAACACTACGTGCCTTTTGGATCCAAGTGAAGAAGCTAAAGATCGCCTCCACTTGTGTGCCATGGTTAATTTCTGAAGGATTGCTGTAACCAAATATGTGCGGAGTTAGATGAATTCTCTCACGTAGCCTCCAGGCTTTCGCAGAAGATAAACACAAAGATGCCTTTATGATTGCTGAGCCTCAATGATCAGACCAAGGTGTTGCAGAAGCTAAAAGACTCTTTTTCACTCTTAAAATGCAGGCAGCAAACACTAGGTCGAGTACACGTGCACGAATTAGGAAACGTGTTCGCTTGCTTTCGGCTGGTGGTTTTAATCGCGGTACACTCACTAACGTGAAAGGCAACTAAAAATCTCTGCGCTTCGCAGGAAGCAGCCAGCCTTTGCCGTGCCACCAGACTCGTTTGGCTTGCTCTCGCCCTCTCCGTCGAGAAAGTTACCTTAAGGCTTATTTAAAATAAAAGCTGATTGCATGAAAACCACCTTAAACATGAAAGGGGACACTTTGGGAAAATAGCTGTTGGTAAAAGGGTTTCAACACGGGTGCAAAAATCTTGACACTCATACATGAAACTCGCAACGTCAATAAAGGAATCTATCAAATTGCTTACAAGAGAAGGGCGGTTTTTGTTAGGTGTATTAATCGCTTCCTTCCCCCTCAGCGGAACAAAAGGAGGATAACTAGACAAACTCATTCGAAAACAGTTTAGGAGGAAGTATATTTCCGAAAGCAGTAAGCAAACAAACAAACAAAGTAATTTGCTGCTCGTTTAGGAAAAATATCACAGCCAAATAAAACTCGTGTTCATTTAAACGTGACTATTATTTTGAAGATGGTTCTAAAATTATCTCTGCTTATAAGACGATTACCTACGTGTCATGCAGAGCAAAATATATATCTCATATATATTAGGAAAGTAATTACAATCGTAAGGGTAAATATTTTCAAGTACTGTGCAAACAGAGGAGAGGTTTGGAAATCTTGCTTTCTGTTGGCAAGCATTCAAACTATTTGCTTTAATAACATTCGGGAAGAAATGCCCCACACCTCTACCGGATACCTGGGCAGATGTATCAGCTATTATCTGGGCACATGCAGACTCACATGCAAGAAGGAAAAAAAAAAAAAAAGAGAGAGAGAGAAAGAAATAGGGGAAAAAAAAAAAAAAAAAAAAAAAAAACACCCCTCCAAAATGTGCGAATTCGTGGTGTGGTATTTCTCATAAAGAAGCATATTTCTTATCCGAAGTATTATCATTTTGGGAGGTTAAAAAAAAAAAAAAAAAAAAAAAAAAAAGGAGATGCATCGTTTACAAAAATCGATTGCAATGCATCATACCTTCATAAAAGCCTTGGGGTAGACGGTGAAAGGCAAGCACTACCAAAGCAAATAAAATTGACGCGCAGGACAGACAGGTAGCTGAAATGCGGTATGCACAGAAATACAGCACAGGCACAACTCAGCAACTGTGTTTCTGTTAATTAAAAGCTTAACCTTGTTCTAAAGCGATAGAAGAGAGAGGGGGTGGAAAGGGGAAAAAAAAAAATCGAAAGGGCCTGTAGGGCTGTTGCTGTTCAGTTTAAAAGACTAAACGCCCTTTACCAACATGATGTACAGAACCTGACACTAAAATGGCAAGAGAGCGAGCTCGCAGAGCAGGCATGCTGGTGCCGAGGTTTCTGCAGTTCCCTCTCCCGAGGGAAAAACAGGCAGTCCGGGTTTTTTGGCTGATCCCGACCAGGCTTTGCAACTCGCCAGCCTGACCTGTCAAGCGGATTATTTTAGAGGGAGATTAATAGGGGAGGCGGGCTGCAATAATAATCGTTTTGTTTGATGTGACAACTTTGATAGGCGTTGATTTACTTACAAACTGATAGGCTTTTAATTGAGCGCCTCCATCCAGCTTGAGATGAAAGGAAAACCGCATTGAAAAGCTGCCCGAGTGCCCTCGAGCCTCAATACTGATTAGCCATCTCGACAGTGAATAGTTCAAGGCATTTTCAAACTTTTTTTCCTCTCTCGCTCTCGCTCTCCTCTCCTCCTCAAATATCTGCCAGCCCACTCCTTTTTAAGAGAAAATAAATCATTTCCATTGTGTGCAAATAAAATCGACTTGACATGCTTGCCAATAGCTGGTAGGTAAAGGAAAGTGTGGACTGGCACTTGTTAATTAATTCCTCCTTTGCTCTCCTTTTTTTTAAGTTACAATTTTCCTTTGTAAGAGGAGGAAGACGGGTTCCAACCCTCACTTTTTGTTGTTGGACTTTTTTTTTTTAAATGGAGAATAAAAGCTACAGCCACCAAAACTTCAACAAGACTGCACAAGTAAATGCCAAAGAGCAAACCGTCTGCGCGGACTCATTAAAGAAGGATCCCTCGCAAAGGTAACGAGCAGGACGGAATCCATCTTCTTCAGCTCAAGAGAGGCAGAGGGCCGGCCCGGGCCGAAGCCAGCCCACGGCCCTCTTTCCACGCGTGGGCAGCCCCAGCCCGGCTGGGGAACCCGCGCAGAGCCCGGGGGCAGGGGGCGGGGATGTTTCAGGGCTCTTTTTTTTTTTTTTTTTTTTTTCCTTTTTTATTTTACAAGCTTTTACATAAAAAAGTTTACAGTACCGAGTGTGATTTAAATCTCATTTCAAAGGCTCGGCGGAAAAATAAATAAATAAATGAGAAGCTGTCCTCTGAAGTTACTGCTTAAATGACCCGCTGGTGCTCCTGCTTCAGCCGGGGAGCTCGGGGTTCGCCTTCCCCGCTCCCCCCGCCGGTGCGCTGCCTGTTTTACACATGTCCCGGGGATCGCCTCTGGTTCCCTGCCTCGGCAGTCAAACAACCCCTTCCCGAAATCCCCCTCACCTCCGCAAGAAAAGCGAGAGAGGGGAAAATGGGGAGGGGGAGCCTTCCCACAGCTGACTCTACCTTAAGACAATTAATCTTTAGTCTTTCACCCTGGGAGGCAGGATAAATACAACGAGAAAACAGATAGGAGTCTCCCCGGTCCTGTAAGGAAAACAGCTGTTCCAAGCACTTTAATGCAAATGAACACAAATGAAGGTTTCAGCTTTTTTTTTTTTTTTTTTTTTTTTCTTCCAGAGTTTTACTGCACTCCATTTATCAATTGGACTTGACAACAAAAGAAAGAACTGGGAGAAAACCTGGGGCAGATTCAAGTCACTTCCACTCTGTATAAAGGAAGGGGGGAGCTCCTTAAGGGCAAGTTGTGGCTCTTGTCAATCCTACAGCAATATCATTTTTATGCAACATTTATTTCTCTGCTCCCCCCTTCTCTCTCCCCCCCCCCCCCCTTTTAATTTTCACTGTTTTACAAGGCAACCGCGGCGACTGCGAAATGAAAGTACGTTTATGAGTTTCCACCGCAAAGTTCTGGCAATAAGCTCTCTGTTTTCAGAGAAAACGCAGAAATTAAAAAGTTTGTTAAAATTATCTTTATAGAAGCCAGGGGAGTTCCGCGTATTTACCCTGTTCTACAGACTACGTTGAAAGAGTGAAGTGGTTTTAATAAAAGACAGCAGAGGTACTTACTTGGCTGCAGGATTTAAAGGGTACCGCTTTACGGGGGGGTGGGGAGGATATCTAGGAAAACGTGCCTTATGTCTACCTCGTAAGGAGAGAAGATCATTAAAGGCTATCTGATCCATCTGCTAAGGGGCTGGGGGAGATCGGTGTTTCGAGGGAAGAAAAAGGACTTGGTTCAGCAGATATAAAGGCGAGAAAGTGAAAGTCCTTCCTCTCGCCCACCCCTTCCAGGATCAGCGCCTGTTCTGGTCGGAGTCCAGGTCAGGAATTGGACGCGACCCCTAAAGCACTTGCCTTGTTCTTCACTTGTCAAACGTGTTTTATCTCTAAGTGACCTTTTTGTTAATGTTGTAGATTGTGTGGGCCACCATGTCAGATCCGGAAACAAAAGTAAAAGATTGATTAACACATTTTGCCTGTGAAAAAAAAAAAAAAAGGAAAAAAAAAAAAAAAGGAGAGAAAAAAAAAGAAAAAAAATCGTTATGGGATGAGGAGATGGGGGGGACAGCGGGATGGAAAGTACAAAGGGAGAACAGGCGGGCGGGGACGCGGCGGCAGGGCTGCGGGCTCCGCTCAGGGCTGTGCCCGGCGCCCCAGCACGGCTCGGCCCGGCCTGCCGATGGGGCAGGGCCGCGGGCCGGTGGCGACGGAGGAAGGGGAGCAGGAGCAGGAGGAGGAGGATTTGGGGGGGGCACGGAGCGGTGCGTGGAGCCCCCGCCCGCCGCCGCAGCGCCTCGGCTCCCGCCCGCCGCGGGCGGCGCCGCGCAGGCCGCCCGGCGCTCTGCAGGTTCTCGGCCGCCGCGGCCCGCTCCTGGTCGGGCGGGAGGGGGCCCGAAGAGCCCCGCGCCCGGCCTCGGGAGCCGCAGGCGGCGGGGCCGGGCCGCGGGGCCGGCGGCGGGGCGGAGGGTCGGGCCCGGGGCCCGGCGGAGCCCCTCGGTTGCTCGCCTCGGAGCCGTGCGGCCGCCCGCGCCGGCTGCGGAGGAAGGAAAAGGCTGCGGCCGCGTGATGTGAAACAGAGAATTAACGCCCAGCCCGTCCCGGGAGCGAAAACAAGGAAGGAGGGGAGGGGAGAGGGAAGGCGGACGAGAAAGGGAAGGGAAAAGAAAAAAAAAAAAAAAAAAAAAAAGAGCGAGCGAGAGACCATTAAAAACAGCGCAAAAAAGCCCCAGAAAAGGGAACGTCACATCCCCTTGACCCTCCAATCACCTCGGGGTCCCATTTGATTGGAAGGCGGCAAAGGCTTTAATCTCCGGCTAATTCAGCTGCTTTTGAAGTGAGTTTCTCCGCCAGATCCCGGGCTGGATGGGCAGCGGCTCGCAGCGCAGCTGAGCGGCGGAGCCCAGCGCCCGGCCCCGCTCAGCCCCGCCGAGGGCAGCCCGCAGCGGCCCCGGGGCACGGCGGCACACGCTCGCAGCCCCCCCGCCCCCGGCGCAGCCCACGGATTACTCGGCTTTTTTTTTTTTTTTTTTTTTTTTTTTCTTCCTCCTTTCCTCCTCTTTCTCTCCGGCCAGCTCCCCCTCGCCCCCCCGCTCCCCACCCACGCCCTCCCCGCCGGAGCGAGCCGCAGGACGTTTTATGGTTGTTTTCCCGCTCGGGGGGCGTGCGGCTTTTTTCCCTCCCCGCCCGCAGAAGGCGAGCGAGCCTTTCCGAGTGCGAGCGGCGCGACTTGCCCCAGTTTTCATGCGAGGTTTTGGGTCATGATCACATCGCCCTCGCTTTCTGCTCCGAGAAGTAGTAGTAAGCGCAGCAGCAGCAGCAGCCTCAGCGAGCCCGGAGGCAGCCCCCGCCGCAGCCGCAGCGCCGCCGACCTCGCCGGGCCGCCCGGGCACGCTGGGAATAGCGGCAGCAGCAGCAGCGCCGCCGCCAAGCCCGGCTTCCACGCCGTGCCCCCCTCGGACCCGCTACGCCAAGCCAACCGCCTTCCCATCAAAGTCCTGAAAATGCTCACGGCGCGGACTGGACACATTTTACACCCCGAGTACCTGCAGCCTTTACCCTCCACGCCCGTCAGCCCCATCGAGGTAAGGAGCCGGGAGCCGTCCCCGTCCCCCCCCAGCCGCGCCTGCCCCTGCCCGGGCGCTCGCCGCGCATGGCGCCCGCTCCCTGCAGCCGCCCGGCGCTCGCCTCCGCTGCGAGACGCGCTCCCTCCAGGAAACGGGCTCCTTCTGGCCGACAGCTAGCGCCGGGAGCCGCTCCTGCTCATTGTTCCCATGTTTGCTGGGCTCGTTCGCGAGGCCTTTTTAAATAAACTTCCCATTTTTCTCTTTTTGTCTTTTTTTTTCCCCTCCTTTGTATTTTTTTATTATTATTATTTTTTGAGAGTGGAAGGAAACGACCCGCTCCGGGGTCACGATCCGGCCACGCAACTCAGCGGCGCTCGGAGCGGCGACCGAGCGGGCTTCTGCACGGAGAGTTTGGGGCGGGGGGGGCGCGGAGAGGGACAGGCTGAAGCGCGGCTGCGGCAGGCCGGCTATTTCGGCTCCTCAGCCCTACGTGCTTTCGGAGCTGGGGGGCCCTATTCGGCCCTTTTCTCCGCTGTCGGTCCCCCTCCGCGTAGCTCGCTGCGTTAGGGACCGAAACTCGGAACGGAGGGGGTGGTGGGAAGGGTGTGTCCGTGGGAATGAATGATTTCATCGGGGTCTCTGCGGAGCGAAGGCGCTGCTCGCCCCTGGAGCCCGGCTCTCCGGGCTCTGTTTATAAATAGTGTCAGCAGTCAGGGCGCAGAAATGCTGCAGCCGCTCGAGTTCCCGGCCGGCTTCGTGCTCCTCCACGCCCGGCGCGGCGGGGAGCCGAAAGGCGAAGCTCGGCGCTGCCCGGGCCGCTGCCCCCCTGCCCGAGGCGGCCGCGCTGGGCTCGCCCGGCTCCGAAAAGCCCTAGCCCTCTCTAAAGGCTTTGTGGAAAATGGTGCATGCAGGGGAGGGGGCTGTCAGGGTGATGAATGCGCACGAAATTGTTCATCGCTTCCAGGCTGTCCTCTGCAAAACGTGCGGGACGAGCGTCCTAGGTACGCTCCGGGGCTTTGCTTTTTTGATTGTGTTTTTCCCCCTCCGTCGAACTCCCCCACTAAACCTCTGTCTTTATGTGTGCCCTTCTGATTTCTGCAGCTGGATGCGAAGAAGAGTCCCCTGGCCCTTTTGGCACAAACTTGCTCGCAAATAGGGAAGCCGGACCCGTCCCCTTCCTCCAAACTCTCGTCGGTCACCTCCAATGGCTCCGGAGGCGACAAGGACTCCAAGTCGGGCCCCTTGAAGCTCAGCGACATCGGCGTGGAGGACAAGTCGAGCTTCAAGCCCTACTCCAAGCCGGGCGCCGAGAAGAAGGAGCCGGGGGCGACGGGCTGCGCGGGCGCCCCCGCCGCGGGGGTCGCGGCCGGGGAGAAGTCGGGATTCCGGGTGCCGAGCGCCACCTGCCAGCCGTTCACCCCAAGGACAGGCAGCCCCAACTCCAGCGCCTCCGCCTGCTCGCCGGGGCTGCTGCCGGCCGAGGGCAAAGGCGGGGAGGACAAGAAGGACTCGGAGGGCTGCGGAAAGAGCGGCAGCTCCGGCTCGGAGGGAGGCCCGGGCACCACCAGCATCAGCCACAGCCGGATTAGCGTGAGCTGTGCCGGGATTAACGTGGAGGTCAACCAGCACCAGGAGAGCACGCCGGGCTCCAAGCCCATCGCCTCGGACTCCGCCTCCTCCTGCAGCAGCACCACCGCCACCTCCTCCACCTCCGTCCTGGGCTCCGGCCTCGTAGCCCCCGTCTCCCCCTACAAGCCAGGCCAGACCGTCTTCCCCCTGCCCCCGGCGGGCATGAGCTACCCGGGGACGCTGGCTGGAGCCTACGCCGGCTACCCGCCGCAGTTCCTGCCGCACGGAGTGGCTCTGGACCCCACCAAATCCTCCAGCCTGGTGGGGGCCCAGCTGGCCGCCGCCAGCAGCCTGGGCTGCAGCAAGCCGGCGGGGTCGAGCCCGCTGGCGGGCGCGTCGCCGCCGTCGGTGATGACGGCCAGCCTGTGCCGAGACCCCTACTGCCTGAGCTACCACTGCGCCAGCCACCTGGCCGGCGCCGCCGGCGCCTCCTGCGCCCACGACCAGGCCCTCAAGTCCGGATACCCCCTCGTGTACCCCACGCACCCCTTGCACAGCGTCCACTCCTCGCTGACCGGCGCCACGCCGCCCTCGCTGGCCGGCCACCCTTTGTACCCCTACGGCTTCATGCTCCCCAACGACCCCCAGCCGCACATCTGCAACTGGGTGTCAGCCAACGGACCCTGTGACAAGCGCTTCGCCACCTCGGAGGAGCTGCTTAGCCACTTGCGGACCCATACTGCCTTCCCGGGCACCGATAAACTCCTCTCCAGCTACCCCAGCTCCTCGTCGCTGGCCAGCGCGGCGGCCGCGGCCATGGCGTGCCACATGCACATCCCCACGACGGGCGCCCCGGGCAGCCCGGGCACGCTGGCGCTGCGCAGCCCGCACCACGCGCTGGGACTCGGCAGCCGCTACCACCCCTACTCCAAGAGCCCGCTGCCCACCCCCGGGGCCCCCGTGCCCGTGCCCGCCGCCACGGGACCCTACTACTCCCCTTACGCACTCTACGGGCAGAGACTCACCACAGCCTCGGCGCTGGGCTACCAGTGAGCACAGGCGGGGGGGCTCCGGTGCAGCCCGGAGCCTGGCGGGGAGGGAAGGGAGCCCTCCGAAACTTTATAAAAGTTGGAAAGGAAAAAAATAATAAAAAAAAATAAAATCGGACTTTTTATAAAATAGTGTTCATTTGAGGACTGGATCCATGAGCACTGTATTTATTTATGTTAGCTTCAAGCGGGACAACGAATCATAAAGTGCATTACTTAACTGAGCTCAATAGGTAAAAGTGGAACACCCATTGTAGAATATAAATAAAAAGATAGAGGTCTTCTCTTTAATGTTACTTTAAAATTGCTATGATTGTATTGTACGTTCTTATTTAATGTCTCATTGAAACAAAAAATTTACATGCATGTTTGTTACTAAAAAAACAACTCGCAATTTGTCAGTTATAATTTCAAATTGCAATTATTTTTAAGGTGTATACCCTTGAAAGAGAATTGGTATTTTTTTGTATGTATTCTGGAAGAAAAACAAAAACAATTCTATTCCAAAAACCTCATTTGCCTTATTTTGTTCTTTAAAAGGAACACAACTATTTTTAATTTTTAAGTCCACCCTGTAAAAAGGGTTAAGTAAGGTTTACGTCATGTACTAAAATAGACAATGTATCGCTTTAAAGATTAAAATTCCGTATATTTGATGTATTAAAAGGTTTTACTTTTTTTTTTTTTTAATACGCTTTGATTCTGTTATAAAACCGAGTAGGTCTTGGATGGAGGCAATTGCTAATTTCTCCTTAAGCGTTTATTCAATTTTAATTAAAAGTAAAAAAAAAAAAAATAAAAACACAAGTTTTTTTTTTTTTTATTGTAACCCCAGGGCTCTTTTTTTTAAAAAAAAAAAAAAAAATCATAAGTTTTTTTTTCCCCCTCCACTTCTACTTCGGTAGAATTCATAGGCACGAAATAAGAAAACTAAGAATCGTTTACATCTCTTTCACTTTCCTGAGGAAAATTAACTTTAAAAAAAAATACTGTGAAAACCGTTTTCTTTTTAAACTGGGTTTCAATTAAAATACTCCGTTCTTTCTTTGGGAAGAAAACCGGGGAAGGCAGGACTTATTTGTAAAAGAGTAAGAAGATTATCTGAAAGCTTTTTACAGTGTAATGCGTAACCATTCATCTCCTTTTCTAAATGAGAAGTTCAGAAGTAATTGGGGAAGCACTATTTGATCTCATCCAGTTATTTTCAATTTCTTTCTTCAGTTCCTACCGCAGCACAAATGATCATCAAGTTTAAAAAAAAAATAAAAAAAAAAAAACGGACGCTCTGAGAACTCCTTTTCTTTTTAAAAGGAAGGGACGGGGAGGAAAAAGACCCCAAACAAACAAACAAAAAGAAGCCCGTCTGCTACTCGGCCCGAGTTTGCTCTCTTCCGAAGCGCAGTGCCAAACTCGACGTGATGCCGAGAGGGTCTGCCCCTGCCCGTGCCGCCTCCCTGCCTCCCAGCTCGGGCTTCCCGGGGCCCTCGCCCGGCTCCAGCTCCGGCTCCGGCTCCAGCTCGTCGGCCCGCGCCCAGGTAGGAGCAGGGGGTCGCGCCGGGGAAGCCCGAGCCGCCGCCACAACCGCGGGGTGAGCGCTGGCGGCCGTGGGAAGCGGAAGAGCCGCGCTCCGCCGCCCCGCCGGGCGCTTGCCGGGAGAGGCGCGGGCGGAACCGGCGGCCCCGGCCCCACGGCCCGGCCGGCCCCGGCCCCACGGCCCGGGGGAGCGGCTGCAAGCGGCGCCGTGCCGCGACAAAGCCCGGCGCTTTCTCCCGCGCTCTGCAGAACCCACAGCCTAATTGCTGTTCAAAGTTTCCCGTGGTGCCCAGATGCTAATTAGCCTAATACATTTACTCCCGATAATTAGTGGAAGTTAGCGGTAATGTGCAGAGCAGAGGAAAGCGGGCGGCTAGTGAAGCTCTAGCGCCCGCCCGGCCGTCCCGGCACGGAGCTGGGCCGGCGGTGCTCGGCTGCTCCGCGGCTCTTCTGGGACGCGGATCCGCAACGGGCACGGGAACTGCTTTAACCAAATGCCTCTTTTTTCCCCTTAAATGGGAAAAGCACCGGTGCGCGGCTCTGCTTTAGGGAATGTAAATTGAGCTCTCGCCGTGAACTGATGAGCTAGGGGAAGGGCGGGGAGGGCAGCGCTGCGACCCGCGCCAGGCAAACTTCGGCTACCAAGTAGGACACGGGCCCGAGCACGGCCAGCGCCGGGGAGCGGGGCTCTGCGGCCCGGGGAGGTGCCGGCGGCGGAGGGGCCGCCCAGCGAGCCGGGGCAGCGGAAAGGGCCCGGCCTGCGCCCCGCTGCTCGCCCCCGCCGCTCGCCCCCGCGGCCGCAGCCCCAGCGGCGCGCCCGCCCCGCTGCGGGGCTCCGAGCGCCCTTCGTAGGGGGAAAATCGCGTCCCAGGCAGCGGCTGGGAGAGCGAGCGCGGTTAAAAAGCATCGCAGCCACACAGGCGCACTGCTTCCATGCGCGTTTTACGGTTACAGCTTTCTAGCAGATGCACCTCCGACTTGGCTAGCTAAAATCCATCAGCCGTCAGGTGTGGCGGGTCTCGCTGCAACAGACAGCGACAGAGATCCCTGCGTGCTGGAGCCCTGATCGCAGTTTTGTGGACTGCGGCTCTGGAAAGTTGTACGCGAGGATTTCTGATGCGAGCGCTAAAAAGAACACTTTGCATTATTATTGCTGTTTTGCTCAGGTACTGTCACCGACATAAATGAAAAATTAAGAGAGCTTATTTTACATGTAGCATGGTGGTGGTGAAGAGGTCTCTCTTGTTAAATATTTGACCTGGCAAGTGTCACGTAGGATTTTTATATTAATCTAGGAAATTTGCTATTTTTTCTAATAGAGATTGACTTATGGGCGCTAATGTTTTTAGGTAAAAGGGTTGCATTTGTTATTTTATTCCCCCGTTCTTACTAGCTGGATGGGTTGTGGAGTTGACAGCAGCCGCTGGTCCATGCCACCGAACTAAAATAATTTCACAGTGAAAAACCAGCTCGAGAGGACAAGCAACAGAAGGGCAAAACCCATCAAAACCCCAAACTCAGATCAATCTGACCAGAGTCAGGCATACATTAGTTTAAATTAAACAGTTTCATCCTTCTCACAAATCTTTTCTGAACATTAAAGATAAACTCATGTAATATTTAAATCAAATCTTGTCAGATGCTAAGTGCAACTGAAGAATCAAAATAAAAATTAATGAATTTCCATCCACTCTCAAAGGCTTACTCTGGATGCCACTTCGACAAAATACTTCTGATAAGCAACGCTTAGAAAAGAAGGGTTCTGTTTATCTTATCTATGGGGAAATGTAATTAAGCTAGTTTTGTGAAACAATAAAACACCAGACTCCACAGACAGCAAAGGAGTTTCTGCAATATATCCGAGCCTATATGGGCATATGTAGCTTGGCTTACACGCGCAAGGCGATACCAAACACATACAAACATGTTTATTTTCCTGATTTCAGAGTGCAAAACATACGCTGGAGCTAAAATACAGGGGTGCCTTTATGACGAGAAGATTTTACTCAGCGATAGGAGGCTCCATTTTCTAATACTGGAAAGTCACTCACTGCCCATCCCCTGCCTTCGAAACTACCCTCGGTACAGCAAGCAAGGTACGCGCAGCGCGAGGACTGGATCTGACTCCGTTCTCTTTACTCTGAGTGTTTTCCTGAACTGTCCACATCTGCACTCGAAATCACTCAGGCAAGTGGAGTCCTGAAAGGCCCAAGCCCTCTGAAACAAAAGTAAATGTGCATTCCTGTTCTGCAAAACGTTGATCTTCATAGAACTTCAGTCTTTCATACTTAGAAAGGACGAAGAGAAATACTGCCTTTCTTTAACGCTATTGGCTTTCACTACAGGCACTTGGTAGAGCACCGCTCAGTACCCCCTCCTCACCCCCCCCCCAAAAAAAAAAAAAAAAAAAAAAAAGCAAAAAAAGCGAATCTAAAGTTGGAAAACTGCTGGAGCCACCACCATCAAGTCGCCTTTCCATCCAGATTTTGAGGAGCATTTCAGACCTTCCTAGTCCGTCACCCCACGATCCCCTCTGCGCCCCGCGGGGCAGCCCACACCACTTCGCGAGCAGACCTGCAGCAGGCAAGCCCTCGTTCCTGACCGGAGGTGTCTAATCCCTGCTAAATCTCTCTCGCAGCTCACTCCGAGGGAGTTCGGGGCACATTGCTTTTTTTTTTTTTTTTTTTTTTTTTTTTTTTAATGCAAAATGTTGCGAAGAAGTAGAAAGGTGTCAAAAGAAGAAAGACGGACCATGAAACCGTATGCTCTCACCTCTTCGGAGGTGGACTGCTTTGGCAGCAGAGACAGGACTGAAATTCGAGCAGATTATACATTTGGATCTGTGCATAAACGCGAAGAGACTGGCTTGATGCTGGGTATTTCTCCATCAAGATCAACCAGGTGCTGCTGCTGCGAGACTCCCACCTCCGGCCGCTCGCTGTGTGCGTGTGTGCACGCACAGCGCCGCACGGACTTTGTTCTCCCTTCACGTCTGAAACTCATCAACCGCTCCCCCCTCCCAGCCACCCCATCCCCTCTGAAAAAAGTAAATCCGTTCAGGGTTTTAATATTGTAAGAAGCCTTGTGTGTATATCTTTTTTTTTTCTTTTCTTTTCTTTTTTAAATCTTCAAATGAATTAAAGACAACCTGACAATGCTGTCATCTGTCTTCAACGTCACATCAAGGCAAGAAATAATGATAACAGAGCAGCAGAAAGACGCCCACTGAAACCTGGAGGATATATATACACATATATACACACATATATGTATGACTCGGAAGAGTTTGAAAGAACGAAATTAGATAACCGCTCTTAGTCTACCGCGGTAAACTCGTCTAACGTTTTATTTTTTAGCAGCCACTCTGTATTTCCCGGTTTATTTGCGAGGAGGATCCGAAACCCTTGTGGGAAGGGGTCGGAGGGCCAGCAGGCACCTCTCTCGCTCCGAAACCGTAGCGGTCCAAGGGCAGCGCCCGGCCGCCCGCTCCCCCGCTGCGGCTGCGGGTTCTCGCCCCGGCTCGGGGCCGCCGCCCGGAGCTGAGCCCGCCTGGCGGGGACTCCGCACGGGGACCGAGCCCCGGAGCCGGCTCCCCTTTGTCTGCGGGGCCCGGGCAGGCTCGGCGCGGCCCGGGGCCGGGCTCCCGCCCGCCAGGCGGCGCTGCCGGGCCCCGCGGCGGGGGCAGCGCGGGGGCAGCGGCGGCCCCGAGCCGCGGAGGGCGCCGGGCTCGGCCGGGGGGCGGCGGCGCGGACCCCCGGGAGCCGGGCAGAGCCCCGTGGGCAGAGCCGCCGGGCCTGGGCCGCAGCCCCAGCCCCGAGCCGATAACATCGCCTGTGCGGGGCAGGAGGAGCCGCCGAGCTCAGCCGCGGGGAAGCAGCGCGGCGTGAATGGATTTCGCGAGATAGACGCAGATAGGCCGGCCTAAAGAAAAAGCGTGGTGCTGCTGCTGCTTTCTTTTCCTTTTTTTTTTTTTTTTTTTCTTTTTAAATCACTCTTGTAATCTCATTCAGTCTGAAGGGTAAATAAATTGCAGTTGTATGAAAAACAATTGGTGCTACATGTGTTCATAACAGATGGGATCTTATCACAGTTTAACTGTAATAAATTCTGACTTCTGGAAATTGTAATCTTTACTCCATGTTAGATGTTGTCTCGCTCCTACTGTAATAACAGCGCTGCAAACTTCTGAGAGCAAACAGAAAAGTTTTCAGTGCTCGGCGTACTCAGCAGCCAGCGCATCCTCCTGCAGCCTCTTCCCCTTCGAGGCTTTTGGGAAGTTTTGGTGACACGTTTGAAAAAATCTATAGGAAGAGAAAACGCTGGCCCCCATGGATGCGAACAGCTCATCCTTCCCTCGGTGGGCACCGTTATTTACTGAGGCCAGTGATAATGGTCCTTAAAATACATGCAGCAAAGCCAAGAGTGAGCTCCCTGCGTGGAGAAGCCCTGGCAAATGACAGATCGCGCTTCGCTTTGCGAGCGGAGAAAACGTCAGAAGAAACCCAGCTCCCGAGGAAACCGAGACCAAACTTTAGATTAATCCCCCTGCGCTTCACATCACAAAATTAAAATATAAATTTGAATAACCACTGAAAGAATAAAATTATAACAATAAATTGCTAAAATTCACTGAGGCTGCAGGACTAATTATTTTCTCCATCTCGGCTTCCCATTGCTGTTTATCAAGTCGCAGGATAAATGCTTGTAAATCCATTACATTTCCATAAATCCTTTCGCCGCTTTCTTTTTTGGCCAATGCTTTTGCAACATTAATTGATTTTATTGCACTTTCTGAAGTCACTGTATATTAAACTCAAGCAAGTTTGCTCTGAAAGCGTTGCTTTTTCCATCGTCACATGAAACCCGTGAAAGGGAATTACTGAAGCTACCGCAGACTCTAGTCTCTTTTCCCTCCCCCGCTGTGATCTTGATGGCAAATGTGAACTGCAAATTACAAGTTTCTAATAATCTACGCTGTTACAGAAAGCAGCCCCTTTATCGCCGGTAAAAATTATTATGAATCCAAACAACACATTTTTCCCATTGTTTTTAAACGGGGAAAGGGGGAGGGTGGAGGGAGAAGAGGGGATGAAACGCTACCGGGCAGTCGAGATGAAACAGTGAGTCATTAAGGTTGCTGGACGGACAGCAGTTCGGAGAGGATTTTCTATGTATAACCGCAAGTTTAACTCCATTTAGAAGGATGCAAGGATGCAGCTTCCTCAAACCCTCCCCCTTGTCCCTGTCTCCTCAGGAAAGCAGGACTCAGCCGGCCCTAAACCGAGGGCTCATGTCGCACTTGGCACCAGGCAGTACCCGCTGCCTCCTGTCGCTGGGAGCCGCAGCGAGCGGGCAGGGCGCTGCCCCGTCCCTCCGCAGGAGCCGGCACCTCGAGGGGCCGGGGACAAACGGCTGCAGGCGACAGCGGCTCGGGGCGGGACAGCAGCACGGCCGGCAGCCTGCCCCTACCCCTCAGCGCTCTCAGGCGCTGCTGCACGCCGGGGATGGGGACAAGGCGACACCCGGCTGCCGGGGTCACCCCGCTGCCCGGCCCCGCAGGCGCCCAGCTTCGCCAAGGCAAGGCGCCCTGCTGGGGAAAGGCCACCAAAGTGCCGCTTGGCTGCGTGGGCACATGCTGTGGGAGTGACCCCGCTCCTGACACCCCTTCAGCCGGCACAGAACTGCAGCTGCAATATGCTTCAGTCTCACTCAAGTCTGTAAGCTTAGCCCCAGGCTCGCCTCTCTTTGGTGGAGACTTGCTTTCCTACCAGCACGCATCCACTGCTATCATCATCTACTGCCTCTTCTCCATCTCAGGGCAGAACACCACATATATCAATTCCCAGATCTGAAAGATTCAAGCCCACAATTCTCTCTTCTTATTAGGCCTCCCAATCACCAGGATATTCTAGTGTGGGAAAAACCTCCACCTCGTCTTTGAAGGTGTTTCACTTTGCATAGAAATGCACTAGGCCAGGGAAAAGAGGAGGAAGGAACAGGACTATTTAGTCTACTGGTTGTAGTGCTTGCCAAAGCCTGGAGCTCAGGTCTCCCAGTCAGTGCTCAGAAAGATTTAATCAGGTTCCCACCTAATTTATCTTCACCCAAGAAAACAAAACAAAAGCAAGCATTCTACAGAAAAGAGTTAACACTTAAAACATCCCCTTTGCAACCTAGACGGTAATTATAGAATTGGACACGAGTTTACTCAGGCGGGACAGGAAAGGAATACAGAGCTGTACCTACTAACTAGTTTTTTTTTTTTGTTTGTTTGTTTGTTTGTTTTAAGAAGCCAAGAAGCCACTACTGCATGTCAAGTGATGCCAGTAAGCTTTGCCTAACAAGGCCTTAGTAAAAAAAAAGCAAAATTTCTCACTACATGCGCTGATTACACAGCAAAGTAAAGCTGCTAACAAGGGTCTTGTACTAGAGCCAGCAGCACAAAGAGAAACGTTTCTCCTCATGGGTCTGTATTTGTTACTTGGGCCCACTCGATAGGGAAAGGCTGGTGACCATCCCATCTTAACACACTCATGCACACCCACTGCTGCTCACCCCTGCCAGCATAAGGCTCCCCACAACACTGACAGAAACAAACACAGTTAAGAAACCATTAATTGCCCCTAGTAGTATTTTTCTCAGATTCCAATTAGATTTATTTATTTTTTTTTAATAGTATAGGCATTTTCTCTGACAGAACACTTCATATGACTCCAGAACATTCACTTCTTTTTTGTCATCCTCCTCCCTACCCCCAAATTCCCCTCCCTTTGCAAGATTACAATTTCCTTAAATATATATTGCACCAGCAGGCTCTGGGAATGCATTCCAGATAAAACAGATGAGTAGAAATAAGTTCTTTTTTAGAAGGATCAGCTGCTAAAGACATTCCAGTAGAGGTGTCAAACAGATTTTATGAAGAGAGCTAATCACATTTTTAATTATGGTCTTCATGCTGACTTTACAGAGTTGGGGTAAAAAGCTATGCTTGATCAAAAGCAGATATCCTACTTACATCAATAGGTTTATAAAAAGATTGAGAATGGAATTTAGACCAGATGGAGCTTTTTTTTTTTTTTTTTTAAAAAAAAAAGTTTATTAACTGTATCTTTTGGTTGCAAAACAAATGGCGGTTGATTTATCTGCAAATCAGGTACTGACAAATTTTGAGAAAACTGGCTCCTAGGAGTGCCACAATCTTGTTCTAGAATTAAATGAGTTGTGTAAGTGTTAGAGCAGGTCTTACCTCCTCAATCGACAGCACATTTTTTACACTATTTTAACTTAACCTTCTTCCACACTGGCTGAATTAGAAGGGTACAGTCCCCTACATGGAGATATTATCAGAAGTAAGAAAGAATACTGGTAAAGCCTGCTATTACTGATAAATGCTACCAATATAGGTTATCCCTATTAGAGAAGGTACTCACGTACCATCATAGCCGCATATACACCAGATCACAGGTTAGGGAAAAAGCTAAATCACTGTAAGGAAGAAAATATTTACTTTGCTAACTAAAACAGTTAAACTTGTATAAACATCATGTTCCACATGGTTAATTGTGCTTGCTGGTTAATGGGATTGTGTCACTTTACATTTATACTTTTAAGCTATTAAACATACACATACACTAAATTTAAAACCTGGTGTGAAATTCTGGTCAACCTGAAATCAAAAGTTTTCTAACAAGCCTAATGAAGTCAGGATTTCTCCTGGGATTAAAAAAAAAGTCCTAAAACTTTCTCATTTATATGGAATTCAAATTTGTATTAAATACGTGCAACACAGTTCTGTTTCATAGAAATTTGGGAAGGGGCTTCGGAGTTCCTTAGAGGAAGCCCTGGGAATTTTGGTTTTACATCCGTGATGAGAAGGTTCAGATAAAATCAAGGAACTTGAACACACACACACACACAATCACTCGTAGATGTAAAACAGAACAAAGAAGTAGGTTTTGGCCATTGTATCACATGTGCAGTCAACTATAAGCTGATGCCTCCCAAGGTAGCAAGAGTATGGAGAGTTTAATCATCACATCTGCCCAGTCACCTCTCAGTTTTACTCAAAAGATTGCCACATTTCAGCAATGGATAAAATGCGTGCATTTTCAGCTTGTATATATTATTTACACTGGGTAGACTTGTCCAGGCCTTCATCCAAGAAAATTATGGAAAAATAATTTTAATTTTAACTAAAAAAATTAAAATCCTTTAAATTAATAAGAAAAAAAAAAAAAAAGGAAAAATTACAGGTTCTGTATGTAAAGGAACAGTTTTTTATGCAGGGCATTTCTGAAAACATTTACATCTGTTCTGATTGCAAATCATACTGAATCAAACTAACAATAATTTAGTTTTATAGCTCTGTATTTAGTTCAGTTTCTGTATGCACACAGACTCATTTACACACTAACTTGCGTACTAGCAGAATGAGGTGGTGAGTTTTACATCTTCATCTGAAAAACAATTATTGCATAACCATGTTATTTCATCATCTATTAAATGTTAAGCTCATTTGTGCAACATTATCCTAGTCTTTGTGTTGCAGACACTAAAGTGAGGACAGACATTTCTGTGAAGTCTCTTTTGATGTATTTTGTAATAGTTCAGTTCTGGAAAGAAATGAATTGTAAGCTTTAGAACAGATAAAAGGAAACTATGCTCTCCACACCCCCATCACAAGCTCTCCTTAGGAATGTGAGTACATATAATTCTGGAAGTGTAATAATCATCATCTTGCTCATTACCTGGGACCTCCAGGGCTAAATCACAAACCTTTACACCTCAAGTTAAATACCCTAGCAAGCAGCTGTAGCACACTCATATCCGCTGCTGGCCAGACGCAGACGGAGTGGGAGGCATAGTGCAGTGAACAGTGGGCTACATATGCATACTTACTCAAAAGCAAGTTAAAGATTGGCTAGAGACTAATCCATTTTATAGGCTAAGAAATTGATTTTCAGAGGAGCTGAACTGCAGGTGCTCAATTCTCTTTTTTTTTTTTTTTTTTTTTCCTTTAAAAAAAAAAAAAAAAAAGCTCAGCTTAACTCTAGTCATAGTATTAACAGGGCTCACTACAATATAGGAAAGCATGGGAAATATCTTAGATTCTGGCATTCCCTAAGTCAAGGTCCATTGTGTGCCGTGTGTCAGCTATTTCTTTTTTCCTGGAGCTTGTAGCTGCAAATCTAGAGACAGACTGGACTACAAATGTTACCCAGAGCAGCAACATCCAGTTATTTTTGGATGCAATGTTGAATGCACTTCATCAAATCCTCATCAAAACAAAAAAAGGCAACAAGATGCTTTATGTTCTGCTGCTAAGTAATGAGAACATTAGAAATAAGCCAGTTGTAAAGTCAACACTGGATCAAGTCAGACAAAACCGATTTACATTTATCAGAAGAACAAATGAAGTAGGTCTCTAACTTAAGGCTTCAATTTCAGAAGGGCAAACTCTTGTGTGGTCACATCAGCTGGACTGGGGAGCTAATAGATTGAGTACTGAGCAAAGGCTTACCATTGCTTTACATCAAGAGTGTTAAGATGGTCAAGAATCTTTATTCTGAATACCAGAAAAGAAAAAGAAACCCAGAATAAAGTATCCCAGGCCTAACTGGATGTACTATCACCTCAAGAAATGTATTACATGTAAACAAAAATAACGTGTGAAAAACCCTTTTCTTTGCTAATCAGTCCTTATCTAAAAAGCACGGAGGCGAAGCAAAGACTGCCAAAAGAGAAGCTGTTCAGCTCTGCAAAGGATATTAAAATGGATGAAAATTATTTTTCAGTTACATAAATAAAATCAAAGAAAGAAAGGAATGCAGCAGAGATTAAGGATAACGCAGGCATGTTCCCAAACTCAAATTGATACGTTGCATTAATTTAAAGAAGTACAACACAGAGCACGGGGTGAAAGGTGAATAGCTAATAGGAATGATGTTAGAAAATGAAAATCAAGTGAATTAGAAACAAAATCAAGTCTGTTAACTAGGCTTCTAGAGTTTAGAGCTGTAATCTCCACCCCAACTCTGAAAGTTCTAGAATGAGAGACCATAACAGTAGCAAGGACATTCTACCAAACTTAATCAAAACAAAACTACCACAAAAAGAATGGACAGACTATTCCAAGAAAGGAAGAAAAAAGTCTGAGATTGGCCATGCTTATCATTCTGACCCAGTAATAGAAAAAAATTTTGCAACAACTAATTGAAAGCAAAAAGGCACAGAAAATAAGAATATTTTAAAAATACAGTCTGGAATTATTCAAGCTGGACCACAACACACTAAGAGACTTTGATAAAAACAAAACAAATACCAAAACCCAACCCTAGCATTCTGAGTTACAGCAGCATCATCAGTATCATTCCTCAATATTAATAAGGCTCTCCTAAAATACAATCTAACTGTATATCATTGGTGTAAGGCAGCTGGAGTAATTTCCAATAGAGACGTGGAAAATTAACAGCATGGTGTAAAACACTGGGATGAGCTCACCTGAAATACCCCGTAGAGCATAGTCACCTGTATTCAAGAGATTAACTGAAACTAGAGTAGGTAGAGAATGACCACTAGGAAGATCAGTGCAATGTAAAACCTGTTTTATGAAATGAGATTAAACAAGTTTGATTTGTTTAGTCTACTATAACAAAAGCTGAGAGGATAGAATTGCTGTCTAACTGTGTTAGCTAAAAAGCTGAGAGGGGGGAAAAAAGGACTATTTAGAAGAGAGTTTTGGCACAAGACCAAATGGATTTTAGCTGGCCTTGAATAAACTAGGTTTGAAATTAGAAGATGGTTCCTAATCAACATAGCACTGGTGATGAACTTTTTTGATGGTTGGTGCAGGGCTTTTTTTTTTTTTTTTTTTTTTTTTACTCTAATCCAAGTCAGTACCAATGACAAAAGGCTCACCAGCAATACTGTGAAGCTCTCAAGTTTTTTTAACAGCTGTCCTCTGGGAACACTGGGATTAAAACATACAACTGTTTTTAAGACAGAGTACAACACATTTTGGAAGAGAATTACATAACCTTTGATGTGATGGGAAGGGAAGGACTCAGCAACCCAGCTAGCACCATCCCATCTCAGGCCTTGCAGTGGAGGAGTTAGTACACAGGCCCAAAACACAGCATAAAATAATAGCTTTGTGATAGAAGGAACCTGAGTGGTATCAATGGTTAGGCAAACAACAAAGTAAAACAACATATTTCCTTCTAACACTTAACTTCCACCTCCCCCCCATTTTTTTATTTTTTATTTTTTTTGATTTTTAAAGCCAGAAATAAATCAACCAGTTAGAGCCAACCACATTACAAATAAAAACCTCCTTCTGAAGAGAAATACCATCCTAACAAATTATTATTTTTCCTTTTGGAGAATAGATTATTAACAAAACGCACAAAACCTTAAGAAAAACAAATGAACTTTCATATTTTTGAATAGAAGAAGCCTGACAAAAATAATTCCACTTTTAAATGAAACAGCATGTTGCAAGGTGAACATATAGCGAACATACTGAATAATCAGAAAGGTCATTTTGATATCAAATATAAAATCCTCTGTTTTAAAGGAAAACAACACTTCATAAAGAAAGAGCTCTTTTCAAAGCAAAGGGAATAACATTTGAACCAAACAAGAGCTAGGTAGACAATCGTGTGTGACAGGATTTTCCTCAACGTACATTTTAAAAAGATGTTACAGAAATTAATATGACTACACAAGATCTTCTTCAGGAAAAATAAATAAACAAACAGTTGCTTATTAGTCACTAACCTGCTTGAAACTCTGACACCTGTCATTGTCACGTGAGCTCCTCACAGCACTGCTTAGCCTGCGACCAAAGTTCAGGGAGAGCGAAGAGCCGCGAAGAGCCAGGCATTTCAGCACCCCAGCCTGATCTTCTGGGGAAATACAAAATGGAGCCCACATCCCTCTTTCCAGACAACGAGATACTGAGCTGCCTGTACCAAAGCCTCAGAGCAGCCCTTCTTCTCCTCTTAAAGAAGAGCCAAATGTGACAAGAGTCAATGCTTCCCAGGAGAACAACTTGAATCACAAATTTTCTTTAAATTAGTGTTACTCAACAGCCCACACTGTGGATGGATTCTGTAGCCTGGCAGATTCCTGTGAGGTGGCTGTAAAGCCTGGGAGACAGCTTCAGTGGCTGTGCTCAGACGTTTTACACCTCATCCTGGGTTTCCTCTCCAGAGAAATTTGGGAGTGGGACACACAAATCCTCCCCAGCAGGCATGGCTGGCTCCATGCATGGCCTCAGGCCCGCAGTGCTGAGGCGCTGTGCCGCTTCTCCTGTGGGGAAGGCACTGGGGAACCTTCCAGAACCCTCAGCGGGTCCCAGCTGCCCCATGGGCCTGTCAGCCCTGTGAAGGCTTCCTCACACAGTGCCTGTGGCTGCAGCAGTTGTATCAGCTTTGCTCTTACACACCAGGAAGAAAGGAATGGGCATTTTTTTATTCTGAGTCAAGGTGCTCTTGATATGACTGACATCCCTGAGGAAAACTCCATGTCCAAGCGTATCGCGTGCTGTATGTCCCCATGCTGCAGTTCGCTGAGGCAGGTGAGGGAAGAGTGGTTTGGGTTGTGCTGGTTCTGAACATCCCAGAGCTGCAAAGGGGAGGCTTTAGGAATGGTCTTGTCCCAGGCAGCTTTTACCTTGAATACTGGGGAGCTGATGATCTCTGAAATTTGTACTGAGCTTGTGCAAGCAGAGTGACACAATTATAGACTGCATCATTCCTAAATATATCTTTATTTTATTGCAACACAGATCAGAATAACCAATGATGGGTAAGGCTGACAATACGTATTTAAAGATCAAAAAGATATCTGAAATGAAGGAATTACCTTATTTACTGATCCTATTTTGTAAATTGTGAATGACCTCACAGGCAAGAAAACCAATTGGTCTCGTGCTTGCACATTTCTGAAAAATCTTTATCACTGAATGTTTGTATTGTGTTGACAGGGATATGGACTCATGCCCATGGTATGGAAATAGTAAACGTGATAATAGTACTAACCTCTTCGTTAAACCCTGTTTGGGGACTAAGGATGCAACTGCAATAGGAAAAAAGCAGATCAATCTTCATGGGCTCTTCAAGAATTGTTCTCTGACAACTTGCCAAGGCAAGTTTACGTTAAACATGCCAGAACCACCAGCACCACCTAATTTCTTATGGACAAGAAAGTAGCCATTTGGTGGCTGGCAACTTTTAGGCACAATTGAATTAAAAGATATACTTGATTATTCAGGAAAGAAAAAAAAAAAAAGTAAGAAAGAAAAAAAAAAAAAAGATACTAATCAGGCCACCCAGTCTGTTCTTAAATTGCTAAACATTGTACTGGAAAAGAATATTAAGGGGGGAGGCGGGGGAAGGGAGGGAAAGGTACAAAAACTACACAAAGTAGAACATGAATGTTTTGAACTACATATTAATGGTTCCTACTGATATTTTAAATCATGGGAGCAGGTCTCAGCTGCATACATTTATTAATCTTATGTCTCCCTTTAAATGTATAGCTTGCTGGTTTACTTTTTTAAAAAATAACCATAGCTAAAAGCAGTGACAGGGATAAATGATAGAAATGTAACAGTAGAGGTTCCGGGGCTTGGACATTAATGTTTTTTTAAGGCTTTCAGACAGCACTCATGGCAGGACAAATACCAGTGACAAACACAAATACTTAGGCTATGTGAAGAAATGAAAAGCTTTATGTTTAAAAGGACTAACTCTTTTAAATTAGGAAAAATGAACTAGTGCAAAGATTTTTCTTATTTTTCCAAAAGAAAAACAAGTTTGTTTTCCTCTCATGAACCTCTATTTCAAGTTGGCGTAACATTGTCACATTCAAACTCTCCCTCATGGCTATTCAGCAAAGAAAGAAAGAAAAGGTTTTTCCTTCTTTTCATAGCACTTATTAGTTTGCTAATGACGTTGAATGCAACATATGAAGGATATGAAGTTCATGAAGTCTCCAAAGAACATGAAAAATAAACAGGTCCATAAAGGTGGGGGGATTGTAAGATCTATGCTTATTCCTAAAACAAAGGCGACCTTTTCAGATTTGTCAGCTGCATTTAGCAACAGATTTCCTGTAAATGCAAGCACTGATAGACTGATGATTTATCCATGTACAAAGTTGCACTGATTTGACTGAAGGCTTGACTGTGCGTAGAATTATTCAGGAATAAAAGCAGTATTCTTACTGAATTTATTGCGCAGACATGCTTGTTCTAGAATACAAACCAGAGTAAGGTAATCATGTTATATGATAAGCGTCTATATGTAAAATATTTATATAGGGGTGTTACCTTTGAATTCCCACCCTGACTCAACCTAAAATAATTTTCCAGTACAGAATTATTTTAAACAACAATTAAAAAAAAAAATCTTTATTCAAAACTGTGGGAATTCCTTATATATATATATACCTTATATATATATATTTCTTACATATATATATATATATTTATACGTTGATACGAATTTGTCTTAGTTTGATTGAAAACATATTTTCAGTACAAGAAATTGCCACAGATTTCTTGGACTTTCCTTACAGATTTAATTCTTACCTGAGCTCATCTGGATTTATGTGTGGCTTGAATCCATGCCCTCTCATTCTGGGGACATACTGACTTGATGGTCTTCCAGTGTTAGTTCCAACTTCCCGAGTGTGAAGATTTGGGGCCCTTCTGTTTTTTATTCCCACATTCGTTCTCTGTGTCAGACATTGCTTCTTACAGCTGACTTGGCATCAACAGTTGCTGGTCAGATGTCTCCATAAACTGATTGTCGGATGGAAGATCACATGCAAGTTCTGATCACCTTCTGGTGTGAGTGAAGAAGAGAGTGTAATTTTGGGAGGGACATGCACAACTGTACTCTGTATGAAAGCTTGTGCAAAAAACAGCAAAGAGCAAATGATTAGCCTTTGGCTTGAAATAACAAAAAATTTCAGCATCAAATCCTGCATAATGATGATACCAAAACAGTTCTAAAAATGATCTACTTCCTTTCCCTCTTAAAAGGATGTTATAAGAATGTTCTACCTTCTTCTTCACTCCATAATCAGCACAGAGTTTGCAGTTTCATGAGGAAAGTCTTTAATACAGCACAGTGTGAGTCTTAAGACATAAAAGGAATGTTCAGAGGCAGTACTATAGGAGAGGCATGAGAACATACTTCTTCATGCACTTTCAATATATAACTCCATATTACTGTTATACTCTTAAATGTAGCTTTACTATTTCTAGCTTTATGGCACTGTCTATGCTGCATCACAGTGGATTAAGTTAAGGATTAAATTAAGAAATTCTTTTGCCACAATTGTAGTGCGTTTCTGGTCTCTCCCTTTTCAGAATGGGAAAATAAAGATGTGGTTAGTAAAATACAGACATAATTTTAATTTTTCTTCACTGCTAGTTGTTAATGTTTGAGAAAATTAAATTCTTAGCTGTAAAAAAAAACAAGACAGATGGAGATCCTGTGCAGGTCAAGCATAGCCTGTTCTGTAGAGTCCCCTCCTGTAACTAATCTGCTAAACAGACAGCAGGAATGGAAAATCCTTTTAGTATAGGTGCTGTCCTGCTATAGAATTGCAAAACCTTAGGTCTGTACAAAATAGGGATTAACATCATTTTTAGGAATGATGGAAGGAAACCTGCATCCAGGCTTCCCTAATCTGAAAAAGTAGTAATGTGTCAGCCTTTTAGTCTGATCCCCTTGTGCCACAGTCAGGTATGACAGTTTTTGGTCTTAGGTGTATTAAATCTGTAATTAACTAGCTTCTCTGTGAGTTAGTAAACTGGCCTGAAACAGCCTGTGAATGAGTAGAGATTAAATAAAGGCAAATTAATTAAATAATATTATCAATTTCTGGCCTTGCAAGGTGCTTAGTGTAGAAGGAAAGGTTTTTTTCTGTCTTTCCAGTGATAGAAAATCTTTGTTCTTTCTTTGCTTTGGTAGAACCTTCTGCCTTAAATAGCTCTAAGACAAACAACCAGATTACTGGTTGTACTGGAGAGCAGGTGGGCATCCAACAGGGATTTTTTTTTTCTTGGATAACCTGTGACAAGAAATGCATAAAGACATGAAAAGCAGACTAAACCAGCACCTTTTATTCTTGGAGGAACTGGAAAGGGTAGAAGAGAAAGAGAAGCAGTAAGAAAACAGGGATGAAAATGCAGCCCCCTTCACTCTCTGCTGCTTAGCTACAGAGGTGAAGGAGCAGAACTGACGGCAGTCAGAGGAGTACCCTACTGCCCCACTGCCACACATTGCTGATTCCTGCTTTAACATACATGTATATGGGTACCAGCAGATCGCCCTTCACCCTCACAGCCCTGCAGAGACTGGCAGGTGAGGAACAAGTCTATCAGCAGCTATTGTGCAGTGAGCAGCTATTCCTAGTTCTCACTAATTCCCACAAAACCACACAGCTTTCCACTACTTATGAGACTGTATTGCCTGATATGAATGTTCCTTTAACACAGACCTTTTCAGCGTTGGTAATTACTGCAGGCAGTAGGGATTCCAGCAATTGTTTTCATCACCATACTTGGTATTTCAGTACTTGCTTTTGTTAATGAATTGGTTTAATTATAAAATATGTTAAGGTGTAAGTACTTGGGGGACTTGGGGGGGAAAGGAGGGGTTATTATGAAAGGCTTCTGATATGTTCAAACTATTTTACTATGTTAGGAAAAAAACAACAGTAAGCAAACAGCATGCTCTATTCCCCCATTATAGCATCACACAGGTTACCTCTCAATGTGGAGATGATGCACACAGTATTGCATATCCTTTTTCTCAGTGATGGCTGATGCTTTCTTCTTGTTAGTACTAAGCCTTCAGCCTTTTTCTCAGTAATAATTCAGGTATCACCTATATAAGTTGATGGAGATAATGGACTGAAGCAGAGCTTCTGGGCCTGAGGGCAAGGGCTGGGGAAGGTCCTAGGTGGATCAGATCAGGGCCATTCAAGCCTGTTGGAACCCCAAGGGCCTTCCACTTCAGACTGACAACTCGACAGAAGTACTTTCACCAACTCATGTCTTGTGGGCTATTCAAAAATCATTAGTTGTTAAGAACTCTTACCTTCAGATGTTCAAAGACTTCCTAGAGATGAAACAGTCATTCCAGAGTTGTCATGTTCCCTGGAAAAAGTGTTAGAGTTCAGTTTTGTCACTCCTGTATGTTTTTTAAGTCTGATACACTACCTCCACCCAAAACCAAACCTTTTCACCAGTGAAAGAGAAGTGGAAAATGCGAATTGCTATTCTGTACAGGTGGATGTGTAATTCTGAGTATGTCCAGAACTCACAGTTGAAGAAAATCATCCCTGGGGTTTCTCTTCAGTAAAGTTTCTGCAATAAAAAAATGTCAAGTCATCTTTCAATCTAAAACATTTTATTCTTTTCATACGGAGCAAGCTTACTGACTGACATGCATGGGCAATTACCTCAAGATAATGATTATTCTCACTGCAGAAGTGTGTGAATTTTAAGCTATTCAGAGAGTCTAAGTTTGGACCATTCTAAAGGTTATTCACTATAGCAAAATGAGTGTATATACCAGGCTTTCTGCTTACAGTGATTTTTAAATACAGTTAATATTGGCTTATTTCATGTAAATAAACTTGCATTGAGAAATTTAAGGCTGGGCAGAGGTCAGATTTTGCCATTTAGGGTCTGCTCCTAGAAGGCCTCTTCTCTCAAATATACATAATGCAAGAAAATTAACGTTTTAGTCAATTAAGTTTGTTTAAATGACATTACAGAGGATAAGCCCAAATTGTTTCAGAAAGTGTTATCCTGGTGTTCAGAGACCTTGTACTTAGGCAGTCTGCCAGAATCTATCACCATGGCTTCACAACAATCAAGGCCTTGACAAGTTTTATGTCTAAAGAAAACCAGTTAGTCAATTAATGGTTAAAGACTTCAAAACATCTTTTTGTTAGTATGACACTAGTTCAAAAGATAAAAGACTAAGCAAATCTTTTCAATAGTTTTCTATTCTTTTCTCCACATCTTCTGAGGAGAAGGAATGAAAAAAAAACCCAACCACAAATCCTGCTAGAACGCATAATAGTTAACTCGTAGCCAGCCGTTTAGAGTAACTCTTCCATTAGCAATTGCTACATTTCCTCTAAAACAGAAAGTTTCAATAGATTTTACGGTTTCAGACTTGAGGTCTTTTCTTTAATTGGATGTCTCCATTTAATTTTGAATGAAATAGTTTTTCTTTTATTGCATTCTGGTACATGCCAACTTCGACAGAGAAAGCAAGCAACATAATGCTCATAAGGCACATTAAGAGCCACACTCTGTTGTGGCTTTGCACTTCAGAGACCTTAAATTCTACAAAATTTGTTCATTAGAAGGCTTGACTACAGCAGTCTCTACATTAGAGTTAATGCAATAATTGAACAAGGCAAAATTGCTTTTTTGCAAAACCTATTTTTGAACTCCATGAAGGGACTAAATAACAAATTGTCTGCCCTAATTTCTCTGCATATTCTTTACCTAGCTCAATCAAACATAGCTGTACTTAATGCTCCTTGATGAAATTCTTTGCCTTGGTAATACAGCAAATCAGTGTGCCACCGCAGAGATTTTTCTCATCCCAAAGTCCAACAAGATATCTTTTTGGAATCTTTCTTTCTTCAAAAGACACATGGTTGTGATTCCTAAATATGCTCGGATTTCACTGCTGCAAGTATCATCAAGCAGCCTCTCAATATGAGTCTCCCACTGGACATAATGTCAGTACCTGCATATACTGTCTTGGAGATTTTCCTTGCTTCCAACTTTGGCCTTCCACAACAGCCACTTGGATGCACTTCTAGAGTAGTCAAGGACATAGAGTGGGCTGATTCCTTAAGAGCCTCTTAAAGAAAACTTGGCTCCAGTACATGCCTACCCAACTCTGCTGACATAAGCAAGTTTTGGAAAGAACAGAAATTGATTGCTGAAAGCAAATATAGTGCCTTCTCTAAGAGGCCTTAATTTGGGAAACTATCCCTGTTCAGGATTAGTTTTGAAGTAGAAAACTGTGTTACTGCATTGCCAGACTCAGGTTTCTGTCTGGAATTCTGCAATCCAGTTTTCAGCAGCTCCCACAAACAGCACTGTCTTCCACAATACCACAGTTTCATAGACAGCTGTGTGTAGGAAATACACCTAGGATATATACTTTAGATCTTTAAGTGCATGCAGTGGTTGTAACATCTCCTGCCTGAGTTTCAACACCAGTCTGAAAAATTCTGTGGCCTAAAGCTGCCTGGGACCCTTCTATTGTAGACTACAACCTTTCATTTTTATTTATTTATTTATTTTTTTCAGATTAGCTTTCTTCCTTTACCAGTGGACAGACCTTCAACAACTCTCCTATTGCAAAAAAATATATATGATTTCCCATATTCTGCTCAGAGTTTCAACTGTCCTTTAATTGAATCTGTCCAAATAATTTTAAACCTGTCTTTGTGACTTCTGTCATTCTGTCCTGGTTCAGTAATTGTCATGCTGGAAGGCACCTACAGATTGATGAAGCATCTTCCAGCAACTTTATATTTCCTAAATGTATAAATTGTTTATTTAGGGTTCAGTCATGAAGATCAAATAGTCTCTTCACTTCTGTCCTGGTAGCAGCTTCATCAGTAAGGTAGACACACATAAATTACACATCGACATAATTTTCAGAAAAGCAACTTCAAAACATCAGCCAGAGTTCTTCAGCTGTATTTAAATAGATTCCCCAAACATCATGGAGTCTTAGAAATGGCAGAGGACAGACTGGGGACTGCTTGTAATTGAATTAACAAATTGTATACCATTACTCATCTTGTCCTTGTTAGTATGAATAGTGGTTAATGAAAGTTGTGGAGATGGCTTCAACTGTTCAGGTTAAAGGTCTCTCTTTCCACGTAGCTACCATTGCTCTATCAACCTGGTTGATAGCCTCTTCACCTCATAGTTCTAGGAAGGGATTTTCTTCTATACATAAATTCCTTAAATTAACCATTACTGACAGGTGGGTGCTGAAATAATGTATTTCTAGTGAAGCCAGCAGTTGGGATTTTCAAGGGCATTCTTAGTTTCAACAAGAATATGACTGAAAGAATGTGCACCCTGATAAATCCTGTCTTTGCATTTTCTTTCTGGCCAGAAACCAAGTTGCTGTCAAAAGGTGCTGTTCATCAGGAGAGGAAACCTTTGTTTTGTTTAATTTTGAAGTTATAAAGCATAAAACTGTGAAAGTGTGGTAATAACATTTCAGCCAGATTAAGCAGGGTTGTAATATATTGCCAAATGTTTCCTGAAGCAATGAAGATTCAAAGTGTGGTTTCCTCTTTTTGCCCCAGCCATATTATTATTATTATTATTATTATTATTATTATTATTATTATTATTATTATTATTATTATTACTACTACTACTACTACTACTACTACTAATTATTTATTTTGGAGGGGGACTGGGACAGGACGAGGGACAACTACTCATCCAGTTATTTTCAAGGGTTTTCCTTAACTCAGGTCTAAAGCAATTGGGAAAACTGGAGAAAATGTTTACCACTGTTTTCTTTTGGTCAGTTACAATGTTGCTGGAAATACCAACATTTCAACACGTTGAACATTTTCATTAGCTTTACCAAGGTTAACAGAGACTGGCTCTGCAAAAAGTCAAAGGTGGTAGGATCTATGCCCAGGAGCCACAATATATTGGAAAGCTAAATCATCTCAGTAAATCTGTCCCTAAACCACCAGAAAGAACTGAGTTGCAAGCATTAGAGTTGTCCCCTCTTTCCAAATCCACAGCTTGAATTCTCCTGAAAGAATCTGCTTTTCAGAAAGTATCGTGCATCAGCCATTAAAAACAAGCAAGCAAGTAAAAAAAAAAATAAAAAAAGACTTTTCCAGATGTCTCAGGTTGGATGCCCAGAACAGCCAAGTCATGAATCATTTGTAAAAACCATGACTGTGGTCATTGCTGCAATGCATTTGGTAATCCGTGGATACTCTAGGATTGACCTAGAATATCCTTACAGAACATGTATAAGACTATACCAGGGTATAGTTCCTCCTGGGGTTCCCAATTCTTTATCTGTCAACTGAAAATTTTTGAGATGGAAAGTGGATTTTCACTAGGTAAAAGCTAAGGTAAAAAAAAAAAAAAAAAGTTCACAAATCCACCACAAACAAGCCCACATTTGAGCATATTATAACCCAGTTGATCTCACACATAGAGTAACTTCAGATTTTTCTGTGAAATCCATTGGGAACCAATTTGGGGGTTTAAAAAAAAAAAAAAAAAGAGGAAGAAGAAATTCCATTCTATTACAGTAAGACGTGCATATTAAGCTAATCATTTAAGCATGTTCTTCAAACTTATAAATACTTACATTAAAATTAAGCACATGAACCAAGACTTAATCAACTGTAGTTATCGGATTCAGCCAGCAGTAAGCCACAAGCTCTGAAAGGCCCCATTGAACTGATAAATGTAATTTATTTTTTTTTAAATCTACAATAAAAGTAGTAATATCATTTTATGTGAAATGTTAAAAAATTATTGCAAGAAAAATTCACCCTCTCTCCCAAGCTGAGAGCTTGGCCCTGATCCTACTTTCACTGGAACTGCAAGCGCGGTTTCACAGATACCTCTAATTTACATGGTGAGAGAGCTCAGCGTGCCCTTTTGTATACAAAATTTTAGCATACGGCAATCTCTGATGGCTGATTACCACCCTCCCTCTCTCCTTCTTCCTTTATAACTGGGTTTATAAAGAAAACGTTGACACAGCCTTAACTATGGCAACATTAGCATTTGCCATTATAATTAACAGATTCTTTTTTTTTTTTTTTTTTTTTTTGTGATTTACATGCATATACTCTTCCCAGTGCAGTAGTTACAGATGGTATATCTTGTAATGTATACTATCCCTAAAGAACAAATACGTTCTTTTTAGAATATGTCTCTGATAAATTTTATTTAAATGTAAAAGGTAATAAGCAGAAAATGTAGTTTGTTTACAAGTTTCCTTTATGGCTGTTTGACTGTCACTTTTCTGCAGATTTATGATAATCATTCTTGCAACAAAAACGTTTACTTCACTGTCTAAATAATAAGGTAATTTGTTACAGCTAATTACTCAAGTGCTTCCTTAATCTCAATTAAAAGATTCAGGCTGGTTTTCTACATTTCTGCAGCAGTATGTTCTAGAATATCTTGTTAATGTATTCCCAATCACATATTTGTTAAGGAATGCATGGTCCATGCAAAACTGAAATGCTAAAATACATAGCTGCAATCTTAAACAATGATTTATTGTGACATGGGATGTGGGACATTTCCACAGCTTTTGTGATTGCAGTAATGAAGCTGTAAACCAAATAGCATGAAATGAAGCAAGGCCTTACAATTTAATCAGCTCGTAAACAGATCTACTGCATCAAGCAAATGACATTATTATCCATCCGAAGTAAATCATGCTAATCTCAGGAGATAAAATCAACATCATTAATGGTCACATGTCATATTCATCAACACTAAACCATCCCTTTTGACAGATTAATCCTAACTACAGCTCCCACGATGTATGGTAATAGGGCTTGTAGCATACATTTCATTCAGCAGTAAGGCTAACCAGCACTCTTAGTCTGCTATTACAAATAATTTTTTTATTGATTTACATATTTTAAAATGCATTTAAGGTGAGGTACCATTAAAAATCCTGTCACTATCACATATTTCTTCCTCACATTCTCAGCCTGTATTAATAGAAACTAGAAACTACACACTGTATGCCATATAAATGCTTTCTTTAGCATGCTGTTAGTGGTAATTAAAGATTTCTGCCTGTGTTTTTCATTCAGCAATGAAAATGTGTCCTTTTTATAGGGTGTAAAGAACTATTGATAGTATTATTCCAGTATCTCATTTGTAGTGTAGTAGTGCATAGTGCCCCTGGTCATGGATCAGGGCTCCACTGAGCTAAGCAGGATCCCTGTGACTTCATTATCCATTATCTTGTAATTAATACAACATGAAAAACAAGGTGCGTTTATGATATTCACTCTTCATTGCAGTTTATTGTGTCCTGCAGAATGGTTGTGTATTTCTGCTCAGACTCCAGCTCCTGTGTATTGCCTATTTGTTCCAAACACAAAATATATTTATTTATCATGCGACTGACCCTGTATGAATGCTTTTGAAAAGTGTCCACTATTCAAAGTGTCACTTTCCTTGAACAGGCACTGAATTATATTGACAGGCACATTATCAAGGGCTGCTGACTGACAGAATGAATGACTGCGGCTACATGCCGCATTGCCAGTCACTGACTGAGTGGGTGCAAAAATTATCTACAACCTTTGTAGATCTAAAGGAGCCTGAACTGAGGCTAGAAAAGAAGATATATGCAAGTGATTTACTAGCGCAGCATTTATCAGCTTAGTACAAACATCTCAACTATTACCCAAACTACTTCACTAATGTAGTAATTCATTAATGGTTTATTCTCTCTTCTGAAACTGTTTTTTTTAGCATTCCTTTTATGCAATTATTAATGTCATGTTATATAATATGTGTTTATGTTTCACCAGGGAAATGTTTGGGGTAATAATTTTGCAAGTAACCACTGCCTCCTGCATTTGTTTTTAAGGCAGTGTGTGTTAAGACGCATCTCAGTATGATTGTAAGGACAAGGCAAAAACAGTACTAGAGAGTGGCTGTGGCTGACACATTGCAATCAGTAAGTTGGGCTAAGAGAGAAGGCAGAATGCTTCCTGGGCTGTGCTGGGACTTGAGGAAAACACTAAACTAATCACAAAAAAAATAAATCATTTATTTGCCAAAATAATTTATTAGCTGGACTTATTTTTGATTGACATAATGGCAGCTTAAAGTAGGCCACAAAGATCGACTTTTTGTAAAATCACATCTATTGACTAGAGTAAAAAATGTTAATGAAATGTCTCAGTAAGTGCATTAATTTCAAAACCTCAAAGTACTAATGTCAAATTTACTGGAATCCACTGACCTTTGAAGAGCTTTTAAAGATTTTATGACTTAGATTGTCACATTACTTACCAAAAAACCTTAGGAATCTGTTGTATTTATCCATGCTGTGTTTGTGGTGTTGGGGTTGTGAAGACTTTCCCTGTTCTGTACTTGTCCTTTTTACTCTCAGTACTCCAATACCTCAAGTCCTCTATAAGAAGTTTCTTAATCTTTATATGTTAAGGCATCTATTGAGCTCATCAGTGATGGCTGTTAGAGGACTAAAAGAGTTACTGATGAGGAACAACAAAAAATCATCTTTCTCGTAGGATGTTGTGCTATTGCATAACGTCTTAGTGAGATCGTGGTGGCATTGAGCATCATTTGTCCTCCAAACCCATGGCCTAGTACCTCCTAGATGTGTCTGCTTTTACAGAGGTTCACTGGTAAAGCCAAGATGAAAGTAATGCTTATGAAAGGATATGACTTAGGTAGACAAAAGGAACAAGCCTGTTTCTTAAGCAACACAAGCAAAACTGACAAAGGGACTTTTTGGTGGTGTACATGCTCATATAGCAGAAGTTTTCCCAGCTAAGGTGTGGTGGAATTGAATGGAAGAAACACTCTCTTCTATAGATGTGCCACCAAAATTTTCTTGTGGAATAAGTCTTAGTAAGAAACAGCACTTGGGCAAAAATAACTACGATATAAAAAGACAAGACAAAGGATGGTTTGTCTTTTTTTTTTTTTGTCTGCAAAGAAACAAAGGAACAGAAACATACTATTATCTGCCCAAACATACACAAGAAATCTGAGGCAAAACAATGGTTTTACTGGTATACTTAATTTACATTTAAAATTTTGATAATAGATCACATCTGATACCTTTTCTACATCTAAACATTCTTTCTGTATGGATTATTAGAGAATTATTTTTTTGAAAATCACAACATCTTTGAAGATATGGTCACACATTAACACAGCTGCCTATCTGTGGGCTCACAGGTCACTGATGCGCTATTTGAATGCTCACCTAAGTCCCTGGTTCACCTTTCTGTGGTTCAGGTGTTTCAGAACAGTCCCTGGATCTTACCCAGGTCAGCACACAGCTTATACGCAGGCTGTTGGTCAGCCGCCTCAGTCTCTTTCTCCAGCAATATATAATTCAACAAATATTGTCATCTGCATGTACGTTTTGAAGGGAAATTACATGGGCAGATTTTTTTTTTTTTCCATTGAGATGACTAAAAATATCAGAAGTAGTAGGTTAGATTTCATATAACGGGCAAAACACAGCAGGATTGTCTCTGATAGCTCACTTTTATGCCCATTAGGGATGTGGATTAGGAGAAAGAAGATCATAAAAAAGATAAGGACAGTCCCATGGGACTAGCTGATATTTAAGATTAAAAAGACACATTATTTTATTCTTATTCTTATTTATTTCTTCTTTGCAGAGTACAAGTTTTAATCAATAAATTATAAAAACTTCTTCAAGATTTTTTATAAGGTATTTGGCAATGGGACTTATATAATAGCCACTATTGTACTAAAATACCATGTCATCTGTAACTTTTTCTAGCAGAGACTTATTAAAAATGCAATTAACTAATGCTAATATTACAGAGAATTAGACTAGTTAATCCATTTGTTTCCCTTTTGACATACATCTGTAATAGGAAGTCATGTTTGTTTTTATTAAGTCATGAAAATATTCTATCAGTTTAAAGAGCTACATGTTGAGCTCATACAGATAAGTGGTTCATTCTCAAAATGATAAAACATGTCAAGATATAAAGATAATTTCATTCCTTGAAAATGAAAAGATGACGTGATTTAAAATACTGTGCTTTGATTCCATGCACAGGATTTCTATAATCAATCATCCAAAATAAACTACACTCTTTAGGAACAACCAGAAGGGAGACAAGCTGAAAACATGCCTAAAAAACATCTAAAAATATTTAAGAATAGAAAGCATCTTAATTTTTATGTGTATGTTTTTTGCTATTTTATAGTATTTGCAACTTTATGTATCAATATACTAAGCAAGATAGTGCAAAACAATGTTTTAATGCTAGTAAAGTCACTAGTTACATATTAGTAATATTATCTACGTTATTATCACTCTATTATCAGGAAGTGATTACTGAGGAAATGACCCTTAAATAGTCGAGAATAATAAAGGCAACTAGAAGATGCCAGGTACCCAAGACTGATATACAAGGCAGGAGTCTCCTGCATGTACATTTGTGAAGGATATTCAGAACAACATACAACAGAGTCATAGTACTATTATTTTACTACCATCGTGTGCTGGTGAAAATGATGGTGGAATATGCAGCACTGGAAATTCAGGCCCTGTTTTTCTTGCCAGTATGTTGTCAGTTTGGATTTGGCTCAGGACTGTAATGAGTAGTGAAAAAAATCATGTTCTCACTTGTTAGTCAGTGTGGAATAAGTTGTTGTTTATTGCATTGTAGCTCTGAGGTTGTATCTGAAATCTAGAATGTCTTTAAAAGTCAGTGTAAAGGATAAAGGGTGAAGCAATAATTTGGCTACATGAAGGGTTTATGCTACTACAAAAAAGTGTTCAGGAGTGATGGGAATTAACATAAGCTAGATATGGGGAGTTCATTCTGTAACATCAATAATAGAGTGAAAAAACAGCAGAACATGTCTCAAACATGGTGGCTTGGCAATGTGAATTCGATAAAGGTACCAATGCAGCAGAGGCCTTGTGATCATAACTAAAAACTCCTGATAGCTGATTTTCCATTTTGCCATTTGGCATATAAAGTAGAGTATGTTTTTGTGCCTATGCAGTGACAAACTAGTGCCTGCTCTATGATCTACATCCCTTCTGTGAACCAGCTTTTCCTGATGAGTAATCTCCATTGCCACTGTTTGGGTCATTAAGAAGAAAACCTTAACCTTGGAGCTGACACCTTCATTTTCATCTCAGCTGACTGTGGAGCCTCTAATTTAGAGAAACAGAACTTCTTATGCATAGTAGCAAGGGGAACAGTAACAGAACTGCAAGCTCAAACCTAAGAAGAAAACACTGAGGATCTCCTAAACATGCAAAATACCCGTAGCTCACCAGTAAGCAAAATTAGCCTCTCCCATTTTCTCATCTACAAAGTTAAGTGACATAAGCATGGATTTCCATATACAGTCTTGCAGCTTTTTTAACTCCATGTTTAAAAAGAGGAAAACCCAGACTGAACAGAAAATACACCCCCTGTTAAACCTGTGTTATAACAACATACAACTACACAGAAGTTAATGTACTTGTGGCTTTAAAGATTCCTTTCAAAGTTTCCTTTCTCATGCAAGTTACAGGAGATCCACCATGCAAGCATGGGGATCATTACAGTTAATTTAAGGCACACTGAAAAAACACAAGCTGGAACAAAGCTCATGTTTTTTGTAGTTTTAGCCAATCTTTACCACAAAATGCATTAATCAATTTTGAATTTTTATTTACCTTCCTTTTTTTTTTTTTTTTCCCTCTTTTTATTTCCGTTCTATCAAATGCCATTTCTGATGCTGGAGAAGAAAAATCAGCTTACATCTTTATACACACAGAAGACCGAAGCACGTGTGCTGTACCATTTCTTAGCTGTTGAGAGTGGAGTTGGAAACACTTCTTTCTATACAGTTTGGATTATAAAAGAACAGACTTAACTTGGAAGGACTGATTGGCTTCAATGGATGAGCCACAGCTGTCTTACAAACACTTCAGTGCTCATATAGGCAATTCCCTAGGTCTTCATTTTAATGTAAAGTTCTACTCTGAAAAGCAGTCATCAAAGCAACAGCTCTGTCTGCAAATACATTTTATTTATGTGTATAAAGCACGCTCCTTTTAGTAGCTCAGTTAACTTTTGGTTATGTGTAATACTCAGAGGGAGCTTGAGTAGTCAGGCTCTGAGATCATGACTGCATTCTTAACTGAATTCCAGTGGCAAGATCAGATAGCATCCGGCCTTTATGAATCAACATAGAGTGCTTCCTAGGAAGGGCAGGGTAGTCTTTTGTTCCCATTTACTTTTGCATGGGAACAATCATAATCTACCTACCGACCAGAATCGTTTCCTCTTAGCCTCATCTGCAGCAGGTAATGCAGCCTGTCACTCTTACAGCCAGCCTAGCGAGCCACGCAAACGCGGAAGTGTTCATGCAGTAAGTGGCATCTGAACTCTTGGGAATTTTTGGCACCAGTACCTGAGCACTGCCGTTTGACCCCAGCAGGCAGCTCAGCACCACCCAGCTGCTCACTCACTCTCCCCAGGTGGGGTTGGGGAGAGAATCGCCAAGTCCAAGTGCCAGAACCCATAGGCTGGGTTCAGGACAGTTACTGGGGAAAGCTAAAGCCACACATGCAAGCAAAGCAAACCAAGGCATCCCTTCACTACTTCCCATCGCTGGTTGGGAAGTAGCCAGCTGGCTTTAGACTTCATGAAGTTCTTGAGGCAGCACAACACCTCTGTGTCTCGTCCCACCCCCTGCCAAGGAAGCAGTGCATCTCTGTGGGACTATCTATCCTATGGCCTGAGCAGGAACAGTCCGGTTTGACTTGCAGATGCTAGAGCATTTCTCTTGGGTCAGCATATAGAAAAGTCCTTTTCTTGCAAATGGAAAACATTTTGTCTAAAACAAGTAGTGAAGCCCTCAAGGCTTTTTTCAGTGTCATTTAGGAAGGAAGAAAGCCTTCAAGGAGAGCATATGAGTCATGGGATTGGTTTCCAGAGGGCTCTTTGGGATTCTTTTAGACCAAGAGTTTTCTAACACTGTCAGAGCAGGGGTTGTGTGAAACTCAGCAATTTTGACTGTCATGCTATTTTTCAGTTCCAGCTTTCATCACTTTGTGCCTTTTGGGTCTAACTTTGCCTCCACTTAAGTGGTTGTCAATGTAGAATAAATCACATGAAGAATACTTAGGGCCATGCTCTTTGCCCAGCCCACATAATAGAGGAAGGAGCTAAATCCTCAGAAGTAAAAGGGGTACACTCTCCTTCTCAGTATAGTTATTGAAATCCTGGAGAACTAACTGATAAGCTGAAAGTGAGAAATAGTTGTTTTCTCTAGCATGCACTCCATTAAAATCTGTGAGGACTCGGGGCCCTCTGCTGCTTTTTAGAAAAGCAGGAAAAAAATCTGCCGTGACTTTTGAGCACAATGTGTGAGTAGGAGAGAGTAGAAATGAATGTATTGCACAATGCATGAGTAGCTTTAGTACAAATTAATATATTGTGATGGGTTTAGGGGACAGAGGGGTCCAGGTCTAGATCTGGAACAGTCAAATCAGTAATTCATGGCTTTCAGTAGTGAGGCCAATGATTCTTGAGTTCCAGCCTTTGCAACTGTGCCTTGCCATTCATTCTTTTTCAGATACAAAGTATTGCAGACACTCTTTCTCTAAGGGGAACATGTTAAAAGACACTGTGACTAGCTAACAAATGGGAAATTTAACTACTTCTTTACATTTTAGAGTAGGAGGTAAAGTGGTCTCTTGATGTACAGTTTTAAAGAAAAAAAGTGGCCTGATTCAGATAGACTCTTGCATGGGAAGCTCACATAAGTCTGAAGACTTTACAGAGGAGTCAGCTTCACAGTAGGAAAAGCTTATTTTGTTATTATTAGCAGCCTGAGGTGTGCTGATTATTTTACTCCTGGTATTTTGCCATCTCTTTTAGTATGCGTTGCCACAGAATGACTCATGAGAAGGGGTTTTTGAATGGAGCTCAGTCATTTTGGCACAGACTCCAGCTCTGATCATAGGGAAACCATTTACTTTTCCAATTACGTGGTCAAGGCACAACCCCAAGTACTGCAGAGTCTTCTCTTCCCATATTAACCTAGCAGGACTGGCCAACTAATAAACAGAAGAAAGTAAGTGTTTGGTGAATATTATAGTCAGAAACTGTACACAAAAGTCTTCAGGCAGTCAATTTCCCTTCATTATTTGCGTGCTGCTCTTGAAGAGTCTTCACAGAGTCAGCTTTCAGAAATGTATTTCAATAGCAATACTACAGATACAAGAATTAGAATTTCTTTCTTCAATAGTTAAAGTTAGAAGTGACACATAACTGACCTGTCAGCTCCGATCCTTCATCTGGTGAGGGTTTAAATCAGCTCTCTAGTGGAAAACAATCTGGTGTAAAGTTGAGCTAGACCTTAGCTAGACAAATCTCATTAAAGCACAAACCTTAAACAAACGTAAAACTTCATTGTCACCTACACACTTGTTCTGCCTATCTAATCCACACAATGGTCTGTTGACCATGAACCCTTCTCCCCTGTGGGAACCAAGAGCAATCTCCTTCACACTTCTTAACTTCAAAACATTCCTTTCCTCCCCTCTTTTTCCCTTAATTCTGCTCTCCCTCTGATCATAGGAATTCTCTCAGTAACTCTTTTTCAACACTGGAAAGCATTCCAGTGTTTCAGTGTATCGCAGATCCTCACATCAGTTACTGTTTACAGGGCTGCAGCCTGCAGTTCAGCAGTATTGGGCTGTTGCCCCAGTCGTTGAAGACAGAAAAGATTTTGCCACAGACTGTAACGAACATAGGATGAGGACCATGCAGCAAATTTTGTATTACATCCAGGTGTGTTTTTATGTAAAAGATATTTTTCACTTAATGTAAATGACAGGGCTTCAGTATCCAATGGGTATATTCTTTCTAACTCTGCTCTGTGCAAAAAGCTTTTTCATTTACTACACTTTTGTTTCAAGCACACAAAATGAAGTGGGGTCGTTAAAAACAGGCAAGTACTGTACCTGATGATTTACCATATTTTATTTACATTATTATATAGCTATTAGATGTAATATTGTCTGCTCCTGTCACTCTCTGCAATGTGTTTGATGATTCAGGGAATAAATAAAACCCAGGGTTAGCAAATAAATGAGAGCAGAATTGGCAGAACACCAAGTCTGCTTTATTTGACTGAGAGAGAGATGTGTTACATGGCCTGTTTGTTTAAATTATGCCAAGAGCTGAGATACACCAGGTGTTGTAGACCATGGAGTAGAGTCCTTAAAGTGTTTGCAAAAACCAGATTTCTGTTTACTGGTTTGCTGGAATACAAAGCCAGAAAGTTTACACAGAAAAGTTTAAAGAATGGAACTCTGTGCTACTATTTTTCTATCATTTTAATTAATTAAAGTATGAGCAATACCACATATGTACTAACAGTGACTATCTGGTCCCTGTGTGTCTGCCTCTGTGAGGAAATACACAGTGTATGTAATTATGTCAAAGTATTTTAATGATTCTCCTAGTGATTCCGTAATACCACAAGGCAATTCTTTAATGCAAATTAAACCATGCTAACTTTATTCGACTGAACTTTTGTTAAGTTCAGTAAATGGGAGCCGGGTCTGAGAGATCTGCTCTCCCGGGGCTCTTCCCCCAATAGAGGTGGCTATCGACGGTGGGTTAAAGCCAGGCTGAGCTGGTCTTTTAGCATGGGTGTGGAAGTACACAGCTCCATTGCCACACAGAGACTTCAGTAAAGCAGATCTATCACAAATGATACTTAAAAATGTGAACTTTCACTTATGATCACACTGTGGATGTGCTCAGACGTGCTTTGCAGAGGTGGCTGGGCTGCCAGCTTTGTAGCGGCCACCAGCTGCTGGTGCTGCTCTCCACAGCTTCCTGCAGAGCCAGAGGAACGGGGCAGGGCTGTGATCCTCAGCCATGTCCGTGCACAGTTGGCCAAGGCTCTGTAACCTACCATATGAGACTGTTTGAAGTAATCCACTTAACTTCGCACTGCTATGGGGGCAATAACCTTTGGCAGTGGAAGAGGTAAAAACAGCAGGAGTTTTGTCTTAAGCTAGTAAAGCAGTTTCTGCAGTGAATGTCAGACCACAGCCTGAATCAGGTTCAAAATTGCCAGAGAGATTGGGGTGGGGGTGAAGGAGAGAAGGTGTAAGGAGGGGGAGACAAGGGGAAGGAGAGAGAGGCGAGAGAGAGGAGAGAAACAGAGAGAGAGTACTATTTCCCTCTAGCTCTATGATCTGTTACCAGCCCTCTGAGCAAAACGTATCTGTCTACCAACAAAATAAAGGCTAATGCATGTGAGGCTTCTTTAAGTTTCACCCAGTCATTTATTTGTTTTAGTGATTTTCTTCTCTGCCTTGAATAGAAAAAGATTACTTTTTAAAAACCAACTGCAGCAGTGGTGACATGAGTTATCTTCCAACCAAAGTACATTGTCTAGGATTCAGTTATCTCTGATACTGTCTTTTTTCTCTGTATCTTCTAGTGGTTATAACTTACAACTGCCTGGAGTGCTTTTATTGTCTGGTTCAAACATCTTGATGGACAAAACATTCCTACCGACTCTCTCTGGAACTCTCTCTCTCCCTCTCAAAGTCTGCCAAAGCCTGAGTTTCTGTGTGCACAGAACGTACAGCAAGTAAAGTCTGCTTAATCTCACTTCACATTTAGCAAGGGGATATTGGGATAGTTCCAGAAAAATGCTGAGAAATTTGTGTTGATCTAATGAAGATGATAATGCCATGCATATGTTCAAGCATGTACTTTTGTATGTTGCTTAAAGTGGCTGAGTTGAGGTAAATAAAGAAAGGAGATCCCCAGGATAAATACCTAGTGCCAGCAAAGTCAGAGGTAAAACTGCAACTGACTTCAGCGGGAGCAGCATTTGTTGTTGTTGTTCTGTAATTTGCTAATGGTAGCACATCAGTTCTCTGTCCATACAAGAGACATGGTGATTACTGCTGTACAATGCAATACACACATTTCTTAATAGAACTTTCCCCAACAGTTTTCTGACACCAAAGTAAAAAATCCATTCATTTTCTATTAATATAAGCACAAACATTAAAACATAGGATGGATTATATGCATGAAAGTACTGTTTCACTGTTGTCTCACTGCTCAAGTACTTTTAAAACCATTTTTAATGGTTTTACAAACAAAATAGACTCGATAGGTCTGATCTGCCATTGTGTTACTGCATTTGTATGCCCGTACAACTCCATTGATTTTTGTGCTATTACAGCAGCGTAAAAATGAAATAACACAGTGTTGAATCAAACCTATTCAAAGACTGACTGATGGTCCTGTTCAGAAATCAGATGAATTAAGAAAAGCAAAATATGTTGAGAGGAGGTGATGTTCCAGCTGTGCTGTAGTGGGAGGAAGGATCACACAACGTAACAAATAAGCTGGTTCCAATGATAAAACACATGTTTCACAGTGGAGAAATGATGTGAAATGTCAGGACTATATACGATTTGTTTAAAAGCCTCACCATTGTCTAAAAATAGCCTCTAGCTTGTGCTTTTCTTCTTTGAGAACTATGCCGATCTTCAATTCTACATCTCTATTTCTTCATGGAATAAAGTTTTCTAAGTATAGGCTGCATAGCCAGTAAGATTTGTTGCTTTGGGACCTGGGACAAAATCTAATTTTAGTAGGCTCTATGCTTCTGCTTATAGTGGTGAGGCAGAATATCAAATGAGCTGTTTAGTGGTGTTAGAGCCACATGTTTGCACTGGTTACAAGGTTCATTTTCATAATTCTTTAAATGTCTGGCCTTCACCCTAACATGAAAGCAAGCCTTATTCCATTAAGCCCTCAGTTCACCCAAGTTACTAAAAAATGGGCCCTCTGTATATTCTGAAGTTTAGTTCACGTTAGCCAGCTGCTTGGTTAGGGTAATTTAAACCAAAACGAGACTATTGCTTCTCTCTAAATAGGTGCTGTAGGCCACAGCATGTTGTGGGCTTAAACTGCATTATATCACTTTAAGACATAAGTCTCAAACATGAGAAAAACGTGTGTGATAAAATAAGACCAACATTGTTTTTGACCTAGTTTGAACAAAGGTGCAGAAAATCAATGAGCCCCAGAGCAGCCTAAATGCTTTGCTAGCCTTTTACTATAACATTATATATTACATGCAAATAATGGCACAAATTTAATGCTACTATTCATGTCAAGTGATTTCTTTGAATCTATATTTTATATTTTACAGATCTTGAACAGTAACATTTTTCTTTTTAGTGCAAAGTTGCTCAAGGTTCACTGGAGACTCTTTTAAATTGCTGCTTTCAGAGAAATAACAATGTAAAATGACATTATGATGTATAGCACCCTTCTGAAGACTTGAACAAGTGCAGCAGCAAGCCACTAAAACCTCTGGGAATGAAGCAATCTCCAGAGTACTATTGTCCAATTGTCCTAACAGGATCATTTTTAATTAGTTGCAATTAATTTCAAGTGACAGCACACTGAAATATCAAATCAAAAATCACAGAAAAACACTGGAATTTGGAAATTATCGTTGTTAGATAGCTTCTCCAATAGAGAGGAGAAACAGATCTGAATATTAACTGCCTTAATCTACATATTTTTTCATTAATTTTCTTTCTATCCTAAAGATAAGACATGCAGTGATGTTGCAGAGGCAGTGACAGAGCTTTAGCACTTAGCCAGCTGACACGCATCAGGCTAACCAGTAGTCTGCACCCTCTTTCTCCTGGAGAGATTAATATCTATCAATTCTAACAGTTGTCCTGTTATGGCTAAAAAGGTTTAGGGTTATGAAGACAATGTAACAGGCTACAAATTATCTACGTTTTTGTCCTGTCCCAATAGGTTCATTATTCCTGCAGAGGACTCAAAAGACACAAGTCGAGAGAGAGCCCTTATCAGCAGATTTCAAAAGAACCCAAGATTTACCCCTCTGTGAAGGCATGTTGGAAATCCTGCCTCTGTTGGTGCTAGAGGCATCCAAATGGAGGGCTTCTGCTACCAAGATTTGAAACTACCTATGGCCACCCAAGCCTCCAGGCAATGCTAGCCTAGCAGCCGTCACCTTACCCCTGCCTGCCCTTACAGGAGTAACCTGTACCCATTCCGCATGGCTTGAGGGTGACGAGCTGCTGGGTCTTCTCCTGGCTGATCAGTACAGTCAGAGTACTCGAGAGTTCACACAGAGGTTTGCTGTATCCTAAGGCTAGAAGAAATACATACCAGAGAATGCCTTTCCTTCTGTGTCTCCTTCGCTAGGATCAATTGGCACCAGCATGCCTTACAGATATAGACAGAAGTGCTATAGATCATATGTATCGCACCACAGATAGGTCACTGAATTTAGAATACTGAATTATGCTGTTAAGTGTTTCGATTTTGTAGATATTGTCAGGCCATATCTATGACAAATTAAAATGCTACATCATCTAATCTTGACACCACTAGAGACAAAATATGTCTGTGAGGTTAAATGGGTTCAAATTTTCAATAAAGTTATTTTAATGACAAAATACACCTCTGCAATTCAAAGTCCAAAACAAACGTTCTCAAGTGAACTTAATGTGAATGAAAGAAGCTAAATCACCATCTGCAGAAACTGGAATCCTAGACTGACAACACAATAGACTCGCGAAGACAGAGTACTCACTATTCTGTGTGCCACTGTGCTTCCGTCATAGCCAAAAGGAAAAAAGTCTCCTGATGAGCTGGTGTGTGCTCATTCAGTCCTTACTAACTGGTACTGAATTTGCCTAAAGGAGATGAGGTAGTATCTTGAGGTGCTTGTCCCCTTCTCTGCCAGCTCCCCTACAAATAAACTAAAACAAACAACTTAATTCACAAATCATTTTCCAGGTAACTACTGATACAGTCAAAGAGCAGAGAGGTCGTGCAGTTTGTCCTTGTGTAGTTTCCTCTCACAGAATCACACAGAATCACAGAATTTCTAGGTTGGAAGAGACCTCAAGATCTTACCAACACCATGTTATTCCATCTCTCTGTGATTACTCTGCAATTTCAGGTATTTTTACTCACCAGATTTTTAGTTTGGGAGTTTAATCATGAAGGTGACTGAGTTAGGGGGACTAGGAACTGTCTGAAATAATAGCAATAATTTCTATTAATATAGAAAATATTAATATATTGCTATATTAATAGCAATAAATAATAGCAAAAATTTCTGAGCACTAACATATTCACGTAATCTGTAATATGTAAGGCAAGCCATATTTTTTCAGGAAAACAGACTGTGAGGAGTAGTGGTAGTTCCATCCCATTTACCAAACAACGCAAAATAGAAACCTGTGTAATTTTCAAAAAGAAACTCGCACTCCCTCAAACATGGCCTCTCTTATTGAGTCATGTTTGTATAATGAGAATGTTGCGTTAGCCTTATGAAGTCAAGGAATCTACTCATTATTAAATGATTTCATGCTGGCAAATACGATAACTAAGCATACAAAAAGACTTCCATAAAGATCAACTTATTACAGCCTGTATCTATCTAAAACACTTTATCTTCTCAGCTGAAATTATCTATATTTGTTCATGTAGCAAAGGCAAAACGTTCGGAATGATTGAATAAAGTTAGCTCATACATTTTTAAAATATGATTTACTCAAAGCAACTCAATGTTTCCGTCTTATATTAGAGCCCTCAAAGACCAAATTTATTTTATTACAGCATCCTGCTCTTCCACCTGAAATCAGAGCTTCCACCAGGCCAGCTGCAGTCTCTTGGGATTTTACCATAGGAGTAGGCAAGACTGACAAAAGATACAGTAAAAAAAAAAAAAAAAAAAAAAAAGCCCAGCAAAGTGAAGCCTCAGTACAGAAGACCCATGAAAAACTAGGGTTTGATCCAGAATGAAATTCTGGTGTCTTGATTGATTAGACAGATTAGCTCCTTTTTACACCACAACCTATCTAATTTCTGCTGCATGGAAACATCAACAATACTTTAATTTCTATGTTTTCTGTTAATACTTTCAAGATCCTGTTTTTCCTTAGAGGAACAGAATCTGTCTATATCTGAGAACTAATGCAAACTGCAATAGGATCAAGATCTATCTATTGCTAGAACATAATGTACACATTCACAGCAAGACATAGAGGGAAAAAAATTGCTAAACTAATTCTTTTTAGTGATGTATATGTTTTTCTTATTACACAGTGGATTGTCCCAAATTAACAGATGTGTTAGTAGCAAAGATAAAATAACCTGCCTGTATTTCCAAGTGCTTGCTAGCGCATGGGTTTAGTTGTTTATTTTGTGTGTGTGTTTTTCCTTCTTTTTAGTTATTTGGCTTAATTAACAAGATTCACAATAATAACATGACCTTTGATGTTGTTCTATAATTCACTATATTCAGAAGCATTTATTTTTATATGTATAATATCACACCATAAATGGTGTCATCTTTTAACAGAGTGTGACAGGAGCTTAATTCCTGGTGCCTATGAATCAGGTCAAGAGCTGTCGATGACAGTGAGTTAGAGATTTACAGTAGACCAGACAAACTATAAAAACCTATGGTAGGGATTATGAGTTATCAAGATGTGCTGAGCTGGCACATGCTGCTGAGTCTGTGGTCAGCATTATCCAGGGGGAAGCTACAGCGCCACAGCTGCACAGCATTCTATTACTACTGGTTAGCATCAGAGCGAGTATCAGCAATGGGAAGACTTTAAAAAGGTTTGAAGGCAGGAGGATAAAGAAGGGAAATCAGGAGAAAAATGCATGACAAACAGTAATGTCTCCAGGACTGGCAACTCGTAAATCCAAAGGTTGCTAGCAAACAAACTGTATGTTCAGCACTTTAACAAAACCATTCAAGGAAATAACGTCAACATCAAACTGAAAGCCTTCTATTCCCTTGTTCTGGCAGGAAGCGTGAGGAAAGCAATAACTGTGGGAGGCTGCAGTTTTTCATGCAGTGATTCTTTCTTCATTGCACGTATTATCAACTGTTTACCTGCAACGGAGGAATGTGCCAGGTAGGAAAAGTGTCTTGTGTTTATCATGCTTTTCCTTGAACTCTGTTCATTCATTTCTGGATTTATATATACATATGTATGTAAATATAGATAAACACATTGCTTATGGCTATACGTATGTTTGCATCAGTAAAAGCAGAGAGGCAAACCAGCTTTTTTCGATCACTGACCCTTCACAGACCACAATGGAGTTACTCTGATACGTATAGCTGAAGGTTAAGAACCAGTTTTATCTGCTCGAATTTGACTAGATATTCTGAATGAGAGTCAGCTTGAGAAATAAGGTATGTTTACCAACAATGTGCCATGCTTCCAGCAGTTTCATCCTTCTTCACTGGAATACAGATGTGACTTACTAAGGCCTTTTACATTCAATTATTTCACTTTTCCCTTAAGTGCTGCTGGCCCTTTGGGACAGACTCAGAAAATTATGGCCATGGTGACAACTTCCGTGTTTCTCTAGATGCTCTCTTTTGCACATAATTTGGAATAGAATGAGAAGCTGGGGATATGGTTACTTAATCCAGCCCTAAATTGGCCATTGCAGCTTGCAGTTTGAGGCAGCAGTATTGTTTTTCTTTTAGTGACCTGGGCAGGGAAGTTGATAGTACTGAAAAAGGTACAGAAAGTCACAGCAGCATATTGGTTTTGCCAGAGGAAAATAAAAATGTAATCATATTTCTTTAGAACAAAGAGAACATTTGCCCTGTCAGCAACCATCTTCAGGAACTTTCCCCCATCCTTCCAAATTCCATTTTATCTGAATTGAGGTTGGTCCAACTTGCCTTTTAGCCTCCCGACTGATCTGGTTCTACAAGAGCAAAGAAATTAAACCTTCCGGTGTGACAGGAGAGAGAGAGACAGCTGAGTGCCATCTGCACATTAATAAGTCCACTTATGATCTCAAATGTTCTCACATACATATCAAATAAAAAAGCTGCCCAGAATGGCATCCTGTAGAGTTTCCCATAACAAAGAGCCTACTAAAAGAATCATCCCGTAACATTCTTTAAGATTTATTGAAAGGAAAAAGAATTGACTCAGCGAAGACCAACCAGACCATTCCTACCCGATACCCAGGCCAGCCAAGCACATCTTGTAATTAATTGTGCAAAAAGCAATCAAAAGATACAACCTGTAGCTTTTGGTCTGAACTGAACAAAGTATACATGACTTCCTGAAATAATTAAATGAACTACATGCACTTGTGTCTTGGGGCCAAAGCTCTTCCTCAATTTCCGTGTTTGATCTTTGTCAGTTTAAGCACCAGATTGATACGAGGTAGCTGCACCGCCTGTTTCTTACTTATTGCAGGAGACAGATTTTTTAAATGTGTCCTGATGACCTGCTAGAGGTTACCAATGTCTTAACCATCCATAGCAAAGTGCTGAATACTCAGTCAGTGAACGACTGCCTCTTTTCCAGTCACCTGGAGCACACAACTAACTACCTGTCTGTAGAACAAAGTAACTGAGAGGAGTCTCCAGGTTCCATACACAAGAAGAAAAAAACCAAACAAACAACAAACACCACCACCAAAAATTTTGGTATAAATGTGTCCTCTAAAAACTCTCTCCCTTTCTCAGAATCTGCCTGGTAAATTTGAATATTATGATCTGCAAATTACACAGCAAATTGCCTACCACACAGGAAAGTGGTCTGTCTACATGTCTGCAAGCACAATGCTCACTGACCTACCAGCAGTGATTCTAGCATCCAGGAACTTATTAGTAGAAGACAGCCATATAACAAGTGGTTTTATTTACCACTTCCTAACTTTTTCAGTGTACAGGAGCAATTCAATGGTTACTAAACCAAAGACTGTGTCAAACACAGACTCTCCATGAACAGATTTTTTTTTCTCCCCTGTTTAAACAGCGATGCTACTATTAACATACTGGGCTGTGGCCAAGTCAGTACTCATTGTACTGAAAAGCAAGGTTAGTGCTCACAGATGAGCATTACTGGCTATGAATAGATAATAGGTTACTATTCTTAGATTGAGCTGTGCCATAAGGGCTGAAGTGCTTTGCTTGAGATAGCCTAAGCAGAAAAAGTTCAGTAAGCCATCCCTCTTTTAGAATTTCCTGTTTTCAAGAATGCATGTTAGACAGATGTTTTCTCACATACAGCAAGTCTCCATTTTAGGATACAATAAATTCTATAATAGGAATATGATTGCTTTAAATTTGAGTAACTGATTTATGTTGGTGACCTGAAAGTTATTATAATACATGGCAGAAAAGAGAACTAACACAACATCAACAGCACAACGAGTATACGAGACTACTAATCATGGCAGTAAGTGAAGTAAAATGCTTTTTCATGAAATGTAAGGTTTTTAAAACCATTAGTTATCAAAGTCATTGTAGTTGGTAAGGCTGAAGGAAGAGACTTAAAACGCTGCAGTTTGGTGGCAGCACATATGTGAGAGAGGAGTAGATTTTAAGATCAGACACTTCAAAGCTGGCTGAGAAACAGAATTAGCCTCTATATACAATACATAATTAAGAATTTAATTTTGAAAGCTGTACTGTGCCATTCTTGTGTATCAGATCAGACCCAACAGTTACAGGGAACATACTGTTTTTTCCCCTCTTCATCCAATGCATGCTTCAAGAACAGCCACTCGGTTTGGTTTCTGCTCACTGTCCAGTCCATAACCTAAATCCCACATCCTTTTCACAGCTTTTATGCCATAAGAGCTACATAGGCTACACACTGCTGACATGCATTTCTTGCCAGAGTACAAACATTAAGCTATGTTTGCTCTGCTCAGAATGGCAGGTGGAAGATGGAGGAGATAGGACTGTTGAAGAAGCAATGGTATAAAAGTTAAGACAAGAAGCTAGTTTCACTGGGGCAGAGAAAATTATAGCTGCAGTTCATGTCCTGGAAATTGAGCCTAGTATTGGGTCAATAAATAATCTAATAATCGAAATAATCTAATAAAATCTAATAATCTCAAATCCGTTGGAGACAAACTAGCAGTTATGCTGTAAGCACTGTTTGTTTTAAATATGGAACAGCAGCACAAGTCATCTTTTCAGTCTTTCCAAGTCTGTCAGTCAAGATCCAGGTGATAAGAACCAAACTGGCCACACAGCCAGTTCCTTTTTTGGTTCCTTTAGCATATGTGCCGTGAAGCATTCTATCTATTCCATACAACTACTGCCTTATTCAGAGCACACGTGGGATGCTGCTCTGGACATGCCCAGGACAGCACAGGCAATGAAAGGTGGTTTGTGGAGGGTTCATACCACATCTATTCCACTGGTGAAAACACATGGGGAAAAAAAAAAAAAAAAAAAAAAAAAAAAAAAGCAGTTAGGGTTAAAACTATTGAATGCCAATGTGAAGTATTGGAGCTTATCTTTCTTCTTTTACAGGCTTTTGGAGATTTTACCTTTAAAGCTGCTAATCTAAATAAATTCGCTGATATCTATCCTCACTGCTAACGTTGGTGTTTCACACATCATGTGCCTGATATGTATGATGTAGACAAACAGCAACATAAGGTCTGCCATGTACTTAGAGAAGCATTAAAAACTTTTACATGAAAATAAATGTGCGAAAAAAGAACATAATTGGGATTATCTCTGACATCTCAGTGCTAGGTGTACAGTATTTGGTTCTTTTTGAGGGGCTGTGCTTTCCTTATAAAAAGACAATTTCAATCTGCCATTCAACAAAGATCAACTTCTCACTCACTTCTGTGATCTCTTTTTCAAAAGATCTCACAGCATCTTGGTTTCCTTCTTGTGTTTCCACATTGCCTGTACACTGGGACTTTTGTAACACAGTGTACTTGCTCTTACAATATGAAAGAAAAAAAGAAAAGAAAAAAGATGTTCACTTTGGCCCATCTGCTATGCTAATCACAACTACTTGCAAAGGATTGCCTTATGACCGTTATTTTAGTATTTTTGAAAGCTTTATGAATTTCTTTATGCTATATAAGCATGCTTTTGGATAGCCTGTCAGTCAATGCACCAGAGCTTTGAAAGTATTTTAATCTAGTACACGCTGATTATATATATGGTGCTTTCCATTACATAATTACAAACAGCTTCACTTCAAACAGATACAGACTTCCTTCATCCCAGAAGCCCAACCACCTCTAGTTGGAAATACCAGCAGCTGGTTCTCAATTGGAAAGGACATTGCAAAACCATTTTGGTCAAAATATGAAATTGCAGCAGCCGGAAAATCCTCTGTTGAAACTACTTGGAAAATTCAAATGGGCATAAAGCCACATCGCCAGACTGGAACACAGCACAGTGTGACAAATAGCACAGTCCTGTCAAAATACTCTGCTGCTGTAAGTCACTGTCACTGCTCTATTTTCAAAATAGCAATGCTGATTTACCTCATATGATGAAGGGGGTCCTCTTTCTCAATTTAGGATCATTAGAAAGCTGGCACATCCAGCAGCACAGATACCCCACTTTGTTTTGCTGGGACACTAGCATGGGGAGGTGCCACAAGGCTCCTCTTCACAGGTTTTTTCTCTGATGTCTGTCATCCAAATATTGATCCACTGCTCAGTTCATGAAGACTGACAGGATTGCAACTTTTGCTGGTATGACAAGACAGTTTAATTGCAATCCGCTTTGTTTTAAGCACCACCAACTTTAACTATGCATTTTCCCTGTAAGTTTACAAAACTCAAAGTTGTCCCTTAAGGATAATGAAATGTCTTCTTCCTCTTGCTAAAGAGAAGCAGGTAGATAAAAAAAATTTGTTCAATAGCTTTATCAGAGGGAAGTGAAATTTATTACACGAGAAGGACCTGAGAGGCTTGGGATTGAAGACTGTACTGATATATGTCTTCTAGGAGTTTAACTAAAATGTTATTTTGTATCTGCCATAAAGTATAAGAAAATATTGATGGTGTTTTTTAAACTTGATGTCAGTGGGGTATAATCAGAAAAGGAAAGGAGAGAATAAAACATAGATCTTTCCTTCCCTTGCTGAAGAGAACTTGCATACCTTTATTTTTAGAGATTAATCTAATGTTATGCTTATTTGGTTAACTGGGCTTCAGCTTGTGGTTTGGTTTAAAGATTTTTGTTCACTTTAGTCTTACAGGGATTGTCTGTGTGACTGTAATGTCTTTTGAAGGGACAAATTGGCGAGCACAACTATTAGCTGGGTGACATCAAAGAGCATTAATCTTTTGTTCTATAGCAAGGCCAAGACCACATTAGTGCATTTCACCCAGTCATTATTAAGACTGTAGCCCAAGGGTGTAATAAATGTTTTATGGCATGCAAACCAAGGTAATGGAATGCAAATTCCATAATACATCCATACATTTATTTTCTAATAGAGTAAATGATGATGTATTTTATCCAAGAAGAGCTGCTGAACAACAGCACAAGTTCAGAAATTCATAACTGAAGATAAATATAGCCCTTACTTGTTTTGGGACAGCTATGTGAAACAAGAGGAATAAGAGATCTATTCTGTTAGAAATTGCCCAGTAAAAAAAGCTTTAAGAGCAAACACTTTCATCTTACTCTTTAATGTAAATCTCTTTTCGGGAAGGTGGATGTGGTTATCTTACATTTTTATTTCTAATTACATTTCCCTCTTTGAATACTAATGGATTATTTTGCTTATATTTGCCTTATAAATATATGAGAGCATTAATGTGTGAGATTTTAATAGGTATCAGGGAAGGCATTTTCCCAGCAGAACTTAAGTCATGCTTTATTACATTGTATTCAGAATCTGATAGATTAGGAATTATTCCTCAAGTACAGCAGTTTAAGTAACCTAAATAATAATATAAATACATGTCAGTGTTCTTGCTACTTTAACCTGTCAAACTCTGCTGTAAAGGTTCCAGTAATCACAGTGCTGGTTGACTGGATTAACGTGTGAAACCTCTGTAAGCCATTTTATCTGCCCCTAAGAAATGTTTTCATTTCATTCTTACCTTATTTCCTGATGATGCACAGTGCTTTTGATCTGACCTAATAGGCAGTTTCATGTTCATTCATTGCTGTGTTTCTCAGATAGAAATACAGTAACTGAGAGAGTAAATTGTATTACAGAGTATAGCCCAAGTACACACTCAGGACTGATAAGTAAGTTTGAAGACTATAAAAGCACTCATAACTAACTAGGGAGAACGGACAGGGAAAGTTTCTCCATGACTGCTGCACGCCAAGGTCTTTCTGCAACTTACACAGCCAGAAAAATTCAGTAACCTGTACCGCAGGAAAGCAAAACCGATGGAATTCTCTTTTCTCAAACCCTTTTCCCCAGGGCCACATCTTTCCCGTTTCATTCATAAGGCAAAAGGTCTGTCAATGCAGTGTAAAAGTCGATGACAAGGACATCACAGTCTTCTAGCCCCTCACATCATTTTTCACTGGATCAAGTTGCATCAGTGCCCTTGGAGCCATTATTTGTAGGACCCGGTTCCGAGTCACATTCCTAACTGAAAGCATTTATAGTCTGATCCAAAGCATACAGAGATGATTGGAAATATTTCCACAGACTCCACTGGTCTTTGGATTAGGTCTTCTATAGAAATACAATATTTAATATGTCTCTGCTTGTGTTTTCTATCCTGGAGTGTAAGTTCAGAACAGAATAACTCTCTGGGACAAGTTCATCGCTAACATCAGCAGAGTTGCCCATAACTAAATCTGGCACCAGGGAGCCTCATTCTGTGTATGGAAGCAGTTGCTTTACATTTCGGTGCTCCTGATGGCTATGGCGTGCAAACACTATTTTTGTGGTGAGTGAGTATTTGCAGGTGAGGGGAAAATCTTTCTGCCAAAGGGAAAGAAAAAGAACATCAGCATAAAGGGATCCTTGAGTAACAGTGGTTCTGACTGAGAAAGTACAATCAGTTGTTGCACCATGATTCCCTCTGCAATTGGCAGGATCTCACAGAGGTGACAGTGCACTTATTTAGGCTTTATGGCCCAGAAGTTCTAGCATGGGGTGATGAAAACAAAGACAAGCAAAACCAGACAGAAAATATTCTGAACAAAGCAAACCATTGCAGTTAATTTCAATAGAACAACAGAGGAAAAACCTGCTGTTCAGACACACAGCCTGGGGTGCTGCTGAAATATGACTCTTTTAGCACACTAGGCATTCAGACCTATTACATTGCAGTAGAGAAGGAAGCCAAAATGAGGAAGAGAAGTCATACACTAGAGTACATCTTTCTTACCTAATTGTGATAAATATGTCCCGGAAAGAAGACATGCAGTTGTACTTAAATTTGGGAAGATCAAGAAGGAAATAGATTTCTTCTCACAGATAGAACATACCAGAGCCACTAGTTGCCAACTATGATAGCAGCCTCGCAAATAGCCCGGTATTACTTTGATGTTTCTTCGAGTCTAGTAAACATGGAAGCCTTCCTAAATTATGTCTGTGTCCTATCTCTTAGACAAAAGCTTGGGGTTGATGAGCTATGAGATTACCTGGAATACCTATCTGCTGTGAACTGCAGTCTACTCACTGCTGTTTCAGGATTTTGAAGAGACTAGGATTGAAAGCAGCATGTTGCTTCTTACAGCACTGCATCATGGAACTTTCACTGAGCTTCAGGGGCTAGTGGAAGTTTTTAGCTGCAGTGTCCTCTGTGACTGGGCACAACCTTATTTCCACTTCACAATTTACTTATTTACTTAAGACCTATTCAAAAGAATCACAACATTACGCAAATCACCCGCTTAATATTCAGAGTCTACAAAGACTAATATAAATGCTGTACTTTATGTAACTGAGCAGCAACTTTGACTTTACTTTTCCTGAGAACTGGACAAAACCCACCAGGATTAGACATAGTTTGTTACTATTAGTAATCTGAGTTCTGGCTAGTAAATTCAATAACTTCAGTAGCAAAAAGGCTAAAAGCTGTCATGAAAAAAAATCAATGTTCACCTGTCATTTAATACCCAAATTGAACAATTAAAATAGTCTTTGGCATGATGTAAGCACTCACTATTGCAACAGAGGATTTATTGAATATCTGATATGGGGTGGTGGCCTTTGAAGACAGCTGTTAGAAAGCATTTAAATTTACTGCCCACTTTTGTAATATTTTTTTTAATAATTGTTGTAAAACATGATGCTAACTTAGCAGTTATAAACCTGTCTGCTGTATAAATTAACTAAGTGGTGGAATCTCGCTGATATATCAATGAAAAAAGTCAATTTTTATTTATTCTTTTGAACAGAGCATTTTGCTTAAAAATCTGAAGCAGATTGAGATAAACTTTAGTGTCCTTTTTTTTTTTGACTCTTAACAAAAGGAAAAAAAATGTGGAAACTTGGGCAAGACTAAAAAATAATAACTCCTCCTCTCCCCACTTTCCCTGGGATTTACCTACTTAGAAATTCAAATGTAATCATCTCAAAAATTGCTCTGGTTTATTTATATGTTACCAGTGAATTTTGCTTGCAAACATTGACTATAGTCATCATTACTTCATCAGCTCATTCCAATGACTGATAGCATTAACCTCTGCTAAGTGACATTCTAAACTTGCAGTTTTCTAAGTGTCAAGTCTGAAACATAGTTCACTTATTGGTCCATCCTCCCCCTTCATTCTAGGAACGAGAGCTCTTTCATTTGCTATTTCCTTATGAATGATGAAGGTGAACTTGTTTAACTATTAACTCTTAAGCTTAAAGAGCTTAAGAGGTAAAATGAAAATGCACAGAAATTTATGCATTTCTCAAGATGACAAGAGGTTTATTCCATTTTACAGTTGAAACCCATTTGACTGCAGATTTTGTTTTTTATAGATAGTATAGATTTTAGAAAAACACCAGATATTCCTGAATAACCCACAACACACATCTTGCTTACTGTAACAACTTCTGAAATTAGCCTACGTGCACACATTTGTGCTACTCCAAGACATAGGTTAAGGACTGAAAAATCAGCTGTGAGCTTGGGTGGAAGAAAAATAGTTCGTTCAGAAGTTTCTGCTTTCAGATGTCTCCTGTTAACCATCTGAAGTTGTTAATTAATTATTAAAATCACAGCTACTTACTGTAATTTTGAACCAATCCCCAGTGAAATACACAGTAACAGTCTCTTACTGTTGTGATTTGGAATAAGACTCTTGGGTACCAATCTCCTCACCCAATTCATTCAGACAAGGGGATATCAAGTTAGCTGAAATGTACCATCTCTCATTTACCACCACAAACAACTCACAGTTTATAAGGATCATAGCATTTATTCATGTGAGTATAGCTGTATAGCTGCCGAAGCTAGAGGGAATAATGATCAGCAGTGTCCTTTGATGCGCTGCACTTCTATTTCCCCTGCACTCCTCCAGGCAAAACTAGGAGAGCTAGCACAGTTGTTGAGGTGGTAACACAAAGGCAGAAGAATGAAATGACACCATACTAAGGAAGGATGCTATTACAAAAGGGAAATCAGTAGGGTGAGGGTTTTTTTTTTTTTTTTTTTACTGCTGTTGTTTTTAATGGGTTTATTGAAATAAAAATTAACTTGTATTCACAGTGAAGTAGTGTAACATGGCAGAGTTTACTGGAGTTGGGATCTTAGAATTAAAAACAAAAACAAAAACAAAAAACACATAAGAACATGCTCACAAAACTTCATATAAAAATCCTCTACTGTTTAGAAGTTCTCCATGCATTGATTTCAACTGTAAACAGCATGAATATGCTGTATAACCCTTAAAATGCTAATGATTTATTCTGACTCAGGTTCTTTCTATCAACCTGAATATACAGAAGTGTACAAAGGTGGAAGACTGCTTTACAGTTTCCTTTTGAACTAATTGCTTGCCTGTGAAATGAAGACACCACTGAGTCTGGGCAAAGGCCTTTTAAATAGTGGTACATTAAGGGACAGTGAGTGATTCAGCACATTGCTGTATGCTGCTTCATTCTGCATAAAAGATAGAGAAGTTCAAGTGTTTCCAGATATTTTAAACACTTTTGTTTTGCCAGATCTCTCTCTGTCTTTCTCCTGGCAGGTTAGGAATGTGATTTTTTTTTTTTTTTTTTTTTTGACTTTCTTGCAGCCTTGGGATATTTTCTTTCTTGAAAATTTTGTTTTATCATCATATTCATCTACTCAGGAAAAGACTAAAGCAGAAATTACAGTCACAAGTTAAAAATCTTCCTGGTAGAACAGCATGATGTAGACAGTGGCAACTCACCTGTCACTTCTACCACTGCAAGTAAGAAGATTAGGATCTATTTTTCAAGCCAATTCATTTCTCTGTACCATCCCAGAAAAGAGCTGCCCTTACATCTTTAAGCAACATCTGAAAGATCAGACTTAGGCATTTAACAGAGATACAAACAAAGAGACAAGGGAAATGGGACTGTAGGCGAAAATAGGTTAATTTTGTTATCGATAGCATCAATTTCCTGGTGTATGGCACAAGTCTATGATTACAGTAAGTCATCAACACAGTCATCAGCAGCATGATGAGGAAGGGCAAAAAGGAGAAATAATTTTGAGACTGACAACTAAGTCACCATTTGGCTACAAATGTTATCTGGGATGTTCCAGATGTTTCTATATTAACTCACTTATTTGACTGAGAGCATCAGCCACTAGGACACGAGGTGTGAACCCCATTAGTTTGATAACTTATAATGTTTTTTAATTTATTCGAGATTTCCAGTCCCAAGCACTTTAATCTCAAGGAGCCTCATCTAGTTCTGTGCGATAGGGGTTGGTGGGTATAGGGTGTAGACAAGTCCTTTTCCAGAGTCATACTATTACTTGAAGGGGGTTAGAAAGGATGTTCTGCTAATAGAAATTGTACACAAGGCTGCAGAGTGGTTTTCAGATTATTGCAGCCCCCAAGAAAGCAAAAAAACCTCACACCTAATTTTTCCTGCCATTGCCTCCAGAAGCAGCGTGTGCTTTCAGCTAGTAGTTTTCAAAGTTTTCAACAATTTTAATAATTGGAAGGCTATGTCTGTGGCTTGACCAAATACAAGAGAGAAATACCTCCATCACATCTCCTCATAATGATATATGTGCCTTCAGTGAATAAGCAACATAGACATGAATTCATTCCTTTCATTTCTAAATTTCATTTCAGTGATGCACTGAGACACTGCTCTGACAAATACAGGTCAAATCTCAACCATGAGCCAAATCTCAAAAAATGGTGCTGAGCTATTTCCCTGAGCATGGAGAGGTTATACCTAAATAGAATTGGTTAAAAATGTTTGATTGGAGAGTTTCTAAGGAAAGTGCCTGCTGTAGCAAGAAGTGATTAAAGCCATTACTTTAGCATCAGTTTTACCTTCTGAATCATGAATAAACCAGTAATAAATGTGCCTGGTAAATGAACTATTGCCTGTTAGAGAGATGCTGTCTTATAGAGCTGACGTTTTGACAAATGTGACCACTGTAAATTCCTTTGTGCTCCAGCAAGAAGTCCTGAGAAAATTCCAGTCTGAGGAATTACATGTACCCCAAATTCCCCTTTAAGTTTCAGATGAAAAAAAGACATTTCATATAGCAACCATTTAAGGGATAGCTAGCTCACCAGGGACTGCATTTTGTCATTACTGTGAGAAATGATTCACTCATAAACCCTTATCCCTGGAAACAATTGCTCGTGGAAGGACTTTTATCTGTGCATACATCAAAAAGTTAAGGAATAATCACAGAATCACAGAATCACAGAATTTTCTAGGTTGGAAGAGACCTCAAGGTCATCGAGTCCAACCTCCAACCTAACGCTAACAATCCCCACTAAACCATATCCCTAAGCTCTACATCTAAACGTCTTTTGAAGACTTCCAGGGATGGTGACTCCACCACTTCCCTGGGCAGCCTGTTCCAGTGCCTCACAACCCTTTCAGTGAAGAAGTTCTTCCTAACATCTAACCTAAAACTCCCCTGGCTCAACTTAAACCCATTCCCCCTCGTCCTGTCACCAGGCACATGGGAGAACAGACCAACCCCCACCTCGCTACAGCCTCCCTTGAGGTACCTAAAAAGAGCGATAAGGTCACCCCTGAGCCTCCTCTTCTCCAGGCTGAACAAGCCCAGCTCCCTCAGCCGCTCCTCGTAGGACTTGTTCTCCAGGCCCCTCACCAGCTTCGTCGCCCTTCTCTGCACCCGCTCAAGCACCTCGATGTCCTTCTTGTAGCGAGGGGCCCAAAACTGAACACAGTACTCGAGGTGCGGCCTCACCAGAGCCGAGTACAGGGGGACGATCACCTCCCTAGCCCTGCTGGTCACACCGTTCCTGATACAAGCCAGGATGCCGTTGGCCTTCTTGGCCACCTGAGCACACTGCTGGCTCATATTCAGCCGACTGTCCACCATCACTCCCAGGTCCTTCTCTGCCTGGCAGCTTTCCAACCATTCCTCTCCCAGCCTGTAGCTCTGCTTGGGGTTATTGCGCCCCAGGTGCAGGACCTGGCACTTGGCCTTGTTAAACTTCATGCAGTTGACCTCAGCCCATCGGTGCAGCCTATCCAGATCCTCCTGCAGAGCTTTCCTACCCTCAAGCAGATCGACACACGCACCTAACTTGGTGTCATCTGCAAACTTACTGAGGGTGCACTCAATGCCCTCATCCAGATCATTGATGAAGGTATTAAAGAGGACCGGCCCCAGCACCGAGCCCTGGGGGACGCCACTAGTGACTGGCCTCCAACTGGACTTGGCTCCATTCACCACGACTCTTTGGGCCCGGCTATCCAGCCAGTTTCTAACCCAACGAAGCGTGCGCCAGTCCAAGCCAAGAGCAGCCAGTTTCTTGAGGAGAATGCTGTATGTCTCAGTGGAATCAGCTGATGGCTAAGGTCTTACCTTGCAAATGATTTTCCGGTATTTCCAGAATACACTGGGTAGACAACAGATGAAATAGGCCTTTAGTACTTTTCTCATTCTCCCTGAATCCAGTGAGACTGCAGTGACTTTACAGGAACAGTCTCCAAGCACTCAGAGGACAACAACAATGAGAAGAGAGTCCTCATGGTTTGAAAATATTGTTGCCAGTGCATCTATGTTTTACAGACTGATTCCAACATCTGCTTTCTGTTAATACCCACAGGGGGTAAAAGAAGGGATTTTTACTAGCATAACAACAGCTTAATCCTAACACGCAATTGCCATGGAAATTGGTGCCTCAGCATCCTCTAGGACCCTTTCAGACCTGCAGACGTGACCCACAGCTCTGTCTGAATTGCCAGTCTGAATCCTTGTTCTTTCTCACAGTGGGGTCACAAGAGCTCTGCCTGTGTTAGCACTCTTAAGCAGGACCCTGACTTTCTGGAAAACCCCACTTTCACATATAGAATTAGATTAACATCTGAGCTCAGGACCAAGTACACAGACTTTGTTTCGACCTTCTGAGCAAAATCTGCTTCAAAAAAGGTGTCTAAGTCTGTTCAATAAGTGAAGGACTCTCGGTATCGACAGATTGTAAATTCTCATTACAAAGGATCCAGTTTCTTTAAGAAAGGCTGATCAGGACAATCTGAAAACAACCTGGCCGGCTGGAACTCCAATGCAATGGCTCTGCAAAGAGCTAGAAAAATTAGGCTAGTGCTGCCCTCCCCCATTTTTTTTCCAGTGAATGTTTATTATCATTCTTTATTTGCAGCAAGTTTCAGTTTGGAGTGACTGGTCAAATTAGCTATAGCTACTCATTTTATAAGGGACTTTTGAAAGGCTCAGCCTGAATCCTTAAACACTGAGGGATATACGTGGGTGAAGGTCGCTGTCCCACCCTATAGCTGTTTTTTGATCAGACTAAACTTATGGTCAGAAACAAATCAATGCTATATTTGCTCTGAAAATATTCTGCAGTCCATGCAAAAGTATTTTGTCCTAGAAAGAAAACACAAATTTCAAGGAAGGATATAGTTATCTGTGCATGCCACAGTAGCCCATCACATTGCTTAGAAACAAGAGGAGGAAAAGTTATTTTAAAAATGGGTTTCCCATCATAACTAAGAACTTATTTCTTCAAGTGAGGAGTAAGTATGAGAAGCTTTACCACTTTGATCAGCTATTGTTTGCCTTACATTATAGGTTCTTGTCAACTTATACTTTAGATTTAGCATTTCTAAATTTTGCAGCATCCATGACCCCCAGTCACCATTTGTCCTCCAATCTCACTCTTCAGATGTCTTTATGTCATTACTGTTCTCAAGTGATAAATATTTATAGCTAGCTGCAGATGTTGTTTCATTTGCAAAAGAAAGATTTACAAGTAAAGGGAAACTGGAAAAAATGAATATTAATAAACTGCACAGGAACAGAAAATGAGAAATACTATATGGCTCGGATCCATGAGAAGAGCAGGTCATCAATTTGTAATGGGCAAATAATTCATAACAAGTAACATATTCAATACATTTCATCTCTTTTTTTATTCTAGCAAATTGCACAGCAGCGGATAGTGATTTTCTCTAATTTACTCGTAATTCACATTTTCCAACTAAGTACTTTCTGCAAAAAGTTATTGGTCTTAGATAGTTTGTTGCAAAGTATTTCACAGTAAAAGAAAAAAGTTGCATTTGGGCAATTTTGATTAGACCTTAGACAAGTTTTTGTCCCCTTACTAGATAGGTGTAACTCTTAAAATTTAGTTTTCTGATCTAAATTCTCACATCTATGGATTTCTGCTTTACTTTTAAAGAACATTTCCAATACCTAATTAAAATACTGTTCCTACAAACTGTTCTGCTAGAAAACTCTTAGCCTTCAGCAAAAAGAAAAAAAAAAAAAAAAAAAAAGCAAGATGAACTGCCTGAAAAAAAAAAAAAAAAGAAATTGATACTCAACAGTGAGCCACAGTAGCCTTTAAGTATGTAATGGATTAGCATTTATCAGAACTTCAAGACAGACCGGAGTCAATGCATTCAATAACTTACTACGTTAGCTAGTAAAAAAAAAAAAAAAAGAAAAGATGGGGAAAAAAAAAGACCTGTCCTTCCTTCTATGTGCAACTGCAAAAATGTATACATGAGTGGATAGAAGTTTGTTTTTGTATTCTTCTTTCCACAATTATGGACCACTCGGGGTTTTTCTGCACTGATATTGCCTACTGGGGATAATCCAAAAAATGAACAGAAAATCAGAACAATGTTGGAAATGCCCAGCTAAGAGAAACACCTGAATTTCTATGGATGTTTGGCGGTCAGAGGAGGTACCTTAACGTGAAGGAATCCCAGACTACTGACAACTAATATAAATACAATTTCAATGAAAAAAAAATCAGATGTAAGGAAATTAGATATTAGGAAGAAATTCTTCACAGTTTCACAAGGGTGGTGAGGCACTGGCACAGGGTGCCCAGAGAAGCTGTGGATGCCCCATCCCTGGAAGTATTCAAGGCCAGGCTGGATGGGGCTTTGAGCAATCTGGTCTTACTGGAAGGGGAATTGGAAATAGGTGATCTTTAAGGCCCCTTACAACCCAAACCATAGAATATGATTCTATGAAAACCTTTACCCTATTCATTTTCCTTATTCACCCACAAACTCCAAGGCAGGATGATTAGAGTGACCACATTAGATAGGCATGTCGCCCTAGACACGTCTTTGTGATGCTAATGGTGAAGCATCTCAAAGGGACAAGATAACAAGTCTATGTATCCTCAGCCTGTGGCATGCTGGGAAACATCTGAGCGGAGGGATAATCTTGTGCGCAACTGCAATGCTGTTCGACAGCTACGTATGCATATATTCAGTCTGCAGAACTCTAACTGATGCCACATCCACATATTTGCATGCATTCACATATTTGTAAGTGTGGGAGAAATATTTGATTTTACAATGGGAAGAGGATGCAATTTTTTGCTGTTGAAGGGAACTCTTCCTTTGTGAAGTGGGCTGAGGGGAAAAACCACAGAGCCATTTTCCAGGCACTGCTCAAGGAACTATCATGCAGTGACATTAGGCCAGCTCCAGCTACAAGCATCAGACGTACATCACTACGCTCATGTGCAATTCTGCTGAGAAGGCACTCTTTCCAGCATGACACAATAGTCTGCTAAAAGCATTTATCTTCAGAGTTACACATTTTTAAGTGTTGTCATTTTTTAATTAGAGTTCAGGGTTCTTGTTTTGATGGGCAACAGAAGATATGCATGCCTTCAATAAATACACATCACAGAGGTCTACACGAAATATCATGCAAGCTCAGGCATGCCAAGGTGGAAGCTCATGAAGGCATTGGATATAAAACCTCAGTCTCAATTACAGTGTGTGAAAGATTGGTATCAAAATTCAGACAGCTGTGTCATTTATTAACACGATCTTACTAACAGCTTGTTGACTCAGATCTATTTGTTATCTGCAGTTCTTTATTTTCAGTTAATATACATTCTGTTGAACTCCTGAGTGTGTTTCCAGTAACAGCGATACTTTTCTGTGAGCGCTCAAGGACTGCAAAAGCACTCACAGCCAGAGTGAGAAATCAAATTGATTCCTCCAGACTTTATCCTGTTGTAAGACATTTCATTTGCGTACTGCCATCTTAGTCTTGGAGACATCCTATTCAGAATTGTGGCTTAGGCCTCCCAGAACCTCATCAAATATGTTCAGATTGTCACCAACCTCACTGGCAGGCATTTTAACATCTCTCAGCTGTATCCTGCAGGTGGTATGAGTCATGTGAGCTTATTTAAGAATTGGGTTTTTTGGAACTTCCCCAGGAACGTGGAATGTACATAGATCCACCGTGAACACTACAATACTATCAAATATGCTTGGACATTTTTTGAAAAGGAAAGTAAAAAATTAATATTTTTTAAACATGGTTTCTTACAGCAATGATATCTGTCCTACACTTCATATAATTTTATATGTACACTCAGCATAACATTATCATTTTTCCCTTTATTTCTTTCCCAGACCGACCCCATAGTAACAAAGCAGTGGAATAAGAGGAAGGCCACTTGGAAATCTGTGAGTAAACTCAAAATTATCTTAACTCAGGCTTTATGAAAGTAGTAAATATAATAGTGGAAAAAAGTGTTTTGCCACAGTTGTTGGCAAAACTGATTCCTGTGCCCACAGATAAAGAAGAGTATTTTTTTTTTATTTTGACCTCGTTGCTGAAAGTAACAACATTCTGTGCTACAGTAAAGGAAGAATGACTGAAGGGAAAGTTTCCTCTGACCGATGTGCAACTGGGAAACTAGGATGCAGGAAGATTTGGGGAACCTAGCAGAAAAAAACCTACACCCTTCCTCCCTTATCTTTCCCTTCCACCACTTACCTAACTAGTCTTTTACCCACAATACCTGATTTAACTTGCTGTGACCTGATTTTGTAGCACTTCATACTACAGTATAAACAAACATACTGTTAACCTGGGCCCTGATCTGGCTGTTAAGGGATATTTACTCTGCTCCTCCAGCCTACCGTCCTCAACCCCAACACTCCATAAAGACAGTGCTTCATTCTAGCATGCCATCCCTTGGTTCAAAAGCTACGCAGCAGTATATTAATATAAATAAAGATGAGACAGACTATAAGTTTATCACATCAGTGATATTTTGGTTTGACTCACATGCCACTTTCAAAGGGAGCACTCAAAACACATGAAAACCTGGGCTGACCCTGCCTTCTAATGTATTGCTTCTGTTCCATGGCTTGATTTTTGCAACCCGCCTTTCAAGTTAAAGTACATTTTTCAGGTTCAGACAGTAATTTATTTATTTATTTATTTATTTTTGAGTTAGTTAAGGTCCCTACACTTTGTAGTCTGTTGTTCACCAAGACCTACTTTTTTTCAAAAGGAGAGTTAATACAACAGGTTGTCCTTCAGAGACAGCTTGAAAGAATAATGGAAAGATCAAGATAGCAAACATGAGATTTATTTATTTATTATTTTTATTAGGGACATATACTTGTCATAGAATATGTAGCCTGGTTTGCATCTACAGTTACATTAATACAGATCATCTCAATCTGTTAGACTATTTCATTTATCATTTTTAACTTTTTTTTTCCCCTCATCGAAGTCACCTCCAAAGTGATGGATCCAAATTCTCCCAAGCTTACTTGAACATTTTTCAAGTGTTTTATGAATAAATTAAATTCCCCACACATGAAGTCCTATTGCTTAAGAAATCTCAGTGTTACTGCTAGGCGGGAGAATGAAACTGATTATTTAACAGAAGTTTTCCAACTCTCCCAGTTCTTTACCCTGTGGGCACAACACTTTGAACTGGACAACTTCAGAAGTTTAATGGAATTTCTCCTACTTATATCAAGGCTAGATCTAGCTCTGCTCACGAACAACAAACTACTTTCTTCTCACAATGTCTTTCACCTTTAAGGGCTAGACAAGATGTCACGATGTCTTTCAAACGGGGCTTCAAGAGGCATTGGAAGTTATATGAAAAAGGGTGCGGTGCCAGGAGTAAATGAAAGAATAGCAATGTTCCAAAAGTTACTCTAATAAAATCAGAGCCAAAAGATACATTTTTCTAAGTCCTTAAAAAAGCAAAATTAACTTTGATATAAATGCAAGTTTTGCCTGCTTAGAAACAAACTGACTGTGGTTTATGTATGGAGTTGAACAATCAACAGTTCCAATATTTAAGGGTGTTTTTCACCACAAAAACACAACTTAAAAAGACAGGTTTATTATTTGAGACATAAAACGGAAGGTTTTATGGACAATTCTGTAAGAACAACACTCATTATTGCATTAGTTAGTAAATAATAATGATAACAGCATCAGACTGGTGATTGCTGTCAATGAGTAATGAGCTAATGCTCTTTGTGTATTTATTATTAGATTTTCTGTGCTTATCAGAAATTGAGCGTAGTTTTGTTCACCGCATATATCTTCATATTGCAATCAATATAATGGTACACTTTTCATAGACATCAGACTTTAATATTAATTTGTTTTTATTTATACACCATGGAAAGACAGAGAACATCTTCACTTCTATGATAAAGCCTTCATTCAAAATAAAGTATGGTTATATCATCACTGGGGTTAAGAAGATTTTATGTTTACTACTCAAAAGATTAATGGGTCACTCAAGCATTTACATTCTCATACATTTTTATGACAGTGCTATGAAGTAAATTTGATGTATGTTCAGAAGAGAATGATAGGTTTAAATGTCTAACAGCTGCTCTTTTGAATTTCAGCAATGTTTTAAGTGTTGCTACCATTTAGCACTTCCACTGCTCAGTGCAATTTACTGTTCGCCTGCATTAGTTATTTGTATTTGCACAGGAAGACAAAAGGGAAAGAATTAGGTGCAGAGTAGAAACAGTTTTACTTCCTTCAAGTCACCTGAATCTAATCAATCTTATGGCTGACAGTGTTAGGAGAAAAAAAAACACACAATGAGTTTCAGAATGTGTATTGAAAGATTTTACTGGAAAAGTATCATAGGTACAGAAACTGGGTGAACAAATACAGACCCTTTGCTGGATCTGGTTTGAAGATTATTTCACATTTTGAAATGCATTAGACATCCTCTATATCACAAAAGCAATTTTGATGAGTAAACAACCCAGAGGGGGGCTGAGTCCAGCAAAACAAGTCATTGAAACAGCTTGGGGATGGGAGTGGCAGTAGCAGCAGGAAGTTCTGGTCTTTTAGCTCCAATCAACTGAAACAACTGAAACAGCCTCAAATGCTGTTGCAGTCTTTTCCTGTGTGAAGTACACAACACTGGATGTAATGCACTTGGTACACGTCACTTAAGACAAGACTGTTTAACACAGCAGGGGAACTTGGTTCTCTAATCACCCCCTACCATGAGCCAGAGCCAACACAGAGGCAATTAAATGAGAAAGATCAGAATGTCACAACAGGCAAGCACAAGCTGTGTTAGGGGACAGGGTAGTCACAAGCAACCACACAGATCTGCTTTTGCATGCCTTTGCAGCTCCTTATTCCATACATAGCACCAGTTGTTCCAAGAGTACCTGTGGGCTTCAGCAGTCCTCACAGTGCATGTAGCAGGGAGCTTGGGCTGCTGCCTGTAGCCCTTCTCCAGCATGGCCTGTGCAGCATACAGAGCCTCAGTTCTAGGATGAAGGAGCATGTGTGTGACCACACGTTCCCGTTTGTCCCCATTCTGAAGAGGGCTTAGTTTGCCCCTGAGTCAGGGTTTCACAACTGTCTCATTATGTGAATGAGCAAAAAGACGGCTACACTGAATTCCAAAAGCAGTCAATAAATCTTTCAGAAGCCTAATTTTATTTTAGGAATGGTGCCTCAGGCAAGACTTGTGTGGCTTAGAAAAGAAAATGTTTAAAACATTTGCAAAAGTTCTGTAAACCTGGCTTGCCCCATTTCTGCTCTCTGTGTTACGCGATTCTGAAGAGACACAACATTTAACGGCTCCACTAAATTGGAGAACAGAAAGCACACCCTACCACTTATAGGAGGCACAGGCTGTTGTTACTTTAGGGTTATCATTGCAATACATCTATTTCGTGGCCAACTTCGTGACCGCCTGGAGAAATACAGTCAAATTTAGTCAGAGGCACTCTGTTAAAGTTCTAGAGTTACGAGCCAGAACTTTAACACCATCCTACTATCACTTGCTGGCCATACAGGACAGACAACAGAATCTCAGTAAACATCAACCATGTATCTTACTGTGTTGACCTTATCCTTCAAAAGAAAAACATTTTCACTATTCCTAGACATGTTATTCTGTACAATCCTCCAGTCATAGAACAGCTTGCAGAAATGCAAGTGTAACAATTAGCCTTGGTCCCCAGCATCACTTGGCCCCTGCAGTCCCTCACCTTGCCCACCCACCTCCAAACCAAGAATCCACAAGAATCCCATGCCTTCTGCAGAGGCAGTCTATGACCACATACCATGTCCCTGTCTGAGGCACTCTGCCATATGGGGAGTAAGGTTGCTAGCTCCTCAGCAAGTCTTGCTACCTGAGAGAGGCTAGAGTTAAATGGGAAGGGTACAGTCAGGGACTATTTTTTAATAATATGGAAAATAAAGGGGGGCGGGGGGGGGGAGGGGGCAGGACTTTACATGTATATTTATTGCTCCCTGAATGATGTGTATCTAAGACACTCAGCCCTCCTACATTAGCAGCCATCCAAAATCTATAAAATTTGAAGCAAAGAACAAAAGAAGAACGTGTCTTGTGAACTTTTTGATGCCTCAGAGAAGTGAGGCCAGCTGACTCAGGCATGCAAGGAGAGTAACTCTGAACTACAAAACAGAAGTAACACAATAGAGCCGCCCATCCCTAATCTGCATGCTGGCTAAGCAATGCTTTGAAATGATCCACAGACTACAGAAAGACAAAAGAAACAGTTTATACATTTCCAGTACAGATAAGCTACTTCTTAAGACATTTTAAGTACAGCATACAAAAACATGATCATTCAAATTATCGGTCACTTTATCTGAACCCATTGTGCCTTGTTTTTCCCATACCTGAGTTTTCTGCTGTATACAATGAGGCTCATAATAGTTTTCCACTTTTCTCATACATTGATGAATGATTTTAAGGCAGTTGGACTGAAGGAGATGTGTCAGCAGAAATACAAATTCTTAAATTATTTAGTGTGGCAATACATCTAAGAAATAACTCATTCCATTAAAAAACTGCAGAACTTGAACTCCCCTAAGTTGGTAAAAAATGCTTGAATTGAACTTTTTCTCCACAAATATTTCCAGAAGAGATAAATTTCCATAATGAAGTATTAAATAATTGTAAATTAAGTTGGCATTAATTTCCATAATGGGCAACTTTTGAACAAAAAATCAAGATCATTTTAGAACAACTTCCAATGTCAAATAGTCTTTTTTTTTTTTTTTTTTTTTTTCTATTTTAATTGCTATTTGGACAGCTTTTCCTCAAATTAATATTTTCAATATTTTACGAACCCTAATCACAAATTTATATTTTTATTCCCATTCGGTAAACCAGAAAGTCTTATTATTATAATGATATTGCCTAGCATTATTTTCTACTATACATAGATTAGTTGCCTGATCTCTCCAAACATACTTAATTATGACTAATAAAAAACAGATAAATAAATGCAGATACACAAATTAGGACAAATATAATGTTATTAATGTTGCTTTAATTTATACTCACAGGAAAACTTAGAGCAAGGTATAAATTTACTAGCTGAAGAAAATAAATGAAAAGATAATTAAACTCTAATTAAAATTACACTCTGATGTACAGCTGCAACGATGAGTAATTCTGGCTAGAGCATCATTAGCCATGTACGTTAGCATTTTTTTGTACTTATAGCTAGGCATGAATTTATTTGGAGAAAAAAAGATTTTATTTCAGCATCCAAGCACGTACTTAGTTCCCCAAAAGATGGTGTATTTAAGTCGCTCAATAGCAGTGGATTATCCATGTGCTTAAGATTAAGCCTGAATGAGCGCTTTGCTGAATTCAAGTCGAAGTGACGCTTAGTCACAGGCTTTGTTTGTGCATCTGTGCTAGCTGCTAGCAGGGTAAGAGGATGTGGAAGCAAACCACACCATCTTTCATGACTCCATGTTAGGGATGTGTATTGGGTCTGTCCAAGTCCCAAACTGTCAGGATTCAGTTTTGGAGAGCAGGCAGACAAGGCAAAATCCTGACCAGCACAGCTGGACTAATCGCTGTGTGGTTAAGAGCAGAGCTCAAGGTGCACAGTGTAGCACCAAGTGAGATCAGTCTCAGCACTCTGCACACAGACATATAGGCAGTGCCTGCAACTGACAGCACATCATGCACGGCTGCAGCAATTCTGTGTGCATTTCTTTAGGAGAGCATACAACAGCCTAAATACCATGCCAATTGCCAAGGCAAAACAGATATGTAAGAGTGTATGAATCTTTGCATATATGCAAGATAAAAACCATGGTGTCATACAGCTTTCTGAGCCACATAATAAGTCACTGAAGAACCATGAGTGGAAAGGGGTCCTGTGCAAGTGCATCTAGATATACACATACCCTAATCTGTCTTATCTACTTAATATGAAGCTGACTAGCATTAAACATCTACATTACACATTGATGTCCTCAGACACCATAGGTAGTCCTCATATCCTACAGCATGCTGGCAAACTATACTAGACCAAGTAGTTTGGTTGTAGGTTTTCTCCCTTCATTACCCTTGTGTAAGCATATTTTTGTGGCATCATGTTTCATAGCACCTTATTTTTTGCAAAGCCAAGTGATAGATCAGTTAAGAAATAAAGAAATAAAATAAATTCTATGTAAGCATAGAGAATGAGGAGTGTATGAGTGAACATACCCTTTCCAACAAGGTGGGAAAAAGTATACTTCCAAAACTTAGAAAACAAATCACTATTTTCTATATCGACAGCAATTTCCTGCTGGCTCCTAACAGCTGGCCTGAGCAATCTTGGTTGTAAGAGAGCTGTAGCTACATTCTGACTTGCTCCAAAGCTTGTGCCACTTTTCGCAAGTGCAAAGCAAAAACCCTAGCAAGTCAAGTTGATTTGGTTTTACACTCACTTTCCCTAGGCTGAGAGGAAGCAAAGATACTGAGCAATCAAAAATTGCTCACTAATTTCTATAGTCTTCTGAATAGTCTTTTATAGAATTAGAAATGAAAGCAATTTAATCTAGTTGCAAAGGATTCTTTGGTGTCAACAGCTGTTTATACGCTTATGTTTTCCCCACTAACTACATAAAACATTCTCAGTCAAAATAAGAAAAGACAGCATCAATCTGGGCCTTTGGCTTTCTTCTCCTCATACCTTACTGACTACTCTGACCCACCTTTAGACTAGCAGGACCACACTTCTGGTTTTTCACCTTGGGAAAGGCCTCTCCTTTGTAGTTCAGGAAAGAAACATCATGGGACAAAATACAAAGCACTCCAGACTTGAGCTCTCACACTGTGGTCAGCATTAAAGCCTGGATTATACAGCTAGAGAAATTACAAAGAAAGAGGCATCTCTAACCGTCTTGAATTAATTTTTATGAAAGAAGAAAAATCTATGTTATGGTCCTTTCTTAAAAGGCCTCACAGGAAAGGAATAATTATGGACGTCTGTAGACAAAGCATTTTAAAAATCCTATTGTACTTGCATTTAAGTTAATGGTAAAAACTCTGCTGACCTCAGGAGCATAACACTTTACATTTGTTACCAACACATAACTGTAGGAAGTTATGTAACATAATTGATGCCATTTTCCCTTTTAAATTAATCTAGTGGAATTAAATCTGTCCACACTGTTTTCAGGAAAGATTTTCTGCAGTAAGTTCTTCCTGCTGTACTATATATTAATTTCTGTTCCAATTAGCATCCAGAAAGGTCTAGGCTCCACCCAAACATTTAATTGTTTCAGGCAGGGAACAATTCAGCATCCACAAACTCCGCTTTATACTCTTCTCCTCGTTGTTAAGGGTATCCTGATTTGCAAAGCTAGAGCATCAAGATTATAGCTTGAGAAAGCTGTTCAGAGCACTCATGCTGTGAAACACTCATAAAACAAGGCACAAGCAGAGCTAATGCACAGAACAGGGAGCAGATGCATCAAGTGCATGATGAGATGCCCCTGGTGAGAAGGGGCTATCTGAGAGTTGCCAGTGCTCTCTGGCCCCTGCCCTTTACATCTTACACTATTATGCTGCTGAGCTCACTCCAGCAGTATATCTGGCCACAAAAGAAGCAAACTTGAGCAGACCCAGCACAGGCCCTTGTGCAAGGAGAGCGAAAGGCCAAGGCATGCTGCACTCAGCAATGCTGTACTTCCCAGGGAGTGCTGGGGGCAACACCGGTGGCTGTCAAGGCTCAACTCTACATCTGGAAGAGGGGACAGTGGCTCAAAGTACTTTGCAAGCCATGCCTTTCCTAACCTGTCTCTCTGTAAGCAGAGGGAGCTGGGGCCTGATATTTTGGTTTTAAGTTTTATAATTCTCCTTCCTGACAGGCAAAAGCTTTTCTGCTAGTTGCTTTAAAGTAAAATAAAAATAAAGGAAAGAAGAGACAAACATTTCTAGAATTATTTGTTAATATTTTTTGGCAGCTGTACATGTACTACTCTCTTGCTGTGACCATAATCGAAGCCTAATGTTGCTCCCAAGGAATTCTGTGGCAGTATTCCCACCAACTGTAGTGCAGGCAGATCTGTGGCCTTTGTTTGGTCAAAGCTGTTCCAGATGGAGGCCGAAGGATTCCCACCCGGCATTCCAGTTATAAAGAATGATTCTGCCCTTCTCTTCCAGAATCAGTTTTCTGGCTCCAGCTACAGTTGACCTGTTGGGACCAACAGTGGAAATGTTCCACTGCCATCATGCAGCATGACCCACCCCATGGGAGAGAAGGGTAATGCTAGGTTTTATTAACTGCACAGCTGCCTCAGCAATGCTAAGATAGTTACATTTGATGCAATTCAGTTTAGAGTTGCATATAGTGAAAGGGTTTCAGATAGTCACAGAAATGTAGCTGCAGCTGGGATAGAAATGCAATTATAGCACACAGTGAGACAGATTTTGAAGGATGTCAACTGTCTAGTTAGCTTCACATGGAACACTAAAATCCCAGTACCAGTACACCTACCCACACAGAACCACACCAGAAACATAATGCAGGAAAAATGTAAACTACACTAAAAGGGAATCTGACAAAAATTAAAATTCTTTAGTTTACCAGTGAGATTCCCCTGGGATCTTAATGGTGAAATAAACGGACAGAAAAATAAATTTGCATCTTCGTAACATGCAAGAAGTTTAGCAGTAGTTCTGTAGCAATGGAAATGGGCCTTGTTCTCAGGAACACTAAACTCTTCAATATTTCAGCTGAGCATCAGAATAACACTGGCCACCTTTGAAAGCTTAGACTGCTATCATCATTCATTGTCTATCACCTTTTGAGCATGACGTCTCCCTTGACTTTGTTCGTAATTCACTGCTGAAGTACAGCTCTAGTTCTGTAAGCAAACTGATTCTTGTTCATACAAGTAGGACTTCTGAGCAATGACCACAATTTCAGGCTGTAGAAATGTAAAGTGATGTCTCCCAAGTTACCACAGTACCCAGCATGGTTTTTTTTTGCCCTAATATGCTTGATGTAACAGTACCATAAAAGGTTGACAAGCTTTCTATTCAGATGGGAAAGATGTGCTAAATCATACATGAAGTCCCTGCACGTCTCCCAACATCCCTGTGACCAGTGAGGCCTCTTAGCAAGTTGTCAAATCCATACGTCCTCAGAAAATTCAAGTATAGGAAATTAAACTTCTTCCCACATACTATGCAGCCAAGCTGAGCCCATGCAAGCTAAAATCCTTGTACCCCGGTTAGCATTCTGGCATGAAACCCTGCAACACCAATGAAGAACACGTGGGTTTAAGGCACCCGCATGCTTACATGGAAGACTTCTGTATTCCCAAGTGGGATGGGTACTGTTACAGCACAGCAATACCTCTGGTACACAGTGTAATCGCAAGCTTAAGAATTTGTTTCATAAATCAAGGTTGCCTTGTCTTTCTGGTCAATTTAGCCATAAAAACCAAACAGATCTCAAACACAAAAGGACATACAAACGCTCTGTTAACATTTTCTAAGAAATAGTATGCTAAAATGTAACCCTTTTGTCAAGTTTCATTAAGGGATGGATTGAGAAACAAGGGAGCATACGAAGCAACTTGCATGTATTTAGGCATTCCTGTAACATATCTAACATTCTTGTACGTTGAATCAACAGTCCAAGAAAAACAGGAGTTCTGACTGATTGTTTTGCTTTTCCCTCTGCACAATTAGTATATGGGCTTGACTTTTTTTTTTTTTTTTTAAACAATTGTAGATTGTACCTGTTGGCCAGAGGCACTTCATTGGCTCAGTTATGTTACAAGACTAGAGAATAAATACAAGTTTACAGAAGTTGACAGAAAACAGAAGCAGGAGGGTAGGGAACATGCTTATATATAAACTACTATTCACTGAAATGAGCTTGTTTCTTACTGTCTTGGGAGGTGCTGATTTAAAAAAAAAAAAAAAAATACAAAACACAACTCAACACTATTTTTCTATAAGCAAATAGCTTTCCTTGACTTTACCAGACAGCAAACCCAGATTCGAGTCTGTATTAATATGAGTGAAGTTGGTGACTGTCTCCAAGATGACATACTAATGAAACAGACTTAGTAACCAAGAGGCAGAAATAACTATAATGCTTCATAGGTTTCTGAAACCTGTCCAAAAGTTTTCCCTTTGCTACATTTCAATCTGATGAAACAAAGTCAAGGAGCAGGAAGAGCACACATGATAAGGTATGTGATGCTTTGTGTTCAGCGGGCAAATTTGTATGACATTTTCTCCCTTCCATTTTCTCAGTGAGTGAGTGAAAGCTTGTGCATGTTTGTCAGATCGGCCCTCCATTAAATGTCTCTTCATGGAAATAAGGGGGTATTTATGCACAGTGACTAATGAATGGATGCATTCCAGCATCTGCTATTGTGTATTTCCTGTAAAGTCATTTATTATTCTATCTAACAAACACAGTGTTCTTGGTTGATGCTTAAGATTAATGAGGCATTTACTCCTATTCAAGAAACAAGTTCAGAAGACACATTTTCTCCCATTCAGCTGGGCTGATAGTTTAATTAATGCCATTAATACATATAAGTCACCAAAAACTGTTTTATGGTAACACTGAGGAAAGTTGGCAAAGCACTAAGATTTCAGAGATAAAGCTACAGCGTAACACTTCCCTTTGTTTCCAGGTAGTACAGGATTCTCCAGACAGAAGGGTTATCTTTGGGACCGTACAAGTAACAAACAAACAAGATGTAATGAGCTGAGGTAATGACAGAATATCAGTCTTAACTCCGCTTGTGTGGCCTTAGCCAAACCCTTAATGTCATTTAATTGCAATTTTTTTTGTGTGTATGTGGATGCATGTCGTATCTTCCCCAGTAGCACAAAAAGAGGAAAAGGAAGAAAATGCCTTCACTGAAACGTATGAATTATTACAATAAGCTATAACCAGTGCCACAGCCTATGGTTTAAAGATATGTTAGGGGAACTTTTCAAAATGTGTACTGCTGCACTGATACGACAGGAGGAATGCAATGTCTCTTTCAGTGCTCCTAGAGTGCATTGCTGAAGTTTCTGTATGGGGCCTTTTTTGTTATGGATGCATGAACGCGTTTTACCTAATTGCCTGGCCCACTCAGGCCAGCACAGAAAGCTGGAGCAGGACTGTTGCTGGGTGCACATTCCAAAAGCTGAGAACTGCAAAGCAAGGAGTGAGCATGCAAGTGTGCGTGAAGTGGGGACACACCAAAAAGCAGTGAAAGGGGGCATGTAGCAGGGCTTCTTAGCCCTTTTCTCAGGAGCAAACAATGCACCAAAACAAGCGTATACCATACTCTTACGATGAGGGTAACTTCCCTGCAGCAACCCAAAGTGATTATCTGATGATCCCAACTCTCTCCTGAATTCTAGAAGAAACAGAAGATGTCAAACAGCTTGGAGACAGCATTCTTACTGAATTAGAACAATAGTCCAAGGACAACATCCATTGGTGATCCAGACAAATAAATACAACATACACCCACGTTACAAGTATAGATGGCTGCCTGCTGAGCTTCTGGAGGCAGAACACTGACTTCATTTGTTTTAGCCTCCTAATTATAATTTTTCTTTTCTCACTTTCACTGTCTTTATCTCAAAGACTGATTACAGGAAGAAAAAAAAAAAAAAAAAGAGGCCAACCCCCCCTAGAAGGGAAGAGACTTTCAACATTAATTGTCTCTCCAAACAAGAGAAATAAGCAAAGCACAACTGGAACTGCTTATAGAGGAGCAGTAGATCACCATATGCCATGGTTGCTGGTAGTGCTGTGCAGTGCTCTTTCACCACAGAGTTTGCTACCCCAGCTAACACCTTCTGAAAGCAATCCTTCTCATGCAGCAGATGACTACAGGCACAGGGATGGATGGAGAGTTGGGTATAGTGCCTGCTGGAACAAGGAACTCCTGGACAATTGAACAGAGAAAGCCCATTAGCTTCTCTCTGTTATTGTAATTCCTGAAGTAAAATGAAGCCAACGCAGGCTAATATGATAACTAGGAGGCCTTGAGGATCACACTTCAAGGCATCTGAAACCTGTCCTACAAAGAAACAGTTCTGCTTATACTGGAAATTCGTAGTGAAAGGAATCTCTATGAACATGTTGCCTGTAAGATCACCTTCTGTCCCTGGCAGTCCCATCCAGAAGCTCTAAATGGCTCTAAGACTGAGAATTTTCTTAGCCTGGAACTGTTGATACTATCAACAGGTGAAGGGACATACTATGAACAACAGACCAAGACCCACTAGAAATGCGCAAACATACAGATTTCAGCCACACTCCCCAGAAACGGAAAATAGGAGTAAGAAAGACCCAGGAAGCAATATTTCCTTCACAAAAACCATTTCAAGGAACATCTAGCTATTTTAGATACTTATCCCTCTATTGTGGGAATAATATAGATATCTGAGGATAGGCAAAATAGAATGCAAGATGATGTACAACCTAATTCTCAGTTCTATTTAAGAGAACAAACCTGATATTTAAATGTACTGCTTCAAATTGTTTTGAAAAAGTTTGACCAATAGCCTCGAGAGATTTTATTTTCTTCCCCTTCCAAAGGTTTCCCAGTGCTTAGCCTGTGGCTGTTAGCATTAAGTTTCAAGACACACTGTACTAAACTGTATTAGGCATGTGAAAGGACTTTCATTCCTCATTAGCTGTGCATAAGAAAGGATTGTAACTTTTAAAAAGAACTAAGAGGCTTTGTAAAAAATTCAAACTTCCTTTTAACAAAAATCATACTTGTTAAAACTTTTTTTTACTCTGATCTGAACTATGCTTCAACTCAAAGCAAATAAAGTCATCAGTTGACTCCATTCTGTTAGAAGACAGCATTTAAAAAAGCAGGTCCAATGGGTCCTTGAACAGTGGTCCCTTGTCTGTCACATCAAGACATGGCTTATACTTCACACACTATTGACCATGAAAAGCAATCTTGCGACTTTTGAAGCCCTATCACAAAAAAAAAAAAAAAGCAAGAGAAAACTTCTTGAAGTGTTGAGGATTGGGGGGTGACTGCTCTCATCTCCTGTGATTAAAGACTTGTGGCCTTATTGTGTAGAGGCTGCTAATTAGCTTCAGACTGATTAAGGCTGCAGAATGCAAAATTCAACTTGATAAACCTGGATGGCCCCCACTTTCCACCCCAAGCAAGCCTGATGCACAAACTGACATCTACTTTCTTGAGAAAAATACTATACACATTCTCACTAGGAACTAACATAATCCCAAGTGGCTCTGGAGTTCAGCTTCACCTAATCAGAAACTCAAACTGTAGCATTTTTCTGCACAACATGATTATTTGTCAGACCTATCCAGGTTTCCTGTTTTTTGTCTAAAAACATGCTTGGCACATTTAGTAAACAGATATCACATACTAACAAGTCTTTTCCAAGACCCTTCTAAAATTTAGTTTAAAAGCAAAACAAAATAGCTAGTGGATACTTTTAATCTTTTGTTATCCACCCATTAACAAGTGAGAGCCAGTAAATATTAATGTCAAACAGTTGCACACAGCCTTACTGCCTAGCATTTTGACCACGTTCTTTACTGAAACTTTAGTTTGATAAAAATGGCTTGCCATAGCTGTGGAGGTGGAGGTCTAGCACAGCAAGTTTCAATCCCTTCCCAACCTTCCTCCCCCCCCCCCCCCCCATCAGATTAAATCTGTTTGTTAAGTTGATCTTCTCATGGAAAGCATTACATTCTGCTAACACAGGAAGGTCACAAATACTTATGCCAGATTTTTAACACGAACCTCATCAAACTGATGTGCTACAGCATAAGGCTGATTAGCTTAATAACTGATTACTCGTCCTCTGGGCACCAGCAACCAACATGAAAAACTTTAGCAGCTCATATAACAAAGTAATATGAGTATGCTTTTACAGAGACCTACATATCCAACAGGGAGGAAAACAATGTACATTTGCAGAACACCTCTGAAGAGGGAAAGCTCCTTGGTTTTGGTGGGATGGATTTAAATGCTAATAATTTTTCCCCTACTGAATAATACCTAGATAAAGAGACTATGTAAATATTTGTGCACAAAGGACAAATTAACCAGATTACCTCACTGGCATTACTCTTGATTTTAATTACATATACACTTCTGAATAACTTCGACATGTCAACAGTCAGAATTCAAGAGGCTTCCTTTCATGCTCTGCATTTAGAATTACAGAGTCATAGAATACCCTGAGTTGGAAGGGACCCATAAAGATCAGAGTCCAACTCCTGGCTCCATACAGGACCACCCCAAAGTTTCCCAAAATATCATCCACCTGTGTCTCCCTCCCCCTCCAACCAGTAGTGGGACTGATTGCTTTAAAGACAGGGCATCTGTTATACCAGATGCTGTGTGTTGTGTAGTAAAAAGACAGTCATACCCCAAAGAAACAAGGTCCACTACTGTAAAAATAATTCCATATAGGTTATTACTATGAGTAACTGTAGCATGCCTCCCCAGGGGGCAAGTTTCCAGGGGTGGTGTTAAGTTTGTGATGAAAGGCGACAGATGGTCATTGGAAATAGTAACTTCAGGTAATGTGAGATGACTATGATAGGCAATGCAAATAGAAGGGCATCACTCACAGCCTCTTTCACACCCTCAACAAGAAGCCTAAGCATATGTCTATCCTGAAACATTTCAGCAATCCCTTTAAAGTCAGTAGTAATCAGTTTTCTTAAGTACTTCTGTACTTACAAGCTTATTTTCACTTTAAAGTGTATACACTACACAGTACAAACATTAATAGACCAAATTCAGCACTGCCGTCAGGTGGCACAGTTCTAATGGCAATGGGTCAATGTCTTACTCAAGATCTGGGATTTAACTTTAAAAGCTTTTTCTAGACCTTACCCAGTTTCTCTTTTGCCTTATTTTGCTTTCAGCAAAGCTCTTTGTAGCATAAGAACTCACCATCTTTCTAGTCAGACTTTGTTTATAAAACCTTTATTGTTCAGGAACAATATGGTTGTGACCTGTTAGAAGGAAGAACTGCAATTGGCGCCCTCTCCGTACTTTCTCAGGGCACACTTTGGGATGGAGTGAATGGAAAACACAGCCCTATTGATGTCAGCCAGAAGAGGAAAAATAGACTTCCCCAATAAATCTAAACATAAATCTTTTTGCTCTATCTCACCATCTGTATGAATGCACCTAAAGCACAAAATTACTAAGTAGACCAATATCCCCAAGCCTACAAAGCTGAAATGCTGCTTACAGACCATAATGAATTTGGTTTATATTTAGGAAGTTTCGGAGGAATTTACAGAAAAAAAAAAAAAAAGGCAACAGGTGGAAACATAGCTTGGACCAAGACAAAGTGAATGAGTTAACATTAACATATATGTTAACATTAACATATAATATTAGTAGTATTATGAGTTTGTGTTCAAACTTCAGTCTTTCAAACTGTGTTCAAACTTTCAGACTGAAAATTTTTATGTAATGAATAAGATGCATCACCACAGCATCACCAATGAAATGTATACTTTTTGCCAATAGAGATTGGTTCAATGGAATTAATTTTCTGAAATCACTGATCCACAACACAGAATAATTAGCGCTAAATATATAAAGAAATCTACTCAGTTACTTTGGCAACATTTAAAACTACAATGAGATAAATTCAAGTGTACATCTTAGACACCTTTGCTATTTAGATTCTGAAAGGGAAAAAAAAGTTCAGAAGTCTTAAATTGTTTAGATTTCATCTTATTCATTACATAAAATATACCTGCAAACAAGCGTTTCTCATATATGCATTATGGACAAATCCTGGGGGATTTACATTAACATCTACACACCGATCAAATTAACAGCAGCTATACTTAAAGTTACAATTTAAGCTTCACTACTGTATGTATGCACACACCACACATGTATGTGTGTGTGGACGCACTCATACACTTCCCTTTCTGAATCCCACAGGCCTTGACTAAATCAGTGTTGCTAGAAAAACACATTAAAGTGTTTTAAGTTTATTAGCCAGCTACAGAGTTTAAATATAATTCACACCAAGTATTTGGAGAAGGAATGCAGTCATTTTTCTGGGCAAAGGAAGGTCTTAGATCACTTAAAACCCAATTCTCCCCCACAGTGAATCAAAAAAAACCTCTATCAGCTCCAGACCTTAAATGACCTTCAGATCACAACTAGCAGACGAGTGCTGGGAACATGGTATTTTTGTGAGGCTGAACAGTACCAGTACAATAGGCTCAGTCACTTGCGGAATACCACCAATAACTTGGGTTTTCTAATTTTACCTCCAATGCCACAGAGAAATTATACACAGAAGCGTATATTCAGTGAAATCATTCCTGTATTTGCATTATTACTTATGTTTTTTCTAGCTTTCATTCAATTCTGACAACAGATTTTTTCTGTAACATCTTCCATCTGAGCAGAGCATATCAAAGTGCTTTGCAACAAGTAATTACTACTCCAGTTATGAAAAAAATCAAAATAAATATTTAATTATTGCAATGAAAGGCAAAGGATCCCATCTTATTCAAGCTATGCTAGAGAGAAACATTAGTGTAAATACATCAAAACTAAAAACATGACAATAAGTGATTGCGTAAAATAACAGTTCTGGTGAATCAATGCATATTCATCACATAACCTCGTAATAGCAAACTCCAAGCAACTAAATTTGAATTCCTGCTTAGAAAATACTTTAATGTAAAATAATTATTTAGGTGGCTTAAGTAAGTTGCATACCTACTGCTAATCCAAGTTACTCATATTTGATCAGCATTCCCTGCTTTGTATCAGCCAACCTGGACATACCTACTCAATGGCTACACGGTCCTAATAACAGAAAGGCGGGAGGTTAAAAAATAAATAAATAAATAAAATCTCACTTTAAACAGTCTCAAAAGAAAAGTAGGGTATCAGTCAAACAGAGCTGCTCTGTTTCTCATGAGACAAACACACGGAACCATGCTATGATGTGAAGCAAGAAAGGGAATCCCCTGCAGTTCCTCCAGCACCTTTGAAGGAATTGTCCATCCAAATTTCACAAAGAATTCATTCTATTCTCTGTATTTTCAATACAGAAAAAAAATAAATTAAAAAAGATCTCTACTACAATGCTCCTTTCCCACTTCCAAATAGCCAGACCAATTCACAACAGCCACAACCTATCCATTCAGTAGAACTAAAGGTATTTAGCAACATACAGAAGAATGTTTAAAAGTTTAATTGCATATATATTATAAACCCTACTCCTAATGAGGGTAGAATATCTACGTTTTGTTCTAGCATAAAGCACTTTATGAGGAATCATACAGCCACCCTACCAGCCACAGGCAGTGCCACCCTTGCTCTTCAGTGTTAAGTAAAATACCTTGCTAATCCACCTCACGGCTTTCATAGTCCGGTGATTGGTTCAACAGCTGAAAAATCACCATTAACCCAGTTCAGATGTCCTCATTAGTGCCTGCTAATGCTCATACCTGCAACTCCTGCTGTCAGGAGGAGCCTGTGGGAGACTGTAATGACAACCAGAGTTCAGGGGATACTGTGGTACCATAGGAGAGGGTGGGGTGGTTAGAGGTACAGTTTGGCCAGGCACTCCTTTTTCTACCAAGGTACTGGGTGCAAAGTTAATCATGGTAATGCAGAAGTGAAAATGCTCGTTTCTGCTTGAGAGCTGGTGTGTACTAAGCACAGCAGTCAGGTAGATGAGACACCAGAAGCAAGAACCTGAGAGATATTAGAGTGCTGAGGTGCACTGAAGGGCACAAGGGAAAACAAGCGGAGCACGGATTTGAGAAGTGAAGACCTGTGGCAACAAGCCACAAACATACATGCAGGTTATGCATCTGCTTAACAAATGAAAATGTCTAAAAACAGACTGTCTGCATATTGTGTAATAGGTCTCATGATTGGAGGTTTACAAGATAGTAATAGGGCACCCTGCTTAGCACCAGGAATAACAGCGAGACCATCTTAATTTACAGACATCTTTGAGGCAATATACATTTTTAGGCCAATTTAATACAAGAGGTGTAAGGAGAGAAGGAAGGACAGGAGGTTTTTGAGCACACAAACACTTTTTTGATGGCAGAAAGGACATAAAAATCAGTAGAATGGGAAAACCTGCTTTCTTGGCTTTTTGGTTGTGATGCAGAAAACTGTGGAGAAATAAAATTTTTATTGCTCAATATAAACCAGCTCTCCCAAGCCAGGTCATAACAGATTAAGGGGCAGCCAGAGCGTCTATTTCCACTTAGCAACTAGGAAATTAACTTTATTTTCAATTGTTTATTTTGTACTACAAAGCTACCCAGAACAAAAACACTTAGCATATTTCAGATGCCTTATAAAAAATGTGCCTTGTGATGTGGGGGGGAAATCACCAGTACTTAAAGTCGGTAATTAAAATTATTAATTATAGTGAAAATAATACATCCATTCTCCAAGCAAGCCATCGTAATGCTTAATAATTAATTGCAATTTCCTGTAATAAATACTAATGAATTCATTTACAAAGTAATGTAGCTTTATATGTTTATTCACTTTTCTATGAAATATTTGTATTTGTGTTATGTCAACAATTTAATATGCTAAAGTCATTTATAAATATTTATATTAGTTTCAACACTTCTTAATAAAAAGCAGTTGTTTCACATAAATACCGAAGCAATCTTCAGAGCACATCTGTGTCCACAGCAAGCACTCAGGCCTGGCTTGTGAGTCCTTTTACCATCTGTGAGCCTGCATGTTGACAGTGCACCAGCCAGATTAATGTCCCAAAGAGCAGACTGAGCAAGCCTGTGGGGACCTTGCCCTAACCTGGGCTTTACCAGCATCCAGCCTGCCTCTCTCCAGAGCCCAGCCTTTCTGTGGGGAAGAGATTCAGTCACTCCTTGGAGAGAAGAGCCCCAAACCACTGAGTTTAGCAGCTCTGAGTAACCTCTCCCACCCTGTACAATTTCCTATCTTTGTTGAAGTCTTTGTCCATGCTTCTACCGCATCAGCTTCTAAGCATTCCTCTTCCCACACACAGTCTGCTAGGACAGCAAATATTTATGACAGCTTTTTCTACTCAGCTGTTTGATTCATCTGTGAATGTTATTAGGCGCAGCATTAACCTCTGTTGTGCCACATGGGATGTGTACCTCCTGCTGCACTTGCGTTCCTGCCTCAGAGAGTCTCAGCAAGGGTGGCAGCAGCACGCGCGGCACTGCCCTCCACGGAGCTGAAGGGCAGCTCCTGCAGGGCGAGGGGGCACGAGCCTCCTGCCCTTGGTGGGCCCACTAATGCTGAGACTGGCTGCCACCTGTGTCACTTAGCTGGCTGCGAGGGCAACCGCCCCACATGTTAAAACACGAACCTGCAATCCCTGACTGCTTCTGCGATCATCACCACTCAATCCTTGTGCTTGGGACTGAAGCTGGATCGAACCCGGCGTTGTACTTGTGGTCATGGAAGATCACATCTTCTAGAGCACTGGCACGGCAGTGGTGGTGAGGTGTGAGCTAAAACAGGACACACCAAAACCGTCACCTTGTATACCTGTCACACCTGGGCCCCAACTCATGTCCCTTGGGTACAGCACTTATGGCCAGCTGACAGTGCTTTTCTGGTGCTCTTTCACCTGATTCATCTCCCAGATGCTCATCCTCCTCATTTATGCCATCAGCACCAAAGTCTTAAAGCAAACAGGACTGAAGAAAGGGGATTCACACTGCCCTTCTAAAGTTCATGAGTTAGCATGCCCTTTTCATTCCTCTGAACATGAAATCCTATCACGTCCAGTACCTGCCTGCTTTCTCAGGCACTGCCATGGTTTTTGCTTGTAGCTAGCTGTCCTCTGATTTAGGAGAGAGTTACTGATCTGACTCGGGAGCAAAAGAACCAGCAGATACAATACAGGTTGCTGCGAGTCAAGGGGTAGACCTTACTTCAGCCCAAATTATAACTGTGAAATGAGAACTTAAAAGGGCACCGATAGCTAACCTATTCTGGTCCCCAGCAAAAGAGAAAACAAAACAAGAACAAACAAACAAAAAAACACCTCTTGCGGGCCACAAGCAAAGAACAGGCTCTCACAATCAGCTTCTTGTTCCTTTACCACCATTAGAAGCTGTAAATGACACCGGACAAGGAGAAACTCCGTCTTTTGTTCTGTTTGGGAATCCACTGAAACAGAATGCTTCCTGAGGAGTCATGCCTCCATGATGAAAACTCCACAAAAGACATGAAAAACAAACAAACAGAATAAGCCTGTCTAGTCACAGTCCTTCACAGAAACTTCTGGAATTAATTATACTCCTTTGTCCATGTTTGGCCTTAGGCAGTCAAGAACCACACTAAAGGCAGTCTTGCTCTGATCTTCTGGGCTTGTCTCCAGATAGAGGCTGGAACTCAGGACTCAGGTATCTCACTAGGACAGAACATTGCAGGGCAACCTTCCTCAAAAAAAAAAAAAAAAGGAAAAAATCAAAACCAAAAACAGCATCAAAACTGTCCTTCACACCCTTGCTTGATCTCTTCTCTTGCTCAGTGCATGCTTGAAACCTTTGAGATCTTAACTCACAGGACCAGTCCCCCACGGAAGGTACCTTCAGAACTAACATCAGCGGTCCCTCTCAGCCATAGCTCTGTGCATTCGAACCCCATCAACGCAGCAGGTTCCAGGCAGAAAAGCAGCAACCCTCAACTCTTAGCAGGGCCCATGACTCCCTCTTATTCCCTGAAGCCACCACTTCACAAGGCCAGAAGGGCCAGGACTCTGATATGTCCACACTAATTATCTTTCTGAGTGAAAATCCCCTTTGGGATTCCCCCATGGGTTGAGATGTGTCCTTCCTCCCAGGTGGGCTGCGGTGTCCCTGCTGTGGCAGGGGGCTGGCTCCGAAGGCAAGGGAGCCCTTGGGCAGGCTTGCTGTGAGTGGGGCTACGGTAGCACAGCGCTGCTCCCTGCCCTGCGGGAGGGCACGGGAACACCCACTGAGGGGGCAGTAGCTGCACCCCTTCCTCTCAAGGGCCACATGACAAGAGGTGGGCGCTCCCCTTATGCTTCACCCTCTGTTCAAAAGCAGCTCTCGATACCCTCACCCAGACTGCACGAGCAGCTGCAAAATCCAGCCTCCCCAGGGGCCTCCCGGGGCACTACAATGCAGCTGTTACCACCAGGAGGGAGCTGCTCCCAGGGAGCTCAGGCCTGGGGCAAATTTTTGTAAATGTGAGACTGCCATTCTGCTCGCACCTCTGCTGTCAGTGTGAACCTCTACTGTACAATGCTAAGACCCAGACTCTGGCAGACCCATCTAGCACACAGAGCTCCTGTGGTCTGTGCTCAGAGAGCAACACATAAGGAGTAAGGGGATTAGATTGTATTGTAGCTTGAGAGCCAGGTTTGGTAGAGTGTTAATCTCCAAGAGTATCATTGCCAAAGTCCCTTCTTAATCTAGCAGTTCAAGAGGGACAGCCTCTGTCTTAGGACCTGGGGCTAACTTATTTGATGTCACACTATAAGCAGAGCAGGTGCTGGGTTTGCAATGTATATTTGATGTCTAGTGTTGAAAAGTGAATTGATTGAAATGCTGTCAGGCTGCATTTTGAATGATTGCACTACTAATGTCACCTACAGGCATCTTGACGGACATTCTGCCTTACACAGAATACAGTAGGCTGGAAATCATCATTTGCAAATCATCACCTTTGAAAGTACAACTACCAATTCAGCTGAAAAACAGAATTGGAAACATGTTGAAGAAACATTAACCTGAGGAAGTGAGCAAATCAGAAACACCAAATATTTAGGCTCATGGATTTCTCATTATGGGAATTTTCAACCTACTGTATTTCTTCCGTGGTGTTGCATTTCAAAAACTGTATTTTGTTTGATAATATATTTCTACCACAGGAAATCTAATCAGGTTGTCTTTTTTTTTTTTTTTTTTTTTTTTTTTTTTACTGGCATTCATCCGTATGGCACTTCTTGGTCTGTTCATTTATGAAAGTAGTTTTACAAAATCTGTCACTATGTATGAGCATGACAAAATTAGTAGGAGAGCACTGGCATATTTTTGAAAGGATATGAGGATTTAACTAAATAATTGTCATTGAGATTAACGGGAAGTTGGTGTTTAAATCCAATAGTTGAGCATATAAATCACAGTTCTGACCTATATTTCCTTACCCTTGACACCAACCTGGGTTAGAGTTAGTCTTTTATTAACATTAATGACAAAGGATAGAGGCAAGCAAGGTTTCCTTATTTCCAATGCCTATTATTCTCTAAAGGTAGAATTCTGTGATAAATATTACATCAATCTGGAGATTAATTTTAGCAATGTGGCAAAAACATTGGCTAAATTGGCTCTCGGGACCAACACTCCAGAAAGAGGAAGAGGCAACACTAAGACAACGTCAATATTTCACCAGTCATCTGCTGTCGTCAGCCTAAGTTAGCTAGTTACCAGTAACAGTGAAGCCTTTCTTCAAGTCTCCTTCTGTCAAATTTTCTGAGATTTTATTTACCATGAATGTATGCTTCTGAAAAACAATAAACAACAGCAGGAAGTGGGATACCAGCTACACACTCACCTGTTTCATTTAGAAGTACTGTTTTCTCAGTTGCCAGGGTATTTATATGTATCTATATCCCAAAGACATTAGGCTCTCCTTGAGGATTACAGAACACTGCATCTTGTATAGGAGGAAATTTCAAATTCTGTATAAATTTGGCACTGCACCAGGGAAACTCTACCCCTTCCACTGACAAATGGAGACAGGGAGGCCTTTCTGAATGTGCACAAATTCACACAGCAGGTGAAAGTGCTCTGTGTCATGCCTAAACAAAACTGAAAGATTACATTTTGAAGCAGTAACTGCTTATGCAGGTGCAAAACCAAGTAGAATCAGCAATGGATTTGTTCTCAGTACCTTGACAGCCCATGCTCATGGGCCTGAGGAGAAGCCTTCAACTTTGCTGCAAGAACCTTGAGCAGAGTTGTACCACATGCGGTAGTGCAAATAGCAGCATGATGTTCAAGCAGACCCCCTTTCTCTTGAGCAGGGAATACATGAGGGGGCTGTGGAGGGGCCAGAGAAGAAAAAAAAAAAAAAGCCAAGGCTGGCTGGGAGCTTTCCTGCTGTGTAGCAAACTCATTAATGTTAAATACTAAAACGGACCCCTGTCAGGGAGCAGCAAAAGCAGAGGTTCTCCAGAGGCAGAATAAGCTAGGAAATGAGCGTAACCCATGTGCAGCCCCACATCATCTGAATGGGGCTGGGCCTGTGGTTGTGAGAGGGTCCATTGATCATTCCAGACAAGGCGAAACAAATTGGAAAGTGCAGGATCCACCCAGGAAGCCTAACCAGGACAGGGGCAGAAGGCAAAGCAACCTTGCAGGTCAGGTCTAGAGTCCACCCATGAAAACCAGCCCATAAGCCAGGGCAGCAGACAAATGGCACAGGAACCTCTACAACATGGCTTAGGGAACAGCAGGGTGCCCAAAGCTGGCCCAAAATGGGGCTCCTGGACCTGCAGGCAGGGGCTGTGGGTGGTGCTCCCAGCTGAGCCTGGTCAGGGCCATTAAAGCCCATCAGGACCCTATGCTGTGGGAGGAGATGAGAGTCTAAAGCCCTTTTTAAGCAAGAGATGCTGATGATTACTGATGCCCTAGGTTTTACCTTTCAATAAGAAATGTACACCCACTCTTATGCAGAAAGGCAGGCTTCTAGCCAACAGGAGATCAGGTGTTTCTTCAGCACCTGACATCACTTCTCACACCAGCACCTGGTCGGGCAAAAGCAGTTCTGCCAAGAGCGTGCAGGGTGGTTTTTCCTCTTACTTGTCTACTGCTAAACTGAAAAAAGCAGTTTAATGAAGTAAAGCTTAAAAATATAAATATATACAAAATGGACAAAAAACAAGCCCAGTTTTACATTTCTTATTGTTTTCATCAAATTAAGCCTTAAACCATTAGCTCCTACTAAAAATTGGGTAAAAGTCTTTCATGAGTAAACGGTAGGCTCATTAGCCTGTGTGTCAGTTGAAATGTAAACAAAATTAATGGCTTCAAAAGGAATCTTTCAATATTGAGAAATTAGCTGGCTGTCTGATTACCAAGAATCTGTATGCACATTCTTTTCTTTCACTGATCTGCTCTTTCAACATCAGGAATGGTAACACTCTGGGAACTGTTTACCTAAGATCAGCATGGTTCAAGTGTTACTTAGGATCTCAGTTAGGATTTCTTGGTTTTTAAATGTTTAGTCCTTGGGGGGAAGTGAAAATGACAGCAGGAAGAACCTGGAGGTACTAAGCACTGCTGTAGCTGGCACTTGATGACAGGAGGGGAATGAACACACCAGGCACTACATTTTATGATACAGCAAACAGGGAAGTTTGTATTAGATTGTATCAACTCTTGCTGCGCCTCGAGCACATCTGAAAGGAAAGAAACAAACTGATGAAAGTTACAGGGTACAAAAGCGAGAAAAGTGCAAGGAGGGAGGGAAGTTGGGAGCATGTGTAAAATGGCAATAAACATTCTGAAGAAAGAAGAGACTTGTCACCCCTCATGAAAACTATTGTAAGCAGTGGTTTTGCAGTTCAGATAAGAGTGTGCTCCTTCCTTCCTCCCTCACCCCCAGCCCCACCAGAGATAGTCACTTTGCCCAGGCAGGGATGGCTTCGGAGTGTGATGAACGGAGCCTCAGGTCACAGGGGTGAAGAGAGTCCTGTTCTCCAAAGGAAGGCAGGCAGCCAAGGAGGTGCATGAAGCTAGCGTGCAAGAGCCTTCTACGGATGGCTTCTTTAGAGGGGGATCCATCACATGTGTAGGCAATCTTCTCAAGAAATGCTAGGAGCCACAGATTCTTGCTTTCAGAAAGTTAACGTCATGCTGATTTAGAGCCATGAGGCTTACCTGGGCATACTGATTTGAAACCTAAGTACAAGCACTCCAATTCTGAGCACACAGATGGGGGTTAGACATGTGGAAACTGATAAGCAACTTGCTGAGTCTGTTGTAGGTAACCTTTTCCAAACCTGGATAGATGTTCCATGTGGTCAAGGTCCTGCCTTCCTGGGTAGTGTTACTGAGTGCTGAGAGCAGACCTTTATTTCCTGGTCCCATCATTTGCCATCGGTTGAATTCACAGCCAAGTAGCAGCCCATGGCAGCTCAGAAAGGCTGTACGCACTCTTCAGACAGACAATGTAGCAGATAGCTACAGCACAGTCACCATCCATACTTGCATTTGGAAATAAGTTGTTTTAGTAAAGATTCAATGACAGAAGACAATTTGCTCTCCCTTTCCTATGTGTTACCCTCTTCTCCAGTGGGTCGAAGTCCTCTCTTAAAGCTGCAGTCATCCCCGGGAAATCCTAACAGAGAAAGAGCAATGTCAGCCTTTCCTGTGTTACTTTCACGATAAAAGTGTAAAGTGGCAACACTGAGCAGGCCATGAATTCCATAGGCCAAACTATAAACACTGCAGGAATTCAAGGTCCTTGACATTTCACGGAAAGCAAAACCGTGAGACTGAGGAAAACAAGCTAAAGGCTAAGTTAAGATATGTCTACCAGCTCCTAAGAAGGATCAGTTCAAATAAGGAACTGCAGTCACAATTTCCTGCTTGATTGTCACTTTCTTCCAGTGAAGAAATAGTCTGCTACTGGCCCTTGTCAGGAACAAATTACTTTCCCTTCACTGCCAGCTCAGCTCCACACGCCCTGTGTAGAGAAGCAACACTGCAAGAAGCCAGTTTTCCCCAGAGGATATGAACTCCACAGACTGGTAATCTGTACAGATAATTTAAAGGGGTAACTTGCTCCTCTGTAGCATTCTCAGTAAACACAGGGTAGTGGAAGTTTAAATTAATTGGGAAAAAAATTGTCACGCAACTTTTTGTATAGGAATTCTCATCGATGAAAAATTTTAATCCCTTGAGAGCAAGCTTTAAGGGTTGTTAAAACAGAGTCTAAATCCAGCTGTAACAGAAATGTGATGAAACAGTCTTGGTATTTTAGCTTGTATTCTTGGACAGATCCAATCAGTACAAATACAAATAAATACTTTTTAAAATTAACATTAATTACAAAGAAAAATGTTTTGAGGCATATTAATTTAAACCTTCCAATTTGTTTGCTTTCAGTGCAGACAATATACACACTGAGAAAAAAATTCATTCTGCTCAGAACATCCTCACCTTATCCTTTCTAAAAAATGTAGGTGTATGAGAAAAAGGAAAAGCTGTCAACAGTGAGGATCCCAAATGCAAGGTACTCATGCTGGAGCACTACTCAGAGCTTATTCTATGGTGCAATCCCAAAGTCCTTACTCAGCAGCAACATTAATGGTAGTTCTGCTGAGGAGGGAGTGCCCTGCAGAGATCAGGATTTTAACTTTAAGAAACAATTTTAATAAACTGAGAACAAAGTTGTTAAACCAATGAAGTAAGCTTTAAATGCATTCCATTATCAAAAGATATTCCTCTTCTAAAGGAAATATCCTGGTTACTTGATTAGGAGGTACACTTTGGTGCCTTACTTTTCTTTATCAGGATTTGTTCAGCCTAACCGGCTCTCACACTATAGCTTTACTGTATCTATCACATTTTAGTAAGTCCAGATTTGGACAACTCTTGCCTGCTTACTCATGTTTCTGGACTTGTTCTCTCCTAGGCAAAGAGTAACTTGATCCACGCATCCTGTTGATTCTTTCAGTGTCTAAAATTAGGTCTGTGCACGCATGCTTCCTCTACCTGGCGGCGTTCTCCCGGGCTGCAGGCACTCACGCACAGGCAGGATGCAACAACTGCCCAAGTGTCGCTTTCTGAAGGATGAGAAACCAGAGATTTATACCTTTTACTTTATGTGCAGGGAAGAGAGCCCAATCCACTCTCACATTCAGCACACATGACAAGTATTATTTTGTTCAGCTAAATGCTTAAAATGATAACAGGCTTTCTGAGCGCAAGTGGTGGCATCCATCCTAACATATGATTATCCATACCCATGACTCTAGTGAGCCTAGACTTGGTAGAAATTACTTGACAGTCACAGGACTGCACAGTTGGAAAGGTTAAAGAGAATCCCCCAGCCTCCCAATTCCTCCCTTCCTTCACTCTTCTCTTCCCATGAGGATCGCCTGGGACACCCCTGCTAGAATAACATTTGTCAGAAAGCGGAAGGTAACCCAATGGGAAACATCAGTGAACCTGTGTTTACTTTATTTAGAAATGACACCCCATCCCTGTCCCCTGGGGCAAAACTTCTTTTCTAGACATGACCTCAGAGATGTGCTACACGCACCCTGCACAATTTATCACCATGCTGCCTATAATTAGGTTTGTTAACATACAGCCTAGTGCAGTCTTGTTGACTGGGAACTTAATCAAGTTACTATTGAGTTCTTGTATGCATTGCTTCGGGTGACTGTTTTACTTGTAGAATTATAGCTGCGACCAACGTGAGGAAATTAGCTCTGGACACAAGTTTTTTACTTTTTTCCCCCTACATGTGAAAATATTTAGCAAACAGTGACAATGATGGAAAACAGTAGGAAACAAAATGTTCTACATTAGTATAAAACATGAAAAATGCAGCAAGGACCCTCAGTGGTACAACATGTGTTATGCTGGCTGGCAGTCCATTAGGCTTGATAGACATTTCACTTACCTAAGTCAAATATAACAGTCTAGTATTCATTAATATAAGAAGGGGGTTGTGGAATCAAGCCTACCATCTGGTTAGAACGACAGAATAATCTACAACTCATGATTAGGTCTAAGGAGTGGAATTTCACTTTAATCTTTTTCATTGCTCGAAATTTCCATCTGCGCAGTACGGCACATCATTTTTCTTCAAGACAAATGTGCTGTTTTTCATGTTCCAAAATTAGATCAGAAGAAAACGATTAATCATGTCATGGCCTGGGAAAGGAAACAAAGCCCTGATATTTCTCTCTCTCCCCCTCTCTCTCACTAGCTCTGGCTGTTTGCAAGGTCCTTTCTTTCCCTGCCTTGATTTTCATCACAACTTTCAGAGATTCACATTGTGTTAGGCTAGGAATGTTCAGGAAACAGGAATCTTAAATAAAGACATGGCTTTGATTTGCATAGCCATTTTTATTTTTCCCTTGCATCTCCCTCCCCCCCACTTTGCCACTTCATCTTTTCCTCGTCTCTGCCTCGCTCCCTCCCTCTCCGCCCCCTACCATGTGCCCCCTGGCACAGGACGACAGATGGTGACCTGTTTGCATGTGACACCGTAACTGAATCTAAACTCAAGGAAACAAGTCACCGGGCTGCAAATTAGTGAGACCACACAACTGTCAGGTGGCAGTCCCCTTTGACAGTTGTAGGCCATTATAGGAACATTGATGTTTTCGCAGTGTGACAAAAAGGAATCCTTTTTGCAGCAGACCTGTCTGTCAGCTGGCTCTCAAGTCATAACAAATCCCTGGCACTCAGCTGAGGCTGAACATTCGCAGCGTCAGGAGGATGATAAATGACCTGCAGGGCTTTGAAGTGCCTTGGCAGTTCAGATGGGTCCGCAGTGCTGACAGAGAAATATACACAACAGCGTAACCAATAATGAGAACATTAAACATTCCTGCTTTGTGACAGGCTGACAGAAAAACCCAGCCTCACATCAATCATCTTTGGAGATATAACCTTGACAATTAGCCCCCTCTCTGATACTCAGAGTAACCTTTTTTTTTTTTTTCCTCCCCACCCCCATTCTTTTTCTTTTTTTTTTTTTTCTTCTTTTGCCTGGCTTATCTTCCATAATTTTTTTTCTTGTATGGCAGAAGGGAAAAAACAGCAGAAGGGAAAAAAAAAAAAAAGCCACATCAAAAAAGATCTTTTCCTTTTCCTCCATGCAAAAATAAAATACGCTAGGACAAAGTTTATTTGATGGACTTCCACCTATTTCCCTTTAGGAGAAAGGAATATATTTTTTGCCCTATCTACCAAAGCATCTGTCACTACAAATACTCCTAGTAGGATTTTGTTTACATTTTATGCTTATTTTGTTCCTTAGTTTTTGTTTTTTTTCCCCTTCACCAACTCTTACATTCGTATCAGTGCATTCTGCTGTCAAGCGTCTTTTCCACTTGTAAGAGTGAGATGATTAAGCAGGCAACTGTCCCCTTGTTACTGTATTCTAGGATCATTCAATAAAACAGATATAATCTCTCTTCTTTCCATAACCTTGTATTTTCTTCTTTTTGTATGTGCCTGTGCATTGGTTTGCCATTTCTTAAATCCTTTTTACAGAGCAAAAATAATCTCTGAAGGACAAATGAAAGGTGCAGCTAATCCTCCTGAAAACTGAACACTAAACACCCCTCTGGAATCATTCTCACCAAAGTGCTAGAATGAATCCTGATTTTGAGGGTGCTCTCTCTGTTCACGGGCAATTCCTCTTGCTTTACTCAGCATAGGATTGGCAGGAATTTCTCCTGGTACACACTATTTCTTGCTGATACTCTCCTGATGGCTGAGGACTTCAGGCAGTCGAGTCAACAGGAGCAGTCTGTGCTCTGTAAGAGGTGAATTAGGCTCCTGGGCACTTTCACTGCTCCTTCCCTGGAGGCTTCAGTCTCCCGAATCATTACTTGGAGCCCCACAAAGAGGTTTCAAAGGAGTTTAAACACCTTGGTGAAATAGCCTCAAACAAAAATGAGTTTCAAAATGGTGTTTATTGCAGTGGTATTCATCTAGAGGAATGCTAAAAGCCTTCTGTCATTGAAATTAGCAGCAAATCCTCTAAGGTGTGCCACATTCAGGTCTTTGTCTCCATATTCCCTAAGACAGTTCTGCTTTGCTTATGCAATGACGAACATGCACTCTTGCTCTCAAGCACAGCACAGCTCAGATACTTTGATGTTAAGTTCAGGCAGCGAAACAGATTTACACACAACCAAGCACTTGTAAATTAAAAAAAGCTGGGTTTCTAACCCTGAGGTAAAGCGTGTCCCCAAGGCCAGTTTTCCTACATATACTTTAAGGTCCCTTTGCAATGCTGGTGTAGTGGAAAGAAGATGAAAAGGAGACAAAAACCTAGGCCTTCATCACAATTATAGAAGAGCCAGCTATAGACCCAGATGACACTGCTGGAATAATTCATTCCAGAGTCTGTCAGCTGAGTCCTGCTGCTGTCAAAGTATGTCCTGTGCACATGGCCACAGCTGCTGACTTCACTGCTAGAAGAGGTCAGTGTGAAGGAGAAAAGAAAGGTATCAGAAAGAGGATCAACAGTGAGTGGCAAGCGCTGTTCAGCAATTGCATGGCCTCATATGCACTCTGATTATATTATCCCGATAAAGAGTCAAACTATGCTGTGCTGGTTTCATAAAATAGCAACAGAAGATTGGCCTTTGCAGGACTGGGAGGAGCAATTTCACTTTCAAGCAAGTACTTTCTAAGAGACCAGGCTGACAGTGCTGGACATAGAAAACTTCTCCTTGCGTCTGTTTTACTTGGCTTGTGGCTACTGACTGCCTCTGTTACAGCACACAGCTAACATACTGCGCTACCACATCGCACAGCCTACCTGGAGGAACTGGAGTCGGGCATCATGACTGGTAAATCCTGCTGAGGCTCTGGAAAACCCAGACATGGTAACAGCACAGCCCAGTGCCTGCCTGGTGCGAGCTGAGGATCCAGCAGAGCCGGGCAGTGAAGGACTGCATTCAACAGCAGGAGGCTCCTCCTTCCTTCCTCCAGGTCTGAGACCTGTTTCTTGCAACAAAGGGACATCACTCAAACTCTGGCTGGTCTGATGAAAGAATCATGAGTTAATTTGCACCACTGATTTTCAAAAGATGGATTCCTTTACTCATTAAAACTACCGCTCTGCTTGTTATGAGTCTGACTCACAGCTGGAGACCTTTTCTCACCATGATGGCCAGTACAAAGGCAAGGGCACTCCCAGCCCACATACTGCATCCGTGCAGTCCCTCAGGTACTCGTTTCACATACTTTAAGATAAGTGGCCATACCTCACTTCTTAAATTCCAAGGTACATCAGTTCCAGGCCTGCCAGCCAGGCTGGCTGATGTTATCCCTTCTGCTGACAGGAGCACAAAGTGGGGAGCCAGAACCTGCGTGACACACTCATAGAGCCACAGGCCTGCCACAGGCAGGCTTTGGTGAAAGCAGGTAAGACTTTCAATCCCTGATCATTGAAGTCTCAGAAAGTATATCCTCCCACTCTACTCCAGTATGATGCTTTATGGCCTCTTCTGCAGCATCACCAGTAGCTGTGTTTGGTTACTGGGTGTTGATGATTGAATCTATAAAACATCTTGGGAAGAAAAATGTGTAGAGTAAATGAACACTTTCCTCCCAGCAGCTTTCTTCCACCTGCCAAACAGCGGAAGAGGACAGACTGCTTTCAGTACTTCTCAATGAAGAGAGGGATCAGAAGCTCCCCCTTTGTCACTGGCAGGGACCAGGCAGAGAGCCCGTGCTTTTTGCAGCTAATATTATGGAGTTTATACTGTAGAACACCAAAGCTTTGGGAGTCGATTGATGCATTCAGATCCCACCCTAACAAGACTGCCAGTGGAAAGAAAAGATGACTTATACCATGTGCTGAGAAAGAAACTGAGGCAGAATGCAACTACTTGTTTTCTTCTGCCCATGTTGGAGGACCGAGCAAACATCCAGCATGCCCAAACATCTGAGAGGCCCCGAAAGCAGACCGTGGCATAAACCAGTCAGTCATCATGAAGGCTACAGAAAGGATGACTCTGGAGAAGCCATTTGGCTCCTACGTTAGATGAGGAGGCCATCATTTTTTTTTTTGCCTTTTTGATGAAGTCTTTAAGAACCAAATCATGCTTGATCTATACAAAACTAATCAGATCTCCTGGACCCCATAATTCTCACTGTGACATATTGTTCGGTGCATGGCCTTGAGTTAATCACCACTCTCTGCCTCAGTTTCCTCACAAACAGGAATGGATGCATTCAAATTATACTCACCTGAGAGACGTGCTGTAAAACTTAATTAAGCCTTGAAAAGCACTCTGCAATTGTGAGATGAAAAGGTGCCATTAAAGGCTTCAAGTATTATATTTCACTAAGACTCTCAGAAATATTTTGGATGGAGTTAAAGAGAGAAAATAAAAGGGGAATAAATCATAAACATTGCAGCATAAACGCTGCCCGCCCCTTCTTATCTGTTACTCACAAGGCATATAGATTACATCTAAATAATCCTTTGTATGAGAAACTGTCCATACATTTGCACGCAAGATGTAAGGACAATGCTGGTTTTATATGAAAGGGAATATACATGTTTCCTTGCACACACTCAGTGAAGTTAAAAGGGTTAATAAAATATAAGTTGAGATCAAAAGAAATCTGAGGTGACATTTTGGCCTTGAGGCCTTCTCTTGGCTGTGGGAAAACAAAACAAGGCTGCTCTGTAACCTACAACTGGAGCACAATTAGTCGTGTTTTCAGATGGCATGTATTTTTGTAGGTTAAATCTGTATAGATATGAGCATATGCACTGAAAGCACCATGAATTTAGCTTTTCCAGTGGAAAATTATTAACAGTGTTAAGCATGGAGACAAGCTGAGAAAATTCAAAGTTATGTAATTAGAAGATTATACCCGCCCAGATCAGAACCAGATAAAACATTAAAATCATCATCATCATAAAATGCACTCAGAAGGGAAGGGCTTGGTGCACGTGTGTGCAGCTGCAGTGTCATGCACACATCCTGAGGACAATTGGAGGCACTTGGCTTTTCATCTTTTGACTGGAGACCTCTGCAAGACCTATGCGTTACAGCACGAAGAACCACACACTCTATCAAACCTTGTTATTTACATAACACATGGCAGGGAGCGGTTATAGAATAAATCAATACTTTGTGATATTTGTTACAAGCCACATGGCACAGCTGAGCATTTCTAAGGCCTTACCCAAGGTCTGGCTTAAAGGGAGCTTGTTACAGCCACATTAAAATTACCTAATAAGTGAGGTTCCCAGACAACTCCACTGAGCCTTTTTTTTAAAAACAAACAAACAAACAAACAAAAAAAAACCAGACTGTAGCCTAGTGAGGGCAAAGCTTTCATTTACAGCTAGGGTCCTGTTCTGTCCCTCTCCAAGAAGAACTCTCTTTTTGTGTGAACTACAAGCTGATCTTTCCCTGCTGGCCTCCTCTCCGATAAGCCTGATTCCTAAGCATAGTTGTGGTTATGGCTGTGGGTGATCCCTCCAGATTCAGTGAGATGCTTAATAAAAAAAATCTAATTGTTCACTACTGAGACTGAGACTCTGCATATCCACACCCCTGCATAGGGATAGCAGTGCAGCTGCCAAGTGGGATACTGATTCAGTTTTTCCCTTACATCCCTGGGTTTGGAGGCTCTATGTGAAAGTGGAATTTCCAGAGGATGAAGGGAAGCACCTCTCTCTCTTTGTTGGGAATATGAAGAACTTAGACACCTACCTCATAAGTGCAAGTTAGCTGCCTAAAGTTTGACAATGTAAGAAAACTAATGCAGAATGCTCTATACAAAAGGATGTGGACATTGGGAAAAACTCCCATACAGACTGTCAGAGCTGATACTGATACAATCTAAGCATCACTTTCCTCTCTTCCATCACTTAGAAATTAGACTTTTGTTTAAAAACACCATCAGAGAACCCAAGCAATCTCTCCAGTTTCAGGGTGCTAAAGCATATTCATTAAAATGTCCAGTTTGGAGAAGGCAACATTTTAGAGCACTAACAATACTTAAAATACAACATTTACAGTTCTACAGGCCAGAATGGCTGAACAAGTGACAACACTCAACAAGCTTGAAATTCACTGGGATAAGGCCCATGCTTTCCCTTCATATTAGCTCAGCACTTAGCACCTGCTGCATGGTTAGTCCTAATAAAGTATCTAAAATACAACATACCAGTAATTGAAAAGTATGATCCTTGATACAGTGGATACAGTTGTTACATAATTGGAAAAATTATCTAAAAGCCACTGAGCAAAAACTCATCTCAGAATGCAAGACATAACGTGTTGTATAAAAAGAAAAGCAGTAAGCAAAGCGTCTTGTTCTGTTCTTTCTTACCTAATAAGAACGTAGGCAATCTCAGACAGAGGGAGGAGCAACCAATTCATGAAGACTTGTCAGGCCAGCAAGGAATCTCCACTGAAGCCAAGTACAGGATGGAGTAACCTGCATGAACTGTGAGGTTGCAAGAAACAGTAACAAACAGGTTGTATTAGGAACTTGCAAGAAAAACTCTTCTTAACTGTGGAAAAGCTAAATTTATAAAAATGGAATTGATGTACGATATTTACACGTTAGTAAATCATTTAATGGAAAGTCAACTGAAATATTCAACTATGCTTATTTAGATGCTACCAGAAAACTAGGTCTAAAAACTTTAAAAATTCAGCCTTTTCTTTACTACTTTTCTTAGAGTTCATACATTAGTCATCTGCTGCCTCAGCAGTATCAATGATTTTTCTTTTTTTTTTTTTTGTCTTGCAGCTTTCTTACTGCCTTTGTTTCAATGGACATTTTGATTATTCTTCTCTTTTCATGTCTTTCCTTCTCAGCCCCTTGATTTCCAGTTATTATAAATCAAGTTCAAAACACCATTTTAAAGCACTGCAAAAACTTGGACCTCTTCCTTTACTACTTTTTCTCATTAATCCCACTCCTTAAAAGAAATACCAGTCTTGTTTGGACCATCTGAGTATTCTTTTCCTACCACAGTCTTTATTTTTCATCTATGTCATGAAATATGTTTATGACAGCTTTGAATTCACTTTTGCTAGAGGCTTCCCACAGAAAACTCAAAAACTCATACATTCAGTCGTACAACCATGCCCCCACTCCCAAACTATTTATACTATTTCTCATGTTTGAGATGTCTGTAGCCTAAGTTTTTCAGAGCAAAGAAAGCATTAATTGTCCATAATTTCTATTGAGTGGTCCTGTATACTTCTGTAGTGTCATATACATTAAACATATAACAAACCCACTCGCAAATAAATGCTTTTAGGGAACTGCCCATTGGAAAATTTGTAGGGACTGTGCTAAATTCAGTTTTTAATATTTCATTAATATTTTAAAACCACTGATCAGGTGATACAAAGAGCCGAGACAATAATTAAATTTGCAGATGATACTAAATTAGGAAGTGCTGCAAACATAAGTGAAGACAGAGAAACAACACAGAGTACCTAAGAAAGCTTAGAAATAAGAGCAGGAAATAACAAAATGAAATTCATCTGAGAAACATGCAAAGGTACAGTACATCTGGGGGAAATATTTCAAAATTAAATACCAAAAGTAATCCGATCTTGTGGTTCAAGGTGTAAACTGATTGCCACAGCTGAAATAATCCTCTCAACCCTCCTGCTCAGCAATATGTAACTGGCAAGGTACATTATGAAGGGTTTTGAAAGATCAGGCACAAGTTATTTTTGGAGGCAGGATGTTGAAGAGGAGACCTGTCTCTTACAGAAAATGCTCTGCAACATGTTATTTGGGGAAATAGCCAGGCACATTGACGGCACATTCCCACTCTTGGGCAAGCAAAATATTTGCCTACTTCTCCTTTCACACCCAACAGTTACCTTCATCCTCCTGCTGTTATGCCTACTGACAATTCAGCGCTGACAGGCTAGGCAGAGACATGGTGGCAGTGGCACTAGTGGGTTAGAAAAAGTTGACAAGAACTGGGGACAGGGACGGCAGGCTGGCTAGAGGATGAGATATCGGGGCTCTTTGCATTCCCAACCTCTGAGAAACTGCCTGAGCTACTTTTCAGTCTCAGCGGCCACAGGGACTGCTATACAAGACAAGCAGTAATGTTGTCAGAAGCACAGAACCAGATATTCAGTTGATGTCAGTCACGGTTTTTCTGCTGACTTCAAAGAGAATAGCAAATTTAATGTGAGTTTGCAGTGAAATAGGATATTGAAATGCTTCACTGCAGCTTGGTTTTCCATCCTCCGGCTCACCACAATCAGGAACTAGGGAAGAGATGAGGCTTTGTACAGCATTAATAAAACCACAGCAAATACATCACAAGGCTTTGGCCCTCGAATGCCATCAACTCATAGAGAAGCTGGAAAGAGTTGAATGGAAATCAATAACAAAGAAGGATCTCAGACAGATGGACTTTGAAGAAAGTTACTATCGTCTTTTGTTACATGTGAAACAAAAGACAAGAAATGTCATTAAAATAAATAAATTAATGATATCCCTATAGCAAACCAGTCTCTCCCTCCCACTGCTTCAGAGCAGAACTTCTACCTAGGAATTAGCTTTCTACTACACATTTAAATAAACAGCACATATATCCTCATACATTCTCTGCCCTTTTCTTCCTAGATAAACAATCTGAACAGGAATGAAATTAGACACTGAGATGAGTCATTGGTTTCACCACTCATTCAGATCTGTTCATTGTCTAACCCCACCACCACGTTCAGCTGATTCAATTTATTATGAAATTTCAGAGGTGTGAATGGCTGGATGATAACTTAAGGACCCTTTGCAGTTGGATTTCCTCCCATCACTGAGGCTGTGGTATGGTTCCTCACAGGCCAAGAACAGGATTTCATAGAAATTAAATTGGGACTGGATATCTCTCCAGAAAGATTTGATGTACCTTAAACAGCACACCATACATTTTTTCAGGAACTTTTTTGAGTCAAATTTGCAGTTTGTGTCAAGCTAAGTTGACAGCCTTTTCTTCCATCTGATTAGTCTGAAGCAAGTAGTCTCCCGTGGTGCAGCTATCCTTACGAAGCCATACTGACACACGTTGAAATGTCCGTTCCATCCTGGTCTCATGGAAATTAGCTTTCTGACAGTATTTCTGAAAGCAAATGGAAAGGAACAAAAAGGAAAAAACAAATTTTCTGAATTATTTCATTACAACTGTTGTCATCTTCTCACACCAGAGTGGGTTGGAAGCTCCATGGAGAATTTCTCAGTGGGACTGAAAGCATCTAATGAAGAGACTGTTAACATGTAGGTAGAACAGGGGTAAGGATGGGCTCTGGTAAAGACCAATACTAGGACTTTAAGTTAGTTGGTCTGTTCCTAACTATGCCACATACTTCCTGAATAAACCCAAATAAATCACTTTATATGTACCTTAATTCCAGATCTGTGCAGTTAGAACTTTCTCAGCTATGCCGATTCACGCTGCAAGCTGTGTGTAGCCAGTGCATCTCACAACAGGAGACAGACTTTGAATGGAGGAGAGAAGGGATTTCCAAAGCAGACAAGACTATTGCAGGCAACTGGCACTGTCACGTCTCATTATACATGTACGAGTATGTCTATAAAATCTTCTGCAACCAGAAGAGGGAAAATATCAGTGGTTTGCAACCTCTGGACCAACAATTCATTATGAATCACTTTGGGTGGGCTGAACTCGCATTCAATCATCAAAACCTATGCAGAGGTTATGGGTAGCACCATTATGCACAGTCAAGTAGCTTTGGCTCTCTCTGGCTTGCAGGTTTTCCAGCAGTCATGAACCCCCACCCTCCACAAGCTCTTTATAGTTGGGCATGAAGATGGAAATGCAATTGTGATATAATGGAGGGTGGTGCTTGATGCTATCAGGGCTTTTAATATTAGTCTCATTGCTGCAGGGTCTGAGCACTTCCAGCTCCAGTTTGGTGCTGGCATAATCCAACTGTCTGATAAAGAGACCTGCAGGCAAAGTTGTGGTTATGAAACCTGAGATGAGCAGATCTTCTATCTGTAAAATGAGCTAATTAAAAATTAATTTAAACATAGTCTGTATAAAGTGCTGAAGCATATGATGTGGGGTATAATCCTATGCTAGATTTGACAATCCACAACTGCTACTGTGTATTCAGTGTCTATGGACAAAATTGCATGCTCCTTCTGCCAGACTTCATTGAAAATTTTGCCTGAGAACTTGAGGATCTGACTCAAGGATGCAGACTGAATGGTTAGCCCAGGTGGTGATGTGCAGAGATAAGAGCTCAAATCTAGAGGTTGTTTGGCTGCATTTGCACAACCATGCTGCTCTCGGACTGAGAGACGTTCTACAAAGTGAGCATGGATACATCTGCTGTCCTTCTCTGCCATTCCTGGTTCCAGACTGCTCATGCTGAGCCAGCTTGGGTCCTTCAGCACTTACAGCATTGATATACCCCTGAGGTATTTTGTCTGCAAGGCATGGAGGCCTCTGGGAGCCATGTGGAAAGCTAAAGGCAAGCTCAGATTGCATTCCTCTGCCAGCAAGTCTCAGTTGCAGTACAGACATAGATGAGGTGTCTGGAGCAATGAAAGCAGAAATCACTGTGGTAGGCGTGCACTGAGGAAGTCATGCAAATGCTTTTTGGACAGCCACCTACCACAAGGCACAATTGAGCTCTGCCCTAAATCAGGTACTAATTTTCTACTGCAGAGACATACAGACTAATGAATTGTCCTGTCTCTGGTCCTATAGCAGCCAGGCCAAAGCTATGACATGATTTTATGGTACTGCTTGAAGAGTGAACTAGAGGTGTTCCCTTGCTTGTCTGTTTCTTAACAAGATATTGAAATAGCTTAGACTAAACACATACGGCAATGGACTTGTGTTTTGGTTCGAGTGAGGACAACTGTGTGGTTGCCTTTGGCTTGGGCTTGGAGACTGAAAGCAATATAAATATGAGTTCAGCTGTATAAAGTAAGATAGGAATAAAAGGATTGCTTCTGAATATACAAACTCAGTGTGATAATTTTTGAATGTGGAAACAAACACTATAACTGATGTTTCACATAGCATAGGTATGTTGGTAATTTGTTTACTATATTAGTAAATAAAACATTTTCCCTGTTGCTCAATAAATGGGTTAATTAATTGTGTGGAGATATATCCTAGAGACACAATTAGGTAAAAATTACATATGGCTACACTTTTATGGTGTTACCAGCTACAGAATGCCTATGACTCTTGATAGGAGTAGCCTCAAACAGTCCGAGCACAACAGAACAGCACTCGTGAAATAATATCCTATGTTTTACATATTCAGGAAACTTTCTCAAACAGCACAAACACATCTGGCCATCACTCACCATCATCAATCTGCCAGTGTTCCCAAAGCAGGAAAGACACGGAGGCACCAGGACGCTTTCTGTGTTGCAGTAGAAGAGCCCAGGGATGGTAACTCTGACTCCTTTGGGCCAAAAAAGTAATCACAAACAAGAGGTACCATGCCCTGCCTGAGATGCACTGTATCTAATTTGAGAAATAACCTTCCATTATCCTCTTGAAGACAAACTAGTAAGAAATCAACATAAAAGAAACCCACATTTAATTCACTGACTCTAGCCAGCTACTGTGTATTGCTCATGGAAGCTCACAAAGTGAGCTGGTTCCAATGAAAAGGAACGTCTGTGCATGTCCACAGCTGTACTGTCAGCAAGCTACCTTTGTTCTGTGCTGCCTGCAATGACTTTTCATAAAATTTCAAACCAGGTTCATTTCTTATTTTCTCTTCCCAGCATACTTACACATGAAGAGAGGATGAGGATCACAGTTATCAGTTATGGCCCTCTGTCCCTGCAGGGCTCTCCATAACAAGGCTAGAGTTCATCTGTACAAGAGGTGGGATCTCCTGTGGGCTGTTCGTGACTTCATTATGAAATGAAGAACAATCATCCGAAAGAGCTAAATAACTGCAAAACTTAGCCTCTTCTGCTCTATGCACATAGTGCATCTCTTTGACCTTGCTTGCTCTGACATAAAATGGAATGACACATAGATGATTAATTAGAGAGATGACCACATTACAAGAACTTATACAGAGCGGAATATATATGAAGAGATTGAATAAAACAAACTTCCTCACCCCTTCCCCATGTGTATATGCCAAAGATTTGGTGGCTCCTGACAGTGAGCTTAACATTTACCAGACAAGATGTTTGGTGCCTTCCCTGTTGGGGCTGATCAAATTTGTGATGGTTTTCTGTCACAAAAGAGAAGCAATGTATTTACTGTTGAGCACATAAATATACGTTAAAAAAGAAAAAAATCCTCTTGGTCATAAGAAGAAAGCAATCCTACCACGTCCTGCTCCAACCTGTACCTCACACATCAGACCTCTGTTTTGCTTTATTTTTACTTATCACACGTATCCTTGCTGCCAACTTTATACACAGAGAGATTTTACTTTTGAACATCTTTTGAACATTTTGAAGTTTTTGAACATCTGAGTGAATTTTCAGACAATGCTGAATAATTCCCCAGGAGCTGTTTGGAGTTGCCCTACAGTCCAAACTGTTGAACACAGAGGCTTACCACAACTGCTTCCCACAAGGAATGAACAGAACAAGGCTCCTGTGGCAGTGTAATCAACTCACGCACAGGAATCATTTTGAAGATCCATAATTCAACTGCTACAAATGGAATTATGGAATTTCCCTATATTCCTTTTTTTTTTTTTTCAGTTTCATTAGGAAGGGGAGAGTAAAGCTACCTCATGAGTGGAAGATTTTAAAAGCAGCATTATTTTATATTTTATGTTATTATTTTTAATTTTAATTTGCTGTAGTTAGGGACTCAGTAGCCAAATCCTGTGTAGGGGTCCACGCAGCAAGGCTTTATTATGCTGCCCTTTTCCATATTATGGGAATATTATATTATGCTGCCCCTTTCCTATATAATTTTATTTTATTTTCACCTGCTGAAGAAGCCACCTAACAAACAAACTGAGCCCTAAACAGAACGTATGGATGCAGCTACAGTAAGGTTGTGCTTTCATGGCCAGCTTCATCTAGCTGAACTGTGAAATGCTGCTGAAGGGACAGATCCCTCCTTTCCACCTTTCCTCCCCCTCGCCTGCCTCTCCTGCACCCTGTGTGTCAGCACGCGTGGTTGCACACCTCAGCAGTCCCCCAGATCTGTTCTCCATGCAGCTGCCTGCACATCTGGAGGAGTGCTGCTGCTGCGGACAGACACTCACCCTTTCACCACCTTTTCAGCAGTTTAGAAACAGATTAGCCTTTGGCTGATACAAAACTATCCCTGAGTATCACCCCTTTTTGGTGACAGAAGTAAACAAAAAGCCAAGAAGTTCCCATGTAATTTGCTGTGCAACAAATCACATTACTGATAAAGAGTAAGAATTTGGGATACCTGCCTTTATGATAACATGGTCATTCTTAATACTAAACGGCAATGGATAGAAGACAGAAAAATGTTTGCTTCAAGAGATGGGACAATAAATAGGAAAATCAAACCAAGTGAAATGACAGTCTAAGAGCAGGTTTTGTGGACAGAGAACTGCAAGGCTTAAACATTCATTTTTCATTACTTTCTCATCTTCATCTCAGAGAACACTACTTCCAAAACAATATTTAATATTGGTGTCACGCTAATTAGTACTACATGAGAAGCTGACTTAGGAGGCAGATCTAAACCAAATGGTGGCAAGGCAATACACTAGCAGCTTCAGCAGGATTTGGATTAAGCTTTTAATATTTGTTTCTTCCTGTTATGCGTCTCTCACTCTCTGCTAACTCCCAAGGGGAGACTGCAGAAAAACTCCAAGATGTGGAAAAAGAAAAATCTATAGAGCTGCAGAATGAAAAGTGCCAAACCAACTTTTTTTTAGAAACAGAAAATCTTATTATTGTGGGAAAAGAGTAATTAAAATCCTTTTCAGAGAAGGAATTAAATAATAGGAGGAAAAGGGACAGCTTCCTCTACAGCAGTTAGCACTATCCATTATCAGTGCCAAGATATCAGATTAGATAGATCACCACTCTGATCATGACTGGCGACTTCTATCCTACTCATTGCCCTACCCATCATCACGGGTAGAATGGTGCTTCAGCAAGAAAGTCTTGCAGGAAAGCAGGAACACAGTGCTCTGCTCTGCAGCAGGACATACAGGAGTAGTTCCCATCGCTGTCAGAAAGAGCTGCATGAATACCTGCTTCCAGGAAAGCTGAGGTGAGAGCATGTAGAACGCAACTACAGAAAGTTTAAGTCAACGGGTTTGGAAAATTGGCAAAGACACTGCAGACAGACAACCCAAGGTTTGCACGGCAGCTCCAGGACTGGTATAAATCAGATGAGCACCAGTCAGCTCAAGGGAACCTGCCAATACACAACAGATGAACACCCACTCATTCGCAATACTCCTCTGACTCTTGATATCTGAACCACTTGGATCTCCATCAGCTTCCTAATGCTTCCTCCAGGCCAGGAAGAAGGTGAAAACAGTGTCTGCAAAACACTGTGACGTTCACAGTGCAAAGAAAAATAAAATCACATTTGATCATGAAAACTGATCCTCCATTTTCATACAACACTGAAGACAGGAAGAGACAATGTAAGAATAAGAAACTTTGTCCTGTTTTTTCACACCCCCGCACTCTGAGTGCTTTCCTACTGCTGACAGAAATGAAAATCAGGCCTGGATGAACCAAGTGCAGATACCCAGAGGCACCAGAGCAGTACTGGGCCCCTCCCAATACCACACTGCAGTTCAAAGCTGTGAAAGGCTGCAGAACTCCCACCGTGCTGCAGTTCAGCTCCCCACCCAAAAAGCCATATACCTGGCAGCGTAATCTCCTCAACATGTTTCTGCTATGACAAAAAGCTCAGATCTTCTCTGCCTTCTGCCCTTATAGTCACATACTGCTGTTACTGTGCACATACGATGAGCATCTCTGCTCCTCCTGCCCACTGTGCCTCCAGATGCAGGTGTCAGACAAAGCTCTTTTTGCTGAGCTTTACTGACTGCTTCTGCCCCAGCTCACCCATTACACGTTTACCCTGGTGGTTGCCTTTCTAGACAACAAGACTGTCTTGAGAATTTTTTGAGACAATGGGCTCAGTGGCAAATGGGGACCTTGGTCAGACTTTATGTGGTGTCGCTCCATGCATGTGTAACAAGTCTACTGTGCACATATAAATTAAAAAAAAAAAAAAAAAAAAAAAAAAAAAAAGCCTTTTCAAAATACAGCAGGATTTCATCCAAGGTTGGGAAGTTCAATAGTTCAATCCTTACCATACTAAGGTCTCAGATACCTAGAACATGGATTTAGCCAGTATATTACAAACAGCATAAGATAGGTCCAAGTAGTGAGACCTGACTCTGTTAATAATCAGCATCCAAAACAAATGGAATTGCCAACCTGTTACAGAAAGTTGGGCAGGTCCCATACTTTCTTTAGAGAGTTGAATTTTACAGTATTTCAGGGCTGATGGTGAGAGGGCTCAAATACAGAGTTCAAGGTTTCATTTGACATATCCTCAGTAAAACTATCATGGTTCCCTAACCCCAGTGCTTTCCCAAGATGCTGCTCTGGTGTGTGCTGAAGGGCTGGGAGGAGAAAGGAGTGGAGGAGGAGAAAGAATTTCCTCATTCTTTCTTACTGCTCTTCCTGTTTTCATGACTGTGTATTCAGAGGATTGCCTTTCCACAAGCAAACAGCCAGAGACAAGCTCACCCCAAATGTATGTTCTCTCATGTTTCAGGCACTTGCTCTCTGTTCTTGCTGAATGTTTAGTTACAGCATGAAAAATGGATATGTGGAATGAAGACATTTCCCCTTTGACTAGCACATTTGCAGAAGGTATGTCAAGGATCTGAGGCAAGGGGTATGGGCAAGCTTTCAAGAAAGTTTTTCCCCCCCTTCTCCTTTGCTTGCTTATTGGAAGAGCAATAAATATCAAGCAGACAGGCCCTTCTCACAGTTACAAAGCCTACCTGTAACTGAGCTGGATAATTAGCAGCCTTGAAGATGATATATGACTTTCATTACCCTTTGGGACTGGAGACTAAATGAGGACAGAGCTAATTGCCGTGCAAAGCAGTTTGGCATGAATGAGAAAAATGCAGGCGCTGTCTCCTGCCAAAAAAGGGCCCTATTGCTGCTCTGATCTCATGGCTGGTTTTTGCCGCAGGAGTTCACTTGGTGTCCATAAATCATGGTCTGCTTACAGCTGAAACTGCACTGAGTCATCAACATGCAATAAGCTGAGTGACAGATTCCAGCCTGACTACATTAGAACTTCAAACTTATTCCTCCCCCCCCAACACTACCCATACTTAACAGAAAATTAAACCCAGACTACACAGACATGAAGGCTGTGAGAAACACAAGGCTTGTTTACTTGACAATAGTTTTTTAAGACTAATGTTTCCAGGAAATAGCATCATACGTTTTGAAAGGGAGAGGGCCACGAGTACTGAATTTCTAAAATGACCCACTGCTATAGCTTTTGGTTTGTCCTTCCCCATATAATTGCTGATTAAAATGTATTACCCTCCTTTAATGATCTAAAGTGGCACTTTGTCATCTTAGTTCTCACGGAGATAGATTTAGTCAGCTATCTGAGAAAATATTTTGCTCTTCTTTAAAATTAGGCCAGAAGAACCTGAAATCTGATTGCAAATCTGCTTTCAAAGTGACCTGGGGCACATTAACATCCATCTTGTGCCCTTAAGAAATGTGGGCTTCTGGGGAATCTAAACCATCAGTGCAAAAGACAGTCCTTGAAGATACTCTTTTGCTCTCCCCATTCTGTTTCACATAAGATTTTTTTGCTTTTCCCTAAAGGTACCTTAGGTCTATTTTTTTTAATGGGAGAGATTGTGCTGAATTTGCAATATGGTATCCTGTCAGATCCTAATCAATTAGCCCACATCAGCTCAGTATAAGGCAGATACCAATTTAACTCACAGAGCTAAGCCTTCTGATTTTCTCTAAGGGCAGTCACATAATTCATTCTTTGTAGTGCCAAATTATATTTGACATTTAATTTAAAACTCAAGGTACCATAATGCAAAATCTCACTAAAAATAATGGTGATAAAGCAGAGGAACATTTCATTTGACAGTGAGGATTTTTTCAGCTTATTTATGCACCCAAACTTTCCCCTCCTCCACTTTCCAAAGCCCCCAGACTCACCACTGCTGGTTATCCAGGCGCTTGCAGACAATGTTAGGCTCTACAGGTGCTCACATACTGTAAAGGGGCACTTGAAGGTGAAGCAAGAAAGCTTCTGGTGAGTTCTGGTGAGAGAGCGCTCCTCTCCACAAAGATACGAGCTCAAAGACAACTCGTGTATTACTGCTGCTGTTGCTAGTAGAAAGCAATATTTCAGTAGTGTGGCTGGGCTAACTGGAAGAGTTGCTTGTTCCCTGAACCAGGCAAAAGGGAGTCAGCCTGAAAAGGCTGTTTTTTTGTTTGTTTGTTTTTCTTTAGAAGATTCAATACAAAAAATGCCCATTTAATGGCTTCATTTGCATTCTCTGCTATGCCATGCAGCAACTCCATTCACAGCCACCTGGCACAATGGAAGCCTGTTGGTCCATAAAGCATGTCCATGCTGCGGTAATACAATTTTATGCATGGACAATAATAATAAGAAGAAAACCAACGAGTTCTCCTCCATTCTTGAAATAACGTGCAACACACTGCAAACCTTTGGAGTTCTAGCCATGGGCTCAGTCAGCACTTTCAGCAGGTGAACAGTCAAACTCTAATATAAACACTAGCTTGCTAAAAAATGCACCCATCTCTGTCAAGGTGAGTTGCTCACAAGGACCAACTATTGCTGCTGGCATTGTGCAAAATGCTAAGAAGCCAGCGACTTGTCTGGCTAATCCAGACCAGCTCTGTGGGAAGAGAGTAATGGATAACTGTAGGCTCTGCTTTGTTGAGCCAATGCCATAGAGCAATATGCAAAATAGGTTGGTAGCACAATCTGAGAGTGATTCAACTTATGTCCTGTTGAAGACCAGCTACTACTTTGCAATAAAAAGAAACAAATGTCTAATACTCTCATCCTTCATAGGCAGATTCTCTTGGGCGGAAAAAAATCATCACTGGTCCAAACATACTTCTCAACATAAAATGGATGACTTGAATTCAGGGACTTTAGGCCTTTTTGTGGATTTCAGTCCTTTATTAAGATGAATACAGTCCAGGACTGAACTCTGGTATTTTTGGAGTGAGTATGTAGGCCTCAGGTTAGGCATTCTTGCCTTATTTCACATTTGCATGTAGGTGCATGCATATGCTACTGGGAGCTAAGTTCAAAATCTTCCACATTTGATCAGGTTTTGCTCCATTTATTTTAGTACTTGATGCATTATTATATTATTATAGAATACACAGGGTGCTATCTGGCATATGAAATATGAACATTAAATAAAGTTGCTGTGTACCAGAGAGAGAGAGTACACTATCAGCGTACTTGGAAACAAAATAAGCTATATTTGATGTTGATGCAGTGTGCCTATGTGATAAGTTTAAATTAGTAAAGTGATGGCATTACACCGCTGTAGATTTTCCTACATTCCATTAAATGTCATTGTAAAATACAAAACACAAAACCAAAAACTTCTGCAAAAGCAATGTTTCAGCATTACATAACACAGAGGACTTTTTTTTTTTTTTTTTTTTGGCATATGTCCTATAATTCAGCTCTTTGAGACATCCTGAGCTGAGGCTGTATCAAGAACTTTGTTGCCAGTAGTAAGGATTCTGTTTTTTAATTACAAAGGACAAGCTTACCGTTCATGAAACCAGATAATTACTTTCTAAATCTAATTATACTTTGGCTTTTGTGGCATCCTGTGGCAATGAGTTCCACAGTTTACTAATGCTTTGTGTGTGTGTGTGTGCGCGCGTGTGAGAGAGTGAGCACTGACACTTGCTTAAACACTGTTAGCATAAGAAATAGAGAATAGTTGTTTCCTATACTTTTTCATACAATTTAAGATTCTACCAACTGGAATTACACAGCCATCAGACCTCTTTTCTAAGCTCATTCTACTTACCCTCTTTTCATATGGGAACCATTCCAGAAATCGGCTCACTGCTATTGGCATTTCCTTACCTTTTTTAAATCTTGAAAGGTCTTTATGAGTTGAGGACAAGTGACACACATCATTTTCAAGATGTGAACATGTCAGAGATTTGTGTCACACACTTTACAGTCGGCATTGTCCCAGAAGTTTTTTGTTTTTTTTTTTCAATTGTGAATCTAGGAAGATATACAAAAGTAAAAAATCTATAGCTGTTCACCAACTAATATCTGTATTTTGACACACAAAAACATACATGCACAAAATCTTCAGAGCATTTCCAGAAAGTGAAGATTTTGCATCATCTTCTTAAGAAAATTCACCTCAGTAAGTATTGTTTCAGGATAGTTTGAATGTTTTCAGAAAGGAAATTATGTAAGTACTAATGTAACTATTACACTAAGGAAACTGGCTTAGCTGAATGGCCATGTAGGTAGCCTATTTACATCAGCAAGGTTTTACTGTTGTGTAGACAGAAGCTTTAAAAACACTGAATAGTGTAAAACAGTACTAAAAGATACAGTGAGTAAATATGCAGATTGAAAAAAACAACACATTGTACCATGAAGAATCTTTACATGGAAGTAAAGAGATAAATTCATTGACTGAGATTTCAGACCCTCGATACCTAGGTTGGCTCAAACTGCTGAGAACTTTGGTGCTTCCACTGAAATATATGTAAATATGAACATAAGTCTAACATTTAAATGTTTCTTCTTTTTGAAGGCCTTATCCTTAATCTCTTTTCATATACAGGATTTATCATATTGCTTTAATAAGGGATGTATTAAATATCAGGAACTGACTCAGAGCCCTTGCTTTCAGTAAGGAAGCTGCTTTTTAATTACACTGTGCACAAACATCAGCAATAAACTCCCTCTTATAAATACAAACAGAAAACTAAATCATGGTGGGAAGCCAGAAGAACTGGAATGCACAGAGATATTGAAAGAGAGAAGATAGAAATGATCTCATGGCATTTAAACAGTCTAATTTCTGAAGAAAATTCTTCTTCAATTTACACTGATGTAAAGGAGCTCAGAAATTAGCTTGTTTACTCCTCATTTAAAATACTCCCAGACAAATGGATTATGTTGTGTTTTTTTTTTTTTTTTTTTTTTTGAATTCTTTATGATACGGGATTCTACAATTAATAGCACAGACACATTTGTCACCATTCTTAATCACAGATATTTGTGCAAAGATTTCAGCAAGCTCTATGCTGTTCTAATTTAAACTCATTTAAATCCTGCACAGCTCTGTTGTAGAATTAACTCTACAGAATTTAAGCCTGTTTTTGACCACAACTGTGGGTTGTTTTCATACCTGTATCAAGAAGCATTTTCCAAAGCATAAGCAGCAAATGCTTAGAACAGTTTGAATTCACAAGTTAGTCACTGTCCATCCAATCTGAGGAACCGTAGCATCTCTCATTCAACATGGATTGATCAAAATACTTCTGGAATTCCAGCACCACCATATTCCAAGTCCCACAGGAAGCTATAATTCACTTTTCAAAATGGATAGCAGGAGTTGCTGCTGGGTCCACATGCAGTAAAAATCAATCCCCTCACCAATAATATTAAAATCAAAATTGACAGGTAACAAAATATATTAAAAAAAAAATAAAAATAAAAATATTACTATCACTTTGTAGTTGAATCCAAATTTATCCAGGCTTATTATGGAACTTGTATCACAAAACCATTTTGCTCAGTGAATAGTAAACACAGCCTGACCAGCAGCCTACTGAATTCAACAGGAAAAGCTCTTGCTATTTTCATGAAGGATTTTGATCACTCCGTTGGGTTTCTCAATGAATTTAGTTAAAATAAACCTGCAGCTAGAATAAAGGTCATAACAGAGGCACTACCACAGCAGACTAGATATTTTGTTTTTAGGGCATCTCTAATTCAATAGCCATGAATAATATAATATTCATGGAGTCCCATCTGCTGTTCAGTTCAGTGTATAGAAATATTTTGCATTGTTTGTCCAATAATCCTGACTAAAACTGGTAAAGTGACATACAGGCTCCTGAAAACAGTAGTGGAATAAAAAAAATAATAAATTGAATACAGGAGAAAAAATAAGCTTGTTTTAGTTTGAAGGGAATAAAATTGAAGTCTTTTAACCTTACACATAAGTTCCACACCATTGCTTTTTAAAATCAGTTGAAAATCATTTAAAATCAAATTGATTTTGGCTTTTACATTCAGATGCACTTCATCCTTTCACTTACTCGTCTACACAAGTAATGTCTTCAGCCAACCTGTGTTTAAAATGGGTTGAAAATCAGTTTGTATGTTCGCATGCTTATTGGAATTTTCTCATTTCCATTTCACTCAGAGACAATCACAATCAGATTAACTTGCTGGGGAATATGTCAAGAGGCTGATTTCATGGGTGTTTTAGCAAAGAAATGGTTCCTAATGTAGTGAAACATTTTTTTGCTTATAGCACGTTGTCTATTGCCCATTTGTGTCAATAAGAGGGAAGATGTATAATCAGAACTGTTTATATTTATTCTGAAAAGCTCTCTTCTCCATCATGTACAGGCTCATAATCAATCATGAATGTACTATAAAATCACAGGAAAATATTTCCTAGTTTATATCTGCTTCTTTCCGTTACCAAGACCTGGAATACCTGCAGTCTTCCATGTGTGGAGTGCTAGGATAGGCTCCTGCACTGGAAAATCCTCTGTTCACCTGCTGCCATCCAACTGTGGATCATTTGGACTGGATATCTGCTATCTGAACTGACATTTATTCATCCAGTCTGAAAGCAAGTGTGCTGAAATGACGCAACGTAACTCACTATCAGGGCTGTAATAGGATGTAGAACACCTGCCATTGACTTGGATAGAAAGGATAAAACCACCTGAATTGCTTTGTTTTCAACATTCTTTTGCCCATATCCCTCAAGTGTCCACTTGTACTTAATTTGTCACTGATGGACAAATTTAAGGAGTGGAGAACGGCATAGCAGGAGAACAAGAAAATGTGAAGCAGATGCCCAAGGTCTATTACTGGCTCTGTTGGTGACTGGGTAAGCTGTTTATAACGTTCTATCACATTCATTGATTTAGATGGCTCAGTTTTAGGTTTCCAAACTGAGAAGATGCATATGGTCTGCTTTTCACTGTGAGTCAGTACTTCCACAATTCTCATCTTCAAAAAGAGTTTGTATGAGTCTGCAAGTAAGGTGGTAAATGTCTCAAGCTGTGCATATAAAAGCTGAACACTTGCAATTAAATGGTATCAGAAGAATGTTGACTGTAAGCTCTCAGTAAGTCAGTTTACTTGCTTGCAAATGAGAAATTAAAAATGCATCACGAGGAGTGTTGTTGTGGGTTCAAACAATGTTTTAAAGACCGCTCCAAATCGCAAATGAGAAGTCAAAATTCCACGTGCAAATATTACATTTCAGAGATGATGAGTGGGAATGGAGTGGGAGGTTATATAACCTGATAATATCAAGGATCAGAAAGAGATTAAGCTATTTACCTATTCAGCAGTGAAAAGAAGTCAAGAAGGATCAACGCAGACAAGAAATGGAAAGACAATATAGAAACTGACTTGCGCAGGCTGACATTCTGCTTCAAAGGGTATTAGTGCTAGGGAGTAGTTACAAAACTGTAAGTCTTAAAAAAACAAGTCTGATTTAATAAATATTTACTAAATTGTATAAGAATTGCCTGGCATCAAGCTATAAATATTAAATTCTAATGTAAATATTAAAAGAATGATGGGTTTTCAAATAATCAATTTAAGATTCTAAGAATTTTTGGATTAAACATGAAAAATAATAATAATAAAAAAACAGAGTCAAACAAAAGCCCTGACAGTTAGATTCCAAAAGAACAATCCACTCGGAGTTCCTTTCATGTGCCAACAACTATTATTTATATTGTTTATGCACTTTCATCATGACAGCCCTAACACTGAACAGAGCAGATAGAGTCTAACAGTTACCACATTTGAAAAAAAGCTCTCAGAAGGTAAATAAAGCAAAGTGAGGCTATATTTTTGGATTTGGAGATGTAAGACCATTCTGATACTCTATTTATATTGATTATTTTATATTGTTTAATGAATTTCTGCACTCTCTCTACAAAATAAATGTTGGCTCAATGAATAGAGCCTGCATTTAAAGGAACCACCCTATTAAAACTGGTTTTGTTTGTGCCTGGAGAATCAGAACTGTTCCATGCTTGTTTCAGATTTTACTTGAAAGCTCCCATTCCATTAGTATGACATTGTTTCTGAGACAAAGCTTAACCATAGTGTCTTTCCCCTTTAAAAGGTAATGACACCATCTAAGCAAAAATAATGGTGGGGGAAAAGAAAAGACCAGCAAACTGTGGTATTAATGAAATTCTGTTTGTATTAAAATTTTCTTTCAACCCCAGTCTTCCTGTTCAGGGGGATAGTGTCAACCTGTCAAACATTTAATCACGAGCAGTTCATTGATGCTTCCATTATGTCAAAAAGCCTCACCTAGGTGACTTCAAGGGGAGACAGCAGGTCTGACTCTTTCTCAACATCCAAGACTGAATTTTTCAGTTCTCACCCTCAACTTCTAATTTCTAGTGTATGAGTATGAATATAGATGACAGTGGGTTTTTTTGTTTGGTTGTTATTTTAATTATTTATTTATTTTTATTATTATAGCTAATCTATAATTAGTGTGAATTGAAGTTGTAAAGCCAGGAGACAAAAAAAAAAAAAAAAAAAGTCCATATATGAAAAAGTATTTTCTTAATTTTTAGGTTGGTGGCAATGGGCTTGTTAGAGGGCCAAAATCTGCATTCAGAATGCCTCTCACACAACACCAACTTTAGCCAAAATTTCACAATACAGTATCACAATTCACAATCCAGACTGTCCCTAGAAGTGACCTCACTGAGGTGTTGCACTAGAAGACATGCTGCTGTTAACGCTGATATTAATATTAAAACTGAAGAATCCTCACTCTATTGCATACAACTCAAATTTGGGGTCAGATGCTGACCTCCTGTAGCTTCTTTTCAGCAATCAGCTAGAATGAAACAGGGAAAAAGTCAATTCAACCATGTACCTGCACTGCCAGGAGAATGCTAGATTTGAAAAACAAACAAGCAAACAAACAAAAGACACAAACCCTCGTGTGATAGCTTTGCAATGCCTTCCTCTAACAATGTATTATTTACTAATCCACTACAGGTGAACTTATAAGGAAACTGGTATGGAACATCTGTCTCTCTCTGATCCTAGGGAACTGAAATCATTTCTTGGAGACTTTAAGAAGGTGATGGTAACCAGGAGCAGCCTTAAGACAGCTCTGATTTCCATCTCAATATTGGCTTGGTATGTGGGTGACCCAGTGCAAAAGTCAGGAATATTTTAACTCCCTGTGCTACTGGGAGAAAAAAATCCCAAGGAAAACTCTAGTCCTCCTAGCTTCTGAAAGAAGTTCTGCAAGAATTTGACTGAATTTCTGTTAAAGAATTTCTACTTCTACAGTTTCTACCATGAGCAGGAACAAAGCCATCTTTTTCCATTCACAGTAATGCCCATTATTTATCAGTTAGATGTATGGTGCGATGAGTTTTGACTTAAAATACAGTGTTGCTTCAGTGTTCAGGAAGTGAAGTCAGGGAGAATTATGATATCCTGAAGGTATGGTTAGAGGAGCTCCTAGACCTTGGGCTTTTAAATAAGCTTGCAAAGACTTATTAATGGAGAATGTACCACATAATCCATCTAAATAATTTACTGTTAAATATTCTGCCAAAGGAAAGATTCTCATGCAAACATAGTTAGTGTGTGTGTGTGTGTTTTCGGTTTTTGTGTTTAGTGGTATTTTTTTTTTTGTTTGTTTTTAAAGTATCATATATAATTAAAAGATGACTATATGGGTCATTTGTAAAGCCAAACAACAAGACCAAAGCTCTAGTAACGTGAAATGACCAGCTAATTACAACACTGGTTTAAATTATGTTCCTAGGTATTACTTGTTCTTTCCAAAGAGGGCTGGATATCTGTACTATTTATTCAGCCCAAAAGACCAATTCATTCTTGCAAACATATTGCTCCTTTAAAATGTAGCAAGGTTTAAATCATCCAAGCTTATTGTTTTAACTTCCAGCATTTCATTATTCTACTTAATGGTTTGCACATTGTTTTACACAAGGAAAATATAATTTTATTGTGTGATGTCAAAAAAAATAAAATAAAATCCATGTCCCATTTGCTTCTAAAGAAGATGAGAAGTGATGGGACAGGAGACCTAAACTACAGGGATGTTTTGCCTATAGACAGGAAAAGGCCAACGTTCCTCAGCATATGTTTAATCGGGAAGACATGCAATCAAAATATTAGCAACATACACACATCTGAATTAGTCCACCCCTCAAGACTGGATTGGCAGAAATATAAAGAAACTAGGCTGCCCCACTCTTTCTCCCATCGGAGAAACTGGAATGCTTGACAGCTTTAACTGAGCCAAGAGAAGGCCCATATTTAGATCCTATGGCTTCTGCACTGGAGCAGGGTTTGTGGCTGGGGATCAGGGCTTTAAGAGACATCCAGGGGTAAAGTACTAAAAGAAACAGTGCCAGGTGGTCCCTGAAAATTTAGCAGAACTGAAGCTAGAGCTTGCAGTCTCCTTCTTCCTCCAAGAAGCTGCCGTTGGCAAAGCCTGGGCATCAAGGAGTATTTTATTTCATGTCTAGGACTGAAGTACCAATGGCTAGTGAGATGGAAACAACAATGACAGCAGAGTATTCTGATGGATTGTCCCTACAAAGTGCAGATATTTGCCTTTAGCATAAAGAACTCTACTAGGAATTTAAAAACATATTTTAAATTGTTCTTTTGGTTGAAATGCAAAAACTGCTTTTTCACAAGAAATATTTTTAGCTAATACCTCCAACAAAGCATATCTAACGTAAAAGAAGCACTGTATCTGCAAAACTGTTTAAGGATGGGTACTTCCCAAGTGCCCTCAATTGCTCCTGCTCTACTTGCCTTGACCTGTTGCGTCACGTTATGCGATATCAAACTGCCATCATATTCCATTTTAGAAGTGATTACACTTCATTGGTGGGCAAAGTTGCTGCTTGCTGAGTGTTTGTGAGGTTTGATTAATTAGTGCTTATGAAGTGCTTTGAAATGCTTGCATGAATGATGTTACAGAAACACTGAATATTGCCGCTGCTATGCAGGCAGGTACATGATTAAAGATTTGATGTTGGAAGGTGTGGCTGGGCCTTACCTTCTCTTTGGGAAAATGTTCTGGTTTCCTTCGCTTTCCCTCTGGCAAGCTAGTTCAGTTTTCCAACCAAACCAAAACACTTCAGTCTTTCTAGGGTAGGGAAAAATAATAATAATAAAAAAAAGATTAGATGAAGGGTATTTCTCAGAACTTGTTGCTTGTCTAGGATATTGCACCTCTAGGTGGTCTGATAAACTTCAAGGGCACCTTGTTGATTAAGCTCATTCTCAGACTAACTCTATTTTCTTCAAGTCTTTTTTTTTTTTTTTTTTTTTTTTTTTTTTAATCAACTACAGTTCTTTTAATTGCTTTCTCCTCTGGGTATTTTACATAGACACCTCATTGCCTGTTAAACCACCTTTCTAAAGCATCCTTATCTCTGATATCCTCTCTTTGGCTGGAGAGACCCACCTGTCTCCCCCAGTCTCTCCTGTCCAGAGGGAGCTGTTATACACTATCCTTTTCCATCACTTCTGACTGCGAACCTGACAGCTTCCATCTGCTCTGGGAATTACAGCTCCCCACAGGAGATTCACTCTTGGCCAAAGTAAGAAGTTGCAGGACTGGGCCCACAGCTGGCCTTGAAAAGCCAAAGCTGAAGATAATTATTGCACAGACTTACCCATTTAAAGATTTCTTCAGCTTACTCAGTGCTGCCACACTGGTCTGTAGCCATTACCACACTGTTGTGGCCCTTCAAGAGCATGATGCTTCATAAGGCAAGTGACAGGATTTCTCTGCTCATGCTCAGTGCCCAGTGCCATTTGAGAGACCTTAAGGTATCCAAGACATCTGTACAGGAATAGCAGGTATGACGCAGGACCTAAAGCAGATTGACACTCCACCGAGGTGGCAAAAGGATGCCAGACAGGCTATGTTGTAATAGCTAAAACAACACTGGATGCCAATGATGAAGCAACCAAGTTCTTTCCATACTGCTTAACTTCCCTGATTTTGGTCATTATTGAGGGCCCTTGAGAGGATCGGTTGTACTGATCTTCTGTGCTCATCACAGACTTCACATCCTTTTTGTGTTGGGCACGTTAGTCTAACAGACTATGATCACTTGCTGCTATCTTTGATTCTAGTCACAGCATAGTCTCTCAGGTTTCACTATTCCTGCTTGTTTTACTCCTCTCACGTCCTGTACCCAATGACTTTTTTTGGTGCTCTTATCTTTCATAGTAACTTCAGAGTAAATTTCATATACACCTGCCTGCATACAGTAGCTTCTGGGTTTTAGGTTCTTTGTGTTTGGTTTCCCAATAGCTGTAAAGAAAAAAAAAAATCATTTTTGCTCCAAGCTTCAGAAGACATACTTTCTTAGACTCTGAATATATGTCACTATCTAAACCATGGAAATATTTAGCATTTATAAGGTTCAAACCAAACAGGACAACCCCTCTTCTTATCTCTCTAACATTGCCACCTTTTGTTTGGTTGCCTTTAAGACAGATATCATCTTCCTATTCTGTTTTGTATTTAAAGGGACATAAATCTTATTACGCAGAAGTTTTTAAATGCACTGAAGTATTCAGAATCCTAAATGAGAGGTACCAGGACCCTCTCACTTGGTCCCAGTGAGTATCATATCTCGAAACCTGTGCCTTCCATTTTCTGATCACCATTCTTGTCTGTGCATCTGCCAGAAACTGGGTTAGTAATCTACGGTGGCCATAAAGTTTCTTTCATTAGAAACAAGTCTATTCTGACCTTTTCCAGGGCTGGGCTGGGATTTCATGAGGCGTTTCTTGTCAATCACTATATTCTTTACACAGCTTTCACTGTTCCATGTATGCTTTCAACTGGGTATTCATGCCTGGCCTGTAGATACATTTCCTGGCTCATCTCAGGCATGTCTCTATCCCCAGGTGTGAAATATGTATCCATTGCATGATCTCAGCACTTAAATCTCCTGGGATTACCGTTCAGTTCCATTTAAAACAAGATCCATGCAGTTCTTCATTCACTTCCTAGTGGGGCTGGAGGTGGGCACAAGCTCCTGTGGCACTTACTCCTTGCTCTCTTGTGGGCTATTGGTTGCAAATCACTTTACTGCCCGTCAGACACCCTGCTGTTCTTTTGGACTGCTTTGAGCAGCTCCATCTGAAAGAGCAAAGACAGTATTTTTTTGCCTCCCTCTGCATATTTGCACCAGAGTTGTTTTTATCCCCCTTTCTCAAGCACCTCCACATCAGTGTTTTAGATGCTCTGCAGGCATGTTGTACTTCAGAGACCTGTGTTCCACTTTCAATCTTATTCTTTAAAGGCCTGTATTTCCTAAACTTTGAGCATTCTCACAAGATAACATTTACAGTAGCATTTCCTTAAAGGACTGTGCCAGGTTCATGCATTACATTAAAAAGTACTGAACATCCTACACTTGTTTTGGCGGGGGCATTTCCACCCTGTTCTCAGTAGCCAAGAAATGACCAACATAACATATCCATAGCTCACTTAAAGTTTGTCTCCATTCAGCCTAATGTTTTGTCTCTAGCACCCACCCAGAAGAGTCATCACAGTTAAGTATCATAACATTTAATTGCCTGTTATTTGACACCTCTTTCCCACAATCAAGATGTATTCAGCTACAACACTGGTGGCTAGAGGCCCAGTATTCAGGTAACATTAAACATCCTGATTTCAGAACTGACACTGATAGGCATTTGTGCTCATCAATACCTGCTAGAAGGTGTGGCACTAGTTGTCAGGCAGCTGAATAGCACTTCCTCTTCAGCAAGCCACAGTAATTGAATCCCTGATTTCCTGCTCAAATCTTTAACCAACTATTCCATCATGACAGGATACATCTACAGAAAATAATCCATGTAAAAAAGACATATGGGAGTGGACAGAATGAAGGTGTATACCCAGCCCAAGCCAGGTGATTACTCCTACTCTGCCAATTAAAATCACATAGCCATTTTGCCAGTTTAACAGTAAGTATCTATTTTGCATTCAGCTCTTTGTTTCTGAGCAGATGTGTTCATTCTTACTTTTTAAACTATGTCACCTTTCCTTCAACGTGGGCTTAGGTTAATAAACTGTACATCAAGCACTGCTTAAAAGCTGGCTTTGCAGGATGATAACTGATGAGGGAATTGCTTTTAATTACTGTACAAGTGAGTAGATAAAAATCACAGCCCTAATAATCAGTTCCAGAAACTGACAGCAGCAAAGTCTCACATTTCAAATGTGGATTATTTTTTCTTTCAGCGTTCAGCTACAGAAGGCAAATGTTAGTGGTTGGATCATCTTCTGTAAGCAAGCCAAAGTTATGTGTAACATTTTTGGATGCTAATAGGACACAGTTCTGGCAGAACAGAAATAAGGGTAACGTTAAAGATTAGTGCAAGCTTGGAAAGGAAGAGAAGTGCATTTTCTCAATCCAGATTTTCAGAAGAACAATCACCTCACCTACATCTGCTGCTAGAACTTTTAAAGTCCAAGGACAGCAAAAACAAACAACTTACTTACACAGCTATCAAGTCAGAGAGAGCATGAGGCTTCCCAGATTGCCTTCAAAACCAGCAGCATTTGGCCCATTACCATCTACACCAGGCTAATGTATTTTTAATAGTTCACCTCCTAAAGAGATACTGCAGGCCATGAGATGCAAATTAGCCAGCCAGAATTGACTGAGTTTGTGCTATGAGAAATTTCAGGGGAGGATGAAATAAATGAATGTAGGATTACCAACTGAGTTTGGTGCTCTGGTGAGAGGAGAAAAATGTGCTCACGAAGCCCAGTAAAACTTTCTTTTTCTGGTTTATTAGGTGTTTGCAAAAAAGTCTCAGTTGCAAAGTACGACATGTTCTTTTTCTGAAGACTCATCTACAGCACAGAGGCTCTGATAAATCAGCTGCTTTCTTTCTTAGCCAACTATGCAGTGTATGGGAAGCTGAGGCTTATATTATGACTTTGTTAAAACATTAGATGTTGCATGAAAGCTGCCATGTGAACTCCATTTTGAATGTATTTCAATGCAGGTTTTTACAATAGGAAAATAAACACTTAGCAGCTCAGGAAACCAGAATCTAAAATACTGTAGACATGGATTTGTTTATTTGTTGCTTTCCTGCTATAGATCAGCCTGTCAGGAGACCTCCTTCATGTAAATATTTAAAATCTACAACAAAACAATTCTGATAGAAAAAAAAAAAATTAAACTCTGAAAAGAAGAGAAGAAAAGGAGGATGCAGACTTATTTATCAAAAAGCCAACACAGATGTGTCTCTCTTTGAATATATCAAGTGTATTCTTTGATGAAAAGGGGAAATATTCTGATTGTAAAGGTGTTATATATAGTGAATGACACTTAGCTCCTTGAAACCACATGTTCTATAGATTCAAAGTTATCCTATTCCTTTTTTTTTTTTTTTTTTTTTTTTTTATGGAGCAATAATTTTAGCTCTCAAAAGTCCACATGAAAAACTGAAAATCCAGGATTTGAGAACCAGAGAAGTTCAGAATAGTAGTCATCTGGAAGTCTCCTCTTTTCATGTTGGTAAAGTATAATGTTACTTCACGCCATTTGGCTGCAAATGTAAATTACACCTTTTTTCAGTTGTTAGGACAGGATAGAAAACCACATAATTCTAATGAGTCATAAATGTTTCACCATTTTTTTTCTTCATTTAATTCATATGGTGCCAACACCTGTGAAAACAATCAGCATCATAGCTGTGTGCTCTACTTAAATTTGCTTTAGGGTATGCTTGAGTAAAAGCTTTTATATCTCATTTCTCTACATTATTAACAACATGATGCCCTGAATCATTCTATAATTTAAGTATGCTCATTTCATTCTCAGCTATTTTATTAGGACTAGAAAAGATGCTCAAAGACTCTGACAGTCTTAAAACAGACACAGACACACACACACATACTCATGCTTGATTCTTACTGTAACAAAATATCTATAACAAGATCTTCACATTATTTTTTATGTGCTTTGGCACTTTTGCACCTTGAATTACGAATCTAAACTGTTAGTACAAGAGCCATACTACAAAGCTTTCTCCCAAAAGACTTTGCAACCATTGCTCTAAGGTGAGTTAATTTCATGAGAGCAACATCTGCACTGAACTGAATTTTAAGCTATTGCCAAAGGAAAACACATCTTGTTTTCCAATGGGAACGGAGCAGTGGTTGGAAGCCCAGTTCTGGAGTCACTAGATGGTGCCAGAGAGGGATACACATTGGTAACACCTCAGTTTTGCTTTAGTTGGAACTAGGCAATGGGGTGGTGATGTTAATTTGTAGTAGAAGCACACCAGCTAAAGGTAGGGCTTTCATGAATACCAGGGAATGAGATTTACAGATACATGCCAGTGTCCAAAGAATCAACGTAGTGTCTGGAGGGGACAAAAAAAGAGCCTCAATCCTATTAACTTTCAGCGGACATCAGCTCTGACCATCTGGAGAATTCTTGCTAACTCCCCCTGGCATTTATGTAGCCTTACATGACTACAAACTGAGCAATTTGCAAAGGGCTTTTACCTACAGTTCTATAATAAACATAAGGTAAGGAGGTACAGAACTCTCCCCTACATTTCAACTAGATTGTGGCTCCAACTTCCTCTATAAAATTCCCCATCTAAAACCATACAACATAAGAAGAACATATGAGTGAGCATAGTGCTTTAAGCTGGAAGGTGCAGAGACCAGGGTCTGTCCCAAAGAGATCTTTTCCCAAAACTTGTCCAGAAAGTACATTCCAGTGTTAAACAGCTTATTACACATAGCCATCCAGGGCCAATTTGTGATCAGGAAGCAGGCCAAAGCTCAGCTGATAAATGCTTCAGCAAACTGTTTGCAGTTGTGATTCACTGCAGTAACTTCCACTGTAATCCAGAGGTGGAAACATACCCGGAGCAGCCTAAATGAACCAACTCAAATACTGAGAGCAGTACAGCCTTCAAAAGGATCTTGGGTGAGGACTCGCTGTCACAGCTTAACAATTTACGTCAACCAAGCTAGCTAGTTTAAAGCTTGTGAATAGCAGGCTTCTCTCTACACTGTAGCTTGGTCCTGCCTGCACAAATGCAGACAACATGAGGGATGAGCTCCCTACTATGTCTAAAGAACTTCAATGCTGACTTAGTAGTGACTAAAAATAAGTGGTCTGATAGCCATTTTAAATGTAGTCATTCCAGTAATCTGTACATTTTTACATGGATTGTCACATTAAATAAAAAAAGAAAAGTCACAGTCAGTTACTTGTTGTGTAAGAACTTGTGATTTAACACCAATGCCCCTTATGGGAGCTTATGCAGAAGGTATCAACCAGCACTAGGTGATAAGATGAACTTGCCTTTTTCCTTGCTTCCCCTCAGGCTTTTTCTTAAGAGGTCTTCCACACACAGACTTAGGGGAGGGGAGTGGAGAGGAAGCATGGAAACCAATCCTACTCACAGAGCATCTCAGTTTTTAGACATACAAATGGATATATTTATTTACAGCAGTATGCTCCAGATGGAACACACAGCAATGCAACTAGGTTGTACAGAATTTCATCCAATCCTATCTCTACATATTCCAATGCCTTCCATATACAGGGACCAAAAAAATCCTATATCTTCCAATCTTACCTCTTTCTGATTTTATTCCCCTTAGTCTACCAGATTTCACTTTGAGAGCCCAAAAGAAAACCCATATAATTCAGACAGAAATGATCTTGACCTTTATAGGAAAGAGGCTGTCCTTGCAGAATTCCTTCTAAAAGACTTGCATAGCAGGACTGTGCTTGCTTTACATTGTTTAATTCTCAGTTGTTTATTCAGTTGAAGGTCTGTTTGATTTGAATTGCTGCTATGATGATTAAAAATACGTTGTTTTTTTTTTTAAATCACTAAAATAATTCTCTACATTCTTGAAGACAATCAGATTTCCTGACCAATACAGTACCCATAAGAAGGTAGCATTTTCCATGGTGTCATACATTAACTGTTAACTTCAAAATGGAACAAGAAGGGAACATTTACACTTGCTATAACTTCATTTAATTAAATGAATTAATTAAAATGCAAAAACTCTCTGAAGTTAGGGGGTGATGAAGCGAAGAACGGAAGAGAATGATCTCTACATTTCTGAATGCAATTTCTGTTATTGAAATACTCACATAAAAATTCAGTTTTTACTTATGGGGAAAATCATTTTCCTGACTGTAAACTGCAAATCTGTCTTAGTTTCAATTCTTCCACTGTGAAGGCAGCTTCTGTACTAAGAACTTTAGGAGGACAGTCTTGAAACATTATTAATGAGAACTTACTGTACACTTCATATTTGATGTAGGTGCACTCTGCCTCCTAATGGAAGTCGCATGTGTTTTTTTCCCCAAGTATGCACTAGTAAGTAATGACCCATCATCAAGCACTGACTGATGACAATTGATCATATGGTCATCTACAGCAGCAAAAAAATTAGAGTAATCTCTCAAGAGAATAATCAGAGAACAATTTTCCAGGGTCACTACTAGCAAAGAAGCTTGCTGAAGAAGAAAACAGACTCAAGCTTCACCCTGAATTTTCTTTTCTCTCCTGGATTTCATTTAATACACAAGGTTTAGATTTGTTTCTAAAAAGTTTTATAAGGCAGACTGAAATGTTAAGGGGATTAAGGAATGGGAGACAGAGTCTTTCACCTCCAAACCTTCAGTTCAAATCCGGCTTGGGTTAGTAATGAACAAGAAGTATTTACCATTGCTGTTCAGCGTCTATGCAAAATGGATTGGTGGTTCTGGCTCACATCCCAGCAATAAATGTGCATGCCACAACTGGCAACTCCATTGCCATTCTCAGCAGACAGAGCCAAGAATTAAATGAAGCATGGGAAGCAGAGTTACCTCTCCTCCACTACAGGCCAGGGTGGAGGCACATTGGCAGAAGGCGCCTTCTCTGCTGCTGCATGAGCAGGGCTGTGCCATGGATGAGTACAAAGACATCAGTATTACAGACTATCAAACTAGCACCTTTCTTAGGAAATTAAAAAAAAAAAAGTAATAAAAAAAAAAAAATCAGATGCTGTTTAGTGTCGGGTTGAATGGTGACCTAGAATGGGTCACATTCTTCCTTATGCTAAAGTGTAGATTAACCTGCCATTGTAAAGAAAGTGAAACGATGTAAATGCAATATATTCTCAACTACATAAGGCTTCTTTGTCCTGCCAGGGGCATGGCTATAGGGCAGAAAAAGTCAGGGCCTTTTTCTTCCCAGCAATCACATGACAAATCATTTCTCAGGCAAGGAGACTTTGACTCATTGACACCACAAGCCACTAGACCAGGAAGTTTGTTTTTCCTTTTACCATAAACTTAGAGTAATTCTACTGAAATATAAATGGAGTCAACCGCCCACACAGAGAAGCATGAAAGGGAGCAGAACATGCCCCATTCTTTATATGGCTGATACTGGAATGAAAAAGTGACTGGTACTGTTAACACCAGCATTATAATATGCCACTGCACGGCTGTTCTGAGGTCATCAGCACTATCAACAAGAAGGGCACCAAACATCCTTGCACGTCTAGAGCAAGCAAGGAATGCAACCTAGGTCTTTAGCCTTGAAGTGGTTTTATCATTGAACAATGCTGAATAAAAAATACATGAAATTTATTCTAAAAATAGCAAGAGAGGTCAAGAGAATAATGATTTCAATCTATACAGCTAGGTGAATTTATGGTGATGCTCTTTTATATTTCATAGGGTATTCACTGTGGACCTGAAATTTCCATGGGTTTCAACACTTTATTTATCCATATTTTATTACCACTGTAAACATAATTATCGCAGCATCTTCATACTGAAAATGATAGATAGATTTTGTTACTGGCTTGTCAAGATGCTCGTGTTCACTGTATTCAGCCATCACACCAACCCAGAGACTGATGACTGTGCTAGCCTATTAATAAAAGTCTATTACAGTACATTGATGCTACTCCTCTCAAACAATATTAATGCAAGCCTGGCGGCAAGAGGCATATTTTTAACTTGCAACAACACAATGAGGTCTATTTCATTACAATGATTAACCCTTCTACAATTTATTCAGACTGTCCATTCTTTGCCATAAAGAACAATCACAAAGTCTTTTCACTTGCTATTTTTCATTCTTGTAAAAAGGTGTTGATCATCTGGCCCAAATTTTCAAAAGTAATTGGTGATTTTCAGTACCTACACTTGAGGCTGATTAAACTGCAGTAGTGTAAAGTGCAGATGATTTTATGAAATGCTGAGTAGCTACCTCGTGAAAACAAAAATATCACAGATTAACAACTCAGAAACAGAAAGATCTCAAACCAGTCATTGATTGTGAAAATCTTGTCTGTTAAAGCTTAATTGTCAGCAGGCAATGCATGAAAGATATTTCTCCAAATAACAGAAGGTAGCAAAGTAAAAATAAATAAATAAATAAATACCTTTAACATGCCCAGACTTCTAAAAGCAACATGCTGGTGGCAGTGCAATCTTTCAGTATATGCTCTTCTAGGACAAGCTTTTTCCTTCTGTCACTGGAGTTTTAGCCTGATTCAAAGATGTTCAAACTAATATGTGATGGTCCTGCTAAAGGAGCCAAATTATTAACAGTTGAGATACACTTGATATGGGAGGAAAACAAACAAACAAAACTAGCCTGCAAGTGAGATACAAAACAAATGGATAAAAGGCTTTGATCTTCTAGTGCCAACCATCTTATTTTTTAAGCCCTTGAATAAGCAAATAATAACAAAAATTGCACATAGTGATTTAATTAATCATACTTTTTAAAAGACCACCCCAGAAAATGACAAATCTTCTGACTCTGTCCACCAAACATGTACAAAGCATGTAACTTTAAGCATGGAAGTGATACCTTTTAGTTTTCTTTGACAAAGACACTAACTTTAGCAATTAAGCAAGAGCCTAATTGTTTCACTGTGTCAACATCCTTATAGAAACCTACAACGTAACATAAAAATCAGTTCCTTCATATGAAAAATAACTCATATTTTCCAGGAAATCTAGGTTCAGCAATCACAACGTGAATTACTGTGCTTAAATTCTCAGCTTGCATAAATCACCGGTACTCTGCTGACTTTAACTGTGCCTACAAGCCATTGAAGATACGGCCTCGGAACCCCAAACATTGCTGTTAGTCCTAACAGCTCTCAAAGACTGACGACTTGGAGCTGAATCAGAAAGGTCATGCTGGATTTAGTGGTAATAGTTTAAGAGGTTACCTCTCCCATCTGTCTGCAGCAGTCCCTCTCCAGAAGCTGAAACAGAGCCATTAGAAAGCAACGTGGTCCAGCCCTCATCTATACAGCTCACAGCCAGTATTTTTAACTGCCAATGGCCTGCAAACTATGACAGCTGATAAACTGGCACTTGCTTGCATATGCTGCCTCTGCTAGTGGGGTGAAAGCCCCTGGTAAAGTGGCAGGGTAGGTGCTTATGGTGGCAACCCCTTCTCCCACCCCAACAATAATCCATCACACTTGTTTGCCAAAGCTCTAATCTGGTCAAAGGGGAACTATACTCTGAAAGAAGCAACTCCATTTGACTTCTTTTTGGGGAATGGAGAGAGAAGATTTTGTACGTTTCATGAGGCAGTGAGTGGGAAAGAAATAGTGTATATACAGTACCCCTTGTAATTTTAATTCACATTGCCCCTTCTCAGTGAATAAATCTTGTTAAACTTATCCTCTCGAAGACCATCTGGATGAAAACCATTCAGGAAACATCACCATTGGTACAAGAACTTAAATCTCACCATAAATCTGAGCATGTCAAAGCCAAGCATGCATGCCTTAAAGAAACTCTGCAGCTGTGACTTGCTCGGTTACAGACATCTATGTGCAAATGGTGCCTCCCAAGAAACACATTGCTACGTTTCAGTAACTCTTAAAAACAAATGAAAGCAAACTCAAGGATTTTCTCATTTTCAGATAGCTTTGACCTTTTTTATGTAAAGGAAATGAAATCCTTTAATAAAATCCACATAAAATTTACTAGCTTGTTAGAACAGGACTGTCTCAAATGATCTCCACCCTTGTCCTTATCTTTCTCTGATTACTTCTCCCTCTCTTCCAAAGTACATGTGCTAATGTGGCAAGCTACGCTCACAATCGGAAATCATGATTACTTTGCTCTGTAATCTGATTGCCTGTATAGTTAGACACCTGCCTTCCTGGCAAATTTCTTTATGGTAACAGGGTATGAGCAGGTTGGCCTTTTAAATGCCAGATACAGTCAAAACAGCTTTGATCTAAGCTCAATGAGAACACTACTCTTATCCAACAGCAGATACTCTCCCCTTTCTCCACCCCTAAACCGAGTATAATTGTTTTTATTGAAAAGGATTACATATTTAATTCACCAATTTCAAAAAATGGCAAAGCATAATCTAAAACTTGCAAGTCAATCCATTCAGCAAGTGAAAAGTAAAAGTAAAAATAAAAAAGGAACTAGGAACTAATGCAGGCTCAATATTTTGACCAAAAAAAAAATTACAAGGGATAAACGCAGATTTGGTGAAACTAAAGGTACTATAAATTTGCTTTATTTTCACTTACTCATTTCCCTAGAGAAAACAAAATCTAAAATCTTTGAAAAAGGACTGAAATGATGTTTGGTGTTTTTAAAAAGAGATTTCTAAAGAAATCAAAAGGAGCTAGTTTGGAAATATTTTTGGAGTGAAAAACAAACAAACAAACAAAAAAAAACTCAAGTAAATCACAAGAACGGCATTTCATTTTCATCTAAAGATTTTTGACTGAAATAAATTTGGTCAGTTTTCAGGATTCTGAAAAAAAATCACCTCAGATCAACTCAAAATTACAGTAATATATACATATTTAGTTTTAGAACTGCCAGACAACTTAACCAGCTACTTTTGCATAACAAAAGTAATTTATGAGCCTAGGAATTGATTTATTGATGTGCTACCAAAATTATAAGAAACAAGTTTCATTGCCTCAAGCAATGACATATTTGAGATATATCAACGTACCGCAGCTGATGAACTTTCTCCAATAGCTGTGAAGGTTTCCTGATGTTTCAGCTAAGGTCACTGGACCTCATTCTTGAATTAAGTACAGGTGATCCTGGATTATTTTTGCAAATTTCAATTCTGTAAAGCTGAAAATCACCACAGCAAAGTGTTTTAGCTGCCCTCACAACAGCAGACATGACAGTGGTTTGCTAATGCAGGTTCTTGCTTGATCATCTATAGAAAAGATCAATTACCCTCAGCAGTAATAGGTGCTATCCAGAACTGCAGACTGCCTTGGTATCTCACTGTGATTGCAAAGTAATCCATTCATTCCCTACAAGGGCAGAGATACTTGCTAAGAACTATCAGCCTCCCACTAGAGAAACAATCTTGTCTGGATCACAGAAAATGGGCTACAGCATATGATTGTCTAAAAACTGTAGAATGAACTAGTCATATCCCCTGTGAAGGCAACAGTTGCTAGCTCAGCATGAAAGACGATCAGCAATGTTTTGTTGTCATGCAAGGTGTATTGTTTCTTCTTTTTAAAGCTATATCCCATGCTGGGCGCTAATTCCTCCCACATGACTTTCTACACCAAACTGGGGAGCTAAGGAAGGGGGTACTGTTTTAAGTCTGTCTACACAGTCAACAGATGGAGACACGTGGGCTGAACTGCCCTCTGGAGGTGCACATCACTTTCCCAACATCGACAGGGGACCATCGGGTGATCAGATACTTACATTCCTCAGTTATATGCTTGACCTCAGACTGCTTCAATCCAGGAGCAACTGTGCTTCTCCTGTCCTAAACTGGTTTGTACCGTAGCTACATGCTACAAAACAAATGGCATATACTAATAGTTTTGGCAGAAGTGGTAACAGCTAGTATAAAGTTGGTACTTTGGTCTAAACCTGAGATATTATTGCAGAAATCCTGGTGGTTTGGTATGTCTTTTAACTTCACTCCTTCAAGTATGCAGTGCTACAAAACTGGACAGATTGTGTGAGATTACTTGCACTTTTCAGCGAAGCTTCAACCAGAGTTAGCCTAGAAGCAAGATAGCAAATTTGCCAGGCCAATTTGTTCCTATACAGTAAATCAGTTGTTCCTATGGTAATATATATATATATATATATTTTTTTTTTTTCAGTGCATGGTTCAAGGAAAGGAGGTCTCAAGCTGAATTCGCAGGTGAAGTTCAGACAAGTTCAGAACTATTCAAGCCCCTCTCAATATTCACCCATGCTTGACTCAAGTCCAGACGTTTAATTGTCAGCTCTAAACAAAAACTACCAGTGAAAAAGCAGAGGAGGGGACTCTGAACTCCCCTTTCCAGCACTTAGGACTGGAGCACTTTTTTTTTTTTTTATAATCTGTCATTTGTACTTTTTCATACTAAAGGTGACAGTCTAATTCACATATGACCAGCACCCATAAATCATGTTGGGGGGGAGGAAATATTCATAAATCCATATCAAACAGCACCCAAATTATGACAAATGACATGGCAGTCATAAAATTGCACAAGCACAACTCACCAAGTCATTAATTTCATGGCCGTGGAAAATAAACAGACACATTTTTTTCACAGCCCTAATAAATTTTAAAAAACTCAAAGAATGGTCCATCTGCTTCGAATAATTTTTAATTTCCTATTCTGTCTCGTTCCCATTAGCTATTCCACTGAGATATTTGCTAAATTCTTTCATTTGCCTCCTCCCATCTGTATTCAATTACTCTATTCCCAAATAGAGTTAGTTTTTCTTTCTCCTAAGCACAGTACAAAATATCCCCACCTGTACCTTAAAGCAAATGTTATGTGTGTTTTATTATCTGTTAGACTCTATGAGTCATTCTAACTCGATTGCCTGTGCTGAAAGACTTGGAGGGCAATCTGATTTTGATGTTTTCTGGCTTTGGTGAAAAACACCTGCCTGATTCTCATAGCTAATCTATTAACTTGGTAAATGCCTCAACAGATGTTCTAGAATCAGCTAGGGATCAGGGTCTGTCCTCGTGACAGCGTCCGCTTGTAAGCTTGAAATATTTAAATGTTCAGAGATCAGAGGCCAATGATGTGTTTTGGGTACAAGCTTTCACTAAATCATATTTTTTCAGTCAGTCCCTGGAGTGCAATCCACATACAATAAGTGGCTGGAGCATTCTGACTGAGCAGGCCAACAATACAGGCCTCCTTGAACTTTGAAGGGACATGAATTTCAAGGCAGGATTGGCTTCTTTTATTGAAAAATGGAACAAATTTTTGACCGCACTGCAGTCATTCCTTTTTAAGCTACACATTTTTTTCCAGTTCCTTTCCTTTCTTCCTAATGAAACCCATTAAGAAAGTATAAACCTTGGCTTTGAGACCTGCCTTTCCAAGGATAACTTAATGTCTCTGAGGAACCTGTTCTAAGCCGTCATCCTCTGTTTGGGTCAACACTGCTCTGCATGATTCACTCACTGTGTGCCTGATTCTCCACCTTGTTACATTGATTTTAAGCCAGGGTTGCTCCACTGACTCTAAGCCGTTCCACTCTGTAACAGCCCCCCAGGCTCCATAGACTGGCTGGGATGACTGGAGCAGACCAATCCCTTGAGAAGGCTTTATTCCTCCCATAGGAAGGGTGGGATAGACGCATGACATCAGAGTCAAGCCCACGTGAATTCCCATTTTGCAGGTCAAAGCAGTTTTCTATCCAGCTAGTACCACCAGAGAAAAGCAATGAGAAAAAGGCTCAGTACAAGGCCACTGCTGCCCCCTCTGCTTTCAGAAATGGTCCCTTCTCAGTCAAAGCTGGACCTGAGAGCTGAAAGCATTTATTAGTTTTGTAAGCTTTTGTACCATCTCGATTCTTGTAAGAAATGCTCAAGCTTTTTACAAAATGCCTTAGAATATTTAATTTGAAATGGCTGCAACTTTCACTGCAAAAGTTTTCTCAATGAGATCATGTGAAATGCAGAACAATTAGATACCAGGTTTCTTTCTTTGACCTTCATTCACCACTTGGTACTGGTCACTTCACTTACCCTTTGTTTACCTCCACTTCTTCATTTGCTAAATGGTCTTTATTAATGCAAACTTATTTCAGTGTTTTAAAGCTTAATTAGTTAATGTTTGTAAAGTGTTTTGAGATCAATACAGTATTATTACTAATGTATTCAAAATCTCATCTCTGATGCTATTTGCTCTTGGATGCTTGACAAGAAGGCTTTCACTGCTCCACGTCTTCAACAATCCTCAGAAGCAGCTCTGCTGTTAGAGCTCTCATATGAGTGATCAGCAGATGGAGTTGGAGGAGTGAGAAGGGAAATGACTGATTCATATGGTTATTGCTATTACACATTCTGCTTTCTAAAAGACAAAATAGAAAACATGGTGTGTGGGGGGGTTGTAACAATTACTTAAGCATTTAAAGGAAGACACTGAAAGCACAAACTGCCTATGTGGGGTATCTGAAATTATTGCTATTCTCAAAAGCATCTCTGGAGGTACAGCCATCTTGTTAGACTTCAAGTCTGACAGGCATTGGAGAAAGGGTCTAAATGTAAGAAGAAGGCTTCTTAGAGAGGAAAGGATCACTTGAAACTTAGTTCTTATCTGAGGGGCTAGGGCAAGAACCTTCATTAATAAGGAAAAGGAGATTTTTTTCTGTCTGTAAACAGGTGTGGAAGAAGTTACTATAGCTCACCTAGGAGGAATGTTTTTTTCCTTCATTTTACAGGCTGTATCTCTGCTGAAATGCATATCTACTCCTCTTCTGTCTCAGAGAGATTCAAAAACAGAACCAGTTACTGGAAAGATGCAATAACAAAGTTTGATTTTAAAGCATAATCTCTGCAAAATCCTTTTTATAAATTAGGCAAATGCATATACTAACTCATCACTTCCTATTTTGATATTTTCAAACTGGTATATTAAATATATATATATATATAAATTTATTGAAATACTGCTGACTCAAGTGAGGACTTGACCTGAAGAACTATCCATGGAGAGTGCTTGCAAGAGAGAATCTCTGGATCAGGAGAGCTAACAAAACCAATTAACCAATTTTAAGCTACATGCCCATATTCACATAGAAAATCTGACACCAAAGACAGAAGTGATACAATCAGTGCATGTTCCACAGGAACAGGACGTAGCAAATATCAACTTTTCTTTTTTTTTTTTTTTTTAATTAGCCTGTGCAACCTGAGGTGATCTCTGGACTCTATAAACATTTGCATGCCTACAGCCCTCTTCTGCAAAGACTAGGTTTCAGTTGAGGCCTCTCTCTTATACAGAGTATTTTAAGATCTCCTTGCCTGTATTCTGCATGTTTCTTCTTTAGCAAACACTTGGAAAAAAGCTATCTTCCACAGCAAGTCAAGGAATAGAACACATTTTTCATATCAGATACAGCTCCATTGACACAAGCTGTGTTTGATTTGTAGATCCTTTGGTACAAAAAGGAATACACAATTTATACGCTAGTAATAATTAAATGAGATGTTATTATAGATGTCCACAGCAGAGGGTGCTAAGATTAAAGAGAACTGACCATAGAGTTAAGATCTGGGGCAATGGGAGCAGATTCACAGCAAGTAGTAGATGGAAGGTGGTTCATTAGCAGAGTAATGAAGGCATCAGTTGATTCTTCATTAATCCTATCTCTGTTGCTTTTTTCCTGAAATTCGGGCTTTTTGTAAGAAAGGAGGTACAACATCCACAGCAGAAAAGTGACCCTTGATTTCTTGCATCAGTGTTTTCTGAAATATTGGATTTAGTGCACATATAAATAATATAATAATAAAATAATAATAATATAAAAACAAATCGAACTAATAACCAGACTATCTATGTTCTCCTATACTCTGCCTTTTTTCCCCCAATAAGTCTTATAATCAGTCAGTCTCAAGAAGATACATTTATCTCAAGCCAAAAGCAGCCTTAGGTAAGCGAAGACCATTCAGAAATACTTCTGCCAGTGAAACTGGCTGTTACTTCAGTGAAAATGAGGTATCTGACTGATAGCTTAGATTCCATTGTGTTTCAGTGAAAGCACATCCTTGAATTTAGAGAAGTATAATGACATTATTACATTAAGCTTGTTATTTGAAAACAAACTGCTCCCAAAATATTCTGCTACTGGAGACATGTTTGGCTTCGTCTCTTCAGAGATGACTGAACATGTCATTAAGTTCTCCCTCCCCATACTTTCCTACTCACCACTTTTCACAGACTTAAGTTTGATTGTGGGGCAGTGTAAAGCAAAAAGAAAGGAAGAGGCGGGACACCAATGGCTCAAATACATGTGCCTGAGGACCTGGAAAGCTTACAAATTTGAAAAGGGATTACCACGGCTAGTGATTGAAGCTGAACTCAGAGCAGGAGCAAGTGAAAATTTCTACCCTTTGATGTAACAGTGTCCTCAATCAGCAGTTCTCAATCTTCCCTGCATAAAAAAAAATCTTCTCAATTCTCTGTTTTTTCACTCACCTCCTCAGAAGACAGACATCTTTCCCACTGAGCCCAAGAACAGAGTTTGGGGTTCTCTCTGAGACATCTTCGAAGCTGTCATCTTTGCGATCAGCTCTTGGACCTGTAAGACCTGAACAGAAATCAAAGGTCAGAGGAGTGAGCACCTTGTAACTGGAGACAAACTTGTCTGTTTTGAAGATGGATCTAAAGAAGTTCATCTGCGACAGCAAACACGATGTCCACTCCAGGTACACATTGCTGTGTGAAATAACTAGATTGGTTTTTAACCTATGTAACAGTGAAAGTCTAAGAACTGGGGCACCAAACTACCTTCCCTGTACTTGATGTGTGTTCCTCCTGGTCAGGGCTCCACCATGAAAAACCAGCAGAGCCAGAAAAACTTTTACAGATGCTATCCACATAGTTCCCATGCTGGGACTTTTCACCAACAGTAAGTCCAGTGTATCACACAAACAACAGAGGAAAGTAGTTTTATTAAAAATTAAGCAAAACAAAAAGCTTTTTGCAGGAATCAGAAATCCAGAGTGGCTTTCTGCTTACTAGAACTCCTGATTTACACAAGATAGAGCAGAAATAAGACCTGGGGAGAAAAGAGATGGTTCTATGTTTCTGGTTAAAAGCACAGGACACTCACACACACACACAAAAAAAAAAAAAAAAAAAAAAAAAAGGTAGAAAGAAGAGTGCAACTCTGAAATACCTAGCCTTGGAGGAGAAAGCCCAGGAACACCGTGGCTGACAACTTGTTGAGAATTTAGGCTTAGATCATCAGAGCAACTCAGGAGGCTGCACACAGAAATCCATTTGCTTCAATGGAAGCTAGGAAACTTAATAGGCATAGGGCTTGTCAGTATTTTGGAAGATCTGGATTTCACCACTTTGGTATAATCTAACACCTTTGTGCCTGATGTCCTAGGTCCAAATTGTATGGCAAGATAAAAGTAATCTGGCTACTGAGGATAAGCCAAAAAGAGAAACACAGGAATGCTCAAGTAGAGCACACAGATAACAAGTCCTTGAGGCAGATTTCCTGATATGATTGGCATCATAACACTGGGATTCATTTAGCCACTATTCCATTGTGTCCTCTTTTTCCCCTCCAAATTATCACTCTTCAGTGAATACTCACACCTAGTGAAAGTGAAGACAAGTAGTAAATAAAATGTAATGAAACTTGTTTTACATCTCTTTTCATCCCCTCTACGCAGCTCCCTCAACCTTAAAATTGAGAGGAACAGAGACCAGGTTTTCTATGCGGACGATGAAAAGGATATGCATTGAACGTCAATTCTATAGGAAAGAAAAGAAGAGATTGAAAGAAAGAAACCCATAAAAGGAAATGCACCACATTCTTCTACCCTCTGTGCCAACAAATCCAATTAAACTTGCCAAGACACACGCACATGCCGTCAATCATTCCAGAGCCTATCCGCCCTATCAATATTTCAGCAGCATTTCACTCTCTCACTTTTCAGGACTATGCACACTCCACACAGCATGCACTCATTGTTCCCCATGCTCCTTCCTTGCCCCTTTTAATCAGTCACAACAAGCCACATCCACTTCTTTCCTGCACCTTATGCTACACCAGCCTAGTTGGTTAGCTGGCACAGCAAAGTTTCCTTCTGCTCCATTGATGGTTTCCACCCCTTAGTAAATAAATAAATAAATAAAACAACGAAATAAAGAAACAGGAAAATGCAGGATGCAAAATATGGTTATAAATGGACATGAGGACACTGACACAGAGGAACTGTGTCCACGCTTATAAAAGATATGTTTTGGGGGAAATACTGATTTCCTATTCTGGTGTCATCAAAAGCTGCCTCATTTTAAAGAGCACAAGGAAAATGGACTTAGGGCTTTAGGAAATATCCAGTAATCCAAAAATTCTCTGGAAACCTTACATACCTGATACAGGCATCCTCAAAGTCTGCCCGAGACACAGTACCGTTATCAAAATAACTTCAGTAATTTGGACTTCTGTTCCTACATAGGTTGCAGGGTTCTGGCTTCACAACAGAAGTAAATCTCCGTAATGGGAAAAGGGAGAAAAGGTGGCTTTTTCATTCTGCGCAGGACTCAGGGTGCTTGCAGAGCCACCCCTGAGTCACAGACACACACAGTAATTCGTTTTCAAAGATAAGGCTTGCTTTGGAAGCACTGGAAAGATTACAGCCATATCTTGTGCCAGTATACCAGGTCTGTCAGGTTTCTCTTCAAATTCTCTCAATGTCACCAAGGGAAATGTATAGAAACCTAATCTGATGGAGGATTTAACTGTCTTTACTGGGATGCCTTTACTGACATTATAGGCAGTAACCTGAAGTGGCTCCAGAACACTGACAGGGGTTTCAAGCAGGTGGTAGCTATTCCAGCGGAGACTTTATTGATATGAATTTCACCCTCTTCCAGCATTCTCATGTCCTGAGCCACTCCAGTGCTGAGTGGGTTCCCAGCTTGAAGGTGAGCACCTACTCCATCCCTGTGATGTTTTTCCTTTTCTCTGAAAGGCCTTAAGAGCTCACATGGCAGCCTAATATCTATACAAGATGGCTGGAATGCACAAATAAAACTGCATAAAAACACACATGCTGATGACCACTGTGGATGCTGGCATGAACACCAGGCAAAAGAAACAAGTTGTGCAATTTATTCTAGCTCTGAATAGATATAAATAGGTTCTCGTATCAGACCATATTCTACCTCAAACCCAAACAGGAACTGCAAAAAAAAAAAAAGCTTTTCCAAAGAAGACTTTTAACTTTATGAAATCACAGCCACCTGCTGAGCTCCAATTTATGAGTCCAGAAGTGTTCTTCAGCTTTCAAAGTCCCCCAGAGTTTCGTCAATAAGACCGGCCTCAATGTTTTGAAACAGAACATCTCTGGATGTGCTGTCCAGAAACTGTTTCTTCTTTGAACCTCTTAGTATTTTCCACTTTCTTACCTCTTTGAGGAACTTCTCTGCACAAGGCAGCAATCCAAACTTTAAGGCTGCAAAGCATAAGGAGGAGAAAAAGAGGAAAGAGGTATTTCTCTCCTGGGCAATAACCTGTCCTGGAAATAATAAGTATTTACTCCCATTTCTAACAAGGTTAGCTGCCAAACAAATACAACCGCTGCTTACTGCGAATATCCCAGCTAGGATGAAACAAAGCAAAAGGGAACCTCTGCATTAGTCACAACCAAAATTGGCCACAGAGCACCTGTAAAATATTGACTGCAATATGATCTGCTTCCTAAATTTGGTGAGCAATGTATAATTTCCTCATAAATTGGGAAATCACTTTATGACTGAAAAGAAGTCACAATCGTGCAGGCACACAGTCCAAGTGCCGGCTCACTTATCCCTGGTAACATGAACCCAGCTGATTTGGGGATTGCCTGGAGGCCTTCAGGGCATAAGCAAACACAGCATCAAGTGACTCCACCACAGCCTTTTTGCAGAAAGGTTTGACACAGAATAATGATGTGAGTCACCCTGTCGATCGGTTTATGTGCAATGTTTGTGGGCAAGTGCAAAAAAACTGCTGAAGAGCATTCAAAAGTGTAGCTGGCAAGGTGCTGACATGTGATTCTAATAAGGAAATTGCAGTTTTTCTCAGACATGCTTTTGGTAAGGGTTCATTTGATGGAATTTTTTCACAGCACTGCATCTTGTGCACTTCTCATCTTAGAAACCAATAGGCAAAGCCCCTAGGGTGTGATTAATTAAAATAGCTACCACATGTTTATCTCTGTTTATCTGGTGGTAGAAACCATGTGCATGCACGCAGAGCAATTCTGATTGTCATTTATAACCAGGTCACTTGCTTTCTATTGCACTACCAATGCTAAGAGCTAAAGTCACAGCTCAAAGGAGTAAAGCTCCCTCTGTTTGTCCTGGAAAGGTGAGTGAGCACAGAAGCACTCAGCAGGACAGACCTGGCCTCACAGAAATCTTGCGTTCTGATATTTGCTACAGTGTCTGCTCATAGGTGCTTGGAGAGAGATAAGCAACAAAAAACGTGTGCTTACAACCAGCATCCTGAACAAGGAGCCAACTGAGCTTGCCCACAGGGAATTCAGAGAAGACTGTCTTCTGACTTCGCATTCCTGTTTGTAATTTAGGAAGATATCTTCCCAGACCTTGAATTCAGTATCTTCCATTTAAAACTCACAGCCTTGAGTATGAAGCTTGGGCTTGGAATCCCATTTTTCAGAAATGAAGGAGGGCTGCAGTCTTTTCAAACACTTTCTAGAAAAAGTATGCACTCACTCCCTTTTAATCCAATAGTCCAGGCTTTAGGTCCCACTTCGAATTTGAGTTCTGAGAAAGCTTACTGGTGTTAGTCCAGTGAGAGGTCACATGAAGACTTAATCTGTGAGTCTGGGTGGGCTTAGATACAAGCAAGGCCTGGAACCAGTCGTCAATCTCAATGCCAAGCAGCTCTTTTGGTGCTTTTGACAACATTAGAGTCAGCATTCTCAGGGCCAGGTGGCAGCCAAATGTTTTATTGAGAATCTAAACAGTTCACTTAGACCACATAGTAGAATTGCCTTGTCCTTTCATTTCACAATCCCCAATGACCTTAAGAAGCTACCATTCTCTCCACGCCTCTATTGCTTCCTTGTGCACTCATCTTGTAGCAAGTTTGCTTTGCTGCACCATAGGTATTTTGAAGCTTTGAGCTCAATTGACATCGCTACCAGGTACATGCTTAATGTACTTCTTGGTAAAAGGAGGGGAAGATCCATCCCCTCATGCAGATTTATTTATTCTTTTTTTTTTTTTTTTCCTGCTCCCTGGCACACCACTCACTACCTGAGCCACCATCCTCCCTCATACAGTTTATAGCAGTCAGAATATGAGCAACACTTGCATGTCCTATGGGGAAGCCACCAGCCACCCCTTACTGCTAATGGTCTTTGAACTAATGGAGCAGTGTATTCCTCCCCCAGTTATTAAATCATATAGGAACTGATTTCTGACACAATATATGGACAAGCTGCAATTTATTGAATGAACCAATCTCTCTATCCCTTACATTTTCTGCCACTGTTGCAATTCAGGTGCAGTTAGCTGAGTGTTTCCTGATAGATCATGATGGCTGCTTTATCAGCTTTTGTTTTCTTAAGTCACTTACCCCTGAGCAAACTGTTCCAAATTTGTGGGCACCAATTGTGATGTGGGGAAAAAACTCAACGTTGAAACAAGCTCAACATTGGAGAAATGTGAAAACATGTTCCTTTCTGCTATAAGAGCCATCCCTGGAAATGCTGTGTTTCACTGCTGTCAGCCTTAGAACAGATAGCATGCTTTTAGAAATGAAGTGAAACAGCAAAATTGGATTAAAAGATTCTTGGTGCTAAAAGGTTTGGACACACTGAGTCCATTAGAAAAACAGAAGCTTGATAAGATTGCTTAGGTTAGTAGGATGAGGCTTCGCAGCCAGACTTTGAAGGCATTCTAGTACCAGGTGTTTGGATGATGGATTTTCATAAACTGGAGATTTATAGGATCTAGGATTCACATTTGCAGAAGATAGTAATTTCAGACTTCAACCTAACTCAGTATTTTTCCTGCAGGAGTATGTGAGGACATGGATCAGGATTGGAACAGGAGATTTTGAACAGGATTCAAAAAATGGCAGACAGATGCAGTCTGTGTCAGACCATTCCATTAGCTAGGTACTCAGATCAAATGGGTAATTTCAAAGCTGTCTCTGGCTGATTCCCTTTCTAGAGGTGAACTGATTTTTCCAAGAAGGCTTTCTGGAAAGAATTAATTTGAATTCATGTGTGTTGCTACTAGCACACGGAGATGAAAGACATCTAGATAAAAGACCTCTAAACGAGGGACATATGGCCAAGAGTCAAGAGGCTCCGATACCTAGGTATCAGTCTCTAGCACAATGCTCTTTGCCAGCTTCCCAATTTAATGCTTTGTTTTACTTAAAAAATCACTCTCCCATCCATCCCCAGCCAATTCGAACACTGTATAATTTGAAAAGCCCTAGGTTGGCATTCTCTGTCAGGGATGACATCCGCACCTTAAATATCTACACATAGCAATAAAAACATGCATCTTCTAGAGATATACATGTAACACTATTTTCAGTCATTTTTTAAAATGTAAACCAACAGTTTTTCTGTGATGAAAGATGGTAAAGAAAGATCCAGTAAGGGAATCAACACAAACTAGGAAACAGAGATTAAAATTCTAGATTTACCAGACAACTTGATGAACAGTGAAGGCAGTGAAAGCACAGCAGTTCAGTCTTCATGCTAAATTTGATCCAGGTACTCAGGAAGTTCAGTCCAACATTTTCAAGGAGATCTACCAAACAGACAGTATCAATATTCTTCCAGTAGCAAGACATCAACAAGCCCGCATGACAGGGAAAAACCTTCTGTGGAGCCCATTCCAAGGACTGTGCTAGTATGCCCCATGTGGAGCTCTGGAGGATTCCCTGCAAAAGGCTATAGATCGCCCATGATGGAAAGGAGGATAACCAGCAGATCTGATGTTATTTGCTTCCTTTGAGTGAGTAACAACTCTCACAGGTGAGATTTGAAGACAACAGGCCTTTGAGCCACCCAAATTTCAGTGCTAGGTGCAGCTTACATGAACAGCAGTAGGTATTACAAACAGGTTTCTGATCTTACCCCTAAAATTAAAATATATATACATATATTTTCACGCTATTGAGACAAAATATTGGGATGTATCTGCATATGACATTTCTAATAACCCCAGCTCCATAACCTCTAGATAACAAGCCAGCTAAGTAGTAGCTACTCCTTCAATTACACAAAGCCATTCAGGCCAAGAGCTGCTGGGATTTATCACAGAGAAAAAGGTTTAAGGCTCTCCAGAACTAAAACAAACAAGTTGTAGTTTCTGAAACAGTATCATGTTCCCAGGCTATAACAATAACAGTTGCTACCACTGGGTGAATTGCCCTTTTGGATTTGAAATTGTAGATAACAGCAGCAAGAAAAGCCAAGCTGTGTGTGAAACAGAGTTAGTTTTACATCTGAAACAAAGGTTGTCCCACCAAAGAGAGGGTCAGCAAAAACATGCATTGGATGCTTTTGATCAGGACAAAGGAACAGGCTCTAACTCCAGCTTTACTGAGTATTTCCTGTAGGACAGTGAATAAATGACCTTCATTCACTCTGTATTTATTTCCCCAGCAGCGTCACAGGGTGGCAGATTGGACCACTTGGGAAGACACCCAGATGCTGAAACAATAGACAATATGATGCAAAGAGCAAGATATTGGTCTTTCCACAGCTGTAGATGGCCCCAGGTCTAGATTTGTCTCATACACATATTCCATTTCTTTTCATAAACAAGATACCTTAAGTCTGTTTTGACAAGAAATCAACAGCGTTAATTAGACTTAGCAATGACATGGACACTTTAGTCTGAGTTGAAACATGCTGGAGTTTGGTTGTCTGCTGGACACAGCAAGCAGGTCACAGAATTTCCATTTTCATAGTGCTCACTCACATTTTACCAATGTGAGCTGTTGGTTCGGCTGACACTTCATGCGCTATGCAAATCAGAATGATGATTTTAGCTGCTGAAGTTAGAAATTACGAATAAAACCACAAATTTCAGGTATAAACTGTGACTTTTATGGCTTTACATAACACTCAGATGTTAATACTGGATTTACAATTTCCATCTTCTGATTTAAACATCAATCCCTTTACCAAGCCTGGCCTGAGAGAAACCACTCCTAATGGTGTTTTTTGACTTGTGTGAGGTAAAGAAACAGACAGTTTGCCATTTGAGAATTGTGGCTGCACATTTTTGTAGGAAAGTGAGGGCTGTGACCTGTGACCAGCTGAGAACTGCTTAATAAAATTTTAGTCAATTAAAAACATTCTTCAAGAGTTACCAAGCAAAGAGGTGAGGGGGAGGAGAAAGGAAGAATATTCAAATTCCAGCTAAACCTTATTGTACTACACAGCTTTGTTGTCTGTTCCAAAAGATGCATTGGGCCTGTTCCTGAGTAGCAAGTGAAATCTGTGTGACTGATTTTCTTATACAGTAAAGTATCTCAGTCTTGCAGAATCCTCCAGACAGAGGATGCCACAGATAGACATGCCTCACATGCTTCACATGTCCTAAATATTTAGAGCAGGAATATTAAAAGAGATAAGACCTTGTAACCTCACAATTTTCTTTATTTGAAAGGAAAACCTATATTTTTTTTCTGAAAAAAGTTATTGTTACATCTCTGGCAAGAGCTGCCTGAAGACAGCTTTCTTTAAAAGAATTAAATCGTGTATATTTTGTAGAGTTTGTTTCCTTAAGAACAAACACACAGAAATCTTTCCTGCACCAGAGGAAGTCTCAAACAGCATTCAGGCCATATTCTCTTCCAGACGTCACTGCAGACATACACAATGTGCATTTCCTGGGATGTGACTACATCCTTACATTAGCCTTCAGTGAAGCACTGAATGAACTCTTAACTCCTTCGGGACTTCTACATAATGTAAAGTAACATAATATATGCTTATCTGAAGTTGAAAAATTAACACGTTCAGAAAAACAAATTTCAGACCATGGAAAAAAGCATCATGTGAAAACATCTGCCACAAACATGTCTTTCCATTACAAAGGTATGATCTTGTGACTTAAGGGCAATATGCGTAGGCCTGGCCTATTAATTTGAAAAGGAACTCCAAAATGCTACTAAGCAGGAAAACTGACTCTGACATGATCTTTAAAACCCAATTAACCACAGTAAGTTCTATGTTTTTTCTCTGTAACATCAAAACATGAAAGTTTATACCTTGCAATGTAAAAACACAACATTAATATCACATATGCACACAAAAAAAAAATCTGGAAAAAGTCAAGATTTTGACCACCATATCGACTCTTTGCTGTGACATGTCCTATAAACTTAGGATGTGAAGAAAACCAGTTTGTTTGTTTTTTAACCAGATAAGCAAGAATAGGAGTTCCACCTGAAGAAATTTTTGTATAAGAACAAACTTGACTGTTCTCCAAATTCTGACAAAGTTAGATTTCTCATCCTTAATGCTGCTGTTCCTTTCTGCATTCCTTTCTTTATGAAGCGTGCTGCCAGAAGGCAGTGATAGGGTTACTTGCTTTGAATGTTGTGTGTTATGCAGTCAGATATTACCTACCCATCCCAGCATGAATTATGTCACCAAGTTTCTGTCCTAGCATGCATTATGTCGCTAAGTTTCTGACCTAAACATGTGTTGTTGCTAAGCAGTGCCCGGTCACAAGATCTCCTGTAATCTGCACCACTTGCTGTCCTACTGGAGATGTGCTGTGGTCAGTCCGGTAATGCGATACTCCTGCTCCCACGCTGGACAATAAAACTCATATTTGCCACTACGGATGGCGAGTTCAGGTCCTTTAAAACAAGTTCTGAGAATCCTTTCTCTTAAACAAAAAAGTTCATCTCTTCTGTCTGCAACAGGTCTTAATATCATCTTCTTCCTGGCAGAAGTCCACCCAATATTGATGGCATGCACACGGGCCCTTCATTATACATGACAGCTTTTCATGCTGTAAAGAATATTACTTTTGAAGGAGGAGCAGAGAAGAAAAACTGATCTTCCTTCTTGCAAGAGAGGCTTGAAAAGGTAATCGAATTGCTAGGGCTGAGCAGACCAGGCAGAGAGGCTCCTTGCATATGTATAAATTGTTGGATTTATTCTTGGCTTTAAGGAATCAGTTCTGTTTGACATATACCTCAGCCAAAAGCCTATGCTCTGATGCAGAATGGAGTGATCATCCTAGACAGAAATGGGTCACGTCTGGGGAAAAGAGCAAAAAATATTGTTTCCTGAGCCACTCAAGAATACCCAGATCACCTCTGCAAGCTTGCAAGCTGACATGACACTTAAGACAGTTAAAAAAAAAAATGCTGCAAAAGATCTGTTAAAACACCAGGTCTTGATGAGTTTTATCACAGAACATGATCCTTTTTACTCTTTGTTCCTTGGAAATGCTTGAAGCACAGTCTGTCCACAGTCTGTCGCTGTAACAATAAGGGCAGGAGATTGGCTGTGCCGAGTCAGACCAAGGCCTGACTGAGCTCGTGACGTGGTTCTCTGACACGAGAAATGCTTATGGCTAGGGAATAGCAGAATCACAAGAGAAACACAGGCACATGTGTTCACAGAAATATATAGATATATAACTGTAAACCATGGTATATTCTCTCAACCAATAGCACGTCAAGTTTCAAAGGATTTCTTAAGCCAGAGAAGTATTTAGGACACTTAGCTTGCTCTAGCACACGTTTGCAGATCATTCTTATACAAATTTCTCTTGGGGCAATGTTGAGGCAGCCAGCGTGGAGGGAATCAACACCCCACAGCAGCAAGTTCCATAGAGCAATGGCATCCCTGAGGAGGGAGGATGAGGAAGGGCATGCTGTTGTCTTACACAAGGGCTGCAAAATCATCAAAAAAGTTCAGTTTGTCACTGTCTGAACTCTAGCTTGTGGGACTTAACTCCTGCAGGAAGTTCTGTACACTGCAGAAACTAAATCCCAGCCTCTCCAGCAAGCTAAAGAAAGGAGAGGAGAGGAGAGGAGAAAAAAAAAAAAAAAAAAAAAAAAAAAAAGCCCTTGAGCAACCTGAAAAGGTCTGGCAATCTCAAAAACAAAAGGAGGTATCCTCTACACCCATCATTACAAGAACCCTTGAGAAGCTCAGGTAACTTAGATGTAGCACTGACAAAAGGTGGAAATCAACTGTTCCTCGGGCAGCTTTCAGAGGTGGTGGATGCAGCTGTCCTGCTCGAGTGCCATCAGAGGACCACTAAGGCAAACCAAGCTCCCCTTTCAAAGACACCTAGCTCTTCCAGTGCAAGTGTAAAAATCAAGAACAGAAACCATGCTGAAGCTTTTTTTTCTTTAGTGATTATCTTTAATTGTTGTTGCAATGGCAAAATATAAGTACCAACCCTGGCTATTATCCATGGCCTAACTGTGCCCTGAGCAGTTCTCAGGAATCAAGGTGGGGTCGTTTTGTTTGTTTTTTAAAAAAAAAAAAAAAAATATTTGAAAGTGATGAAATACCCTGATGATAAAGTGACACAAGATATAGAGACAACTACAGTACTTGAAGCATCAGCTGAAAACATTTCTCTCCTTCAGGCCTGGTCCTGTAACTCTAACACTGAATCACAGGATCTATAAGGACTGTTCACATAAACGTCACCCAGTCAGATTAAGGTCTGTGCAAGAGCCTGAGCTGGCTGAATGCCACTTTCTAGGACTTAAAAACTCGCTTGTGAAGCACTGGGAAAGGTAATACTAAGAATCTTCCTGTCGTTTCTATAGGTAGCATGTCAAGTCCTGCCCTTGAAGATACAGTCTACGTGCAGTTCAAGTCAATGCAAAGAGCAGGCAATCCCTCTCTTCCTAGCACGTTTCAAAAAATTTGGTTTATCCTGTGTAACACATACAGAGGATCAGCTTCTTTCCCACTTTACAGACCTTCAGCAGACCTTCTATTTCTCTAAAATGAACAAACTACTGTTGCAATACCTGAATCAAATGGTAATACCTGGTCTCAGCCTGCACACCGACATCTTTTATGTTCATTTCTGTGGGATGTAGTGTGGCAAGAGCTGTGGATTTGATAAACACTGTCAGAACCCATTATGGAACTGCTCCTCTTGATCTAAAATGTGAAAACCAAGCATCAGTCACCATAAAATAAATGTGATATAGCATAGAGCAGAATAATGGTTCTAGCACATATGGTATTGTGAGAAATGATTTTCTGTGACAGCAAAGTATGACAATGAACAGAAGACAAATGAATTTCCTGAACTGCTTCAGTAAAGGTTGCCTGTCCTGTAAAGACTTATATAGAACAAACTGACAAGATCACCTGGAATTACCTAATCTGATAGGCATTATGTGTGACAGATAAAACATCTGTTTAAAGAAAATAAAACATACTTAACCATGACTTAGATACTGACCAAAACCAGATCAAACAGTGGGAAAATTCCTTAAAAAAAAAAAGCCTTAAATCTTGCAAAGAGTTCTCAAACAATTTATATTAATGCAAAGACACGGATCTCATCACATTTTCTGTTTTACCAACGAGCATGCCACAGTTAATTTACACGTTCTAGTTCTGTGGTATGCTAGTGAGCAAATTTGAAAGTGAATTTTTTTGGAAGAAAAATAGGTAAAGTAGGAAGTATACAAGAAAAAATCCATGGCTGATCTATCAGGAGGAAAGGTACTTCTTAAATTGCCTTGCTCTCTTTGTGTGAGGGAAAACAAAACAAAACTTCATATCACTGGATTTTAAAATGGCACTTTGGATTCGGAAACAAACTTTCCTCTGCAAAATCAAGCATTGATTTCAGTACCTGGTGGTTGTAAACAGCAGGAAAAGAGAAGGCCTAGGAGAAAAATTTGAATTTTGAGTGTGATGAGGTGTTCATCAGTGAGATTCAGCTGAAACATTCATCATTGTTAGAAAAACTTCCCAAACTAACCCAGAATTTGTATAATCTGGATGTTTTTGGAAGATCTATCTTGAATCTTCTTTGCTACATAGGTCTAAATAGCCCCTTCTCTTTCAGAATTTGTTGACTGGATATTAAAAAGTTGCAGGAGGCTGTTTTCAAGTTCGGTGACAGAAGAGAAGTTTTCAAGCTGAGAATGCAGACAGGAGATTTAGCGCGAGAGGACAGAGTGATGCATTGGGAACAGGCTGGCTGGAACGGGTTGAGAGCAGAGATGGAAGATCACTCTGGTGCTAAGGGTGATGTGGTAGATGATGGGAAGCTGTTCCAATTAGGGTGTGGGTGTAAGTGACAGCATGAGGGTGATGAGAAGAAAATGACTTTACCAGAGATGCTTGAAATCAACTGGAAAGGAGAAGAAAGTCAGAACAATGCTCGTTATGCAGGTTTTGCAGGCACTGGGACTGTTTTTCTAGCTGGATTCAGCATTCAGACAGCTGAAACACGTGCTCCATAGGAGGCTGCATGGGAAGCCAGGGGCCCACAATAGCCACAAGTTGCCTGAACCCCCTCCAGCTGCACACCCAGGAGTCTGGTGAGATAACCACAAACCACAGCTCTGCCTACTGTGCAATGGTTACAGTCTGGGAGGCTGCATGATTGTAGTGACACTTGGACGTCTGCTCCAGTTGCCTCGAAAATCAGCTCTGAGAGATTTAACTAGAATCTGCTAACATGAATCTGGCAGACCCTTTCCTGTTAAAAATAACAAAACTAATAGTGCTCTCCACTTTCTTAAGGACACATCTTGAAGCATTTACTCTTGGTGAGCTAGCGCCTTCAACAGGACTGCTCAGTACAAGTCAGCTTTGATGCAAGTGTCCTTCAGCCAGGGCCTCCTTTGGGTGTTACACCTCCTTCTCCTTCCAGGAACACCAGAAGACCTGTAACTGCAGACTGCTGTCTTCTCATGAGATACAATCATGCCAAGGATTCCTCACTGCATTTCTGCACAGGAAACTTTTAAAGGCTCAGCCCCTCACTGCCTAACCAAAGTTTTCCTACCTCAACCCTATGCCAGAGAACTTACTGTTTGTTTCTTAGACTACTTACTCTTTTTCCCAGAGATACTCTTAGCAAGAACAAAAAAAGATGCAGCTAAATCAACTTACATGGGAACAAATCTAAAATGTGCATTAGATATGCAAAAAATTCTTGGGGAAGTAGCTTTTTTTTTTTCCTCTCACCCCAACACAAGTTTTATATGCTACCAATAATCAATGGAAGAGACCAAATGCTGGAGAGGGTGATTTATAAGAGGGATTCATTTAGATGCTTTGAATCTCAGATGCTCAGGAAAAACTGTCTCTCCTCTGACTATAAGCCCTGAGAGACCAGACAACTGAAGCACAATAGTAGACTTTCTCCTCAAAAGAGGCTCTTTTCTTTCCAGGTGCCAGAGAAAGCATCACGACAATTTTCTTGAAGACAACAGTCTCAGGAGGCAGACCAAAAAGCGAACAACAATTACGGTTAACTACCTTCAACCATTTCCCTAAAACTCTTTAACAGCAAAAGCAAGTAGACAAATGAGTTTGTACATTGAACTTTTCAGTAAATAACATACACAGAGAGGAGGGAACCTGGATTAAATTATTAGGAACAATGAAAATTCTTTTGGGGTAAATCTGAAAGGAAAATGCATGCTCTGTTCCACTCGGGAGGATCTGCTTCTTGTCACGTATGGCATAAGTTTGCCAGGGTGCTTCTTTACTTTTGTAACAAAATAGCTTTGTGAATATGCTGGTCTCTGAAGGCAGACATGAGGAGGAACTGGGAATCCTTCAGTTCAGAGCTTGACCCATCTGATCAAATCCATACACTTCTCTTCAGCAGGAGAAAAGTGTTGTCACTGCGTTGTCTCAGGCCCTGTACATCAACCCTAATCTTCCTCCTGTTTCATCTTTTTCTGTATTTTTAGTCTGGACAGATCATTCTGTTGTACTTGAAGATTCACACACTCTCGTGCAACTGTTTTATTTCAGCCCTCGCTCAGCAAGCAGTGCAACAAAGGCCAGAAGAGAATGGTGAGCTCTGCGTACTGTCAGCGCTACATAGTTCTGACTATTATTTCCGCTTGATGGCTTCAGTTTTATCCAAGGATTATTCAGTTTGGGAATAATGGGAGATTTACATGCTTGCACACAGGTCAAATGACAGTCAGAACGCACATGTGCTGCGATTTCTTCACCTGCAGATTATTCCTGGTGACTGTTATATTAAAACTTCTCTAACCGGCCATGGCAGAAATTACTGTCTGAATCCTTCTGTTTGCAGATGGATACTGATGTCCTCCTGGTGTTCCAGGGGGATACTACTTAGCCGCTGTTTTTTTGCTTTGACATTAAATTATATGTTGTTTCTAATAACAATTCTTACATATGCTGAATAGATCACTTCAACTCTCTCACTGGAAAAATTTGGATTTTTCCAAGTGACTGTTTCTTAATCCAATGCTGTTACCATGTTACTTCAAGTTTGAGACAAACTCGAACAAATGACGGCAGTGTCATTCTCTCCAACCACATGAGCAACTACGAACACTTCGCCATTATTCCTGGTATTCCTAAAGGTTTCAGTAATCATTTGGAGACATTAAAGAGGAAGTAAACACAGCTATGCTGATTTTTTGGTCCATGAAAAAGCAAAACAAAACCAACCTGAATTTCACTGCCTGCCCTGTAGCAAAGCAGGCAAAGAACAACAGTTTTGCAGCTTGCGAGGAGTTACTGTGAGTGGCTGAAATACAGCTGTGAATTCTGGATGTATCTAATGAGAATACAACGAGGGAAAAAAACACTGCTTTACTGATGTATTCATTTTTAATGATGATATAGACATAAGCAGGATACATAATTTAATTTTCAAGTTTGTCTAGTTTCCCAGAACCGTGTAACTTCTACCTGTAGAGGAATGAAAGGATGGAAGTAATTCTCCAACACTTTGGGTCTTTGGGATTGAGCATCTCCCTACAGATATTCACAGTCATGTGTGATCAAACTTAATGCCAGAACACCAACAAAATTCTACAGTATGAGTTACACAGGGATGAAAACCAAAGGAGTAGGACAGTCTCCTCCACCTCCTTAACACATAGCAAATGATGTGGGGTGAGAGCAGATAGGACTAGGAAGATCCCAGAATGGTTTTCCCAAACACACTTATCACAAGCAACAAGAAAATGGGCACTCCAGCTCCACCAGCAGGGAACAGCCCCTTGGCTCACTTCAGGATCTTGTCACTTCATCCTTCCTGAGCAAAGTATGTTGGCCACAACACAAAGGAAGGTCTCACCTCTGGAATCCATCTCTCAGCTCTTAACCCCTTTGGAGACTTCCTGGGGATGCAGGATATGTGCCAAGGGATGAGTTTTTGGAATAAGAGCTTTAGAACAGAGGCTTATTCAGTGACCGTGACAGATCAGATGGCTTTTTTGTTTGTTTGATTTTAACAAAGAGTTCCATCATAAATCTTCACTTCAAATTTGATTGCTTTATAATATATCATACTGTGATATAACTGGCATCTGCACTTGGCTCTTATTAGGTGATGCCATATGGTACAATTAGAAGTGGAGACAGAGGACCATCTAAATAACTTAAACTTCATTCAAGCTACAATTAAACCATCCACATTCATCTGCATGCATTCAAAATACTAATTTAACCTCTGAAGAGACTCCCATTTGATGTTGCTTATACCTTTTGTATTTTTGAAGCACTAAATCACTAAGCTGGACTTGTATTGTAATTTGAGTAAGCTGGACATTTGTTTTCTAAATAAGATGGTTTCAGTCTCTAGCAGGGTTAGCCTGAGCATGAAGCTGCGTGCAGTTTCCAACACCTCACATTCTCAAGGCAAGCAGGGGCTCTTTTAGACATTTTTTGCCTCCCACTGGGACAGCTACACAATTGAATTAAACTTTGTCTTGGGATACCCACATTCTAGCTATGGCACAAAATAAATCTGCATGTTATCAATAAAAGATTTTTAATTGGCAAGACTGCATTATTTATTCATGGGAAGATAAGCAAGTCTTAGAAAGCCTACTTTCCCAGAAGGTTAGGGGGTTGCACACAACTCACAAATCTTTCTTGATAATCCTTTACTTGAACCAGAAATTATATTATGCTTTTGTTCTTTCATGCCTAAAACTGACCAAGCGGGCAATGATTTATTAAGCTAGAGTCTTGAGTCTCCTGCCACACAACCCACTTAGTCACAGCAATGGCTATGAAACAGATCATGCATTCTGAGATAGGCTATAATTTGTGTTAAAGAAACTTGTCTGTTTCAATTACCAAATTTAATTTGCAAAGCCCTATAAAAGGTTATGAAGTAAAAAGAAACAAAGCAGCTAAACTTTAGGCTGTAACATTATGTGTTACATATACACACAGAGCAGAAGAAAAAATGTCATGGAATGGACTTAACTGATAAAAAAAAAAAAAGAATAAAAAATGTTTTAATGTAGCTAAACATTAAGCAGACCCTCGCATGTAGCTTTCTTCCAGTCTACAGTTTTGCAGCTTTACTCTCCATTTACAAATAATCAGAGGTAAAGGCCATCGTATGCTTTTACACACCTTCTCAGTGAAAGACCAGAACAGGAGTTCAGTTACAGAAAATACTTTTCTTGAAGAACTGACCCTGGGTTGTAAGCAAAGTACCATGCCATTTTAGATGACGATTAAGCATATCCTAAATTTGAATTCTAGTCTTGCTGATTTTAACTTACATCCAAGGTTATATGCATGACAACATAGTTTAACTTGGTGCTTTAAAACTGTTTTTCAGAGAATGCAATAGGAAAAACCGAGTCACCATTTAGAAATAAACAGTTTCTCCGAATAAAATTATTTGCAATATGCTAATTCATTAAAACTCGCTTTAGCAATATATCTCGAAATAATTGAGGTAACTCGAATTTTATTCTTTACAGGTTAATAGTCTAATCTTTTGCTTTGAAACAATGCATAATGGAAGATACTATTTATTACTACCCTTGCAGTAGATTCCACCAGCTACTTATAATACAGATGAAAAAGGAGACAGGAGAAAGTACTTCAGGAAGTTTGTGACATCAAGCATTAATCTGGCCTCAAATATCACCATAGCTTTATGATTTTCATTGCTTGTGTGAACAAGCAGTTCAGAGGAGGAAACGATAACTGGGAAGAAATAAATGAAAAGGCAGAAAGACAGCAAATGGAAGGTGCAAGGGCCAGGCTGAGATGCTGGTGAGAAAACTCAGCAAGCTCTCAGCTAGCACAGGCTGGCACTGAGCAGCACCTGGCTCAGAGGAACAGATCCAGCCAGCACCCACCACCCTCGTGAAAAGGGGACACATGCCAGTCTGACTTGGCTCACTACAAGTGTGAAGGGGCCAAATCCTGCCATAAAAATCGATTCTATTTCATCAAATGATGAAACAAAAGAAAACAAACAAACAAAAACAGTATCCAGAATTTAATTTAATTTTATATAACATTTGCTTGGTCAAGAGAATGAGAACTAGATTTAAGCCTCAGTCACATATGAATCAGGCAGGCACTTCAAGTGGGAACTGTGTTCAGGTGGAGTGTTGCAGTCACAATACGTGCCCACCAACAGGGAGATGTGGTCTCCTTCTGCCAGTGCCCCAAAGCTCCTTTTGTGCTGCCTCTGAACACCCCATTTCAGCGGGCTCTATGAAGCACTGACAACAACAGCCGCTCACTCTGAAGGTATAGCGAAGGTATACTGGAGGCAGCAATACAGGTTTTGATCCCCGGGCTGCAGCTGTTATTTGCCGAAACTATTATTCTATAGAGATTGATTCAGACCTAGAGAGCTTTGAAAAGAAACTTGAGAGGCTGTTGAGCCATTTTAGTCACTTTTCAAATATTAGGGGGGGATAGATGCAGTCCTATTTTAAGTAGAGACAGAAGAAGCTGCGGCAGCTGCGACCACAGCCCAGCGCAGCACTGTCTGCTTCGCTGAGCAGCCTTACTGGGGGATGACAAAGCCCCCTAGGACAACAGGCACAAAGATGCAGGCTGGAACAGACACATACACCTGCGCACACTTAGCAGCTACACACTTGAAATACTTACTGACCTTCCTTTTCTACTTTAATTGTATTCATCTCCATTGCTCATTCAGCACCCTGAACCGAGGTGTAGTTTCAATGCATATTACAATGGCTACTCTTTAGAAATTACCCTGCATTCTTCACAAGGGGTTATTTCAAAGTAGCACTCTAAAATGAAGAGATTGCTGGAAAAGATTAAATGTTTTCGCCAGGCTGAGAAAAAAATCACCCTGAATTTTAGAACCAGTAATCTTGTTTCTTTTCATGATTGATGAGAGATCACTATTGAAACCTTCAAGTGAGTCAGCAGTGCATGCAGCACAGATGAAGTGCTGCAAGTGCAGAAAAACATACACCAGAAAAATTGTCTTGAGACTTCCCATTAAAATATACCCCTTTGCACCTGGAGAGAAGAGGCACAACACAAACCTGGGGCTGCTCATAAATAAAGTGTTTCTATCAAGGATTACTACAATTAAAGGTTGCTGTTATTAAAAGATGTAAACAACAACAACAACAACAAAAAGGTAAATTATCATATTTAATCAAGTTAAAGCATTAAGTCCTCTAGGGTCTCTACTATTTCTTTTGCTGGGTTAAAGAAGTTTTGCATTGTAATAGCACAGATGTTACTAACCATCTTCAGCTGGCCAAGATGTGAGGGAAATTCCTGTAATAAAATAGCACCAGTGCGGAAAAGTTTAAGATAAAGATGATGTTGTATCATCTCTCAGTGTTGACTGAAATCTGACACACTTGTGCAACTGGCAGGTCTATTTAGGGGGTGTTCAGTTCCACAAGACAGGGATTTTAGGTGAGAGAGTGTCTTTGTAAACTTTTTTTGTTTTGGAAACATGGTTTTGCAAACATGATGTCAACAAGACTATGTAAAAATGGCCGCTCTTTACGGGAACAGAGAAGCCTGTGTGCAAAAATGGCAAGGGCTTTGTTAGCTGTTAGCTTTTAATTTTCTCTTTGACATTTGTTACTGTTTATTCTTCTTACTGAAGACATATCAAATAAAAGTAAAAATTCCCCAAGAATAGACAAAGTGAATGTCAGTGAACAAACAGCTATTCGATATATTTAGCCAATATTTCAAAATAATAAAATATTGCAGAAATGAGAATCCATTTGTAATCATAGAAATGTATGCTAAATTGCTTAAAAAGCTCACAGCCTTAAGTTTACTTTTTTTTTTTTTTTTTTGGTGCAGCCCAAGAATGAGCTTTTTGCCTTCCTTTACCTCTGTAATACCCTGACCAGAGTCTGGCTCAGGCTTTTGTGCTGCTGGAACAGCCTAATTACAACTTAAATCCGGGAGTCATCTTCTTCAGCTGCCATACACTCAGCATAACTTCGGCGTACATCACAAACGGCATCCATGGCATGTTTTCACCTCAGGTCTACCTGTCCCAGAGCATACTCCCTACCTAATCCCCTCATCCTCCTCAGACAGGCACTAACACGGGCACAGCAGCCACCGCTGACCTCCTTCCAATTATGTTATTTCCAGTCTCTCTGCATCCAGCTCACCACACAATTTTTCGTGTCCAGTTATCAGATATTTATGATCCTGCCATCAAGCAACTGCAATTCTTTGATAGCCCAGAAAGATCAGCAAGCTACGCAGAAGTGACAGACCTGTAAGAACTAAACTTCATGCTCAAACCCTGTTAAATTCCCTTATTAAAACCAAGTATAGAAGTGTCCATAAGACATACTTGTGCTTATACTTAAGCTGCTGATATTTCTGCTTTCAAGACATTTTACTCCTGACTTCAGAGTTTATGCTGCTTCTATTTCATTCCCAGAGTGGATGTAAACTCAACAAATTCAGCCACTTTTTCAGCAATTTTCAACTCTTCCGCGACTCCTTGTGAAATGCATTGCAGCTGTCAGCAATCAGCTCAAATAGGTCATGAGCAGAAATGGGATGGCTCTAAATCTCTTAGACTGTACAATTCCTGCTCTGGGACTTTTGGGTGTTTTGATGTTTGTTTTTTGTTTTTTTTTTTTTTTTTTCCTCTGTTTTCACAGGTCTTCGTCTATTTGCTGGAGGATGTATGTGAGTATGTGAATCTTCCACCTGGAAAATTTACTCTGTAAAACAGTTTTGAATGTAGATCCAACAGTTTTACTCTGCTTTTCTACATAAAGGGGTGTTCAAAGTGTCCTGAACATCAGCTCTGTTCTCCACTCTCTTAGCACAGATTAAACCTCAAGGCTCTGCTTGAGCTTCATCCTGATGTTACTCAGTAACTGGCAGAGGAGAATCAAGGGTAACTGCCATCACTGATACAGGGGTGTGTTTTGGTGGTGGTGTTTTTTTTTTTCCCCAAAAAACTCTAACCATCAATGTGCTCTATGAATAGGTCTGCTTCTGCAATTCAGTAAATGCTTAGCACCTGTGAATTTTCAGTACCAGAACTACATTTGCATTTGGTTGCTTCAGGCAAAATACTCAGAATGCAAGACTCTGACAATACATGATTTGATTTTTGGAAATATAATTACCATGGCACAGTCAGTGTTGGGACTCACGATAGCCACCAAGGACCACAGCAGTTATCATCCAAGAATCTCAAAGCACACAATCAGCTGTCATTAGGTATCATGGCACCCTTATGATTTAGACAGCAAGTTGTAAGGAGACCATCAGTAATGCGCGAGGACACTTCAAATAATCTCAGGATAGGAAAGGATGCCTCTGCATATATTACATTTGTGCTCTGGGCTGCGCTGATTTCACTTTTGCCTTTGTTGATCAAGATCCTACAGAACTGACAACCCAGAGAGGATTCAGCTTTGAGGATAACAGCAAACTGATACCAATAAGCAAGCTCAAAGGCCTAACAGCCCATTATTGGTATACCCAGAACCAATTACTATCACATGAATGCAGCCTTTGTCATACAAGCTCATTTCAGCTAGTCTAGTCTTTAGGAAAGACTCCTTCAGGAGGGAAAGCTTGCCAGGCCTCCAGAGGCTCATGCAGAGCCAGGTGGGCCCTTCTCCTTGGGGAACAAAGCCCAAGCTTTGTGTGCTCCTGATCACGCCCTGCCAGCTGAAGGTCAGCAGATGCTGTTCTCTTTTTTCTTTCTCCTCCCAGCGTTATTGCAGTGGTGTTCATGGGTCCATTCCCAGATGAAAATGTAACTCCCAAGATTCTCATTTTATTATTTAATTATTTAGTTGTTGTGTTGATATTTTTATTGTAATTGCAGGGGAGCAAGGAAGATGGAATGCTAAATATTCTAATTTTTAGCTAGCTATGATTATCCCTGGATGACTCCCACTGCCTTCTACCCCAAAAGTCAACTACTGGAACTGATACCAAAACTTTTCAAAATTAGTGTTAACTACCTTCAAAAGACCTCAACAATAATTCTTATTCCAAATCAAGCTTTGATGCACTATAGAGATTGCTACATTTGAATTAAATATTCCCCAGTTTTACTCTGCTATTGTTTAGGTGAGCAATTATGTGCAGATGCATCCCTGCTTCAGTGCAGATTCAGTCATGTACAGACAGCCACTCTGAATAGGTCTCTGCAAGCATAATTATCTAGTCTGATTAAGGTATTGATTATATACAATCATTTTTGGAGTCCCAAAAAAATGAACTGGAGGTTCTGAAGATAAAGATAATTGACTGAAAGAAGAATGATCACTATACCTTTCAACTCCTTCTATATAAAAGAGGCATCACCCCAATATACAAAAGAGCTTCCATTGTACAGTTCTTAAAATCACTAGATATTCAGCCAAATGTTAAAGTGCAACACAGCAGACGGTTTTACTACGAAGAAATGACATAAAAAAATCTGTGAAAGGATTTTAAGGTTCCAGAAAATACCCGGAATTACAGGTAATAGTATCTATAACACCACTGCATTTTTTTGCCCTTACTGACACTACCTGATTCCCTGCTACCAGCTGTTTTTTGGTGTCCCTCTCCCCCCTCCAGTCCTCTCATACTGATAATGGAATACAATTCCGAACAGTTACCCAGTGAGGTAACTGATGTGAAATGAACTGCTTAAACTTTACAAGAACAACGTGTAATTTGGGGTCAAAGCAAGTGGTGTCAGAGAGACTCCACTGCAAAGAACCAAGTGGAATTTCTGTGGGAGAAAACACATGAATGTAAGAAGGCCATTTCTGCAGAATGACTTTATAAACCCTGATTTATATTATGTGCCATGAAGCTTGATTTATTAGTGTGTGTAAAGACTTCAGCATGACTTAAAATTAAAGAATATTAAGCAGCAAATGAAGCACAGTTATTTATCTCTGGCACGAATTTCCAGAGATGTTCAAGACTATCCACCTTGCAAAGAGGGTGGTGCTCAACAGGTATAAACACCTGAGTTGCTAGGGGTACACCAACCACAGGAGCGACAAAAATCAGCACCAGAAGAAAAATTATCAGTTTATGATTTAGCACAAACTAAAAACAATGTTTTTACCTACAAAAACATTCACAGTTTAGACAAAATTAAGCTGTTTACTGTAAAACAGAATACTCAATTGTAACAATCATAGCAGGCAGGCTTCTTAGTTTATTATTGTATACATGGTGCAGGAGTTGCGTCCATCCTGATACCCTGAAAGAAAACAAACATCCTGAAAAATATAATCTAGTCACATAGTCACAGTTTAATTAATGTCCCTAGTTTTACTTAAAAAAAAAAAAAAAAAAAAAAAAAAAAGGAAGACAAGGACCTGATTCTGCTTCCGATTACAAACATGCAGCCCTCACCGTCTCTAGAGCATCATTTAGCCCCAAGGTTTATTTATGAGAGCTACTGGGTGAGCAAAATATTTAATTCATTATGGTAAGCTGATCAGAAAGCTAAAAGTGCAAAGCATGAGAAACTGCCTGAGCACAAGTCGGACTTACTCAATCTCCTTACTCCAAAAGAATTTCCTCCAAACTCGAGCGAAACAAAAACCAACAGTAGGGAGCGGTATGGGGAGAAATTTTGCTGGCTAACAGAGCAGACATCCTGTCAAGCGACTCAAACAACCAGCTGAAGCAATTTCAGAATCTAGTTGCTTACAGAGAGCCTCTTCAGATGCCAACACTACATTTCCAAGGTGGAGAAGAATCCTTGCTCAGAAACAGCATTCAAATTGCACTTGGAGTTAGTATCTGCAGACAATTTCTTAAGGTATTTTAGTGATTTGGCAGAAAATAACACCCAATGCTACCAATTGTTTTAATATTTACCCTTCCAGCAGTAGTGAAGGAATAAAATTGAACTGTTTTTTGGTGTTTAGAATACACTTGGAAGCACAGGAGTATTTTTTACTTTCAAGACAAGAGATGCACACCATTTCTGAGGAATGCTAACATATTGTCACGTGGCTGCACAACAGTACATCTGAAATGAAAATTAGAGACCAGACTAACCAGAGGCAGAATGTTATTTGGGGGCATTCTTTCATCCATGGCAGTTCTGGCACTTAAAAGAAATTGTTTTGGTACCAAAGGCTTTGGCAATGCCATCCCACTGATGACAGTCAAATCACCTTATCCAAGGCTTGACTGGGTAATGGATAATCCCTAGTCAGAAAGGGTTTGGATTACTACCCCCACTTTGCTTTTGCTTTTATCTTTACTTCTAAAATTGAAACCCAGGAGCTTTTGGAGGAGAAGATTTCTTTCTGACAGATAAAAGGATCTTGATGTTTTCTTGTCAGGGTTGGCGGATTAAAGACAGGATAACACTGGGAAGCATCTCTGCACAGACAGCAGCCCACCAAGACATAAATCTGCATCCATACATTGTTGTTGAGGAAAATTATGGTGACACATCGCTGTGAGAAATCAAATATTGATGGAAAATGCATCTTGTCTTAAAAACAAATGTCATCTAAAAATCAGAGGAAAGAGATGCATTATCCTACTATCCCAAAGCAGCACACATGTACACACACACACATACAGGCGCACGTAAAGCACAGCTCTCGGATATTTAGCCCTGATCTCTTGTGCAACAAGTTTTACCATATAAAGAAATACACTTTCTGAGCAAACAAATTTTTACAACATACTTAACAGGTGAAGCAGACCCTTGCAAGTCAACACCAGGTGACACCATCCTTCATCACTAGAACATTGCATTTTTGTGTAATGACTTCTAAGGCATTTCAAAGGTAGATGTACTTTAAATTCCAGCTTAGGACCTGCTAAGACTTGGTATACAAATTGGGTCTCTAGTCTCAGAATTTCTCCTTGGTTTCTTAACACACAGTTGCCCTGATTTGTCCACTGGGAAAGTAGGCAGTCAGAGAGCAAAAATGGGTAGGTTTTCATTTGTCATCTCATGCTGTTCTTTCTCCGGAAGGAACTTAATCTTTGGGGCATTCTGTCACCCTTTATGGAGAAGGTGACACTGGTATTCACAAGAACTGCAGGTCCTACGCAAAGGCTGTAGACTTTAATTATTTTTTTTCTACCACCAGAAACTTTAATCAAGAGTAAGTTCATTAATAGGAGCAATATCCATTCTCTAAATCATGACAGCTCTTTTACAGCAATAGGCATAAAAGTGGAAAGTGAAGGACTAAACTAGTTTTAGCTTGCAAGTGGAGTAAGAATCTCTAAGCCAGTATCTCCCGGAGTGTGCGAGTGACAGACGTGGACACATTAAGGCATACAGACCTTTAATGTTTCACCACAGAGAGACTAGACTGATGGACTTGTAATTCTGAAAGAAAAGGGAAATGGGTTGGAAGAGTAAAGATAAAATTCAAAAGACTGAGAATAACATCCAATACATTACCCAAATATTAGCCAAATCAATTTAATCTTTTCCTGTCCTTTGATCAGGCAGCATTAAACTATGAAGACTGATTGTTGGAAGCAGAATTTTGACTTAAAATTTGACATTATTAGGCACACCATGTGATACACAAGGATAAAAAACATTCCAGTTTTCCCTAAAAAGAAAGAGGGACTGAGCCATCAGAAGTAGCAGGTGCTTGATGCCAATTCCTTTGGGATTCCCTTCCTCAACTTATTTATTTATTTATTACTGTTTTTTTTACAGTTTATGTATCTTCAGAAATGACTACTACAAGAAGATCAGATATAGAGATCTCCTTAGGCTCAGATTTGAAAGCATTTAGTAGAAGGTACCTGACAAAACACTTTAATTATTAATGAGCAAGACGAGCAGGAAAGCAACTCTGCTTTCTGAAAGTCCCAAATTCTTTTAATGCACTACATTTGGATTTTCTTCCCCCTTTCCACTTTGTTTTTCCAGCAGTACTTTCTGAACCGTAACTTCAAAGGCTGTTGTGTAGCTTATATCATAGTTTTCTCCTGCCCTCAGGACAGCATCAATCCAACAGAAGATCCACCAGTGTGCTGTTGTCAGGGACACAGGTGGTTGAAATTCGCACATCTTTTCCACTGAACAGTTTAAATGTGGAATAAAGTAACCTAGACCAGAATGAACTAAATGTAAACTAGAGAAAAAAAAAAAAAAAAAAAAAAAAGCAATCCTTTCTGTGCAGATTCAAGTAGCACCTGATATGCAAGAACAATAGTCCTAAATCGCAAGAAGCCTCCTTCTTCAGTGGATCCATCTGGGATGAGAGCACTCGTGAAAAGTATCAACTCAATGCCAAAACCCCAGAAATCTTATGAAGATACTACACAAGAAGAACTGGACAGGGTTTTAGGAGGGCTGCAGGGCTGATACCTACTGTTTGGTCTACACAATTTATTCAGGCAATGAGAGCAAAGTGCTTGCAAAGAAAAGGTGCAGAGCTGCTCAAGTACAAACTGAAGTCTACAGCATCTCAGAGGACTGCAAATACATATATCATGCATCATCTTACAGCAGCTGCCTTTCCTACAGGAGGGCAGTTTTAATCCACAGAATCACAGAATTGTCTAGGTTGGAAGAGACCTCAGAGATCATTGAGTCCAACATCTGACCTAACACTAACAAGTCCTCCACTAAACCATATCCCTAAGCTCTACATCTAAACATCTTTTGAAGACCTCCAGGGATGGTGACTCCAACACTTCCCTGGGCAGCCTGTTCCAATGTCTAACAACCCTCTCGGTAAAGAAGTTCTTCCTAACATCCAACCTAAAACACCCCTGGTGCAACTTTAGCCCATTCCCCCTCGTCCTGTCACCAGGCACGTGGGAGAACAGACCAACCCCCACCTCTCTACAGCCTCCTTTAATGTACTTATAAAGAGCGATAAGGACACCCCTGAGCCTCCTTTTCTCCAGGCTGAACAAACCCAGCTCCCTCAGCTGCTCCTCCTAAGACTTGTTCTCCAGATCCCTTGCTGGTTTCATTGCCCTTCTCTGCACCCGCTCAAGCACCTCGATGTTCTTCTTGTAGCAAGGGGCCCAAAACTGAACACAGTACTCGAGGTGCGGCCTCACCAGAGCTGAGTACAGGGGGACGATCACCTCCCTAGCCCTGCTGGTCACACCGTTCCTGATACAAGCCAGGATGCCGTTGGCCTTCTTGGCCACCTGAGCACACTGCTGGCTCATATTCAGCCGACTATCCACCATCACTCCCAGGTCCTTCTCTGCCTGGCAGCTCTCCAACCATTCCTCTCCCAGCCTGTAGCTCTGCTTGGGGTTATTGGGCCCCAGGTGCAGGACCCGGCACTTGGCCTTGTTGAACTTCATGCAGTTGACCTCAGCCCATCGGTGCAGCCTATCCAGATCCTCCTGCAGAGCTTTCCTACCCTCAAGCAGATCGACACACGCACCTAACTTGGTGTCATCTGCGAACTTACTGAGGGTGCGCTCGATGCCCTCGTCCAGATCATCGATGAAGATATTAAAGAGGACCGGCCCCAGCACCGAGCCCTGGGGGACGCCACTAGTGACTGGCCTCCAACTGGACTTGGCTCCATTCACCACGACTCTTTGGGCCCGGCTATCCAGCCAGTTTCTAACCCAACGAAGCGTGCACCAGTCCAAGCCAAGAGCAGCCAGTTTCTTGAGGAGAATGCTGTGGGAGACGGTGTCAAAAGCCTTGCTGAAGTCAAGGTAGACCACATCCACAGCCTTTCCCTCATCCACCAAGCACGTCACTTTGTCATAGAAGGAGATCAGGTTCGTCAAGCAGGATCTGCCTTTCATAAACCCATGCTGACTGGGCCTGATCGCCTGCTTGCCCTGTAAGTGCCACATGATGATACTCAAGATAATCTGCTCCATGACTTTCCCTGGCACTGAGGTCAAACTGACAGGCCTATAGTTTCCTGGGTCTGCCCTCCGGCCCTTCTTGTAGATGAGCATCATGTTTGCTAGCCGCCAGTCAGCTGGGACCTCCCCCGATCGCCAGGACTGCTGATAAATGATGGACAGTGGCTTGGCCAGCTCCTCTGCCAGTTCTCTCAGTACCCTTGGGTGGATCCCATCTGGCCCCATTGACTTGCGCACATCCAAGTGCCATAGCAGGTCACCAACCACTTCTTCATGGATAGTGAGGGCAACATTCTGCTCCCCATCCCCTTCCACCAGTTCAGGTTACTGGGTATCCAGAGAGCAACTGGTTTTGCCACTAAAGACTGAGGCAAAGAAGGCATTGAGCACCTCCGCCTTTTCCTCGTCTTTCATAACTAAGTTCCCCCCGCATCCAGTAAAGGGTGGGCATTCTCCTTAGCCCTCCGCTTAGCTAAAAATATGTATATGTATATTTTAGCTAAAAATATGTAAAAATATTTTTTGTCGTCTTTGACGGCAGTCGCCAGATTGAGCTCCAAATGAGCTTTGGCCTTTCTAATTTTGTCCCTGCACTGCCTCGCAACATCCTTATAGTCCTCCCGAGCGGCCCACCCTCTTTTCCAAAGATTGCAAACCCTCTTTTTCTTGCTAAGCTCAAGCCACTATTCTCTGTTGAGCCAGGCTGGTCTTCCCCGCCAGCTCGTCTTTGGGCACGTGGGGACAGACTGCTCCTGTGCCATTAAGATTTCCTTCTTGAAGAGCGCCCAGCCTTCCTGGACTCCTCTGCCCTTCAGAACCTCCTCCCAAGGGACTCTACCAACCAGTGTCCTGAACAGTTCAAAGTCGGCCCTCCAGAAGTCCAATACAGCGGTTTTACTGGTCCCCTTCCTGGCTTCTCCGAGAATGGAGAACTCTACCACTTCATGGTCACTCTGCCCAAGACAGTTTCCAACCACCACATCTCCCACTGGTCCTTCTCTGTTTGTGAAGAGAAGGTCTAGCGGGGCACCTCCCCTGGTAGGCTCACTAACCAGCTGCGTCAGGAAGCTATCTTCCACGCTCTCCAGAAACCTCCTAGACTGCTTTCTCTGGGCTGTGTTGTGCTTCCAGGATATATCTGGAAAGTTGAAGTCCCCCACAAGAACAAGCGCTGACAATTTCACAATTTTGTCAGCTGCCTCATCAGTCTCCTCATCCTGTTTTGGCGGTCTATAACAGACCCCCACCAGGATGCTTGCCTTGTTGGCCTTCCCGCTAATCCTAACCCATAGGGACTCAACCTTATCATTCCCAGCCTCAAGTTCTGCAACATCAAAACTCTCTCTGATATAGAGAGCCACACCACCGCCCCTTCCATGCTGCCTGTCCCTTCTGAAGAGCCTATAGCCAGACATTGCAGCATTCCAGTCATGACAGTGGTCCCACCATGTTTCTGTGATGGCAACCAAGTCGTAGCCTGCCTGCCACACGATGGCTTCCAGCTCCTCCTGTTTGTTACCCATTCTGCATGCATTAGTGTAGTTGCACTTCAGTTGGGTCATTGCCTTCTTTCCCAGCCTTGCCATTGTTCCCCCTGGCACAGCTCTAACAAGCCTTGTTTCAGCCCCATCCCCCTTCTCACCTAGTTTAAAGCCCTCTCAACGAGCCCCACCACCTCCTGGCCCAGGATCCATTTTCCCCTTAGAGGAAAATGGATTTGCCCATCCTGTCAACTGCCCCACCACTCCCTTCTGCCACACCATGCCCTGTTTGCCATCCTGGTCGCCCGCGCTCCCTAGGGGCAGCTTTTGTATGGCCGGGGAGGGGGCACTGCCTCCTTCTCACCTCGTTCACCTCCCTCGCGAGGGCTGCCCGGTCCTGGTGGCTCCCTCGAGTGGGCTCGGTGCCGGAAAAATTAGCCCTGCCTGTCCGATCCCCGCTCTGCTGCAGAACGCGTCTGCCCCGGAGCCGATGGCATTGGTATAAGCAAGAGAGCCAAATGCTGCCAAAATAAAATCCATTTTCAGTACTCAAAAACAACGCAAGCAAGATTTTAAGAAAAAGATGAGGTCAAAGTTACAAGTGTATTAACAGCAAGGGCCCACAAGTACTGCCCCTGTATGCCCTCCTCAGAAAAGACAAAGGAGTACGCTGAAGTGAGGACAGATGCCCCTGATAAAGCAACTGTTGCAGTTGTGTAAAGGACAAAGGACAGAAAGACAAGTTGAGGGGTGTGCATGCAAGCACACACTAAGAAACAGCATCAGGTTATATTTACAGGGCATAGGAGATGCTGACAAAGGGGACTCTGGAAAGGAAATATGAATGGCTTTGATAGCTAATCCTTAATTTAACTCAGCAACTTAATGAGAGGAAGAAAAATGACACAAGAGAAAAAAAAACAATGGGACAAAAAGGAATGGCTCGAGTCCCTTACACAGGCAGGCTATTAACTTAGCAGGGAGCTAAATACCATCCATGTTGGAGACAGAACCTCGCTGCAGTCGCTCCTAGGTCCAATTATTGCATAAACCCTCTCTTTACATTAGAGGTCGCACGGAGACACCAGCTGACTTGTCCTAGATGTGGTCCATTGATCTGTTCCACATTAAGTTATATAGCGAGCAAAACTTCTCTGGCTGAGTGGCATCACAAAGAACAGTAGACCACAAACAACACTAGAGCTGAATAGGAAACACAGAAGTATTTATATTGAAAACACAATCTGCAGATAAATAATGCACTAAAAAGCATACAATGTTGTGACTAGAGACAGGCACAGATGTGAGACATACTCAAAGAAGGGCCACATCTTCTACTGCAGCAAGTTACACTACACCATTTTACACCCCAAGGACATGATTTTAGTGTTTTTACTTTCCTCTAAATTTCAGGAATTCAAATGACAACCAGCTAGAGCTGCAGTCAGGAAGGACACAGTGCCATAGCTACAGAGATAGAGCCACGTGCCGAATTGTTAGCGTGCCTCCGGACATGGGACGTCCACGTGCAAACTTCCTTTGCAGGAAGGAGACTGCTTTGGGGATGGCAGAGACAGCAACAGATCTACACTCCCAGAAGCAGAATAGAAACAGATACTTTACCCAGTTTTAATTGCACATGCTTTGCAAGTATCGCTGCTTTTGGTTTGATCCCATTCTTGTTTTTTGTATCTTCACTATGGTCATTATTCACCATGTTAAGTACTCCAGATGTGGGTTTCCTGCACCACACAGTCACTTTTTGTATAGATGAGCTGCAAGTTTTGGAGCCAAGCTCATCTGGGGGCCAAAACGCACACTGAAAACTAAGTCTGTGCCTTGCCTGTCTGGTTATCTATGAGGGTATCCCTAAAAAAAAGCAACTGGAACTCCCTGAAAGACTGTTTGCATTTCACCACAGAGCTAGGTTTCCTCCTAAACACATTGTGGACAGCAGGGGAATGAGCTGCACAGCCTCGGGCTGAAAGGCAGAGACAGCCCCTTAAACCTCCCCAAGGCATGATGAGGGCACGGACACACCCTGTCCATCTCAGCACACAGCCCGGCAGGGGGGCTTCAACCACTGTGAGGTTGTGCTCACGCTGCCACGGCTGGGGAGCCTCCTACGTGTGGGCACTGTCAAGCAGCAGCTGATGAAGCTGGCCCTTACTGCCACCCTACAAACAGCTGCCACTGTGCTGCGATGGGGCTGTCCTGATGGGGCACAGAGCTGGAGGCCCAGCACCCCAAGGCCATGTGCTTGGGTGTCAAACAAAACCGCAGCCCAAGCAGACCTTTAGAGAGACAAATATTCAAAGTTCGATCTTAAAAAGGTGCAACAAGCCAGAAACAGCCTGGGAATGTAACCAGCTAAATCCAACTAGGCACGTAACAACACCAACAGGTTTGTTTTGAATACCAGTTAATTAAAAAACCATTAATACTCACAGCCCACCATATTTTCCTGACACTGTGCTGCCTTATGCTCCAAGTCACTCACTTAGATCCACATCTGTTGATCTGCTGGTATTCCCTAAATATCAATTTGAAAGCGTCAAATCCAGAGCCTCTAGCGATTATGCTCCACCATCATTATAATTAATCTTTCTTAGTTTGCAGAGCATCTTTGCAGTAAAATGCTTTCTAGGGATGAGGCATTTCTGGACTGAAAGAGAATTGGCATGCTATCTGTTATTTATGATGAGTAAAAGTTAATAAAAGTTTTAAAAAAATAAACCATCTGAAACCACAAAATAAAACTAAGAAAATCAAAACCAACTTATATATGACTTCAGAAATAACAAAATCCAGAAGGAGATGACAGCAAATAAACAAACGTATGTAAAACCACAATATTAGATAGTGATACTTCAGCTTTGTCGCATTTTATTTCAAAGCCACTGCACACCTAAGGAGAAGGTTCCATGCCACATTTTGTGATACTACACATCCACATTTTGTGACACTATGCATGGAAAAGCCAAAGGTTACGCATCAAACCTACAGCAGGTCTGCATAGTTTCTGCATCTCTCATCTCATCCACAACTTTGTTGAGCCCTTAATTTACCCTCTGTCAAATCCAAATAAAGTATCATATACAAAGTCTCAGAGTAAGTTCAATACTGTCTCAAAGAGATCAAATTCCAAACCCACAAGAGAGAATTTTAAAGGGAGCAAGTCAAGTAATGGAGAGAACGACCATAAGGCTCTCTGTTTGCACCCCTACCCTGAAGCACTCACAATCAGTTTCTCTACAAACCGTACATCAAAGACCCTCAGCGATTTCACAAATTATTTTATAGTGACATGAATAATCTCTCCCATGTATATACTAATTTTGGGTGCACAGTAGCAAAGTTGCAATGCTTGCACCTTGGAAAGCGCTTATCAGACTTGTCAAAATTTGCTGGGAGGTGCCAACAGACTATTTACTCTCCAGTTTGCCCTGGGAACTCAGTTCTCGGTGTAAATCAGCACAGCACTTCTGGCTTCCATAGTTCTTGCTGATTTATAACTGACCCTTTTATACAATATTAAAATAAAAACAAAACCCAGAGTAAGGAATGTGAGACCATTACTTAGTTTCTACTTTAGTACTCAGAGACAGGAGACACTCATTTTACAGTTACTTTGGCAAATTGAATTCTGTCATACCATGTGCTCACCCCTACACATTATACAAAGCAAGGGTCCTACACAGGAAAAAATGACACCTTATATTTGTAAGTGCATTGTAAAGCCTTAAAATCAACATGCAAAAGGAAGGAATTAAAGTAAAGGAGCCTCTGTCCCCACGCAGCTCTTCCACCTCATGTCACACAGAGGACGGACAGAAGCTGGGACGAGCGCAGCCTGGCACCAAGAGGAGGGGGCTCTGCTGCCTGCAGCCACCATGGCTATGCTGGTGCTGCAGGGCATTTATTTAAAATATATAAATAAATCAATAAATAAAATCAAAATGGCAGGGAGAGTGTGGTGAGGGAAGGCACTTCTCTAGCTAATTAATTTCCTTACCAACAAATGTCAACTGCTGGCTGCAAAAATTGGCATGTGAAAGAAACCTGAAGTTCTTGCACATCCAGAATCCTTTACGTTCCTGTGTTCTGCCATAAGCTCACAGCATCTCTTTAATCTTACTCTTACTCAGGGTAAAATTTAGTTGCAAAAATATGTGGCAACACAAATAGCACTACGTAAGTACCACTAATTCTTGGTGACATTAAGCACACTGCATCAGAAATTGGAGAGGAAAACTTCAAAGGTGTAAGTTTTACAACAAACTCAGAACCTGTAGCAGCTGAAGTAGTAACAGGCAAGAGTATTTGTTTTCATTTGTGAGGGAGGGAAACTTATTCTTTTGATTTGGAGGTGCTGAAGGAAGAAAATTAGATTCCTTTTTCCTCAAAGCATCTTTGCCACTCCACTGTTTGACAGAAATCTAGTGGACCCTAGGAAGTGTTTAATCTGTGGGCAGATGTGACTGCTGGTAGCAAGTCAGACAAATCCTCAACTACTTTAAATCTATAGAGCTCCGCTCATTTTATTAGAATTGGAAGGGTGTACATCAGCAGAATAACTTGTCCTATACAGTCTCTTGGTACTTACTTCGCTGGAAGTGGTCCGTGCTGAACAGTGACCTCACTAAAAACCACCAGGATCCCTACACCGTTCCTGAGGGCTAATGGAAACAAGCAACCAGCACTTAATGTGCTTCTCATAGTTTTGCAGCTAAAATGTCAGTTGTGCCCTCTAAATCAGTAAAAAGTAAACTTATTAACCAAGCTGAACTGAAATAAATAGTGAAATGATTTACATGAAAGCAGTTCCAGACACAAATTTGGGAATAAATGGGGGCTGTTTAAAAGAAAAAGAGAAGCTTTCTGTTTTCTTCACTCTCGGTCACATGTTATCAAGATGTGATCAAGGTGTATTGTAGCTGGCTGTCTCCAAGCAAATTACAGTAGGGGCTTTAGGGTCCTGCTTACAGCTGACATGTAGCTCCATCAATCACATCTGTTTTCACCATAAATTACTGAAATCCCAGGATACTTTATGGTTCACCATACTTCACACATCCCTGCTCCCCTTTGCTAAAATTTCTTTGGTAATAGAATATACATGAGGAAAAAAAAAAAAAAAAAAAAGTTTAATCTATATTGGTTTAAACACATAGCTTGTCAAAACAAGTTTTCCCTCCAGCTGACATTGAACTTTGTAATTATTCCTGAACGCTCTGCTTTAGAGACTATCTCTGGCTGCGCTAATTTAACAGACATCATGTTTTCTACAGCCTGACTACACATCTGCCTCTGCCTGTATAAAGAGGACTATCGTGGCTTTTAAAAAGACTCATCTCTGCCCCCTTTGCCCTCCTCTCCCACCATTTTTTTACTCAGATCTTTTAGCCTACAGTTTTGTGGAGGCAAACTGTCAGTTGACTTTGAGGAGCAAAACCGCAAGGATAAGGACAAAACCACAACATGAAACACTCGTGCACATACTGAGCAAAGACATTGGCACTCTGCAACTGCACTGTAGCACACAGTCCAGAAATGAGCTTTAAGGAAAGCAGGGGTTCAGGAAGAACAGAAAATCTTCCCATCTCTAAAGCTCTTGGGCATCACTTTCCTTCCAGCTCAATGAAAAATACCAGAAAGAGGAAGCACTGAGCACCCAGGGCTGTATCTGAACTCCAGCCAGTCGTGCTAATTATTTCAGTAGTATCTTCACCCACTTTGAAACCAGAAAACAGAGTTTTCTCATGTGAGACCGGTGCTGTTTTCTCAAATACAGCAAAGGTCAGGGGTTTATTTTGAAAATGCAGGAAGATCTCACATACAGCAACTTACAGAACAGCCTAGTGGATAAAGCATTCACCAAGGAAGTCAGCAACCAAAATTCCAACTCACATCTCATCCCCAGGAGACTGCTCTGCTCCCCCAGCAGCTGAAGTGCCTTAAGCAGGGCCATACCTCCTGCAGAAACTGTGCTACTGTACAGCCAAACACACAGGAGATTGCAAGACAACAGAGCATGTTACAGGCCAGCATCTAGGGCGCACACCCGAGGAGGATGGGAGATGGAGGGTGAAGCAAGAGTGTAAATTAAAACATTTTCAGAATTGACCAAACCAAAGGCCTTAGCCCCAATGGACAGTTTATTACAGAGCGTGTACCAAGTCTGCTTAAATCCAGTGCACACAACTGCCAGGAGCTGAAGAAGTAAGAATAACAAGATGAATATATTTTTTTCTTCCCCCCTTCCCCCCTTTTAAAGGATCTGAGACTTCTTTCATGGAAGGTATGAGTACATAATTCAGGCTAGAAGACCCAAGAATAACACTATGCAACAAATTACATGTTGTGAAGGATGCTCCAAGAAAAAACAACACACCAAGAGATGTATTAGCTGCTGTATAATCCCCATTAAAAGCCATCATGCCTGTGCTACAGGGCTGCACTGCAGCTGCTGAGGGATCTGTGTTAGTCAAGCAGGTGAAAGGTCACCAATAACAGTTCTCCTTGTATAATATTCAGATGTAATACTGCAAAATTAACATTCTTAAAGGCTAAGCAAGATAAGCTGATTACAGTAAATGGCTTTTGCTCTCACACATTGGTAGGAGAGGATGAAAAGAAATCACGCCAGGAAAGGGAAGAGGTGATTTACAGCAGAGTGCTGGGCAGCTGGAAAGAAGAACAGAAATACACGTGAACTATTTCCTGCAATGGCACAGTCTTCTCTGGATTTAAAGCTACCTTTTGGGTCAAGCTAGAAAGAAAGAGTCCACAAGGTATCAATACATCAGCATTTCGTTCTCCTCATGACCTTTCGGAGGTGAGCCCATCTACCCAACTAGGCAATTTCCCCTCTCCCCTCGCGTTCCCCAGGAGGCAGCTGTCGGGATAATCACCTCCTTCAAGATCCGGGAGACTCAGAGAACACAAATAATGCACTAGGCCAGCAGTTCAGCACTCTCCTTCAATTACCAATATACGTAAGTCAGGAGAAGCAGGCAATAAAATATCCACTTTAAGGTAGACTTTAAGAGGCAGAAAAAAAAGAAACCCACACATACACCCTCCCCTCCCCTGCCTCATAAAAGTACAAATTTGTCCTCCCCCCACCTTCCACAAAACATCATCTAGCAAGGAAAACTTTTTAAAAGGAACAAAACATATATTCCTCCTTGGACTCTCCCATATCAGAAGGGAAATTTATCATTCTGTGCGCCTCAGCAATATTTCCTGCTTCAGCCTATATGCTTTCAAATTCTCTTCCAAACATAAAACCAAGGCATCGATGAAAAGAAAATTGATGTCCCAACGAGCAGGAGCTCTTGCAGTGATTACAACCAAACAGCAATTGGCATGAACAGAGCCAACATTTAATACCATTTTAAGGTATAATTAAAAAGGAGAGCTGTTCAGAGAGGGGTCTTTACTATAAAATATGGCAGGTACACACTACAAATACTCCACCAGCTTCTTCCCATGCAGTGGAAGCCTAAAAACCTTCAGATGAAAATGTATGGTGGGTCTGCAGAAGCCCTTTACAATAACACTTAGGGGCCTTTCAGCACATAATAGACTTTGGCACCCTGCTCTCTCTGTCATTAAGGGTGGCACCGGGAAGATTTAGAGCTGGAGTTCACCTCCTCCCTATCTCATGGGGAGAGGGCTATAAAAGGTTGGGGTACTTCCACTCCATGTCTGATCACAGCCTGATTTAGGGTGATTTGAGAGGAGGACAAATAAAAACAGATTTGTTGTTAGATGCCTTGTCTCCTGTTGTAGAGCTTGAGTAATACAGCAGTTTAAAAGGAGCTGTGGAGTAGAGGGGAAAACCAGAGTAGTTTAACAGCAGAGCACAGTAACTGCAGAGATATGAGCTATTTCACTGAATGAAATAGGAACTTCATTGCCAGGAATTTACTGGTGTAAAGCAGGGAGGTATTCAGCTGTCTGGGGTTTGGTATGGTTTGTTATTTACACAAGAGCCAGCTGCAGCTGGAACTGGATCCAATTTTCCCTACAAAGCCTAGGATCTAAGCATAATCTCGATGCATGTGAGTACCTGACTGTGCGCCTAGTAAAAACGCAGGCATCGCAGCCAGCTGTCAGGAGCGAAGGTGCGTAATAACGCGCTGCGTCGGATACTCAGCAAGATGTGCTCACACTTCTGATGGCTGGGTCTTAATGCTGAGCTGACAGCCCCCTCAGGCACACGAGTCCTCTTTTCTTCTTGCAGGACAAACATTAATTTCAAGGCATGGAAGCCAGGAATGGCTTTGGCAGCATAGAAAAGCCCTTTACATAACGTATCAAGGTCTTTCAGCTTTGGCACCAGGCTCCCCCAGTCATCACGGGTGGCACCCAGAAGATTTAGAACCATCTGCATCTTTCACAGGGACTGCAGAAAATCTGTAGCTTATTAGTGGCTTTAGTGTCTCAAAACCATTTGCTACAACTGGCCTGTAAGAGACAAAAATTCCCAAACTCTTCACATACAAAGAACATGGGTTTTGTATGCCAGAAGCCCAAGAAAAAGCCACCACCAGCAGCCGTAGTGTTACATGAAGCACAGAGCAGAACAGTTGCATTGCAAAACTGCTGGAGGATAACTTCAGGGTGGAGTTTCAACACCTGAGAGAAAACTAACTTTCCACGCATTTTAAAACACCACGTACAGAAACCCCAGATCTTCTACCTAGGGATTGCTCTGCAAGGTTATATTGCTGGCTTTTTTTAAGTAGAGTTACATTGCCTTATGTGTAGTCACATATTTTTCTATCCAGTTTCACTGAAGCCTCAGAGGAAAAGATTCTTTTTAAGTGCTCTTCACTCCGATCAGACTAGGTGATCCTCCGCCACGGAGCTGACAGCTTTAGTGGCCCCTCAGTTTAGAGCTGTGTCCCAAACCCTTGTTGTTGGAGAGCTCAGAAGAAGTCCACATACAGCCTGGATGATCAGAGACCAACAACTCCAGCACTTTCTTTTCTTCACCCCCAACCAGATGTTGAAGCATGCCATGCTAGTACAGTCATCCTCGCACTACAGCGTAGCTCACCAAACTCTTGGGACTTCTGAAACTCAGCACCTCCCTCCTCCCAGGGGCACACAGAGCTACACCCAGTTTGTTCGCTTTACTCATGTGAGGGGATCACCTCATGCCTTTAGGCTAGACCTACTCCTTTTCCCCTTTCCAGCACCAGATGACTACCCATGAGGTAAAGCTCCTGACCAGCTAATTGGGAAGTTTTAGGCACGTGCTAGACAAGTCCTTAAAGGGCGGGCATTTAACCAGAACATTACTAAATGCTTAGCAGTTGGGTCTGGGGGAGGAATCCCTGGGTAAAAGGCAACTTCTAAGAGGAAACACAGCTCTTGTGAAAAGAACAATACACAATCATTTTAGAGAAGATCAAAATCTAGGTTTTATGCAGTGAGATGGGCACCACCATCTCACAGCAGGGTGTGCACATCAACCAAAAGCACACGAGAATAATATCTGCAAGAAACATCTGAGAATATAAACAAGTGCTTCGATTGTCTTATATAACAGTTAAAGGAGTTTCGGAGTATCAGGCCTAAAAACATATTTAGCCACAAGAGGGAGACAAAGACGCAGATGGCCAATGTTTCACGCTGCATTCAGATTGCACCAGATTTTAGGGAAAACATGGATGTGGTCAAGAGGAACAAATTTAACTTTGATCTTTTAAATGAATATCCCATGCATTAAACTTCAGGGTTTCCTGAATCTAGGAAAACTCAAACCCAAGCCAGGATAGCTGCATCTGATGCATAGAAACAATATGACATCTCTTTCCACATACGAATTCCAGTGCAGTAAAAGAATGCCAAAAACAGGGTGGAAATGGATTGTTTTGTTTTCTTATGTTTTGTTTCATTTTAAGCATCTTTTCTAGAAGAAAAAGATCTTCTTGCAGTGGTGAAACAGTTTGATCATAAAAGTCAAACTCCTCTGAAACATCAGGGTTAAACAGAGTTCACAGCATTCTCAAGATACACTTTTATGACATCTAGAAGCCTATCATATGTTATAAATTAATGGCAGACACAGCACATTCTAATTACACCACCCATGTCTATATTATTTAAGTAATAGCTCTGAAGGGTGGGTTAAAATGATAAAATCTGAGGAATGGCTGCAGATAATTGTGTGAGGTGAGCTACACCTCTCTGATTTACATCCTACTGTACAACATCACCCTCTGCTGGGCATCAGTGAGAAGAATTTGCATGGCAGCATCTCGAGAGCTTCCCACAATGCACCAGAGGTGGAACAAAACGGGTGGTGCCTTACTCAATTGAAGCACATCTTCTGGTGTGCAATTTGAAGCATTTAGGCCACAAGATTTCATTACAGCTCAGCATAAAGTGATCATCTGACCTGATGGAACAAAATGGCAAAAGTACATTCAACGTGTGGTAAATAAAGTAATCCAGGCACCTGGACTTGCGAGGTTCTGCATCCCCCTCACCTGCTACCAGCTGACTTTGAAAGCTCAGAATATGCTATACAGCCAGGATTAGGCCCCAATTGCCTTTTACTTTCAAATCTTCGTGTAAAAATAAGTCATTGTAAAAAGAGGAGCTGCTTGGAAAAGAGCCATTTCACAAACCAATGAAAACAGCAGAGAACTTAATCCTTACTCATTCACCTAAGCCGGTGTTTGCAATAGCAGGCTACCCAGCACTACAGTCCAAAGTTCCACATCTGGCATTTGGCCTGTAATGCCACTGCAGCAATATAGAAAAACCTGTAACAAAGCCCAGTGATGCAAAATGGAGGGACTTGAAACTATTAACTTACCCATGTTTTGCAGGTGGACCAATACTTAGATCCAGCACCACAGAAGGTCACTCTGGATTGATTCACATCACATTAAAAGAAACACGCCCTCATGCCCGCAGATGCAGGAAGCTAAGGAAGCGTGGGCTGAAAATCTGTGCTGTCAGGATGAGCCAGGCCCTGGCTGCAGACAGTGGAAGTGGAGGAGGAAGCTGCCACCTGTGCAGCACCTTGCTATGAGCACAATACCCACTGAAGCTGTCCCTAACGCAAGCCAGAGTAACCCCAGGCAATACCGTTCCTTCAGCCAGTTGCTGTGGCTTCCTGCAAGACCTCTTAGCAGTCCAGAGTGGCTAGAAGGCAGCGTGATTCAGTCACATCTCATTCTTCCCACATTTTGGTGTGGGCTTTAGCCACTGGGGAAATCACCCTGGCACCAGGTGCAGTTTCACCAGCTCTCCTGCCCCAATATTTCCCTGGAGGCAAGCCTTGATCAGAACCCTTATTTTCATCATTTGTTCATTTTACTGTAAAAACTTGCATTCAGATGCAGGACCAATAGCACCAGAAGCTGTTGTACTGTAACACATGTATGAAAAAACCATCCCACAACATCATTCCTTCTTGAATAAATTCACACAGGCTGCAGTTTTTTCAATCACAGCACACGATAGAGAAGGCACAGGAAGATGTGCTACACATTTCCATCCTCAGCAGAACTCCAAAATGCCGTGGATTTAGGATACACTGCACTGCCAAAGCCAAATGCTCTAATAACCACATGCTCTCAGATTCCCAAGAGAGATAATGCAACTGAACTCCTTTTTAGTTTCATGTATATGAATAATAAGTTTTAAAATATTTTTATTTTATTAGAACGTTAATTTCTGTGGACTACATACCATAGCAGCATTTACAAAGGCATTAGGTGACAGACTGATGCTGTTAGATGGAAACAAGTCCAAATTTCAAATTTTTAAATTTCAGGCAACTATTTGGGGTCTTAGCACGCTGTGATTGGGAGATACGCAGGCCAAATATCTTGCAAAGACACTTTCAAAATAATACTCTATTTACTGATTAAGGTTAAATGAGCATAAACCAAACTTAAATTGAAATCCAGGTGATTATCTGTGTTTGCATCAGATGAGTTTAAGAAAATATAGCTATTAAAAAATCACTCACAAACGCATGTAGGAATTGAACCTAAGTGCAAGAAAATACAAGTGCTTTCTTTAAGCCCCTTGCAGGCACCAGATAGGGGAGAACACAAACTATTCATTCCCCAAAGATGTACAAGCAGTTTTAACCTAATACTTATTTTCTTTATTCTCAACAAATCTCTGCTTAATGTTGGAGACAAGTGATTCTTTATCACTGCCATTTGGATCAATGTCTAAGAAACTCAGTCTGTCTAGCAACAGATTGAAAGCAGAGAAACGATCACCCTTATCTTATGACCCCCAATTACGCAAGGAAACCCGCTGGTGCTAGAGGGATGGTTCACGCACAAAAGGGTGGCGGAGTCAGGATCACACAATTTCCCCGAGGATGAAAAAGTTATCGTCAGTGTACAGATTTTCTTTCTAGGCTGCAAAGAAGTCAATAACTTCTTCAGTGTGAACTGCGGAGTAAAACCCCTGCATCATCAAAGTCTTGTAAGTGAACCCAATTTGCCTGTGTTTGAATTCCCAGTGAACAGTATAACCCATCTCTGCCTGGAAGAAACTAAGCCAACAGCAGCACCAATCTCAGTTTTATTCAAAACCACAAGTCATGCCTTGAGGATATAAATTTTTCCCCTCCCTTTCCCATCAACATGCACGTTTTGCCACTCGCCTTGGGAAGCATGTTATTAAAAAAAATTCATTTCCCCCTTGGATACATTTTTATATTGTATACTAAATTATGCATTTAAAATCAAATAAAAAGAATTTACTGCCTTAAGATTACTGCACACATCAGAAAGCTCTCTGTTTCTAAATTTTGGAAGAATTTTCCACCTTCCCACCCAAGCCAAGCAAACATCCAGTGTTTTTACAGCTGAAGCAGCGGGGAAAAAAAGACAAAAATATTTTTCACATTAGAAAGCTGTGGTTCAAGTAGTAAGGAGGAAAAGAGCACATCTCAGAAAAGGCACTGCTCGACGCCTTCAAGAAAGAAAGGGGACTTGAATTTTGAAGGCAAAGTTCACAGTTTAGGTCACTTTGGTATAATAATCCTATGATACTCTCCTAAACAACATGAACCTTCAAGTCTAAGTACTTGGAAGCCTGATGCAGAAGTTCATCTTGCAGCATTTTCTCTTGTTTATGGCTCTCCTTGTTGGCAAGAAGTGAGGAAGCTCAACAATGCGCAGAGACAGTTCAGATGTGGCAAGTGTTATTTTTGGTTTGCATTTTGAGGAGGGTAGGGGATGGGGGTGAGAAGTGACTTTTTTCCCTACTGTCATTACTAGAGGCTGAACACAACTGTCAACATTTGCAAAACCTGGAAATGTAAAATATAAACACCTCAGGGTTCTTATTTAGAGATATAAGTGAAAGCATCCTGAGTTCCTGAGCTGATGAACTGCTCCACCCACTTACAATTGCTCACATGTTCCAAAAATCATGAGATTTTGATGCTTAAGTTTAAATGTATTACTTTCACTTCAGTTATTCATACTTGAAAAAGTTTAACTTGACTTTCTAAGTCAAAGCATGGATTTAAGTCTAAGTCAAAGATGGATTTAATTTAACAGTAAGTTAGATTTTTCCATGAACAATTAGAAATGTGAACTGTACAGGGATGGAGACTCACTGTGAAAACACTCCTGTAATTCTCCTGTGGAACTCCAGCAATTGAAGTGAGACCTGTTGCCCAGAAAGAGCTCCTCAAGAAGCTCCCAGAGCTTGCCAAGGGTTGATAGCTACAGCTGAAAAGAAGATATGAACGAGAACAGCAAAGAAATGGTAGACAGAGACTCAGAAGCCTTCATAGCCAGAGAAGGCAAAAGAGCAAGTCAAAGCAGGACAGTACAATGATGAAAGGACAGAGCCTTAGGACACAAAGGCACACATGTGGATACAGAAGCCTGGGAGAAAAGCCCTGAAGAATAGTGGTGATTTAATTAGTAAATAGATAAGGTGAGGAAGCCAGCATAATATAGAGCCAAAGATGGTCTAGGAACAGGGAGATGAACACGGTCCAGGCCGAGAGACAGACAGACCTGTCAGAGAAGAGATGTTTGGCATCAGTTACAAATGGTGCCCCCAAAAGAGACAGACTTCTGACTGAGAAATTCAACAACAGGGCACACCAAACACCTCAGCCTAATCAGTAATTTATTTTGTTTTGTTTTTGTCAAGCAGGGTGGTATTAAAGAGAAGCAAGTACAGAATACAGCAACATCCTATCTTTCCTCTACATGTACAGGTAGTACCCTCTCCCCTTCTGCAAACGCTGCAAGCAGACAGATTCAGGTGGCATGGAAGATGACATCAGGAAGGGTTTATCCAAAACCTTCACAGAACTCCACTGCTTTCTCGCCCTTATGTTTCTTCCAGACAGACCATGTGTTGGATACCGTCACTGAAATGGGTTTAACATTCCTACAGTCTTCCCCAGCTTTAAACTCCAGGCCTCTGGGTTGCACGTAAAGGATACCTTCATAATTTAACTCAACTCATGGACACTGAAGCAGGTCAAACATTTGTCAACTCCCTTTAAATGTCTTTTAAAATATTTCCAGAACCACTAAATAAGCCCCCAGAGAAGCATGAACAAATAGCCAGCGTCTGTTAAAGAGCAGCGGAAGGATTGCTCTCTCCCTGCAGGGGATAGCCAGGACATCTGTTGAACACTCCGCGTTCTTTTCCTTTCCTAAGGTAATTGCTGACCCAATCCCATGCTCCCACTTAGGCTTTCAACTGGAAAACTAGAATTTGGATAGCAACATAATTCATTATTGGACCTTTCTATCCCTGGCTTAGAAGACTAATTAACATGACACTTGGGAAATGGTTCGGACTCCTCGGCACTGCAGGTTTGAACTGGAAGGCTCTGTAACCTGCAGCAAGGGAAGTGATTCCTTCACTAGGCTGGCTGAAGCATGGCTATCAGACACAAGGCAGGCAGCAGATTTGTATCGTATGTGGTGGTGGTGGGTGGGAAGACCATTAGCTCACCAGTCTGCACAGTTATCTGAGAAGAGGAAAAAGAAAATAAAGAGCTTTGCCACAGCCACATCTGCTACAGCTCCAGATTCAGCGTTCTGGATATGAGGACGTGACAGACGGAGCATCTGCAACAGTAGGGATGTACCATGACAAGTGACAGAAATCTCAGCACTAACAAAGCTGATAGGGAAGAGCGTGTCTTTTCCTGTGTCCTGCATGTGCTGAAAACAACAAATTTCACAGTTCTACCTCAGAGTAGAATTGCTGCCTCCCGTGAAGACAGCAGTTGCTGTTCCTCAGCCCAGATAAAAACTGTCATTCTCCACACACACACACACACACAAATTTAATGATAGTCACAACATCAATGAAACTGATTTGATTTCTGCTCTTGCAGAGGCCATTTTGCACAACCTTCCTTCTGCTCCTGATGAAAGAGCAGTTCTCTCCCTTCCCCAGCACTCAGCTACACTAATGGGATTGTCAAAGAGCACAGAAACTATGGGGGAGTTTGGACTTCAAAACTCCCAGGAGCTCACCTGGGCAAGGAAATTTCTTTCAGACAGGCCATGGTACAGCTGCCCCAAAGTTGCACATGAACAACCCTGCTTCTTGTGTTATCCATGTGAAAAATGACCTCTATTTTTCCAAAGAACTTTGCTAAGAAATGAGGACCTAACCATTGCCACCTCTGTGTTTCAAATAAACTCTCAGGCCTCATTTAAGAGAGCCCTTGCTCTTACCCAGTTCCTCCAAGTGAAGTCAACAGAAGTCCTGCAAAGTTGCAGACTAAACAGAGCACACCAGACACCTCAACCTAGCTTCAACATGACCAGGATTTGACACTTGCTAAGAGATGCAGCCTGTTAGTGAAGCTTCATGTATAACCTGATGCAAATAAAATACCAAGGTGCTGAAATATTTGTATTTGTGTCAACACACCAGCTTGTCTTCCAGGGATTCTGTCAAGTGAACATTGCTGCTGCACTATAGTTGGGTGAAAATCTAGCCTTACACTTGCAGGTCGTTACCAAAAACGTGTAATTCTAATAGAAACAAAGAACCCAGAGATTTCCATGGCTCATGTGTGGTCAGTAAAATACATTGCATTGTAAAAATTACCTCTTGTGAATTCCTTATGTGCTCGTATGAGAAATGAGGACCTAGCCTTTGGCGACTAGCTTCATCCCACAATGCATCCTGGAGTGAATAAACTCCATTTAACCAGCAGAGACAGTACAGTAAGGACAGTACTGAAAACATTCTGCCGCTTAGTGAGCTGTCAAATCCAGTTCCTACCAGCAAAACGCATCTTGCAGAATTTCCGCCACGTGCAAGTACTTCTGTATATGCTGGGAGATGCTTTAAGGCTGCCCAGTTTTGAACTGTGTGGAAGACAAAAAACTCATTGGCGGCAATTCAAGAGAAAGATCTGATTGTCAGCAAGAAATGACCAACGTTTCACACTAAATGTTTCATGTATGCAACAAATTGATCCTTCTGCATTTGTTTCTGTCACGGGTTTTTCTACCGCTCCCTAATGGGATGTAGTCAAGTGTTATATTTTGATTTGCATGTTTCACATGAATCATTAATGCAACAATACAGAACAATGTTGTTCCCACCAAAGGCACATTATGGTCCTGGAAACAGAGTGTGCCCACGTAATGCTCATAAGAGGAAAATCATGGAACTAAGGAACGGGCACATGCACACAACTTGCTCAGCTTTCAGAAGCCGCTGTGCACAAAGGTCCCTCCTGCTTGTTTGCATTTACCTATTTTCATTTGTTTCCCTCTTCCCTCCCTCCACCACCACCCCCAACCGCCTGTCTGAATTTGTTTTGATTTTTTTTAAACAGTTGTGGGATGTTAAATGGACTGGCTTAAAGTAAGCGGAGCTGGTAAGTGTTAGGTGATCTCTACAAGATCGTTGCCATGTGGATCACAGACTGTGTGTAGGGTTTGGCCTCGAAAAGATGTTGACGCATGCTGGCACAACTGAGCTAACACTTCACAACATATCCCCAGGCACCAGCCAGTCCTAGCTTTTAAGACAGACCTGCACATATTTTCTACGTATCTCATTTCCCAAACTCATTGCTAATGTTGCAAATAAGACAATTCCACCAGCCAGGAAGGCCAACCAACTGGTCAAGAAGATAATTTACAGTTAATGTAAACCTACTTAGCAGGATTACCAGCACATTTATACACTTACAAGCATTCATGAGTGGCATATGATGCTAATGGACATTAAAAGGAGGGCTGCATGATGAATGATGGCAATTAATGATTAAAGCATTACACAACACATCTCCCTGGGAGTGCCACGCTAAGTGTCACAAAGTTAAGATCCATAAACCTGCAGCTTAAGAGGTCCTGAGGTTGCAAAAATCACTTTGAAAAACAAAGGTATTTTTACCCTTGCACTTTTTTTTTTTTTTTTTGGTAATCACACATACGACTATTAATTCGGGAATGAGGACATCTCCTGTTTGCAAAACATTAAGTATATGCACAGGGAGCATGCATGCATGCTCTTTCCTGAAAGCTTTAGTATTTCCTAGCTGCTAACAAATCCTGCCTTTTTCTGCTTTTAAACATGTTCCATTAGGAGATACCTTAGATTAAGGCATTGTTTGCATGAACAGTTACTCTTAATAACTTAATGCTGGCTTACCAAGACAGACAGGAATCCTGTTTGCTCTACTGGTGCTCATGGTTATACATTACAGTAGAAATCATGAAGGAAAAAAATCTAAAATCAAAAAAGAAAAGATTATCTGACCGCTATTTTCTGTCAGGGAAATAAACAATTTTAATACTATGTAAACATACAGACAGCAGACACTTTCTCCCCCTAGAAGGAAAGCAGCAACAGCAGGCATTGTAGCCCAGTCCTTGGTAAGCCAGTGAGAGGTGCAAACCACCCTGCACAAATACATCACAGCACTAGTAGCAGTGAGTGTGGCACACGTCTCGACACCAAAACAGCTGAGGATGACACACACACCTCAGCCAAACCTGTTACCATCTACTACCTTAGCCCAAAAGATACTGCAGTTGGTGGTTAATTCAGCAACACCAACTGCCAGACGAAATGGCTAAAAGTGACAGCCTGCCAGAACTGCCGTGGTGGCAAGAGCCCTGATGCAGTGGAGTGGGGCAGGCAGATGGACGTAGCATCACAGAATAGCTAGAACCTGGTCTGTCAGACTGCTTGCTCAATATAAGATCGGCCTGTAGCGACGACCAATGCAGTGGCCTTTTTTGCTGTTGCTCATTTAATATTCTGACACACTTGTAAATGCAAGCTGAGTATCATCAAGGCTGCAAGCCTGAGCAGACCTATCTCCTCCTAGTCTTAAATCAGTTCTATCCAACTTGCTTTTAGGAGGATTAGACAACATGGCGCTGAAGAGATGAGCATGTGCAAGAGGCAGGTAAGCACTGGAGCTTCCTAGCAGACAAAGGATGTGAACCAATCTTACCAAGAAATTGGCTTTCCAAGTCCCCTGTGCTAAGTAGACTCACTTTAATTTGGTATCTACTGGAATGATGCTGACTCTGCTAATCTGAATAAAAAGAGCTGTTACTGCAAAAAGATGCAGGTACTGAAAGAGTTGCCTTGGCTCTACAATCAAAGTTATTCCCCTGTATTAAATTTCCTTTAAAAATAATAATAGTTAATTTAAAAGCCATAAACTCCAAGAATACCACTGTATGCAGCTGCAAAGGATAACAGGCGTATATAAATTTCCCCAACTATATGGTCAATCAGATTCATTTCATCAGCCATCTAGAGCCTGACCATATTTTTCCAGTCTCAGTACAAACACAGTACATTTTCAGAGCATGAGAGGCAGCCAGCTAGAAAAGAATGAGAAACTTGAAGTGATCACTTGATCCTCATAAATGCCGCTAAAGCTGATTTCAGAAGAGGTCCTTTGTCTTCCTAATCCCAGTAATTCCTTTAATTGAAACTACAGACGTTGTCTTTTCGAGCTAGGAATTGCTGGTTCTTCACTCTTAAACAGACTCCGCCTGGAAGGCGGGTAGAGTTTGCAAAGAGCTGAAGAGCCTAGAAAGAGAAACACTCAAACAAAACCTCTTGTGAAAACATCAGGCGCTTCACTTTCACACATTGAGAAGTAGAGAAAATGCTGTGAAATCCGTAAGGAGAAGGGGGGAGAAGGGGAATGAGTGGCGATTTCTCCTGCCGTGTCATTTCCCAGTGAGTAAAACAAGAACGCTAGAGGTGATGAAGTTGTTATGAGGAAGCAAAAGGGAATTATACCTAACAGTCATGTTCTGGGTAAAAAGAGAAGCAGAAGACAATTATGAATCACAGTGCTTGGGTTCTGTTTTATGCTTAGCTAGTGACTGTCTTCCGGCTTTGAATAAAATACTTTGGGCCTGCTTCAAAAGAACAACCCAGATGGGACCACTGAAGGACATAATTCACATCAGTAGGACGTCCACTTGGGAACCTTAATCATTCAAGGGCCAGTTTTAACAATCCAAGAAACCGACAAAAATCTGATGGTTCACAAACACGGTATGAAGGTTAAAAAATAAATAACCCACTATTTCAAGATAAAACTACTCAAGCCCAATAGCAGGAATCCTTATTTCTGATTGCAAAAAAAAAAAAAAAAAAAAAAAAAAAAAAAGTCCACACTGCTATACGCTTTCCCATTGAAGAGCGGCACTTTGTCTTGGAGCAGGAGGACTGCAAGTACAAAAGACAGCACTGCCTGTGTGTCAAGACATCAGCCAAAGAGTTACTGTGGAACTTAGGCTTTATCAAAAGATATTCAGAGGTACTTTTAAAAGATGGTCTCTAAGAAGGATAGGGCTCTGTAAAAAGCCTTTGCAATTATTTCTGCATCCCCAAAATAGCTGGAAGGAGTCCTGAAAGATGAAAGCTGGCAGACTTGCACTTCTAAGGATCCAGGCCACGATCCACCTGCTTTAGGATATTTGATCATGATTTAATTGTAGCCTGGTGTTTGTAGGGCACAGCTGATGATACCCAACAGATTTTATTTGTTTATGTGAAGAAACAAATTAAGCCTTTAAAAAGAAACAGAGAAACCAAACCCATGGATGTCCATGGTAACGAGTGTGCCAACACTACTTCTAAAAAGACTTTACAAAGGGAAAGCAGAAAATGAATGAAAGAGCTAGTTTAAAATGAAAATCCAGTTTCCATTCACAAACAGAAGGAGACAGATTGCAGATCCTTAAGAAATTATGAAGCAAATATAAATATATTGCAAAAACTCAGATCTCAGCTGTACAACAGAGAATGAAGCTCAAATTTACAGGTTTCAGTAGAACTGCCCTAGACTTCATCTGGTTGAACTGAGACCAGAATTTCCCTACTTCCATTAAACTGCATAAAGCAATACTTGATGATTATTTAAGTGATAGTTTCTGCAAGCAGAAGTATAGAGGCAATGGAATGAATCCCATGCAAACTGGCTGGCACTGGTACATCAAGAGCACTTGGGCCACTCACTAGATTTTCCTTACAAACTTAATAGTTTAAAAAAAAAAAAAAAAACAATGACTAAGAAAAAGAAGATAAAATATCTGACACTAAAACAAGGTAATTTCTTGGGCAGCAAGTGCTGCATAAGACATAACATTACATGTTATTATTATTACACGTTAGCCTTGTCAAAAGTGGCTTTAAGCAGCAGGAGACCCAAGTACACAGTCAACTGAATAGCACTCCTGCCAACCAGTCAGAGGCTCTTTTGTTTACATCTAGAGATGTGTATTTAGCCACAGCCTTGTTCAGTGAATTCTTCACTACTCTGCTTAATACTACCCAAGATACTTTCAAGCTCCACCCACCCCCAAGACCTGAAAACATCCCATTTCTGTTAGTTTTGGACCACTTCGTCTCCAAGTTCAGCCTCTAAACAGAACCCTACCACCTGCATTTGTGCACAGTCTCCTCACAAAGCACCCTCAATGCACTCACCTGTTAAACTCATATGTAAAGAGGTAAGATTCCTTATCCTGTTACCAACCATGGCAAGCCATCCAAGTCTGGCATCAAATTAAGAATCATCAACGGACAGAGTATGAGCTGGATGACCAAAAATTTCTATAATGAATTCTCAGGCTTCTACAGGCTCTCTTCTATCAAAGAAAAATTTTAGTGTTTCATCTATTCAGTAAGATCTCTAGTCCTAAGGAAAACAAGAGAACAATGGGAAAGCCATGACAGAATACTTTCCCCTCTTTTGTCTTTGACCCAGAGGTTGTGTAACCTTGCACTTCTTCTTGGCAAGGTAGTTAGCTGAATGCTTGTGATTTGAAAAACAAATGTAGTGACACTCCTTGAGGAGGAAGGAGTCAGGCACAAGAAACCTGTGATACTGAGTATTACTGGAAATACACCTTAAATATGAATTAACTTCTTCAGATGCAAGTAATTTAACCTAGCCCTAACAATTGTAAAAATTCAAAAATTGCATGACCACATTCAGTTTGGGTACTCACATGATTTTCTTTTAATGGAAAAAGACAACATTAAGAAAAAGCAGCAGGACAGTAATTATTATACACTCCAAAAGGTATTATGCTAACATCTATGCTATTAACTACCCTTGAGGTTTGTTTTACTTCAGATGCATTAATATTATTCCTTCCCTACAGAAGGAGGAGGACTGTTAAGTGATGAGACTGATTTGAACATCTTGAATGAGTGAACTTGTACTGCATCAATAAGGTCGCGGTATAGGTCACTAGCAACATCATTTGCACTAGGCTGGCAATGAGATCTCAGATCTGACATATGACTTTACTGTCAGAAGATGTTAATTATCCCCACTGAGGTAATATGCAGGCAAACACACAAGTGCACGTTCTCTTGATTTATTAGAAACTGTATTAATTTACAAGAATAAACACAGAACTCGTTAATTTCAAATAATGCAATTTAACTACACTGAATTACACCTGTTCCTTAGCTCTACCACAGAACTGAAAGCCATCACATATAATAAAAACCTGAAAAGGATTAATATACTGAGTCAGGCCAGGGACTATTGCCTTTTTTATTTAACGCAGGCATTGTCTATTACAAGCAATTTTCTGAAGGCGATTGCTCTTGCATAATATGCTGTATGAACATGCAGAGGGTGGGGTCCCAACAGCCCAATTCTTTTAATTCACTGAAGTGGAAACAGTCAAGAACAAATGGAAAGCAGAGATCAATTGCTCCCACTGGCGATGTCACCAATTATGAATTTTGTGGAATTAAAATGAATTTACCATCTTGGCTCTGTTATTATGGTTACATTGTGTAACATTATGAAAAGCACATTCATCTCATGTATAAGATTAGCTGAAATAAATGTATGATTCCTCTCCTTTTGAAATACTGTACGTGGTAACGATACCTGATCTGTTCTAGCAAGATGTCTCAGGCTCACTTTTTAACTAGTCACAGAGCAGCTGCCAGCAGCATCAGGAAGCAAATGCTGCAAAAAGGTAAAATTCATTTAGCCCCACATCAGCAACATCTGGTACAGTCTCTGTAGCCACTGAGAAACCTGACAGCTCCATTCTCCCACACTAGCCCACTTCCAAAGGTGAACTGCCTTGCGTTCAGAGGAGTGGCTTCCACTATACAGTAACAGAAGATGAGACATGAATTTGGTTGTCAACTTCTGAAGCAGACTATGCAACTCAGGGATCGAAATATCAGTAAGGAGTCCCATCCTACAGAGAGCAAGCATCCAAAAGGAAAAGTTTTGCTATTCTTTATCCAACAGCATTGATAGCCTAACATTCTGTAGTAACAACCAGATCATGAGCGAGTGCAACTCAGGGCTAGACGTGGCAATTACCATCATATAACAAATTTTATACACTGGGGTAAGGAGTAACCTTTTTAACTGTACCAAGGAAATTCAAAAACACTCATCCACCCTTGCTTCTAGACAGCTCCAAGTTCATTTTGACTTTTGGGTTTGTGAAAATGCTTCTTATAGACAACTGGCACACCAAAATTGCTGAGTTTGTGTTGGGAAAAGAAACAAAGAGAAAATAGGTATTAATTACATATAATAAGATTTGGGAATGGAAGTCAAAAAACAGGTATTTTGCAAGCTAATATGGACAAAAGACTTACCTGCATCAATAGCTCCTAGCAGGGAAACTATTGCTATGGCACACACTGCAGGCAGTTTAAGTCACAAGGGTATCTCCCCTACATTATGTTGATGCCAGGCACATATTAGACTTATTAAGAAACAGCATTACAAAGGGAATAGGAACAGGGAGAGACAAAAGACGGAAATAAAAGCTCTAAGAAACTTTAGATTTAAATAGAAACTAAAACTCATAATAGCATGGGGTGAGGAAGGGAATTACAACAAACTAAGAGGGAAGAAAAATTCTACAGGGTGGAAAGAGGTTGCATGAAGCAAAAAGCTGGATAGAGAACCTAAGTGATCAGAACAACACTGCACAAGCAATACTTTGCACAACCTGGGTGACAGAAAAGCATATAGCATTTAGTTAGGAAAATGGCTTTTTTCCAGGCTGCCAAGACAGCACTGATCCACCTTAAATGGAAGCGACAGCACCGTCTGCTAAAGTACAGTCGTTCAGGAAATTACGACAGATACACTAATTTATTGATAGGCACCTAGCAGCATTAAAAATCTGCTTCCCATAATGGCATTTCATTCTCTAATAGCCAAGTACAGATAGCAGAGCTCACATACAGTTAGCTGGTGTTTTAGCACAAATTACAGGTGAGCCGTGCAACGGAGAGTTTCAGCTTGGGTAATGCCTCAAGATCTACATGTTTGGATGGATCCTCTCACCCCACAAGTTAAGGACAGAAGTTTCCTGTGAACAGGCTTTTTTTTTTTTTTTCTTTTTCCTTTTTCTTTTTCTTTTTCTTTTTTCTTGCAAGACTAAGATTCTATTTTCAACTTTTATTTTTATTACTTATATTGCCGTAAGAACCAAGAACCAAAACCCATCAAGCTAAACATGCGTTGGGACAGCGTTCTAGCCAAGAGCTGAAAGCCTTAATACAGCAATTACACAAGGCATGAAAAGAAAATGGTGATGAAATATATATGTCATGAGATGAATTAACTTGTTCAGGGCTGAGATCAAAAGAAGAACCAGGGAAACAACTGTACAGCCTGTAACCCACACATCTGTGATACCTCTTACTTCAAAACAAAAGTCAGGAATCTCTCTGAAGAAATGCAGAACTGTGCAAGGAAACTACGTGAACTTTTCCTAATTCGGATCAACTAGCCACACTGCTTAAAATAGTAGTAATAATTTAAGGAAATGAGAATAATTGTCCATTGAGTATAAAGGTGAACTGCCCTCTCCTGGACAGTACTGGAACACTCAGATGTCTCCCTAATCCAATGTCAGGTCTGTGCATCTCAGAAAAACATAAATGCCTTTTTTTTTTTTTTTTTTTTTTTTCTTAAGCACCTGGAAATTCTTTGGCTTTGGAAGCTGAATTCTCTCAGTAGCACTGAGGATTACAAGTGCCTCTATGTGAACCCGGCGTCAGGGCTTGCTCTCTCTAATCCAATCCAAGACATTGTCAGGCAACAGCCATCAGTTCACAGTAACAGACAATAGTGGGTTTTGAGCTATAAGGAGCTATAAACCTCAAAGTAGGTGACGGACCATCACAGAACCAAGACTTACTGAAGCCTGAAACAGCAACAATCCCCTCACACACACACCCCAACCCAACACACCCGCTGCTGCCACTTGTAGCAGAATGGGGGGCGGGAAAGTTTGGGAAAGTCCTGCTACAGAACTTCCAGCTCCCCTTGGGTTTTCAAGCAGCAGTATTGTACACGACAAATAAGGAGGCTACACAAAGGATATTCGGAAACATGCTGCAACAAGGCCAAATCCAGCAAGCTGCTGAGTAAGTACCTCCCACAAGGTGCAGAGTGCCCCTGACTCCTGCTTCAAGTTATATTGCAGAAGCCTTGACACATTCGGACGCGTGGAGGACACCCATTATTTTAGCCATTTGAAAAGGAGCCTGATTGATATAAGACACCCACAGGGGCAGTAGAAGATGGCTGCAGCCTGAGCAGTGACATAGGAAGGTCAGAGGGAGGTGGAAGGACTACGCTATGTCGGATTTAAAAAATAAATAACCCCTCCCCCTCTTAGAGCTTTGGAAATGACCTACACATCATTTGTCAAATAGGTTCTGCAGTGGTACAGGCTAACACAATAATTGTAACAGCAACCCTGAGTGGGACAAGGTGGCAGGAGAGGAAGAAAACACATAACAGGGCAAGCTGGCTCCTTCTGATATACTGAGTTCGCCACAGCTGAATGCTGTACTTGGGACAGCAAAGGCTTGCTTTTCACTACATTTTTAAAATATAAAGCAGCTTCCACCAATTAAGAAGGTTTTTGAAATACAAATACCCTATTAGACCATATTAGTAACCATATAGCTCACCAGATGTATGGAGTGAAAGAAGCATCACATTGCACTAGTTGGTAAACATACCTAAAGATATATTTTTCACTGTGTTTTAAGAGGGTGAGGACGGGTAAATTACACAAACAATCCTATAATATACATTTTCTGCCTAGAAAACCTAGTTTCAGAGTCAGTATTTCTAGAAATGTAAGTACTGAAACTGCACTTTAGTTGTCAGTAAATTCATTATCACATTAACTAGGTCTAAATTATTAAACCTTAATGATGTAGGTTCTCAAAATACGCTGGGCTTTATTTTCCCACACAGAATCAATGTTAAACATTAGCAGTATAAATTAAGTAATACTTTACCATGGCATGCTGCTGCTTTGAATTGAGTTACCCTAGGAAGATGTATATTCATGGCTACAGGCTCTCTTCGGCCTCCTAGCAAGGATGATATAGTTTATTGTAACAAATGAGCAGTCGACCTGTAATGACTTAAATGATGTATACATTTTTGCCAGTGAAAATGTACCAGTGAGGACCTTTCTGCTTAAGGGAATGAGAAGAAAACAGGAGCATGTACTATAAACATAATTTCCATGAAAGCCTGGGGGAGCATCTCCCTTTACACAGTTTAGAAGCATGGCGCATATCACAAAACATTTTAGGATGGTTAAATTAATAGAATATAGATTCAGGCAAACTTGAGAAGGATAATTTTTTAAAAACAGTATTTTGGCTTTAATCCTGTGCTGCTTTTTTTGCGTGGCCTTCAATCTGAACTGTGCAAAAGACAAGTTACGAGACTATATGGTCATTATCTTGTTGCAATTTATGGGTCCTTAAAAGAGCAAAGTATTTATATTGCAAAGTCATCATAACTATTGTCACATATTATTGCTAGGCTTCAATTTTTTCTCTTGCTATTTCTTCTACTCACCCAGAGGGGTTTAACAGTGCAATGAGTATCTGATAGCCTAAAGTTTACTGCAATATACATTTTGCAGTGATATTCAAATTAGAGTAGGCAAGGTAAAAATATACATTTTATTGCTTTTCCAGGGTGCTTAAAAGCAGCCTGAATAGCCATGAATGCTAGCTTGTCAAAATCATCAGCAACTATCACCAACACACACTAGTAGTTTGATAAGAACAAATTTAAGACTGATAATCCAAGGCCATTTACTACAGATCCTTTGACAGAATTGCCGTACCCCAAAAGACTATCTCATCTCAATCACCAGTGCAAAATGAATGATGAGTCTGCCCAGGTACAGAATCAAGAACTACTGAATTGACAAAAGGTATGCTATAAACCAGGATGTGAGAGACTGCACAGTCAGTGTGCCAGCAATCCACTTTCTCTTCCACTGTTGGAAATGCAAGGAGATAAAAGACTTCCTCTATCGGGAAGCATAAAAGGCTCAAGTTATCAAAGAGATGACAGAAAACAGGAGGCAAAGAGAAGAGAAAGAAGATGGTGAGCTTACTAATGATAGCGGTGCAGTACAGTCCCATGAATGGCATGTGGAGATCCAATTCGGAAGCTCTCCCCTACCTCTGGCAATACCCAAATGATGCAACCTTCTCTCACACTTCAGTACTAGTTACACAATGACTACACAACAAAATCTTGTTAGACAACAACTTCAAACAGTGAAAAGGCAGCATATTTCCTAATTCTCTTTTAGCATGAAGAATAAATAAATGCACAGACCAACTTCTATTCCCACTCCATTTGAGTACAGGACCACTAATGCCAGTTACACCAGTCTGGATACAGTCTACTCTACATAAAGAGAATCACACGACCACTGTACAGAGTAGCATACAGTGCATTTCCTCCTGCTGGGATTGCACATGGAATGGACCTTTGTATGCAATATTGCCATCTTTAACCATGTTCAAAGTATGTCAGTGGAAAAGACGTACCCTAGCTTTACCAGGACAGCAGAACACCATCAACATAATACAACAAGTTCGGAATCACACAGTAGTTGCAAGTCCACTGGGTAAATCCACTGGGTAAAAGTTTGAAAAGAGGGTTTTTTGTTTTTTTTTTTTTTTTAAAAAAAAAGCCCAATGAAAACCTTAAGAAGGGTTGAGAAGACAAAGGGAAGACAAGTCTGTTTTGTTTTGTTTTGTTTTTTAGCTACAATCGAAAACATTCTTACCTCTTCTTCAAAATCTTGTATTTTGCATTCACATATGCAGAAGTTATTTATGGGTAGCCAATATTTTACAAATGTGAATCAATGCCTCTAGTCATTTCACACCTGGTTTCCCTTTTTCTATCCACTGCCAAGCTTACATTTGCAACTGACATATAGAAGTAGGGATGTGAGACTTGCCCTTAGCTATCATCCATATTACTTGGTTGATAACATATCCAGAAAAACCTACAATTTTTGTGTCACTGATGAATTTTGGTCTCACATACTTTCATTTTCAAAACACAAAAAAGTGACTGAAGTTTTGCAACAGGTTCATTTTGACTAGTGACCCGTTTTCGCACGTTACTGTATTAGGGGTAGGTAGTTCTTAGAAAGGCAGTGGTGTAGCTTAAACTACTTTTAAAAGCCTTATACTGCATGCAGTAAAGGACTGCACCTTACGGTGTGCCCAGCTGGGTTCTAACACCCCAGATTTACAAGTTTCTTTTGAAAAATTTGATGAGTTGGGAATGCAAGCTTATAAGAAGGGGGGCATGAAGTCTCAAAACTAAAGCACCCATGAACAACCCAGCATGGTATCATACCAAACATTGCTGGTGTATGTTAAGCATGTTCTGCAACGTTTCCACATTACAGTCTGTTCATATTTGCAACCTCTACTATGGTAGCTCCTAAAAACGACCATGTAATAGTTTCATCTTTAGCTAAGTGCTTTCTTGTTCACGTAATGTCATCAGAAAGAATTTGAGTCAAATACTGCTTTAATTTATCACTCTTCTGAAAGAAATTGGCTTAACAGAATTATCAGTTTACTAGTACATTTCTTATTCAAAAATAAAATAGTATGCCCCTTTAAGAACCTTATACTAACGACTAATGTGTGTTGTAACAAAAATGTACCTGTTTAAGCTGTAGAAACTACCACAGTAGTAATTGTGGTCAGCAAGACGCAAAATAAAACTAAACCTGGATTTCCATTTAAATAGTATGCTTGCAGCTGGGATTATTTGTATTTATGTATTTCCTCTTGGGTTTCATTCCCGGCACAAGGATCTTTAGCTCCTATAATCCTAGTGCAACATTTTTATACAACAGCAATTCAAGTACACACTATAGTTTAGAGTACATTTCTTCCCCGTGGGAATTAGGTTTCCACTCACATAACTTTAAGTACATAGAGTGCTATTGCCAGCACAGTAGTAATAAAGCCCTTCCTTGACTCATTTGGTACAACTTCTCATTGGTTAAAGCACAGCTCACAAGTCTATCTGTTCCACTTGTTTAGTAAACCCAGAAAATACAGCAAATTGCTTCCCTGCTCCTGCTATCTGAATACTTACTCAGAAGACCTCAGAAAGGATTTGTTTCCAGTTTTGTACTGAAGCTGTTCTATTAGCACCAGCACCATGACAAATGACTGCGAAATTTCACTGGGCATCTCAAGTGCTTTTAAGTACAATGGAAACATAACAACCGCATGACTTGGTTTGAAGGTGTGGTATTACCATCCCTTTACATTACTTCTAATCAACAGCTTTTTGTTTCCTACAAAAAGGAAATTAGCCTAAAGAATATAAAGGGGGTCTAATCCACTAGTAAAGAACACCAGAGGCCCCAAAATCTCTTCTTGGTGGGACCGCATCTTGATAGACAATGCATGTGTACACCACTGAGAAGGATAAATTCAGAGTAAATGGAAACTAAGCATCCCAGATTCTAGGCCACCAATTCCTAATACTGCTATCATTCCAGTACCAGCTGTTCAAGAGGAATTAAACAAGTTAAATTACTTGAACTCTTAAAAAAAAAAAAAAAAAAAAAAAAAAAACTTCTGTAATGGCCATCCCTCACATCCCTCAGCATCTCCAACATAAGCCAAGGTACTTTCATACATGATGAAAACCAGAGTATACTAATAACAACTGACAACTTCAAAGTTAACACAAACCTCAGAAAACAGTGGGTACAAATGGAAGCATTCCCGAAACATCAGGATAATCACAGTCAGAGGCTACAGTCTCCACATTGCACCCACTCTGCCAGCGGGTATCCCAGGGAATGAGAGACTGAGACACTTGAAAAACACAGCCCCTGTGTTTGGTTCAGCTCTTACACTGCTCTGTCTAGGTGAATCCACTGTATGCATCCAAGCTGAAATGCCATACTTCGGACATGAGTGAAAGTAGCATAATCAGAGAATGGTTTGGGTTGGAAGGGATCTTAACTTAGTCCTAAACTGCTGGTTCCTACTCTGTACACTAACAGCACATGCAGGGTGCAGTGCTAACTGCAGCAGTTCTTTAGGTTACTCTAAGCCAAGCAGAATCTCTTTAGGGACCTCTTCAAAGACTGGCTCCTCAAACAGCAAAACGAAATTATCCTGTGGTTAGTCACAGCAGCACCTTTTTATGATTCTTGTCTGCTTTTAGTGGGGGCAAATTGCAGAACGTGCTATTAGGGATTTTCACTTACACACAAAGGATGGCAATTTATTGCTGTTCTTATGCTAACACAATGGTGTTCTGAGTATATATAACGTTGTTGCATTTGTTATTAATAGAGCAGTGTACTGGGGAGAGAGTAAGAATCAATAAAACACTCATGTCCGTATTTATAGTATTTAAAAACAAGACAGACCACACAGTCCACAGGTTTTACTTGGGGAGATACATTTCTTGAGAAGTTTTATTGGTCTATCTTGTATGGGGGTTTTGGATAACTGGTATTGATGGAATGTCAAAGTAAAGACAGCAGGCTTTTGACACTGTCTCCCACAGCATTCTCCTCAAGAAACTGGCTGCTCTTGGCTTGGACTGGCGCACGCTTCGTTGGGTTAGAAACTGGCTGGATAGCCGGGCCCAAAGAGTCGTGGTGAATGGAGCCAAGTCCAGTTGGAGGCCAGTCACTAGTGGCATCCCCCAGGGCTTGGTGCTGGGGCCGGTCCTCTTTAATATCTTCATCGATGATCTGGACGAGGGCATCGATTTCACCCTCAGTAAGTTTGCAGATGACACCAAGTTAGGTGCGTGTGTCGATCTGCTTGAGGGTAGGAAGGCTCTGCAGGAGGATCTGGATAGGCTGCACCGATGGGCTGAGGTCAACTGCATGAAGTTCAACAAGGCCAAGTGCCGGGTCCTGCACCTGGGGCGCAATAACCCCAAGCAGAGCTACAGGCTGGGAGATGAGTGGTTGGAGAGCTGCCAGGCAGAGGAGGACCTGGGAGTGATGGTGGATAGTCGGCTGAGTATGAGCCAGCAGTGTGCTCAGGTGGCCAAGAAGGCCAACGGCATCCTGGCTTGTATCAGAAGCAGTGTGACCAGCAGGGCTAGGGAGGTGATCGTCCCCCTGTACTCGGCTCTGGTGAGGCCGCACCTCGAGTACTGTGTTCAGTTTTGGGCCCCTCGCTACAAGAAGGACATGGAGGTGCTTGAGCGGGTGCAGAGAAGGGCGACGAAGCTGGTGAGGGGCCTGGAGAACAAGTCCTACGAGGAGCGGCTGAGGGAGCTGGGCTTGTTCAGCCTGGAGAAGAGGAGGCTCAGGGGTGACCTTATTGCTCTCTACAGGTACCTCAAGGGAGGCTGTAGTGAGGTGGGAGTTGGTCTGTTCTCCCACGTGCCTGGTGACAGGACGAGGGGGAATGGGCTTAAGTTGCGCCAGGGGAGATTTAGGTTGGATGTTAGGAAGAACTTCTTTACCGAAAGGGTTGTGAGGCATTGGAACAGGCTGCCCAGGGAAGTGGTGGAGTCACCATCCCTGGAAGTCTTCAAAAGACGTTTAGATGTAGAGCTTAGGGATATGGTTTAGTGGGGACTGTTAGCGTTAGGTCAGAGGTTGGACTCGATGATCTTGAGGTCTCTTCCAACCTAGAAATTCTGTGATTCTGTGAAATCATGAAGCAGGATCTTCTATGGGTTAGAAAACACTAAGGCTGGAAGTGAAGACCTCAGTTTTATCCCCCATCATGTATAAGCTATGTGACCTTGGAAAGTCACTGAACCATACTTTTAAGAGCAGTTAAGTGCCTAAAGACAGTACTTTGAGTGTGAGGCTCTTTTGGGAATCCCACAGCCTTTCTGAGCTTCCCTCTGCTCCTGAATTAAAAATAGCTAGCCCACAGATTAAAGCCACAAACAGCTGGAGGAGCTCTGGAAAACAGTGTGTTTCAAACAGGTCCAATGCTACACCTCAGTGGGTGCAGAACATGATTCTGAAGGAGCCTGTGTAGAGTGAAAAGTGAAGGCAGTATCTGAGTGGAGAGGAGGATGTATGAACCCGCTTGCTCTGAGTTTTCCCAGTTTCCACACCAAATGTCTCTTTCGTTCTGTTCCTGTTAGAAATCAGATCACTGTAGGTGTGCTCCACCAAATCTGATAAGATCAGAATTTGCCTTTCCTGAGGTTTGTATATACCAGGAGACCCTCACCATCAAGAGAAGCAAAGCCACCCAACTGCCTGCTTTTCCTGCGTCCACCCTCTTATTTCCCACTGAGCCTCCCATCCCTCCTGTGCACAGCATTCACAAGTGTTCTTTCTACATTTGGGCACCACAAAGCTGTCACAAGCAGCATTCACTCTGCTTTTTGCAGGTCTTCAATTCCTATCAGGAGAACGACAAGTCTGAATAATACACAAGTGGCAGAATCTACCCAAGGGTTGTTTCCAGATCTGCACCGCTCCAGCCACCAGGAAGTATAAAAGGTTCTCGCATATTCTGCCTAAAGGAATTCTGACAGATAAAAGTAGGTGCAGAGAGATGAAGAAATAAGAATGAGAAGGGTAAGGCACATCATATTCCTCCTCTACCCAAGTAATGAAGTAATAGGTGGCTGCAATAGCCCTGCAGTTATGTTTGCTTCTTTGCTGATCTCCAAACTTCTCATGCTGCACAAAAGCTTATTTCCAGATTTGGTCCTCCCACTTTTCTAATCCCTCATGGCTCCAGCTGCTAAAGTGTTGGTAAAGTCAACAGCTGTAGACCTGACAGCCTAGGAAGATGGGTATATTGCAATAACAAGAGGACCAACACTTAGTCCCTTTGATTGGACAAATTCATATTTCTGGGTGTGGTGTGATTTATTCCCATCACCTCCTTGAGGGACATTTCCCTTGGTGCCATTTGTTTGGCATGGAGACATATCGCTTTCTCTGGGTGCCAGATTGGTTTCAAGCATTTGTGGATGGAAACACTAAACTATGCAGATAAATTTCAAAAGATGAATGAGCATCTGCACTCCAATATAATTTATATGCAATAATACATGTTATTTATACACTCTGAAGGCTCTGCAAGCCAAAACATCACCATTTTGTCTATTTTTTTGAACATATAAATAAGACATAGGATTGTAGAGAAATTATATTGGAGTGCAAAGGCTCATTTATCTTTTGAAATTTACTTGCATACCCTTTACACTAGGAAAAATAACACCATCCAGAATCTACACAGAAATAAAATCAGACAGATGAAAGGGTCTATATAAAGTGTTATGGTAACATACTCAAATTAAGTACATTCAGCCTTTTTCAAATTCATTAACCCCCACCATAAACTAAAAGCAACTTCCCCTGTTTAAACTGTCCACACATCAAGAACATGATGCAAAGGCAAGTCAGGTTAGCTGAAAACAAAGAATTGCTCTTGCAAGGAGAACCAGACTTTGCTTTTGCTTATACCAGGTTAAAAGCCATAACTTTGTAGTTATTATTTTAGCTTTGCATGGCTCTAAGTAACAGCATAACTTACTCCAAGGAAAGAAATGCTTGCTCAAGCTTAAGGAATCTCTGAACTCTAGGACATGAAATTGAAATACTGTTCCTAATTTTATAGTTCACCTCCAACATATGTAATTAACGTCTGCTTGGAAGGAACCTACATAATATGCTTGTTTATTACTAGTAATTGCAAATTTGTTCTTTTGAAGATTAGAACTTAGATCCTTCGTTTCCAGCATGCGGAAGAAAATATTTCAGAAACTTTCCCTGTCTTTTTTTTTAGTATCAATTTTTCTTTAAAATAATAAAACTGAAGGCAGAAGGTTTGATTCATCTATCCTCTTCTTAACCACCATCCTGTTCCTTCCCACACAGCCTTGTCTTTTAATGTGTCACCCTCTGTGCTTTCTGTTTCATGTCCATAGCAGATCCACAGCTTAATGACTCAGGTAGGGTTATAGCTTATACACCAGCTGAGAATCCACATCAAAACCCATCCTACAGCTGTTCCTCCTTCTCCTCTTTGTCCATCTCATGTGGATGAAGCACATTGTTCTCATTAAGTTCATACTGAAACATCTTCTAAAGGCTTCCACATCTGTAAGTTTTTCAGTGCACAAAAGCATTTTGTACATGCTGTAAGGACAGCGTTGGTTTTGTCACAGGGTATACAAGACACGTGTGTTCTAAGAACACCTAAACCCGGAGCCACTGGTGTTAAAGACAACGTTTTGGTCTAGATATTAACAGCTAAGCAAGTAGTTATGCCTCACTCTCCCTGAAACTGCTCTCTAACACCTTTCTTTTCACCTGAACTTAATTGCACCATTACCTTTAATGCAGAAACAGCACTGGGATTTCTTGCTTTCATAAGCAAAGATTAGCTGAGCTATTTGAAACTGAAGAAAAAGTATACACCAAATCTACCACTAAAATGACAGTTTTTAGATTACTTTCCTCTTAAAAATAAAAATAAATAAATAAATAAAAATAAAAAGGAGGAGAAATCACTGTTGGTAAAACAAAAGCCAAATCAAAGAACACCAAAGTACTTCCTAACCATTATTCTTGTTATTCGCAGTATACATACAGATTGAACTTCTCTGCAAAGCAAAAAATCACAGAAGGATAAATCAAGAGAACTCAAAATTCTCCTCACATATTCTAGGAAATCCCTATTCTCAACAAAGCCAATTTTGAAGCAGTCAGAACTAGAATCTAGGTTCGTCCGATCACAAGTATTACCCCAGGTTATACCGTCTTCCATGCAACACAATCCTTTAGTTCTGGTCTGGTTAAATACAGCACAGTATGCTAAAACTTCCACTGCAAACTGCACAAATAAATAACTGATGTTTAAGTGCACCATGGGATGAAAGCTTTATAGATCCAGGAACATTTTTCATCTGCTCAGTTCTGCAGCACATACCTACTTCAGGCCTTCTGGCAACATCACATGCAGCCGCAGTCAGGGAGCTCCCAATCCACCAGCCTGCCCTTGTATCTTTCTTGTTCTGCAGATGCTATAATCTTTTTCTCTGCACATACTTGGTACCAAACAGCAGAACCAAAGCTTGATAAAGTGACAACAGAAGATAAGGCATTTCTTAAAATCCAAACAGCCAGAAGCAAACATAACCACAATATTTCTACACCTCTGGCTAGGAGGCAGTACATAAATAGAGAAGTACCTCATTTAAACTACTGAATTGAGCTTGGTAGCCCAGTCTGGGCAAGCTGTCTTCTGAGGGCTGTTTTTTTCAACATAGAAAAAGAACCTCTACAAGTTCACATATAGTATTTTAAGATGTCTCTTTCGCACTAGGAAATCAAATAAAAATGTGTCGAGCCTCATGTGTCATGTATCTGATGCAGCCTCACTGATGACCTGCACCACATCGTGCCATTTCTCCTCTTCGACTGAGTGGCTCCTAACCCAACCATTCCAGACCCCATTCTGTAAACAATTTCAGCAGGCAAATGCACACAGGCCCACGCACACAGGCACCGGTGCTACCCTCTCTCAGTCCTGATGGCTCAGCTGACCAAGTACAGGCAACCATAACAGAAGCTTTGGGTCCAGGAAAAGGAAGGTGAATTATGGTAGCCATGACACGGACAAGAACTACAGTATCATATTTTCTAGAGGCTGATAAAATGAGACACCTAGACAGCATTGAACAGGGTATTGGTAACAGAGCAGTCAGTTCAGAGTCTCCCCAAACACAGCTCCTCCCCCAATACCACACAGAAATGAGCTGCCAGGATCTCTCCTACAATTTAGAGTACTTAGAGGCCATCGCATGCTATCAAACTCCGTTGGGAGTTTCAAGCACTAACACCTCCTGTAATTAATCAGTCACAAGGAGAACTGACAGAAGTCACATAGGAAACCCATCCTCATAGATACCACCAGAGCAGATTTTAACTCTTAAGTATGTCAGCTTGAAAAAGAAAAGCTGCCTGACTTCAATCTGTGTGCTGCCCTCCCTACACTGACAGCAGGCAGGCAACTGCCTGGGGACAGTAAGGAGATTTCAGCTGGCACAAATGCATTACCCAGAGCTCCCTGATTAGAGGCCATTTAAGTGTCCTATGAAAATAGCTTCCACCTCTCTACTCTCAAAGCAAGCAAACGCCTCTTTGCACTAGATATTAACCTAGGTCAAGCAGTGAAATTTAAAACTGAACTGCTTTTCTGGGTGCTTGCCGAGACAGATCAGACAACCTCTTTAACGTGTCCTTCTAAGGCATGCCAAGATTGCATCACCTTGGAGGATGCTCCAAACAGCAGTCTGGGGAATGGGGTGGCCAAGGCTCCTGCCACCACTCAGGTGTCTATCCAAACCCCCCGGTAAAGGATACTGGACCAGGCAGGTTTGGTCAGGATCAGAGAAGGAGAGATGAGGGGTTCTTTTTTGGCAAGATGAATGTGCAGAATACCTGCTACATCAATATCTCACATTGACTGTGAAAATGGAGCACAGTACAGGTGCAAAAAAATCGCACAACTGTTTGCAAAGACCATAATGTCTTCGTTGTCTTTTTAAAATCTAGGGTTTTTCTGGTTGCGGTTTTTGATTGTTCTTACACGCCCACACACGAGAAAGAAAAGATGACTGAACATACATAGTTATTCTTACAAATACATCCAACTGCCAGCCCCACCAGGAAGGCTCTCCATAGTTTTGCAATAGCTATGAGAAGATTACTGCTTGTATTTTGCAGGTAGGAAGCTCAAAGAAGCAGCAAGCAACATGCTAAGCCAGTAAGGCATTAATTTTTATTATTGTATCATCTAGGGACTTGCACTGTGGGAACACCAAGAGTGTACAGTTAGTATCGACCAACCCCCAAAGAGCTACCACTTAGATAAGCACGTACTTTAAAGATAACGCATGCTGAATTGTATCAGTGACTTCTTGTCACTCTGCCTCCATCACCTACGCATGCCTTTGCCTTCAGTTCCCAAGCCTGGGAAGAGCGCTCCACGCCTGGCTGCGTGCACCGGTCCCTTCCCTGGCACAGAAAGCGCTGCCCTATCGCAACCCTCGGGCATGGTTACAAGACAGGTGCGTCTGTGGCAAGCTAGACAAACTCATCTAAAAACAAACTTGCTTCAGCAGTACAGGGGCTAATTTCACCTGGGTTGCATGGTGGTTTCACATCCAGTGCCAAGCTTAGTGTGGCTGTGGTTCTGCTACAAATGCTTCAACTAGCTAGTTCGAAGGCAGCGAGCGCAACTATCTTTTCATCAGCAGCTCTCAGACAGCCCTCCTACTCCAGCAGCCATCTCACACCCCCTCACTTTGACAGCTGCTTCACTGCAGAGGGGACATTGCCCAGGAGCTTCTGGCAGCACACTGGAGGAACGCGCTAGTGAGAAGACAGCTACGATAACCCAGGGGGTGGAAGACCAAGATCTACCGACCCAGCCTCACCCAGGGAAGGTGCAGACAGCAGAAATAACGCTTCCAGCAGCCTGAAACACCATTCCTGGCATGCATTCTGGCAATCCTGGGTTCCTTCTATTCCTGCTTCCCACACCACCTGCCCTTCCCAAGGCCAGAGCATCCCCAGCACAGCCCCAGCCTTACCCACAGTCTTCCTACGCCCCGACGCTGCCACTCCCCACCACCCATTCCTCCTTTCCCAGATACAAGCCACACCCCAGCCCTCCCTTTGAGGATGCTTTCATCTGATTATAAACTCTTTCAGGCAAAGATGATCTTTTATTATGTGTTGGTACAGTGCCCAGAAAAATGGGGTTCTGATCTCAAGGCACTACTGTAATATAAATAACAATAATTCACTACTACCAGCCTTCAGTAGCTCCAGGAGTTTCTCTGGGAGATGGTGAGTCATGCTAACATGCCTTTCTGCAGCACAGAAATAAATCATTTTTGCACATTCCAGTATTTTGGGGAGATGGAGGAGAAGGAGGGAGGAAATGCAAAATGAATCTAAACCACATTTGATTCTTTAAATTTATAATAAATCCAAGTGATTTACCAGAACATAAAATTCTCGCATGCAGAGTCAAGGACAATATTCTATTCATGTGCAGGAGTCATTTATTCATTTATAATTAGATAAAATGAACTGCAATTTTTTAAGAAAAAATTTGCATGTGGCAACAGTAATGTATTACGGAAGGGTGGCACTTTGTTACATCCATTTGTTAGTCAGGACACTGGAGCTGCAATTTAATAGACAAGAAATAAGTACAGTAGAGGAAGGGAAAAAATTAAATTCCGCGTGATCAGCAAGGTTTCGAACAATCGCTAGCCAACTGAAGTGGGTGCCATATCTATAAGTCATTTTGTTTTATAGGCCATTAGGATCTCCTGAGAGAGGCTGCATGGAGACCGCTGCTTTTTGTTGAAATTAAAATGTCAGAGAAAAAGAAATAGAACAAAACAGGGAATCTGCAATTAATTACAAGGCCATAAAAATTCAATAATCAGGAGGCAGTGCTGCTGTAGGCACAGCGGTGTCTGATTCAGGCTAACAGGAATGGAATACATTAATCTTTTCAAATTAGTTTTTTAATCTGACGGGAATATATAGTGACGTGTTCTTTTACTGTTTGAGCAGAGCTGCTGTCTGATGTATAATGCTGAGTGTCTGGAATTAGGACATCTACAGCCATTTTGTGGCTACAACATTTTCACGGCATTTATTCAACCCTATCTGTACACCTGTCCAGCAGCAATCAGGCAAAACATGTTCAAAGTTCACATCTTAGATAGTGCTTACAAAAAAGAATTAAAATGCTGGGATTAAGACAAAGTACAAGGTCCCCAAACAAGCTTGCACACGGCTGCTTAAAATGACAGTCTGCTCTTCAGGATGGATCACTAGGCTTGGCAACTGGGTTCACAGTCCTTGGTTACATTGAGTTCTTCCACTTTTTTTTTTTTTCTTGCAAAAAGACTTAGTCTTAGGGCTTCCACATTTTGCATACTGTAAAGCCTTGAGTTTCAAAAGTTAGGGGAATTTCTTGCTTTTCACTTTGAATATGAATAAAACATCCCTCAGACCTAGTCTTATCCTGGTGAATGTTTCGCAGCTCTTCCTGGTGGCCATTTTAAGGAGCATAAGGAGCCCAAACACACACTACAAATGCTTACACGTTAACTAAATGCTCAGGAATAGGACAAATGTTTACTGGCCACTTGTTATCTAGAACATGCATTCACCCTCACAATTAGAGATAATATGATGATCATTTGACACTACACTTCTTTCCAGAAAAAAAATTCTTCTCATTTGCTCAGTTTTACCTTCTAATTCTACTGAAATTACATATATTTTTTCCCTCCAGTTATCACTGGATGTGAACAGGAAGACCTTCCTACTGAATGAAAAAAATAAGAGTCTGTTCTTTTAACTGCACTTGCCCCCAAATCTATTTTTATGTTTAAAAAAAAAAAAAAAAAAAAAAAAAAAACACTCACACACCTGAAAGACTACTTTTACATCTTTCATATGATATACAGGAAAATAAAAGGTACACAACACCCTCTTTTTGACTTGTTCCTAGATCATTTCCCATGTTTTGTGTCTTTAAGTAGACTTATTCCAACTTTGCATTACTGAAAGCAGTAGCAATATGATTATCAAGGCCTACTAGCTCAAAACTTTCCCATAGGTGGGTGAGTTGCCATCATTGCCACCCTCTTTGTCCTGGGTGCTCTGGGCACACCCATATCGTTCTATTTGAGGTTTTGATCCTGTAAGCATGCATCCCAAAAAAAAAGCCAAAAAAGCTTCCCAGATAAATATTAAAAAAAAAAATCTAAGCTCAGGTTTGAATTGAGACTTTACACCTTTGGCTAATTCCTTTTTTAGCTTACAGATTTTTCAATCAAATTCCTGTGCACTCAACTTGAAAAGCCATTTTTCAATTCTTTACAGTGCCTGCATATAGAGTAACATCATTTATGCATTCATTGCTTTTTCCTGCAAGGCAGAATAAACGGGCATGGATGTATCCTTTTCATGGATCCTTCAAAGGGATAAATAATATGTTTGTGTGAGGGTAGATGAAAGAAAGGAAGAGAAAGAGAGAGCACGCACAAGTAAGCAACACCTAATATTGTAAGACAGGCTTTGCAGGTTAAAAGAAATACTAGCTCCACTTAAGAAACATATTCCAATCTGGGAAGGGTAGGAAAAACTTCCCTGCAACAGGCATTCATCGTTTTCTATGCATCACTTTTCTTTCAAATCACTATGGCTGCAGAACTCTGATTTATGCTCTTGGTTTATCTAACACCCCTTTCCTATGAGCAGTACGCTCTTAAGCAGGCATGTAAGGATATCCATACTCAAATGACAACGGAAGGCACAAACTTACCTCTCCTGAGGTCATCAGCTATTGTCAATATTACTGTGGCAACAAACTCCCCCCTACATCTCCAAAGTTGATCTGTCCTAGCTATCTACTGTTCTTCGAATGTTAGAAGCCAAACATTTTTGTAGCTTCTACATGAGATAGCTACACTCTGGCATCATAACCCTCCATGGGGAATTCCTCTTATCCAAAAGGGTCCTAAAATGCAGTTCTCTGACTATGATAGCCAGATGGAGTGACAATATACCCATTGCAATGGATGATCCCAGCACCTATTCCATATAACATCATGTTATTCCCAACAACTTTGACCAGGAAAAGAAGAGCACAGCACATAAAATAAATTTCAAGAGGAATTCAGGGAAATGTAGTTTTTTGAGTTGTATGGTACTCGACTCTACTACCTTTGCAATGTCTCCCATGAGACAACTTACACTGAACTGGTCAGGGAGAATTAACTTGCATTGTCACATTCTAAACGAGGCCTCATACAAATAGAAGGTGAAACCAGAGCTAGGAAAATTGGTTTAAAATTAACACATTCAACCATCTTTCCATTCATGAGGTGTTATGAGCACCCTGAATAGAATACTATTTCTACAAATGTTAATGACTCAAAATTATTTGTAGATCATCATTGCAAGATGCCCATCACAACTGTTAATAACTCAGAGCAAGCTGGGTCTCCCCAGTCATTCACTTTACTTTTCAGTCATAACTATACAAGCACAATAAAGCGATACTAAAAACTCCAGTCAAAATTAAAATGTTTCCAAACATAGCATTACTGTTTCAACAAAAACAAAATATACACAGAATTATCATGAATGCAGCAATATATGTATTTTTAATTGAGAAATATCAATTTTACATATTAACAATATATTACATAAATATAAGTTTTATCGATTAAGTTACTTCATCTACACAACACCCTGATGGTTTTGATCATTTCACATCTGTGAGGCTCTATTTGATGGCAGTGATATTAGCAGGACTAACAGTCAGGCTAGTGGAATTTAAACAGAGACACCTAGCCCTAAAGTAAACAAAGATTAAGAGACATCAGCTGTAGCAGCACTAGTACCCCTATCTCTACTACTACTGGTGAATTTGCACCAGTGATAGCAACAGGGAGAAAGCTTAAAAAAGAGTCCAGATTATATATAGCATGATCAGGAAAGCATAGGACATTTTTTTTCAGACTTTCTACTGTCCAGATTGAGGATAAACAGATGTCCCTTGAAACATGTCCTATTGGCAAGAGACAGCAGCTATAAACTCACTTAGGACAATGACACATTCCAGGGTAAATATTCATTGTGACTTATGGAGAAGTTAACCATGCAACTCTGATTAGCAATAATAAAGTCCAACATTGGACAGACAACCAGTATCTACAATGAATATTGAACATAATATTAAATATATACCATCCTTCCTTGTTTCTTCTTACTGAAGCATACAAAGTACACATCCTAGAAACTGAATGAAAGGGAGAAAGGAATATTTGCATTTTCTTCAGCTGAGAAACAAAACTAAGTGTTCAAGCATTGCTATATTCATAAGATTTAAAACATGTATACACACACAGCAACCTGAGCCATCTGTTACAACAGCAGTGAGCTTTGAAGTCCAGACAGTTGGTCTTCCAGTTTTAAGACACATTCTCAGCATTATCAAGATGTTTGTGTTTATGATAGACTTTAAAATACTGTATATGGTCACAATAAGATACTAAAATAAAATACTGAAAAAATATATTATGAGTTGGTGAGAAAAATGTCATGAAGTTATGCTTGCTCAACCCGGCAACCTTCTAAAATGAGATGACTGACTTAGTGGATGAGGGAAGGACAGTGGATGTTTTTTTGACTTCCACAAGGTTTTGGGTGCTGGGTGTCTGATGAAGGGCTAGAGAAACGGACAGTGAGGTAGAATGAAATCTGGGTGAACTGCTCAGGGTTGTGATCAGCACACTACGCCCAGCTAGAAACCTGTCACTGATGGCATACCCCAGAGGCTGATACTTGTGTCAGATTGTGACATCTTCATTAACAACCTGGTCACAAGAGAGAACGCACCCTCAGCAAGTTTGTAGATGATAAACTGGGAGGAATGGTTGACACATGAGATCATTGTGCTGCCGTTCAGAGGGACCTGACAAGCTGAAGAAATGGGTCAGTGGGAATCTCTTCAAGTACAAAGGGAAAGGGAAGTCCTGCTCTCAGAGGAGGAATAACTTCATGCACCAGGATAGTCTGGGGGTTGATCAGCTGGGCGAGCAGCTTTGCAAAAAAAGGACCCCCAGGCTGTCCAGCTGGAAGACAACAAATTGACCATGAGCCAGCAGTGAGCCACACAGCAAAAGCAGCCAGCAGCACCCTGGGATGAGTTAGGAAAACAATTAGCAGCAGGTCAAGGAAGATAATTTGATCTGCTCTAGCTGCCACTGGTTTGAGCAGAAAGATTCTTTCCAACTTCAACACTTTTGTGTGTCTGTGAATAAGTCTTACTACATATGGTATATAGACACACACACATTTGCATTGTGATATGCAGTACAAGTCCGAGCCATGAATCGGAATCTCTGTTCCAAAGAATCCTAATCTCTGAACCATATACCATCAAAAAAGGCAAAGGACAGCAAAAAGATAACAGAAGATCCACGCAATAAAGTCTGGTTACTTAGTATACTTTTAACTAACTGAAGTTACATCAAATTAGGATTCAACATTAGTACCTCAAGCTCATCTTTCTCTCTCCTCTTGCCTGTATTTCACTAAAGGAAGCGCGCCAGCTGATGCAGATCCAGCGATAGAGATAGGCAACAAAACTAAAGTAAAGACTCCTCTGAATTACAGACTCAGGTGTTACCCCATCTTCCTGAAATCCTATTTTATTCTAACCCAGGACCTAAATACAGTCTGGATGCTGTATGTACAGGAGACATGTTTTGTATATGAGAAAAATCCTGCAAGAGGCCCAGTGAAATAGACCAGAAGTTTGGCTTCATGAAGTGGGAAAAAGAAAAGGCGAAGAGTATTATAAACAACGCAGAACTGTTAAGATAGGAGGAAATGGCCAGAAAAAGAAAACTGAAAGAAACCCAACCCACGTGAATTATGAGGGCTAGCTACATATTCTATACAGGAATACATTAAGCAAGCCTGAATCTCCCCAAGTACTGATGTTGGATACCCAGAATTGAGGAACCTCGAAAATTACCTGACCGCAGAGAAAAAACGGGACAAAGGCTGCATGACAAGTAACCAGCTAAAGGTGCTGAATAAAAACACAAGACAGGTAAGCTCACCCTCCTCAGACATATGGGATTGAGCTGGGAAGGAAGAAGGAACAAGAGGCAAGAGAGTGCTCCAATCCCTGAATGACTCTTGGAAGCCAGCTCTGTTCAGCAAGGCAGTCATTAGGTATCATTTTGTCAGTCTGCTGAAATCTGGAAACCTTATAAAAGACCATTAGCTTCAACCTATTGAAAATTAATTTAAAATTCAGCCCATGTTTTGGCATCTTGAATTGACACAGTATGCCCTGTCTATCTGTTTTACTTTCACATGTGCAATAGCAAAACCAACCTTTCAACAATACACGATAATAACAGATGGCACAGGAAAAAGAAGCCAAAAATGCAACAGGGGACTTTAAACTGACTGGCTGCTAGTGTCAAGAAATGGAGCAGTAAAAGTACATCATTTATGAAAAAAGATTTGGTTGCGTGAGCCAGAACACTTGATGATTTAATAGAAAACTTGTGACTAATCTGTTGTCCTTTGAGCCTTTTCTAGGTTACCACTAAATCTTCAGAGTCTGAGATGATGAAAGATTCTAGACACCTTGGCTGCTGTTCTCCACCCTAACCACTTCTTAACCTTGATGTGAAACACCCTCCAGAAAGCTGCCGAGTTACTCTGCAGTAGTGTTATGATTACAGAACTGCCAGTGATAATGTATTCCTAGCTGCAAAGAACTGACAATCATGTGAGCAGCGTGAAAGCTTTTGGTCCTAGATGTCTACTGCATAGGTGTTTCTGTGGTTTGGCTGGGAGCACTGATAGGAGAGTATGAGTTAAAAGATAAGAATGCTAAAAATAATTATGCCCAGAAACATAACAAGTCCCCTGCATGCTTCATTATTAAATCATTCCTGTCATGTCTGAGAAACAAAAAAATCCCTTGCGCATTTCAGAGCCTCACTCTTTTGGCTCCAGTAATAAGGGAAGGAAGGAAGATGTTTCAACTCAGCAACCCCCACTCCTATGCAGCACTACTGTTGCTCCCTGCTAGAACTGCAGCAAAACTCACATAGATTTCACATGACACAGCACAGTGATTCAGCCCTCCAACCACAACATACATATTTCCTAAAGGGCAAGGTAGCATTCAGAGAAATGAATTTAAATGATTTAGAATACAAAGAAGTAGAAAGGATGAAAGGAGACAGTGTTTCTCAATCTTCTCAGACTAGTGAGCCTACTTTGTCATGCAAGCCAAAACGTTAAAATTGCTTCAACTTCACAATTAAAGCTAAGAGTAGAAATTATAGCCATTAAAACACTCCTACACATGTGAAATTTATCTCAGTGTTTCAAGAAGATGACAGAATATTTGGCCTTCAGAAGCAATGAAGCAAGAGCAAGATTTTCTTTGTATTTAGCTGATATCAAGTCTTGAATGCCTCGAAACCCTCCAATATCTTTTGAAATCTAGTACTTCCCCACTAACAGCAACAGCTGCCAACTGAGAGAGATTCTGTGATACAGCACCCATAACTGACAATCAAGGGAACTGCATTTAATTCTCACTTTAGCCAGATTTCAGCCATGGCCCAGGGAAAGTCACTTGGAACAATTGCATTTAAATTCTTCCACCTGAAAAGAATATTATTTTCCTTTTCTGTGTATCAAATGGCTGATTATCCATGCCATTTTAAAACCAACATTACGTTATAAATGACTGAGTCCCAAACAGGGTTACAATCAAAGTTAATAATTTATTAAAGGAATAGAGGTAAGCAAACAGCGCTGGGTGCGCCGGGAGTCTCTGCTCCACCAAGACGCACACCAGTTACATCAGGCGGCTGGTTTTTATGCTCCTAGGCTAATACATATTCATCACCACTTTTGGAAAGGGCAGGGTTATTATAATTAGTTTCCCAGGACCCGAACCATCCCACAGATACATGTGTATCAGTCTCCTGTGGTCCCTCTGGGGGTCGCTCGTACTGAAGGCTCGTAGTCTTCCTCCCAGGTTTTGTCCTTCGGTCGTTCTTCAGCTTCCACCCCCCTCCTTATTTAGTAGTCTCCGGGCCAGATGTCAGAAAGTTGTGTCTCGTGCAATAGTCAGCAGTTATCACAGAAAACTCCCCCCTATTCTGTTATCTCCCAGACACGAGTCTTAAGGTTTACCCTTCAAACCCTCTATCGACACGAACTGCTAAACCATTCTTTTGCAAGATACAAGAACTATATTCACTAACCACTCTGTTTCTCTTGGACTTGTGGTTATTTATACAAGGGGATGTAAGACAGAAGGTCACATTTCATTATGAGGCCCTAGCATTGTTCCATATTGACACGAATCAGATGAACATATTTCACAATGAGAAACATATATATACATATATTTAGATATTAGAGGGAGAAGTTTGATTACGCAGGTACAACTTCTTTTAAAAATAATCAGAAGTCATCGGGGGGGGGGGCACTATATAGACGTCAGACAGATAGAATCAAGTTAAATGTAGGAGATATGGGACTTGTAAACCCACTAGATGAAGATCAAATTGGAGAAGACAAAATGCCAAGGAGTGAAAAGACTTCCAAAAACTTAGTCTGATATTAAAAAAATTATTACACAGATATATATCAACAGCAAGCTTTAAGGGAGGTTCACTTTTGCCTTAAGATTTATTTACTTCACATTTTCTCCCATTAAGTAAAACCTAACTGAAGATATTCGGGTTCAATGACAAGTCACACATCATTTAGAATCACAACCATCAATCTGGAATAATAAACACCTAATGAACTAAGTTTCAACAATACATTCATTGGATCAAATGCATGCATCTCATCTTACAGACTCCTGAAGACCAACAGCCTGGCCCAAATTTCCACCTCAATTTCTGAACATTCTTGCCCCCATAGGCTCTCTTCTTTCACTTGTGGTAGCTTGATTGCTCTTTGACCGGAGTCTCCACACCTGGCAGAATTTGATTTCTTTACTTTAAATCTACCAATTTTTTCTCCTGTTCTGCTTCAATTGGACTTAAAAACTACAAGCAAGTGAATCATGACTTTCCCCTCACAATTGCCAATATTTATGCCATTGAGTTCTACTGACAGATATTGTCAGAGAAAATTTCCTTTGCAATTCATTACAGATGTTCTTTCAGTACCACCCATGACAGTTCTCAAGTTATATGTGCCTCTATTCAATAATGGATTGCATTACTGATTCAGAAACCAAATATGCATTATTAAAGCAAATATTTGAATAGCAAATAACAAGGAAACAACAAAGATCTGGATTGTAGACTACATATGCAGTGAGATGGATCCAAGTTAAGTCCTTAACATCCATTTTTACCACTTCCTACTCCTTCCAGGAATCCTTCTAGATGATGATCACCAAGATAATTTGTTATGTCTCTGCTGTAACTACAGCTCATCTGTACCTCTGCGTTGCCTTTGGAGTTCTTCATTGATGGAATGCTACTGATATACTGGAGGGAGATCAGGTATGAGCTACAGGAATGATTAAGAGACAGGAGGAATTGATTTATTGGAAAATACTCCAATATAAATAGCTTGGTTTACTGAAGATTATGTGGGGAGCCTGGAGGGGAACACGTGATGAAGGTCTACAAATACGTGATGGATATAAACATCAGGAAGGCAGAATTATTCAATACAGTAAAAAGAGACTTTAACTAGGAGTAATGAAATGAAACCAACAGAGAGAAGATTTAGCATAAGCATCACAGAGAAGCTTCCAGGGCAAAAACCAACCAGCTGCACCACAGCATCACCTGGAAGACTGTGGTCAGTGCAACATTTCACAACTTGCACAGCAACAAGGATGCTGGGATCCAAGGAGGCTCCATGCCACAGCTGGACACACAGCACCTTCCTCATAGAATCTGATCAGGTTTACAGCAAACTCAAAAACTCAACACAAGCACTCACAGCCACTTTTTTAAGAATGTTATTTCGAAGAATGCTACAGCACCTTACTTGTTCAGCCACTCCCACATTATTCCCCTGCTAGTTACCCACAGAGAGGCAAGCCTCGTCATGTGAGGTGTTTAGAAGCAGATTGGACAAGCATTAGAAACCATACTGCAAGGGACTGGCCCCAGGGGACAGATTAGATGACCTCATAGGATTTTTTTTTGTCCATGTCTCTAAGGTACACAGTCTGTGATGAATACTCAGCTTTTACAGAAGGTTCATCAAGTGTACAACGATTGAAATAATCATGATTTGATACAACAGTTTTCTTCCAAATTAGATGGCTAATACAGTCTTTGTCTCATTCCTGCCTTCCTTCCCCCATCTCTAATTAACTCCTCTGTGCAGTGGCTCGGGAATGCATGTAATCCCTCCTGGAAGGGTTTTTTCCTAATCCTCTGTGACAGGTCTCACAGCATGCTGATATGGACTCCAAAGACAGATGACTCAGTGCAACTAGAGAGGCATATAGCAATAGCACTTAAAAATTTAAAAAAAAAAACAAAAAACAAAAAAAATCCACCACATTCTGCTCTGTAGTGACTATTATGAGTTGTAGAGCATTATATTTCTTCGTTGTAGTTTTGTTTGTTTTAAAACATTAGCATCCAATTGACATCAGAGTTGACTAAAACAGGTCAGCAACTGTCCAGTTGTGCAGGATTACTGTTCTCTGCCTGCCTGCTGTTGAAGGAACAACCAACTTTGTTTCAGGGGTCATAATCTAAACCACCATCCTCTGTACACTGAGCACCTGAGCCTCATGAGGAATCTTGCTAACTCCAGCCACAGCAATCAGGCTTTCAGGAAAGCTGTAGCAATACTATGAAAACAGCACAGAAGTTAAACTGGACTCCAGACCGGTTGCTAGCAGCTAAATTTATTTGTAGCTTTTTCCTGCAATGATCTTGAGAAGCAATAAAGTAACTTGAAAACAAAAAAATGCCCTTACCATAAAAATCACAAAAGCCTGATACAAGAAAATGAAAATCTGAGTGGAAGAACACTATCTTCATACTAGAAGGGAGTAAATCAAAGGAAAAAAAAAATAAATAAAAGTAACAAGTATTTCAAGTTAGTTTGAATAGATTAAGCTAAGTCTTTCAGAAAATACCTAAATTATTCCAAAATGTATAATTCAGCACAAAATAGTATATGTACGTATATATACATACATATAAATCTGCTCAGATTTATTAAAAACTCCTTGAGTGTGATCCTTTAACATATTGTAGATCAGTAAATCTCACTGCCCATTTGTAATGATCTCTCCTTATTCCACTGATATATGCCTTGTTTCTCAATTTACGAGAAGTAATGTAAAAGGTGAAGAGTAGCTAATCGGTTGAGAGAATAATCAATTCTAGGAAAATTATGGCAAGTAACTGTAAAGATTATATACTGGTGAGCAAACCATTCTTCTGATAAATGCACACACACACAATCCTTAATACAAATAAATACGCTCCATACTTTTCTCATTGATGGCATCTGTTTGCAGGAAAAATAAATAAATAAATAAATAAAAAATACAACAACAACAACAAACACACACGTAGCTCTATTTATACAAGATTTTCACAATTGACATGTTATTTAAAGTGCCTGGTCTTGGACCCCCTTACTCTTTGGGATTCATATTTTCCAGGACATCATCCATTCAGGTTTCTTCCTCTTGAGGCATCTTAAGGCAGGCATTGATTGGTTCTGTATACCACTCCTTTGGTCTCCATCAGCTCAGGTAATACACTTTTCTATCAGCAACTAGGTCATGTCTATACTGCGAAATAGCATAGATACTCTACACAGCTTCCAGTTTAGATTGGCTCATGGAAGCAGTATAGCCATACCACTGTAGTGCATTACAAAGTGTTTATTCCAGCTTTCCTGTACTACTGTTAGATAGCTTCTGGCACCTGAGGAAGCCCTGATAGGCCCTTACCATGCCACAGCATATCTATATCAACTAGATGAAAGAACTGCCACCCAAAGTAGCTGCTCAGATTTTTTTGAGCCTAAGTAATGTCAACAGTAAAGTATCAGACCCCAATTTAAGAGCTGTTCTTCATTATTAGTAAAAGACTCTGTTTTAAAACAATGGCAGAGAGACTTAAAGATTGTAAACAATGTAGAAATCCAAAATGCAATTTTAAATATCAAAAAGCAAATGATCCAGGAGTAATTTCATGAGAAAAAACAAATCGTTTAAAAAAAAAAAAGTTCTCAATGAAGAGTAGGTAATTAAACAAGATGGAGCCCACTCCAACCTCAAGCACTAAACTGAGTATCAAACCACACCAGTAATAGGTGAACAAAAATCCAGGCATACTGTAAGTTCTTGGAATCCAAAGACATTAATAAGAAGTGATGACAGACATCCCATCATACTTTTAATAGTCACTGCCATCCTAGCTGTGAAGAGAACCACTGTCATCTATACTCTACTGCTGCCTATTGCAAAAGACAGATTTTTCCAAGGTGATGTTTGTTGCCTTGCTACCAATGGTTCAAAGGAAGGTCTTACTCCCAGCATCTAGGGAATCAAATGTGTTTATAAACCTCATTTATCAAAAGCATGTGGATTTTATTCATAGCAATTCTTCCCTTGTCTTGAAAAGATGAACTCATAGGTTTGAGTTGACAAATTCAGTACCTCAGTAGTCCCTATGCTTCTGAGGAGCTCTAAAATAACCTTTCTGAGCTTAGGAGGTATTGTGACTGAGTACAACAATTTGTATTTTGTACTCCTGTCTAGCTATCTTCACCTTCTAAAGAAACACAAACTAAGTGGAAAACAACTAATATATGGCACATCAGCTTTCCATAAAATAGCTTCATGTGAGAAATAGTGAAACCATGACAGATGGAATACAGATAACAATGAAGAAACTGGCAAAACAAATGAATTCTAAGTTTCCCAAAATAACTGCTCTTAAAGTTTACAGATTAAGATGACAGAATAAGTGAGGAACATCCTACTAGGACTGACAGAAATGTCCAGTTTTAATAAAAGTTCATCACACGTAGCCAACAACAAAAATCTAGACAACCACCAACAGTCATATACACGCAGAAGAGATGTTCCAAGCAACAGAAGTAGAGGAGAAATGGGAAGGGGGGCTGCAGTAGCACAGTAAATAAAAATGACAAGGTAATGGTGTTTTTTTGAATGCATTGTTTCTTGTTTGTACTTACTTGATGTCAGGGACCCAGCTAGGTCACTTGCTTAAGCAAGAGTAGAATGCATAACACAGGACTACGGAATAGTAACTATAAGTAAAGCTCTTCTTAAAAAAGAAAAATTAAAAATTAAAAAAAATAAACATAACCCCTAAGCACCCCACCCCCCAAACCCACTTTGACAGTATGAGAAGTCAGAGAAATTAAGCTGTCAGACAATTTAAGACTGCAAATTAAGATTATCCTAATCAATTCAATACCTGTGATGAAACAGGGTAAAAGATGGAAGTCATTAACTTCTTCAGAAAGTGCCACGGCAATATAAACATATCATTTAAAAGTTAGATAAAGATATAACAGCCATCTCATGGGCACGGAAGGAAATCCCATGACTTCAGAGTTGCTCTGGATTTACATTAGCGAAGCTTAGATTAGAATCAAACCTTCAGTATATTGGCTGCTAGGGCATAAATCTACCTGAACAGAAAAATATTTATCTTCAGGAAACCATGGAGCAGTCCTTAATACCATCGGTGTATTTTTAAAGCTCCGTGCAGGATATGAGCAACATTGCTTCCTTTGACTTTAATGATCGGCCGTGTCGGCCTGCTCTGCAAAGTTACTGTAAAAACTCTATAGTGAGGTTCCACATTTAGTGTCTTTCAATAACTTCAGATCAAATATAACAAGTTTACCAAGACAAGAAAAATATTTTTTCTCCCAGACTCCAGCTCTGAAAACTGACCTTAAACTGATTCTGTCCTTCTCCCGCTCCCCAGCACCCCCTCCTTCTCACCAATAAAGGGCCCACAGAGCAAGCCCGGTCCCTCCAGTAAAGCACCAGCACACTCCCATTATCTCACTCCCAGTATCACACAGATGGAAGATCCACGACAGGAACAATACTAACCTCTTCAGAGGATGCACTTGAGGAACCCAGCCTAGCTACCATTTCTCCTCCCCCTGCCCTGTTTGGTTGTGTTTCTAAATTCTTCAGCGTATGCCACTGCCAGACAACTGCTCTACTTGCCAGTTTGAGAAGAAAACCTTACTTCCCAAAGCATTTTCTGTGTATTTTGATGGCACTGAAATTGAATAGAGAAGAATGTTTGAGTGAGTTTGCAGATGAGAGAATTTACAGATTAAGATACTTTTTCTGCTATCAAATTCCATATTCCCACATAAACCTAGACGAAGCAATATTTCTGCACCTATCTTCATTTATTTCTGTGACACATGAACCGTCCCAAGATAGAATTTTCTTGGGCAGTACAATTTGTAACACGTACAGAGAACTTCTTCCAGGAAATCTGGGAGAAAGTCTTCCCTCAATTCTAAATAAAAGACCATCTAGCAGTGACGCTGTTGAGGGCAGTATGTTACAATGTAACTTGACTTATAACTTGGGTTATAAGATAAAGACTTATGAATCAGTTAAGAGATGTGCTGCAGGGCATAAAAAAAGCTGGAAATGATTGCTTAGTCTGACACAGTTCTACAGTATCTTAAAACGTATAAAATTCCTGAGTTCCTGTGGAGGAAAGCTCTTAAAGGATTAAGAAGTAGCGTCAAAAATGACACTTTTTAAAAATTATTTTCTTTTTAAATTATTTAGCAATTCAAGTTTAACAGATCAAAACAACTCATTACTTTTGCAAAATCTTGTCAATATGATAAATGGCAACAGAATTGTAGGACCCTGGAGAAGTAATATGAAGGTATATAGCTCATATAACAGGCTTCATCAGTAGCGAGAAATAATTCTCACAAATACAAAGTTAAAGTTTTCCTTCTGGCCCTGGAACTTCATAAACCTCCTCAGTATGACAATTCATTTATGGCAAGAGACAAGGGGTCTTGTTTACAGCTCTGTCTGATTGGATCCACCTTCTAGCTTCTGAGTAGTGTGATATTACAGGCAGCATTGATGAAGGAATGAAATACTTCCAAATAAAAGGTAGACCTTCAGTCAAACAGGTCTTTACTTGCATAATATAAACACAACGAGTTGAGCAGTGAAGCATACAGTATAATTTGTGCCAATGTGAATGACATAGCATCAGAGATGCAGTTAGAAATGTCAACGAGAAGCTTGAAATAAGAATGGAAGAGGTGGCTCTGTAGCTTATGAGTATAAATATTTCTCAACAGCCAAACATTACTGGTTTTCACCCAAAATATTTGGAAGTGAAATACTGTAACCAGATTCTGTGCACAGATCCTCTGGACTAATTATCCCAGACAACCTGACATTCAGACTACAAATTTCACTGCAACAGAGACTGATAAGGAATTTAATAATGAAACTAGTTGTTCTTTCACAGACCCTAATGTAGGTCCTACAAAATGATCTTAAGTAGCATTTAAGATGTGCAGACAGTTGTGTGTCATTACATTAGACGTTTTAGTAAAATGTTTATTAATAATGGGTCGTCATTCATTTTCTTAAGGCAAGAAGCCAGTATTGCTCAAGGTTCCTGGGAGGCTGATGTTTTTCTTTCATTAAACAATGCATGCTAGTGCAAAGCCGTAAAATAAATGGCAACTGACCTAACATGACAGGACAAGGTAAGGCAAACAAGTTTTGGTCATTTTGCCAAGCATAAATATTTTTATTCTTGGGGTTGACTTTGTACAGAATACTGGTCCTATAATAAATTCAACTTCAGGACATTACTATTTGAATGAAACCCAAATCTGTGTTTGCATTGGAAGATTCTAATGTGACCCGTCATCTAAATGGATTGAATTCAGAACTGAGACCCAGAAAAAACATTACTTTTGGTTAAAAGCCACGTCGTCACTGGGAGTTCCAACCAAACCAACCAAAAACTAGTTGAAAGAAAGATGCCTTGCACTGTCCAGTGAACTGAAAAGTATCAAAATAATCAGCTACACCATAATGACTGGAACATTGATAGTGGTTTCTGTGACCTAGAGTAACATACATCAGCTCACATGTAGGCAAGCAAGAAGTTCTGGTAAGTGTCACTAGCATTATTTTACAACAGCTATTACAAAAACCCTCACATAGGGAATTTAATATTCGGCTACTGAATGGCCTATTTGACTTCAGTGGAAAATGGGCTTGAGTAAAGACTCAAGAAGAAACACACAATATTACAGTGAAGGGAACAAGCAAAGAAAACAAAGGAAAAATTCAAAGAACATTGGGGGAGGGTTTCCGAAGTATAAAGGGAGACTTGAAATTTGCACGTACGATTCCCCTTTACTAACTTTGAAATTCTATCCCTTAAAGAAAAAAAAAAAAAAAGCTGGATAAGACTCCAAACATGACACACATTTCTCCTAGAGAAACTCAGGAGCTCATGATCAGTGCTGGATGGAAAATAAAAGTAACTTTGATTTTTTGATTTGACAACTTTAGTGAAGGGCAGCTAAACCCTAACAAAGTCATCAAAACCTGTTTCATATGCCAGAGAATGGATGTTTTCCAAGGTACCAAATTCTTGAGTAATTCTGTTCATCAGAAAATATTTTGAAACACCACTAGCAGAACTTGGTGCTATTTTTACACTACCTCCCCCCACACACCTTTTACATGTACTTGGAGTTTTAAATTTTAACATTCTCCTGGGACCTTTAAGAACTAGCAAAAATTTCTCAAAAATGGGGAGGGGGGGGGAAAGAAGCAGTTGACACGATTCCTTGCCTGCTTTGCTCACATGGTCTTACAAGTTCTCAATGTCATTTAACTGTTCCTGAGCTGAGTCAAGTAGGACCCCCTCTCAAATTAAATGGAAGCAGTCTGCAACATTAATTGTTGGAGCATAACAAACTGTATACTGTGTAAACCTCACAGTTGTACCAATTCTTACCGGTACTTGTCCTTTATTAAAATCCTGGTTTGTTTAGGGTTTGTGAAGCCATTTGGAATTTGAAGCGCTGGAAGTTAAAGTTTCTCATATTTCAGAAAAAAAGAAAAATAAAAATTATGAGTTCATTGCATAAAGGAATTGATGCAGTATGGTTTTTAATCAAGAGCAAAAGAAGCCTAAGTTCCTACTACTAGGGCCTTCTATACAGTAATAGGAACATAAAGAAGCCCTACCAATTGTGTACAGGGAACAGAGTACAAACAAGGCCTTAGCTCAGAGAAAACCTTGCCTGAAGACGCAACCTGGCAGACCTCAGTCTTGTGTTATTGTTCTATGCCTTGTTTTGTGTCTTCCAGGCAGAATAATCTCTGCTTCTTTCACCATTGTGGTCTGAGCACTGCCTAAGCCAATCTTACAAAGTGAAACGATTCTCTTCTCATTAACTGTAGCCTGAAGATGATTATACTTATTTGTCCTAGTGAAGAATACAGCTTGAGACACAGCAGAATTAAGATGGAAATTTGACATTAGGTAAAATTAAAAATATATATAATATTACCATTGAAAATTCATCAACAATACATCATCAACAGCTTTTGTTGAAACATCTTCATAGTCTTGAATACAGAATCCAGTAGTTGAGTATTAGACCTTGTTAAAAGATGACTTCAACCACAGGAGGAAAAAGATTTTCAGATGGCAAAATATAATTTTGTCAACACTGTAGCCTTTTGAAATATTAATTAAATTTAAATGGAATATTTCAGTTAACATCTTTGGGTTTGGCTGTCTGGTTGTATTTTATTCTGACTTAATTTTGTATTGCATTTTATTATAATATTGGCATATATAATTTTATGTGATATTAGAATGTTCCAAGATAAAAGCATTCTGACATTTCTAAAATGAAATATTTCTGAGTTTTTATGCTCTGTTTAAATACATTCCCAAAGAAGAAAGGAAAAAAAAAAAGCACAACTAACTACAAGGACAACAAATCCATTTTTCAGCTAAATATATTCACATAGAATAGTTTGACTGCATTATCTTGCTAGCTCTTGATGCACTAGCATCCAAAATAAACAAACAAAAACCCACTATAACGCTATCCCCATGCCCTAGTCACAAATTCCTGAACCAGGTATGAGGAAATAAAGCAACTTTCTACTTTTTTCTGGTGACGATCTGAAGTACTTGGGTCATTTAGGATCTGTTCTAGGAGTAAAGAGGATTTTGGCCTTCATCACCTTTCTCCAACAGCAAACTTGGTTTTGAGAGCATAAGGAAAGAAGTGGCCTTCGCAGGCAAAATATGTTGGAAGCCAACACTTTGAAAGCATCAGTTACAGTTTTGTCAGCTAAGAAAATTAAAGACCTTCCCTGTACTTTTGTTGAAGCGAGCGGCCAGCGTGTCTTCCAGCCTTCGACATAACACAGCTTTTCCATTAGGGCTCAAGAAACGTATCTCAAGAATACATTTGAATGACGTGCAGAGATACATATGGTGACTACCATTTGTCAAACAGATGACATTAGGAAGCACCAGGAAAAAAATTCTCAGCCTCACTATTATTTCATACCCTTCATGAGGCCCAGACTCCTCGGAAACAAAGAACTCAGGTATCACACTCTTATGAGCAGGCTGATGAATGACTCTTTCAAGTGACTGAATATCTCAATATTACTGGCATGTTCACTTTCTAAGGCAAGTGAAAATTAGCTTTCACCAGAACCGTTACTGAGAGACTCCTGCTTAGGCATTCAGACACTGTTGCAGGCAACTTTTGAGAAAGGAAAAAACACTGTCCAGTTGCCAGCTGAAGTGTTTTATGAAAATAGAAATTCAATTTCAATGCTGTCAGCTACAGTATATCGATGGCATTGGTGGTATTTTCCTCGACCCACAAACTGTGGATCACCTTCCTGGGAACACAGTGGCATAGGCTGTGGGAGACGGTAGGAGCATCACTGTGTACTGACAGAACTCCCTTAGGTTCATGATCAGTCAGGTAACAAACCAAGCTGTCTAGGGATAAACAAATCATTTCTCAAAAAGTCCACACCACAGATCTTTGTGTGGATGCTGCCCTTGATTAATACACACCTTCATTTAGCAGCCCCACGTTTACAAGAAATCTCCAATGGTCGTTGACCTAATCAAACAGCCATTTTTTGGCACACGTGTCATTACAAAGTAAGAAGATGATGTAAACCTACACTAACAAGTCAAAGAGACGCAACTGAAATACACTAAATACACTACAATCAACTGGGACAACTATCTTAAGCTGAAGTACATTATTTTGTATTTGCAAGTTCCTTGTGTTAAACTGATTGAATTGCTGCTGCTTCTCCTGAAGCTCATGTGTCACTACTGATGACACATTATCTTCCTCTTGACCCAGATTCTTACACGCGCAGAGGAAATATCTTGCCCAAATCCACTTTGCACAGTGCTGCTACTTAGACTCCTCTAGACAAGAAGCATATGAGGCATCAGTGGCATTACCTTCAGCCAACAACTCTGAAGTATGCTCAAACTTTTTTTTTTTTTTTTTTTTTTTGATAATTCCTTAAAAATAAATCCAAACTACTGCCATTCCATGAGCTAGCAAGTGATGTGAATGCAAGTTTCTTTAAGACCCCGGAAAGAGACAGAAGAAACTATTCCACTTGGTGGCAGCAGTGGTCTAAAATGCAATGAATTTCCATGTTCCAAAACAGCAGGATACAGGCCTTCGAAGTCATTATACAGTGACAGAAAGAGAAGACTTCCTTTCTTTGACAAACATCCCATGCTTTTGTCTATCTTTTAAACATTAATCAAGTTTATATATTCCTGATTTCTTCCTTATGATTTTTAGCTGCCTTACAGGAATGGAAACAACTTCCAAGAAAAATCAAAGAAGCTTCCTGTTTCGGTAAGGTTGGCATAGACATGAAAATATGCAGAACAGTAGTCTCTGTGAGAAGGAAATGACTTCACTATCCACTATATCCTGTGCACTGCTCTGTCAAACATTTACAAGGATAGGAATATGGAAAAAATGTCACCTTCTCAAAAGTATTCCGTGGATTATTGCTATGGCAAGAGAGCCCAGACTGACATCGGGCAAAATATCACCACGTGGCCTTTGATGCCAGCTCCTGTATGAGCAGTGATATAGGCCAAATCCTTATCCCAAGAACAAATTCTTGTTACATGCAAGAATTTCTGCCAGGAGGAAAAGTATAATGCCAAATTCTGGCATACCAAAAAAAGCTCTTGATGATGACCATAGCAGTTCTCCATGGCACTCTGCATTCCCTCCAAGACGTGTCACTTTTGCAGAGTACTGCAGCACCTTGATTTTCTCCTCACTCAAAAAAAATAAAAATAAAAATATTCTATGCACAAGTAGCAATCTGCCTTTCTTGTTATGGCTCCCTCTTTGCTTTACCAGAGATTTATTTATTTATTTATTTATTTCAAGTAAGTCTCTAACACCGAATACAGAAGCTAATCACTCTCCTCTCTCCTTGCTTCTTTAACTAACTCTTGTGAAGGAGCTGCCTCTAGGAATCTGCTGCCCTAAGCAAACCAGGCAACGAGCAGCATTCCCACCTCAGCCCCTTGCACACCACCAGGCTGCTGAAGAGCTCTCTGCTCTAGGCAAGCACCTGCCCTGAATGCATGGCAGTGCTCACCTCCCCCTCGGATGCGAAAATACACGGCCTTCGCAAAACTTGCTCTGAGCCTTACTCCACAGAGCTATTACCTATGGTTTTCCAGCTGTGAGACAGAGGGAAGAAGCAAACAGCTTATTAGAGCAAGGAATTATCGATATGTGGCTACTGGCCAAGAAGTTCCCCCAAACAGCTCTCCACACTTAAATGTCTTGAAGTCATTTGACTTGCTTGAAAAGCTTTCCTACAGATTGGAAGCATGAGATGAAGGAGTAGGGGGGCCTGGAGGAGAGGTCAGAGTTAGCCTGGGCAGTTGATTCTCTCATAATTGCACCCCTTGCTCATTATCTTCCCTTGGTCATCTTCTGCCTGCTCTTGGTCAAACTTACTGTGTACGTTTTAACTGAAATTTGGTCATCCTGATCCTCTGAAGCATTTTATTAACCAACAACACAAGTTAGCTAACTGGAGCAACAACACAAGAGAAGCAGAGCTCCCGGCCCTTGGAAACAAAAGCACCTACAGCTTGAGCTATGCGCAAGGCATTCTCAGCTGGTGGCTGCCAGCACCTTTGCAGATAAACAGAGACAAGCCATAACATCTAAACACCAGCAGGTAGGTGCAAATGAACACAGTGCGATGCTGCATACACAGGAAAGTGGCAAAATCCTTGAAGATAAACCAATGTTTTTAATGCACTTGTGAAGACCTCTGGACCAAGAGCATTTTTGTCTTGTCATCCTGGAACTGCTGTGACAACTCCTGCACAATTGCTAGGGGGCTTCACAAGGGGAGCTTTTCCCTCTCCCCCATGCTTTTTTTTTTTTTTTTTTTTTTTTTCATCACAAGAACGTCTCTACCCTTAATTCCATCATTGTGTTTGTCTGTAGAAGTGTTTTTATTTGATGGGTTTTTGTGTCATTTTTGTTTTCCTTAAGAATGTGCAAGTCTGGTAAAAGTCTCAGTTGTATTGATTACTTTTCGGGCTGGGGGGTAGAGGAGATCTTTTAAATTTTAGTAAGTAGTTTAAAGCTCATTTTCCTTTTTGCCTTCATACTGGTTTGTTTGAAAAAGCAAAATCCATTTGTTACCCCCAATTCATCATCAAAACAGGCCTGACATTAATTGCATTCTGTTATTACAAGCGGAGGTCATATGTGCTTTTCTTAATAGAGTTTGCAGTTCTTATTTTTATAGATATTCCATGTGGGCTAAATAACATTAAGAAAGCTAAGGTCAAAGCCCAGTCATTTCAAAGGAATAAAGGGGGAAGATTTACAAGACATCTGGTGAGAACAGTTTATAAGGGGAAGCAAGGCTGTTCTTCTGAGATTACACCAATTGAAGCCTAAATTGGGGAAGAAATCCCAAAGGAAGGAACACTCCACTTGGCAAATCAATATTGCTCAAAGATGCAACTGATTTGAGCCTCAATTTTAAATACGTGATAGCTTCTCACACTCCAGAAAGCTTCTCTAGAAACATTAAGTTTTGATTGCCATAAAGCACTTTGGGGATTTGATCCCTGCTCAAGCCTTGCAACAGGCAGGTGTCCTGTCCAGGGGCTGTCACTTTTAGCCCACCCCGGCTCTTAGTCACCAGACCATACTTGCCCCCATGGACACCTTCTCTTAGATCTGCTGGCATGACTGCTTGTGAAATCATTTCCTAAACCACTTCAAATATAATTTTTTGTCTGGGTTAAACATTTTTTCTAAGCTAACCAATTTTAACCACATCAAAGTACATGAGTTATGCCAGTTGACCATAGAGAAGGATCCCAATGGCAAGAACCATCTTGGGGCTATACTGTTAACCTAGCATAGCTAAATGCCAAAACAGCACTGACCAGTCTGATCTTCATGGGCCATCTATTTCTACTACTATAAAGCAAACTTTTTTTAAAGCAATTCTTAACATTAATAAAAATTCTTTCTTGCTTCTAGTGCTTGTTGTACGCTACCCAGAGTTTTGCTCACAAGCTATCAATTTCTTGCTTATATTGTGCAGGTATTGGCTTGAATTAAAGCAAGCACTTTACACACGCCTGACCTAACCTTGGATCCAGAATGAAGTCAGTGGAACCTAATCTGTGGTTTCACCTTACAAGTGGGTTTTGTGCTGTTTTATTTCTGTAAGGGCAGGCAAGTTCCCCCACCCAGCTCACAGCACTTAATTCTCAAAATAATTGGGCTAGTAGAGGAGTAGCAGCTTTGTCGCAGCAGCCTGGGATTAAGCAATTTACCTTCATATCTGCTCACACAGCACACGCAGGACTGTTTGCACTCATTCTGCATCCTAGACCAGGGTGGTGGTCCACCTCAGCTGCACCTATTTACTCAGCTCCAGTGCTGCTCAATGCGAAACTATTACTGGGGCTGCACTGAACCATGGGTGCCACAGAGTACATGAAATGAGGCTGTAAAAGAGCCAGCATTGCCACGACACTTCGTATTTTGTAAAGAAAACCTGGACATACACAGATGGCTTTCAAGATGTACTTTTATGAGTCACTGTGTCTGTTACAGAAACGCCAAGGGCAGTCAGTAAGACATAGTTTACAAGTACAAAAACACCTTTAAAAGTATTTCTCTTATGACTTGAGATATGGATGCCCAATAAAACCACAAACAAAATCCTCAAACTTCTGAGGTGCAGATAGTCTATACACTCCTACACCCACTCCAGGCTGCAAGACCAGTGAGTGAGATCACACTGTTACATCCCCTCACTCCCTTCACCCTGCAAGCAACACAATCCTTCCTTTTCACACCACCCCAATAGCCAAAAAGGTAGGAACAGTTTTGATGTAGACAGTTATGCCTAAGACACCAAGACCTCAACACAGAGCCACCAACCAGTCATCAATGGGTGATAAGTTCCAGTGACTGCTAAATCAGAGCACAATTTAGAGTTGTGCAGTAACACAGAGGTGGTTTGGCCTATCTGGCTACTATTGGCTTTCTTTGCTACCAGTGTCTCACATTGAATGCTCCCACTCTGTGGCAGGCTGTGTGGCTGGCAGGGGGACCTGCTCTTTCATCCAGCAACAGCCACCAGCACTTACACGCTCACCTCTGCTGCGATCCACGCCGCCAGATGCAGCACCACCTGCAAAGGCATTAGCAATGCCCTCTTCTACAGGTTATATGACAGGACAGATGCTAAATATCAAGATTACTGTAAATGGCTCGATTTCAGAAAACCTAGGATGAAAGAAGAAAGAGGTAATGACAAGGGAAGCAGAATGTGTGGTCAAACAATAAAGCCCTCCCCAAAATATAATCTCCAAACAGGAAGTTCCACGCTTTGCACTAATTCTTAAAAACCTGAAAACAAAACCAACCAAAAACACAACCACCTGAGCCACAGAAATCTATATACAAATTAGCTTGAAAGCCTACACAGTAAGGTGCAATTATTTTCACTTGCTGAAATGTTGTCTGAAGCTACATACTTGGGTTGTATAGCATTTAGAATTTTTGAAGAGGCATTCCATTATTTTGCCTTACATGGAAAGTACAATACTTAGGCTCTCTTTAACCAGATCTCTGTCCCTTAGCATACTTTTGCTTCTACAGCTTCAGACACGTCTCTTTTGATAGAGGTCACATTGCCTTCATCTTCTTCCAAGTGATACTATAGGAATGGAAAAGGAAAAACAAGAACAACAACAACAACAAAAAAGGCTAATCCTGTCTGCGTGTCACATCAGGAGAAAGAAAAGCAAGGGCTTTCCGAGTTGCTGTCTTTTCTTTTTGTGTTTTCACCTCCTACTTGCTTTTAAAGTTTAATCAGGTGGTCTCTGTTCCCAATCTCTTAACCAAGAACTCCTCTTTAGTTCCAAAGGAGAATTCTGCCAGGAATCCCACCCAGAGGTGAATTCTTTGGACAAGGCTAAAAACCACTGATTCCAGTCCTCCTCAATCATTGCAAGGTCTGGCTTCAACAGGATCCAACCATCAAGTCTGCATCATCTGCTTTAATTATCATGCAATTTGACCTATCGCATTATTCCCCTGTAATGACATTTCTTTTGCTATGTAATCCAAAATTGTTTCTTGGGTATGTTTAGTAACTTCGAAATTAAACTGTCTGGCGTAGCATCTTGCCCTGTATAAACTATGTGTGCTGAAGATACAACAGACAACCCCTTTTTCCCTCCTCACAGCGACCCATTCAACTATATAGATTACTTGGCTCCTTTCTTTTTAGCACTCATTTCAGCACCATCCACAAATATCTATTTAAAGACTAAGATCTATTATCTTGCGTGGCTTCAAGTCAGTGCTGAAATTGTACTCGGCCAGCTGAAATATCTGTAGCCTGTAGGCTTGCCTCAGGCAAAACCATCTCTAGCACTAGTAGTCAAAGCAAGTGCCTTTCTCATTCATTAGAAATGTGTTGCATTCACATATCTCAGGCAGCTGCTGCGGCTAACTGCATGAAAAATAAACTAGAGTCAACCAGTTTGGACGAGGTTCATATCAGACTTTTAGCTCCCACCTCAAAAATCAGGTTACAGAGAGAAAGCTGAGCTTACATGTTTTATCTGACCACCTGGAATTATTTTGAAATATCAGTTAGAAAACTGGACCTCAAAAAAGCATTGATTCTAAGATAACAAACAGCCCAAAGGTTACGGATCTTTAGACAGAGATCTCAGTCCATTCCTGTCTCTAAAAGCAGAGGGAAAAACCCCTACAACTATTGTAAGGTGCTGGTAAGAGTTTCAGGGCCTCAGAGGTGAGCATCTTAAATTTAGCAGTTTGGTTTCAAAGGTTTCTGGGGATATGGCAAGGTCCTTTCTGCAGCTACATGGATTATTGCATTCAATATTGTTTTACTTCATTTACCCAGGTATTACTGTTCAGTGCATCAGTATTTCTTAACAGAGCCATTAGAATACAGAAACAAAACACCAGATTCATAAAGCTAGCATAAACATGTGTTAGTCTCGTTCAAAAGACACCATTAACCACAGTGTAGTCCTACTGACTTTAAGAAGGCTACTTACAGGCTTAAATTCAGACAGACACTGGAGCAAACCATCTTTTTGGGGTCAGTCTACTGGAATCCCACCACCCTTCCCCAGTAAGTAGGGCTGACCGAAGACCTACACCAGTTCCCCCCCCCCCCCCGGTCCCTTTCAGATTCAGTGGTTTCCAGCTCACACAGAGCTAGTACACCAATATACTCCCAGTTGTGACTGGAAGGTAGAATTATATTTAACACCCACTTCAGAATTTATTCCTAATGCCCCCATTAGTGCTTCTCATTGCTAAATCTTTAAAGCAGAAACAAGAGATTTAAGAGATTTCCCTCCCTTGCCCCGGGGCTACTCTCTCTAGAGCCGTGCTCGCTGACAATAGTTGTTCAGGGTTTTTTGTTTTATTTATTATTATTTTTTAAGTAGAAAAAAATGTAAGCCTCCATAGCCCTCAAATGTTTTTAGAACCTTTTCCAAAACCCAAACTTCATAAAGCATGCAAAGCAGAAGCCAACCAGCTCTAAATCGCATAGGTTTGAAGGGACAATCACTGCATTTATGGTCTTCATGCTGTCATGCAAAAAATATTAGGAATGACCTTAGGATACTCCCAGAGGAGAGCATTTGTACCCACATGCCTTCTTGACATTGGGTCTTGGTTTTGTGCAAGGAAATGTTCCCCAAATATCTCCACTGGTAGAATTTCTACAACCTTCAGGGGAATCCATTTCAGCATTCAGCTATCCTCAGCAGGGAACTTCTCTCAGCATCTCAGCTAATTTTTAAGAGAACACCATTATTTTTATTTACCTGATTGGAAAGCCTGGTAACATGAGGCTAGGAAAAAACTCTAACTTAACATTTCAGCTCAGCATTTCCAAAATATGCAGTTCTCTGAAAATGCTGAAGTGCACGTTTTACAAGGCAGACAGATCCTATGGGAATAATGCTTGTTTGTGGGAGCCAAAGATCTAGTCATTGGCTCTAGAAAAAAAAAATGAACTTGTGGTGTTAATTCAAGTGTAGTTTATCATAAATAAGATAGAGAAGCCAAGGATACCCTCCCGCGTGTGCACACTCACAAAAGGCAGAGATAAAGCTTGAGAGAAAATTATCTGATTAATTTCATAGCAGAAAAATATTTATCTTCTGATAGTTCTGCAATAGTTACTTCTCCCCTGTTGTCCAGGATGACTAATATACTACAGATACTATATTTTATCTGATAAACACAGACTCAGTACAGCAAAAGCTAGTCATTGCAATATTATTGAAGAGGTGCATGCTGATAAACCTAGAGATAGTCTTGTTCTGAAACTCAGGCAAATCAGAAATCATCTTGCTCCAAAAAATAATAAAAGAAACTCTTAAATAAGTGCATATGTAGATCTTATACATAAGCTATTTTGTGATAAAGTGAAATTTTAGCAATAAACTTGCAGAGAAAATCTGGTTTTGTGTCTTGCAAGTCAGAGTAAGAACTAGAACAAAGATTTTGACAAGTCAAGAAGTTATGGCTGCATTATATCACTTTCTCTGGCTGTGTCTGTACTTAAAATTTTAGATCTCAGGAACAGCAGCAGTATTCAAGTGTGGATTTCCACATTTCTTGCATCTTTTTCAGCCCACATAGTTTTCATTCAAAGGAGCAGTTTCAAGATCCTAGGCTAAAACATGGATTCATGTCTCAACTCTGCAAAAGAATTCCATGGGAGCCTTAGCCAGTCATTTAACCTTTTTTAAGCTGGGGTCTCAATTACTTCTGTATCTGTCAACTCAATTTCTCCATCTCTAAAAATGAGCAATAGTATTTACCACATCTTTCGTTTGTTTGCCTAACCAGACAGCAAACCTTTAAAGCAAGGACTGATTCTTAACATATGTCCACACAGCACCTGGGCAGGCAGCTTTAAGACACACACACAAGCAAAAAAACCACCCCACACCAACCCAACCTGTCGACACCAGTCAACCACTTAAGAAAAAAATCCACTGTAAGATGATTTTTTTTTAGCCCCACTTTTTTCCTTTAGTATCTTCTAGGATTTTTATGTGGTAGAAAATAGTAAATGCTACATCAAAACAAAAGGAAGGCCTCATACACTGAGTATCAAACTCCAGTCCACTTCCCAGCAGAATTTGTGGATCCACTTCCATCAATGGAAGATCCTCCACTTATTTATATGCTTTCCTGGAAGAACCACCGTAGCTTATACTTTAGTCAACATTAGTTTCTGCATTCTATACAGTGCTAAAATAGTGGAAAAAAAATGCCTAATGATATTTAACGTAATATTAGCCTTTGGCTACTGAAATACACAGGATTTTCTATGGACACTGCTCCTCACCATGCAGCGAACTTAGTAGTTACCCTGGCTTTTTGCAGACTGTTTTCTGACAAAGCAGCTTGATTTGACTGTCCAAGTGAGACATTTGCATCCTTTCTTAAATACATAAAAATCCTGTCACTTGTGTTTTGAATGCCATAACTAACTTCCACATTCATCTGGTAAATGTACAACGCACAAAAGCAGGCTGCATCGAAGCTCTCCTGAAACCACATCCCTAATCTTCATTCAAATACTAGCTTCCAAAGAAGCACTGCACTATACCCACAACAAAAATCAAAAGCTCAGGACCACTTCCAGTGGATATTCCACTGTTAAGACAAAAATTTTATTTAGCAGAAATGTCTTGTCAGTGTACAAATGCAACTGAAAATCTCCTCCCAAAGATCCCCCCTTAAGGGACGACAGGAATTGGAGGCAAAAGCCTTAGGCAGGCACACAAATTCCAGGAATGAACTAAAATACCTCTTAAACTTCACAACCTAATATTGTAATGATTCTTAAAAATTTGTACCAAGTTACACAATTTTCCCAGTGCCATATTCTGTGAACTTCTGCCTTCTCTTGAGCAAGAAACTGCATTTTTTTTCTTGCTTTTATCGGAAAGCAATACGGCTCATCAGAACAGCTTTAGTGTGATGGTTCTGTGCTAAGATAACGCTCCATGTATAATAATTTACATTAAATCTTTTTGCTAAATACATATTGTTCCCATCAGTGAACAAACAGCCTATCCAAACGTCCAGATAATTTGTTTTAACAACATGTTACTGTTCTTGGGTAATGCAACAAAGCAGGCAATCACAGATGAGTGAGCAATATGCCAATAAAATTGAAAGAAATAAATTAGTATCATGGTAACACATGTGTCTTCACAATTAATAAATTCCACTCCATCAGTCTATGATTTAATTATGCATTATGTATAGGGCTACCATGAATCATTCATGTATTCTGTTAACTAAATGGCTAGATACAAAGCTTATAATGAGAATATTTACATGAAAACTTAAGTGTTCATGAAGAGTAGAACACAAAATGATATGAAATTAATTTAGTTTATATATATATATATATATATATATAATAAAACACATATGGACATTATTTTGGCCAGATTTGAAATAGCTTTCTGTACACTTCAGCTGCAACAAAGTGAGTTTTTATTGCAGTTGTCCACAGCTAAGATTATCAAGCAAGTCCTTAAAACCATCCTTCTCAGAAAATCCAGCTCTGACCACAGTCTGCCAACGGAGCCCCAAATGAGGTTGCTTAAAATAAGATCTGTCCCTGTGGTCTCCTCATTCTCCTCACACACTATTGCTCCTTTCTGTCAAGAATCATCTCCATCAGGACCTCCCGTCTCCTGACTGATTGACATGACTACAGATTAAGACACAGTGCTTCCTACAGAGGAGAAATACACACATAATAGGAGCAGAACATCACACAGTAAGTCAGGAATGACTTTTACCTATTGCAGCTATTGCCGTGTGCAAGAATAATAGTTGGTCATTCTTTGTGTGGGGGAATTAATCACTCCATTATTCTCAGGCCTAACGAACAGGAGAAACACCCTTTCATAGGGTCTGCTGTAAAGATCACTGAGGCAAGGAGTCTTTTGATTAACTTCAGTGAGTTATAGATGAAGCTCATAGTTAGCAACCAACACCAAGACAGGGAAGGCACATCTATTTAGGGCTCACTACAAAAACAAAGAAGCAAACAGTCCTCACCAGCCCATCTAGAAAAGAGATAAAAGGTCTGGGAAATGCTGCTTACCATATTGGTGCCTAACTTGCAGCTCAAGAACAGTGATCTTCAGACCCCAGTGATCCTTATCAGAAATGTATTTTAAATGAAAAGGGACCTGAGTTATACTCTAAAATGCACAGTGTGAAGTGTTCCTATGACTCTTCAAGGAGGTGGCAGCAAGGCACCACTTGCCATTCTACCACAGGAGCATCTCTGCTTTCTGATACAGCTGCTCCAATCTTCCCATGCAGACGTCTGCTGCTGCTGGATACTGCGTAATTGAACATCTCTCACTCTTCCACTGCTTGCTTCCTTACTAAGCATGCAGCTAGCAAAAGTTTGGTGGACTTGCTGCAATTACAGACAGGTAGAGTAGCAAAAGATGAGCCTACAAAATTACCACAGAAGACAAAATGAAAGACCATTCACCAGTTACTGCTCTTGTATTTTCGGTCTTAGAACTGGCTGAAATTGCATGGGGATTCCTGGGTGGAAGAATTCTTGGGAAACCATCCTCCATTGCTACCTGCAATGTATCAGATGGCAAGCTTTGTGAAGGGGCCATAGCACTGTGTACCACAATAAACTGAAATATAAAAAGGCCTATGTTTGCATCTAGAGTACAGGCTCTGGTCCATTGCTCATTTAAAGGGAGGAAAAGAGAAACCAGTATGTGTTCTTCGAAGTTGCAGAGTGAGACTCAGATGACAGGAATAACATCAACTGTATAGCTGCTGCAAAGAGCCCAGAGGATCAGAAGCAATTTTATACTCCTGGAAAGAAGCAATTACTTTGAGAGATGGAATGAAGAATGTAGCTGTTATCAATAGGATACATATTTAGGGATTTAGGGATTATCTAGTGCCTGGTTCTAGGAAACCCTAAGGTTAAATCCAGTTTGAGCTCTTCAGAGTTTAAGAGGAGTGCAAGCAGCATCGTTCATTCAGCATCCTGGTCCTTGAAGGAGCAATGCGTGAGCTCACCACTTGAAAGTTCCTGCCAGTACCTCTGGAAACACAGAAGCCATCTGTCCCAATGCAGTACTGGGAGTCAAATAAACTTCTGAATACCCAAAACTATAGGTACATAGTAACAGGGATGTGCTAGAGTGATAGTGATTTCCAGGGTCAGCTTTTATCATTAGTCGGGAGCACTGATAGCACCTTCGTTAAGAACTTGTTTAGCTGACAAGGAAATCCAAAAGCCTGCCCAGTTCGTATGCACATACGGTTTTGTTATTTTTCATCTTCTCTCTGCTCCTACTATTTCTCTAGGATAAGTAAATCCACGTGTTTTCAGCAAGCTATTTTTGCTGCTGCATTTTTAAACCCAGATCATGGAATCCGTTCTGGGAGCTATTAAAGGGGTGAAACCCATCTGGGCCTGCAGGAGGTGAATAACCCTGCCAGAAGATGAGAGAACTCAGGCAGCACAGAGTGCAAACTGCCATCTCATCAAAGAGAAGGCCAGACACGGAACTGGAACAGGCAGAGGTTTCTCCCAAAAGGAAGACAGCATCTAGACCACACACACACCCCTCCAAGCCAACATGACTGGTTGCGAGTAGACATCCAACTTCTTTCAGCCAGTTTCTGTTCTATGGCAGCTAAGGCAGCAAAGAAGCTACTGACATTTTTACAGGATGCAACAGAAAGTCTTATCCACAGTTCTACAGACAGTCAATGGAAAATCCTGATGGAGTAAAACAGAGTGAACTGTCCTTGCAAAGTCAACCAGCTTCCTCCACACTGCTGTAGCCATCACTGATGTTAAGTGACCCTTCGGTTACATACACCACACATTGCTGGATAAAGATTGGAGGATGGGAGCATTACGTTTAAAAAGTGTTCTCTTTAACAGAAGTTTTCGGATTGTTTTAATAGTACCATAATTATCATTTATGACCACTCCAACCCACAGTGGAAAGCTGCAGTCAGAGTTTGTTGCTGGAGGCTATGTTGTACTTAGAATAGCGTAAGATATTTGTAATGCATGCCTGACATGAAATACATGCATCAGGGCAGGGCATCAAAAATAAGATACTTGGACTCTTCTGTGCAACAGGGTAACGTATAGATGGATAGACCAACTGGTTCAGGCTTTCTGCTCCATCTGGACCCATGAAGCTTTACATGCATTTTTGAATACTACCCTTCTGCAGCCCATATATTCGAGGATGAGGTTTTCACCCCCCATTTAAAGATGTTGGCATGCTTAGCTTTAGGCATGGTCTAACTCAGTAGTAATCAAAGAACAAGACAACAACAACTCAGATGAAGATTTAACCCAAGCACAAAGAAAGTGACATCATCTGGATTACAGGGAGGCCAAAAAAATGAAGATGTCATAAAGAAAACATGCACACAAGACAGAGATCTTAATTATACACCTTAAAAATCCACCCCATATTACTCCGAGAATAAATGTAGTTAGTGCCCAGCAGCTATATGAACTTAGGGAAATTGTCTTACAAGGAAGACATAACAGACATATTCTACAGGAAATGGCTTAGGTTACCTACTAGCGGGAAGAGAAATTGCCTGCAGCGTGCTCACGCTCTGTACCAAATCATTGTGCAATTTCAGTCTTATCCAAATATTTAAATAAAATGTTTTAATATATTGATGTTTCTAAACAGCTTTGGACAATTTCCCTTCTGTGCACTGAAGCACAGGAATTTTTCTAGACCAGTTGAAATACTCAGTAGATAAATCTTAGGCAAAACGTCTGTAGCTGTACCAGTTCAGAAATATAGGATCTCCAGCTTTCTGGGATGCCTTGAAGCATAAGAGCGATGTGTCTTAGCTTATTAAAGAAGTGAAAATGGAGGAAAAGGCTTGACAGTTTTCTGGCTGGACCTGGCCTATGTGTATTATGCCAAGTCTGTTCCAGAAAATCATTTTAGTAAAAGGCTTCTTTATGTTTCTGAACTAGTTTGGTTTCATGAAATATTAAAGACCAGCTGTCAAAAAGGAACATGTCAGTACGAACATTCCTTTCCCATGCAGAAACATCCCACAGTAAAATGACATTAATGTTACGTTCTTACCCTATTCCTTTCCCATGACTGCCTGCTGCCTGGCTCTTTGGAGAAGTTGCAGACAGGTTTTTAATGTTCATTGTTTCCTGGGTCTTTGTGTAACACAGAAGAGAGGTAGACATGGAGCATGCAGAGTTTTCCAGCAAGAGTAAATTGTTTCAACTGATGAGAGCCATGAAGCCTGAGACTCTCCAGTTGTCCTGAAACACGTTGGGGGACCAAGCAACACACTGGCAGATTAAATTTAATTTGCATGAGTTTAAGATAATATACACTGGCAAAACAATCTTAATTTCTCATGTCTGCTGATGAGCTGCAAATGCGCAGGCCCCTCAGAAGAATAAAGGAGTCAACCTGAGTATTGCAGTGAAGTTGCCTACCCTCCTCTCATCCAGAACCCGTTACTAAAGCAGATTGCTTCATTCTTTCTCGGCTTTGTTAAGTAAAGCTTAAAAACTATCAATGATCACACATGGAAGACTTCTGAATCAAACCACTATCTGAAATACCTATGCTCAGTATTGCCTCTGGAAATATAGAGAAGCCAACTGAAAGATCTTTGGAGATGAGTGGAATCAAGAAGGGACTGCACAGGAGCTAGAAATATTTTTGTCTATTACAGAGCAGTCTGTGCTCTCTGCCACCACATACAGGCACACACAATACTCAGAAAATATCATTTATTTCCACCACATTTTCCATGCAATGGCTGAAAACTGTCACATCCTTTACACACCTGTTAGGACAAGCTCTGCTCACATTTAGCACCACAGCTGTTCTTGTTACTGTACACAGGGCTAAGGGAGAATGAAATAGAAGTAAGGAGGAGATGAAACCCATCTTCTCCATGGTGTCCAGCAGACATCCTCCTTCAGATCTGTAACTTATCAAGAATATCTGAGCCCTCACAGGGTGCTCTGCTGAAGAAAAACACTCAGAACTTATTAAGGCTAGGCTGAACAACAGTATCATAACATATCTTGAGCCAGAGTGTATAAAGATGTATGCAGAACCAAAGAACAAGCTTAGAGTCTTGGGAAGTATGAACAAATTGCTGCATTTAAATGGGCAGAGGACGTTCTGGCTAGGCTTATACTGCTGGTGATGTCAACACAGCCCAAGCATGGGAAAATACCATGGCTGTTTTGAACGAGCAGAAAGCAATCTAGTTGGCACTGACATGGAGGAGACATCACATATGCTTGCTTAGTTAGCAGTCAGCAAACCATTTCTTGAACAACAGTATAAACACGCACACAGCTAGATATAAGTTTGTTTCCCAAACCAGAGCACAAGCAAGAGGATGGAAATGGATAAAGGTGATGTGCCAGAGGTACAGCACACCGGGCACAAAGCCAGGGAACACGAGAGGAGATTTGAACAGCAGAGCCTGTGTGGGAAGGTCAGGAAATGAACAATCTAGAGGAGCACCAGTGGGGTCTGGTCAGGGACAGCCAGAAGGCACATTTGCTGTTCAGACATGATGTCCACAGAGCAGGATCCCACTTTGCTTGCCTTCCCCCCCCCCTCCCCCAACTTCCCATTTCTCTGTCCACTCTTCTAAGGATAGAAACTCTTACTGTGCATTTAAATAGCATCTTGTACCCACAAAATCTGCTCAGCAATTGCTGAATGGAAATATGTACAGGGACCTCATGAGCCCACTATTCGACACTTCCACAAGTGTTATATCAATGACAAACATTTGGTGGGAATAAGAACAAGGCCCAGCTTCCCTTCTTTGTAAGCAGCTACAGCCTGGAGAATCTGAGTTACGCTATGCAGAGCTCTTGTATCTAAGTTGAATAAGTCACAGCAGAAGAGATTCACTAGTGAAGTTAACAACAAATAACGCAACGATGATTACATGGATTCATTCTTTTGAAGTAGAGCAAAATACAAGACTAGAAGCAAATTTCAGAGATGTAAATTAATTTTGCATTACAGACTTCCAGTATACTAAGAAACTAAACTCTATTAAAATAATTTTAAAGTGGTACACAGGGAATTTGTTATTTAAAAAGGCCAATTTCTATGGAGTTGTACTCATACATACCAAGTTCTCTCTCACATACACAGGGGGAGTCCACATCTTCCTCTCCAGATTAGAGGTCACGAGCACCCACTACATCTAGAAGTGGCTGTCAGTTTTATAATTAATCTGTGCTGACAGATCCATTAATTGGAGCAGATCAGTGCTCAAGCAATGTAGGTCACAATGCCTTAACAATACCAATACAAAGCAGTCAATGTTTCAAACGACCTTGTGCTACAGCCATTTCTTTTGGGGAAAAAAAAAAAAAAAAAAAAAAAAAAAAAGCCTCCACAAAGTGTAATCCTTGCACCTTTCTCCCTTTCCTTTTGTTGCAGTCTCCTATCATAAGGAAAGATCAAGCTGAGGGCAGACGTGGGAAAAAGTCATTTGCTATGCTGGTAAATGTTAGAGGCAAACGCTGTACTGTCAGTTGCAATTTGATTTTACAAACTGTTTCATTGGATATTTTATGTATAGCAATAAGATTTCCCCGCTGCACCAAAAATAAATCTGTCCATCCAATTACCAGCAAATTATCAGCCATTAACTTCGTTAGTGAACAGTAATTTTTCCTATCCCACATGAGGAAAGGAAGCTAGAAAAATCCTATTCCTGCCTGACTTCAGTTCAGTAACAGGACAGTTGTTTTCAATTCAAGGCATTTTACATGCCCAAAGCAACCTCAGTTACTTTCAAAGCCATTCCACTGGAGTAACACAAAGTTTGAGACTTCTGATGGCAGCACAAACTCAGCAAGTAGCACCGCTGCTGAAATTACGTATACATACAGTTTCTTTCCTGGCTGCACTGATGAAGTTCCTTGTGTCACCCCGCACAGACACTTTTTCCTTCATCAGATGGAACAGGCGTGGGACCACAGTTCTCCAGCAATGCAAGCTGATGCTCTGACTTCTGACATACACTTGGACTGCTCTCAATAGCTCAAAAAGTGGAAAGGTTACTTGGAGCAAGCATGTAGCTTTAATTCCAAGTGCTTCACCTTCATGAACAGCTAACCCCTATCAGTTCTTTGAGGAAAGCAGATATTAGCTGCAGACTAAGGGGAGAGATTCAGGCCAACCTTTGCACAAGTTTCCATTAACTCCAGGCACTCTGGTTTTGCATACCTATTAAGAGCGGATGTTCAGTCATACACAAGAAGCCATTTGGTCCTACGAAATGCAGAAGCACCAGCCTACATAATCTTGATTGCCACCTACTGGTTACATCTACTAAGACAATTGGCCTCCTTCCATTCGGCTGCAGCAGTGCTGAATGCCAAGATATTATCTAAAGCTATTCAAAGCATCAACAGCAAAACAGAGAACAAATTACGATTCTCAAGATTTTGTAGTCCATTAGAACCATGTTCTGAAGAGGTCTTTTAGGCAACGCTGAAGTGACAAACAAGGCAGTGCATTAAGGCCATATCAAGTTCATAGTTCTGATGCGAAGCCATGAAAAACTGGCAGATGCATCCAGATAAGAGGTTGCTGAAAACATAACTCAAAGAAGTCAAAGTCAAGACAATGCAGACAAACAAGATGAAAAAACAATTGTTTAGTGTTTGTTGTTTTTTTTTAATGCATAAACTTAGTGAAAGTTTCACAGTGGAAAGTTGACCTCTGTATCAAGCCATTTGCCAAAAAATAAATAAATAAATAAATAAATAAATAAATAAATAAAAATCATACAAAGTTCCCTTCAACATGAACCAAAGTCCCAAAGTCTCAGTTAGTAGGTTCCACTTAGCACTACTCTACTGTTCAACCTCAGTGCTCAACTTCAGCTTCAGGTACTGATACTTATGCACCTTAGTACAAACTTAGCATATGATTTTCACAGCTCCACACTCTTGCTGAAGTCATCAGGATTTGCAAGTTTGAAACCTGTATCATACATCAATTCACTTTGAAATTGAGTGTGGTCCTTTGTGGGAAAGAACAACATATTTTGAGGTGCATAAAATGATAAACATCCTGTTCTCCCATTAGCATTTTGAATTGATAAAACTTTGTACGTATGCCAGCCTTCTCATGTCTAGCATACTTAAGAGCTTCTTCACAACTTGTTTTAAGCAATTATTTGCTGGAGCATGACTAAAGGAAGAGTAAAAAAATGGAATTCCTAGGAAGTACAAAACTTTATTTTTTATTTTGTTTATTTTTTAAATGAGCTACGCAAAACAAGAACCAATACTTTAAAAATGTTATCCACACCAAAAGTGTACAGGTCTTGTTTGGCACAAGACCTGGCATAGGACAATCATTTCCTGAACACTGCAAAACCAAACCAAATAACAAGAAAAACTACACACAGCCACCACCTACAAGCAACCTCATTCAACATCAAAAACCAGCATTTCATTCTTCCTCCACTCCTCCCCCCACCAAAATGAGAAGCTGAAAATATTCTCTGCATTTATTTTTCTCCAGATCTTTGCTTTATATCTGAAAGATCAATTTTCTACTTGAGGCAGTCAATATAAATTCTATGGTTGTCTTATACTTTCCTTCTTTAAATTGTCATCATACTACATTTTGAACATCAACACCATCCAATGTAAGTGTGCTTTGAAACAACTGGCCACAAAATTCCAGTAGTTACCCTGGCAATCTGGTGCTTGCTGATGACAGCCCCATTGGTTACCACAGAGAACACTGATCAGCATCTCACCAGTTAAGTGGGCTGAAAGCAAGCTTATCATTGATAGAAGTAAGACATGAACATCACACTCAAATCCAGACTTCCCAGAGTTGAAGAGATTTGATCCAGATTGCGCAATCAGTTCACTTCTATTTTGGGACAAAAAGCAAATACATTACTTATTTTCTCCACTTCTATTATTTTCCTGTCAACTCCTCTGGAAACTCACAAGCTTCCTTGCATTACACAACCGTACAAGCTATTCTTTCTTATCTGGTAAATCAGATGAAGTGATAAACTTCAAAGGTCAAATACATCTTCGGTGCCAAATATTAGCCAACTTAATATCAGATACTGAAGTCTGCAATGTATGCTTACACACATTCTGTATTAAAAAAATGACATTTGATCAGAGTCAAAGCTCCCATAATAGGACTAAGAAACAGACTTCAATGCTATACTCACCACATATGCAACATTTTTATTATTTTTTAAATCATGGAATGGTTTGGGTTGGAAAGGAGCTTTAAAGATGATTTAATTCCATGTATAAACACCCACCAGGGGAGGAACATCCCCCACTACACCAGGTTACTCAAAAACTCCATCTAACCCACCTGAACACGTTGAGGGATGGAGCACCAACAGCTTCTTTTGGCAACCTGTTCTAGTGTCATTTTCATCAAAGAGAATTTCTTCCTTACACCTAATCTAAATCTAACCTCCTTTAGTTTAAAGCCATTGCCTCTAAAGGCATCTTCTAGACAATCAACTGCACCACTCAGCTTGGTGTCATTTGCAAACTTGCTGAGGGTGCACTCAGTCCCACTGTCCACATCACGAGTTAAAGTATAAAATATTACCAGTTCCAATACAAACTCCTCAAGAACACCCCTCATCACTGGTCTCCACCTGGACACTGAGATATTGACCACAACTTTCTGGATGCAGCCACCTAGCCAGTTCCTGATCCACTGACTAGTCCATCCATCAAATCCATGTCTCTCCAATTTGAAGACAAAAATGTTGTGCAGTTTTTGTGTCGGTCCCACACAAATCAATATAGACTGCATCAGTTGCTCTTCCATTGTCTGCCAATGTTGTCACTGTCATAAGAAGCCACCAGATTAGTCGGGCACGACTTGCTCTTTTTGAAGCCATTGTTGGCTGTCTCCAGTCACTTCCCTGTCTTCCATAAGCCTTAAAATTGTTTCCAAGAGGATCTGCTCCATGACCTTACTGGACACAGGTGAGGCTGGCTGGTCTGTAGTCTCCCAAGCCTCTACCTCCCTCCCCCTCCCTCATTTTTTTTAAACCCTTTTTAAAAAATGGGTGTTGTGTTTCCCTTTCCTAGTCACTGAGGACTTCACCTGACCATGAACAAGTACAGTTAAACAAAAAAGTGGAGAGGTTAACCTCTGCATTGAGCCATAAGCATTCAGGCTAAAATCAGGAGTTAGTCATGCAAGGAAGAATTCAGCATCTCATTCAAACTACTCCAAAGATGTAGGCATGGGGGGCTCCCATGAGCCACAGGAGATAGCATTTGCATACAACTGTCTGAACAGCAACATTTTTGAAGTCTTAATAAGGAAAGAAACCACAAAGACAGACATGGCCAAGGATTCAAAGCTATGACTCACTTTTACCTGATTAGCTTCCCAATTAAAGAGTTTGAGAGACAATGGAATATAACCACTTTAATTAGATATTATGCAAGCAGCTGAATGACACGACAGTGCATAATTAACAATAGATTCCCCACCTGCCTTCTTATTTCATATTCAGACAGGGGAACCTCACTTTACAAAGACAGTCTTGCTAATGGCAGAAGATGGAACGAAACAGAGCATAAGGAACGTGCTCCCAGATGTCAGTGGGGAAACCAACAGTGAGGAAATTAAAATGTCTCAATTTCTCTCAGCTGCTAAACAATTTGTCGCTTCAGATTGGAGGCATACAGTTTTTAACCAGCAGAAACGCAAGGCAAGAACCAGATGTGAAAGGTATTAAAATCTGATCATCCCTTGACCACGCTAACTTCAGGATGGTCATATCAGAAGCAGGAACGGCCCAGCTTAACATCCAGCTTGTTCAGAACAAAGCTTTATGAAAATCAAGCAATGAGATACAGCTCCTCTTCGGCTAACACCAGTTTTATTCCAGTACTACTCAACCACCTCAGTATAGAAGCCTCCTTCACGAACGCTTTCCTTTGTCTAGGCTGTCATAAGATATACGAGAAGCACAGTTCCTGTCTAGCATCTAGCCAAAAGAGCATAATGAAGACACAGACAACTGGAAAAGTACTGTACACAACTGCATTTTGCTGTGTACCTGCCATCTCCATTCATCTAAAATTTGGCCATCCTGTTATTGACCACACCACAAGCAAAATCAGACCTGTGATGCTAGAGGGACAAGGGAAATCAAGAGGTGCCCAAGCTCTACAAAGCACTTCTGAGGTGTGTATTGTACAAACACTGTAGACTCAACCTGGCCTCCAAGCAGCTCTAAAAGCACCTAGCCCCCATTTTTTCACTTAGCCAATTACAGTATGCTCAGTGAGCTGACATGACAAGTAGAAAAAAGGACAAGTTTTTCAAGTCTTTCTGCTGTTACACACATAGGGGCCCTCATGAAGAACCAAGAGAACTTTCCTTGCCATAAAGCTCTTAAATATACCCAGGCAAGACAAACAAAAGGTTAAGGGGAAAAAACATTTTTCCAATTACAGGATACAGACACAGAACACAGGCTTACAATCACACCAGCATCCTCAGCAGCTTGAAAAATAGTCAGGTCTCCCAAGTTCTAGAGCAGTGCCTCTCAACCACAAGATTAAGTCAGGCAAGCAACTGAACCCCTGCAAACTATGTAACTATTATCATAATCAGAACAACAGCAACATCTGAACAAGGAGACAAGTGGTTTCCTGCTTCTGCACTACTATTAAATCAAACAGGAACGACTGCACACATGCATGTGTATTGCAGTCACACGTGGAATGTGGATTCCTCTCTAATAATTGTAGTTTATCTAGAGGGAAGGAAGAATTTACTGGAAAAAGGACTCTCATGCTGTAAAATACTAGTCTGGAGAAGCAGCAGGGTTTCTGACAGGCTGGCTTCTTAATCTAAACTATTCCTCATTGGCAACTGACAGTCCTTTCAATGAAGAAGCACCTGAGTACTTAATAACAGAGAATTAACGATCTGACAATATGCAAGGTACTTGCTCAGGCATTAGTAAGGAAACAGAGTGACACCTTACATGAAAAGCTACTTGAATGCCATTTAAACTTGTCAAATTGCAGAAAATAGAGCTGCAAATTGATAAAATCAAGGTTATTCATTATGTGAACTAATGTCTAATTTTCTTAAATTGCATCCATTTTACACAAGTTAAAACAAGAGACTCTCTGCTTGAAATATTAACATACAGGAACGATCTTGGCCAGGACGGTACTGACACAAACTGCTGTAATGCATTCAGAGATCCTACAGCTCAAAGATACCAAAGCAGTCACCCTGCCTGACCTCTTACAGAGCACAGATCCTACCAACCCCTCAAATCCCCTGCTTCAGCAAGAGCACACGCTCAAGAGAGGGTGAAATTGTCAGAGACGATGAATCCACAGCTACCCTTGGTAAAATACTTCAGTGGTTAATTATCCTCAAACATGGCTCGTTCTTCTAGTCCATATTCATCCAGCTTCAACTACCAGTGAGCAGCAATCACAATACACTTATCAGCTACATGGAGGAACATTTCTGGTCCTTATGTAGGTACTTACGGACTGGTCAAACCACCTCTAAACCTCTGTTCGATAACTTAAACAGATTGTGCTCTCAGAGCATGTCACTAAAGGATGTGTTTTTCAGACTTTTTAATCATTCTGACAGATTGCCTCTGATCCTTCTCCCATTTATCAGCATCCTTCTAGCACTGCTGAAACAAGACTGAGGCATAGTATCACAAAAGCAATTGCACCAGTGACAAGAGCATTACCTCTTGAGTCTTACTTAACAATCCATTCTTTGTTTTTGTTTTTTACATCCGAAGATCTCACTAATTGTTCTGATTAATTTGGGAAATAATTATTCACAGCAGGTGCCCCAAGAACCTCTCAGAGCTGTCCCCTACCCCAGAGGGTTTGCCACTCTCCAGGAGTGGCCTCTTTAGATTATAGATGACAATTTTAACATTTGGCCCCTATTAGGAGCTCCACACTTGCTTAATTACACAGTACCACTGGGTTGGAAACCTTGTATCACAAAATGCCATTCTCTCTGTTGACACAAGACTAAGGGATAGCACATCTACAGCCTTCCATCACTAGTGATCTGTTATTTTCTTCCACACTGACCTATTAAAAAATAACAGAGCTATGAACCAATTGCTGCAGGACTTACTGAAAGCACACCCACTCAGCAGTGATTCCTTGTTTACCGTCACATTTAGAAACCTGTCACAACTGGCCAGTTGGCAATGTCATTAGTGCATGCCATGCTAATTCTGTATCACTTTTTTTCAAAGTGTCCTGTGGTAGCAAGTCAACTGCTTTAGAGACATCTAGAGCATTTTTTACAATCAACTAGATTTATCATAAAAGAGATATCAAGTGAGTTTGACAAGATCTATTTTCCATAAATCCATCTTGAGTGACATTAATTATATTATTCTCTTTAACTCTTTGCTATTCAAATCCCTTTATCAGCCATTTCATTATTTTGCCCAGGATCAACGTCAAATTGACAGGGCTATAATTACTGGGATTGCCTTATTTACTCTTTTTATACATTGGCACAACATTAAGTTTCTTTCGGGCTTCTGGAACATCCCCATAAATCCGTGAGTGAGTATTACTGACCCAGACAGATAGACATGCTAGTGTTGTACAGACCAATTATGGATGTATAGCTCAAGTTGTGCCAGGTAAGATGGTGCTAGATACAAGGCATGCATCAAACATCTCACCAAAGCACAACTAAACCAGCACCAAACCCTGAGAAGGAACAACCGAAAAGTCAAAAACACTAGACAGTAGGTGCCTCAATCTAACACACCTCTAGGAACCTAAGTTACCTCAAGTGAGCAGGACTAGAGTCTCAAGATGCATTTGAGAGAAGCACTCAAACTTCCCACTGACTTGACCATCCAACAGTAGTAGGGAGAAGACTGGACACTGGCCCATTCCAAGTGGTTTAGTCCCAGACTGCAAATTAGAGTGACTGCAAGAGGTAAGTACAGGTAAGCACATTTATAAGTGGTAGCAACACACATTACCATGAGAGGAGATACCTCCTTGTTCAAGCCTTCCAGGTGCAGGCCCCAATTGAAATCAATGCTGCCCTCAAAGTCAGGCAATCCAGAGGCTTAGGGATATCAGCAAATCTAACTCTTAATGAAAACAATGAAATAAAAAAGAATTGACAAGTGGAAACCAGCTTAAGAAGAGGCTAGAGGGCCCAGATGAAAGCAAGAGCTGATGTAAGAGACTGAGACATGACAAAGAGTAACAGAAGCATTACAGAAGGGCAATAAGGCACCAGAGGGGAAAGAAGCAGTTAACATGGAGAAGATGGTGGAGGAGGAAGAAATTAAATTGACAGTATTATTGCCAAGCCAGGTGTAACTGCACAAGATCATGTTTCTACAATCCCCTCTCAGCCTGCTCCCATCAGCTTTCACAGCCTTTGCTTAGTGCTAACAGGCTCCATTCCACTGCACAGAGGAGAACAAACACTGCAGGCAATGCAAAAATGAAGGAAGAAACCCTCAGGACTGAACTTAGGGTTTGCTTACTGCTCACTACAGCCCTGCAGCTGTAGCTGTTCCGCTCCCCAGGGCTACAATACAAACTGCGTTGACTTTGGGCACAGCCAGGACATTTGGATGCACCAACTATTACAAAATTGTAGGTAGCAGAAGTCTTATTGTCGGAGGTGCTGCATTTCAGGATCATTATTTGCCTACTGACAAACAAGCAACATTGTATGGTTCTGTAGAAGGGAGGTCACAAAAGGCAAAATCCCGAGAGAGTCTAATTTCAAGGAACCACTTCTGCTCTTAAAAGCAACCTTGGGTCTTAAGGGTATAGAATATACTCTGGAGATGGGGGCTTAGTGTTTCCAATCTCATTCCACTTACCCAAATTAATTTCAGCAGGGAAGGAAGAAAGCAAGGAATGCAATTTCTGGCTCAGACAATGAGTAGAGAGGCAGTACTGCAAAGAACAGAACAGAGGTGTGTTTTCAAAGCACAAGGTTAACTGTACTTGATGCCAGTAACCTGACAGCACAAGGACGTCAACTGCAATGGTGACAATACTGACTACAAAACAATAGTTGTGCCTCACGTTGGTGGTAACAGACCCAAGCAAAAAAAAAAAAAAAAAAAAAAAAAGTATCAATTTAGTAGGTTTAGTAAAACTTTATTTCACTATATTCAAAGCATATTTGCCTGTATGTGAAACAATATCGAACCCATTGCAAAGCTGGCCAAATTGGCTGGCAACTTGGAAGAGATGGCATAGCTGACAGCAAGCAAGCTAAAATGCTGGGACTAAATCAAACTGACAATGTCCCTTTAAGGGAACAAGCATAACCAAATGGGTCTATTTTTAAGCCACTTATGCAGAAGGCTGCTGCCATTCTGACACTGTTCCCAGCAGCCAAGACAGCATCTGTAGTGGTAATTTCAGGGATACAGTATATTGGGAGGGTGTTCCTCTACCTCCTTCCCCAGCCTTGTCTCAGAAAAAAAAAAAAAAAAAAAAAAAAAAAAAAAAAAAAAAGCAGTAAAAAGATTTTAATGAATTTTGTTCCCAAAAAATTCAAAGCAAAGCAACCAGCATAAGGTGTATTTATCAAATGGAACAACAATACCCATGGCTGTGCATGCTCAGCAACATCCTGATCTCCCAAGGCTGTGCTGCTTTTGTTAGTTGGACCACTTGTGGCTCCAGAATCCAAAAGAGGGTGAGATGTGGCAACTTATCTGTAAGGAATATGTTGAAGTCTACAACCACAGCGCCAAGGTAGCTGACTTCCACTGCTGGAAGGATTGGTCTCAAGAGAACCTTTGAACCTCTCCTTCACCTAAATGATGCGTGTTCCTTTTTCAGAAAATGTTAGATATAAGGAAAAGACATTTCTTGATTACGCTGTGGGGAAATGGCCCTGGTCCTAGCATAATTATTTAAAGGACATCAAGATTTCATTGAACAGAATTTACTTAGGACTTCTGTGGTCATTCCTATATAATATTGGGAAAATCAAGTCTGAAGAGATCTAGAGCTCATAGGTAAAAGACCCTTTGTAAAATGCTTAAGCCCATATGAAATTTAGAATTGGAAAAAAAAAAAAAAAAAAAAAAAAGTAGAGTCTATGAGTAGGAACTATTTCCATCGCTCCCTTAACAATTTGTTAAAGCAACACCATAGTGAAGGGTCAGTTGACCTAACTGATCCATTCAGAAGTAAAATCCAAACTATGTTCCATGCATCTAAAGGGCTATAGTTTTATAAACTATAAACTAAACTATAAACTAAACTGTTAACTATAAACTAAACTTCTGTAGACTAGTAAATTCACATCAACACAGCTCTCTGAATAGGACTTCCTCATTCACAGCCTGTTCTCACAAAGCAGGTAAACAGCTGCTAATTAAATAGTCTCTGATATCTGTGTAGCTGCACCCTATATCTGCAAGATTTTAGGTTTTCACACTAGGGAACACAGCATTAACTCAGGCCAAGCCAGCTCTGCAATTCTTAAAATTTCTTTCACGTTGCAGAGCACAATTTGATAGACACAGTCTCCCCCAGCTTCTTCCCCTTCTCCCATTAACAAACCTCTAACACCCCCCTGGCACCTAGAGCAATTGCTTACACAGAGAAGCATTTCAACTGTTTCAGCTGTCTTTCACACAGCTTTTAACACCATGTGATCAGCAAACACTCTATAGACCACAGCAATCCACAAACTATAACTTCATTATCTACGGCAAAACTGGATGTTTATACAGGTTCCAACAGTGTAGCACAGACTTCATAAAGCATCCTCTTCTAACCTTAAAAAGCATAATTTTCAGAGCAGAAAGCGCTCCCTTCTTCATTAGCATCAAAATGTCACTAATGGTGCCACTAGACATCAAGCAGCATCCTTTTGAGAATCTGGCAGATTCTTCACTCTCCTAGCTTTCAGATGAGTACAGCATTCAGCTGAATAGCTTTTTCAACAAATGACATGTCACAGCCTTGACACAAAAATACTCGCACCTTGTCAATCATTCACTCACCATCAAGTTCAAAAGCTCATCTTCACAGAGATGGATTTGATCTGCACTGCAGTTAAGAATGTTAAATACGGACTCAGAGGAGAAGATGAGTGCAAGTAAAAGTACAAAGCAAGTGTGGCAAATCAGAGAAAATACAATGCCATTTATAGAGTAAATAGGCAACATAACTTCTGTAGCATGTGGAAGTCCAGGCACCAGATACACAGAACAACAAAAGCAGTGTTAGATGACAAGGATGGAAATGTAAACTGATATGGATGGTCTCCAATTTTAAACTGGTGACCTAAACATCCCAGCCCAAAGGTTAGATACTGCTTTATCTATCAAGGTTGTTATACTGCAACCATCACTGTAATATAACATAGCCAGTCAGGTCCTTTATTGCCAGAGAGAAATCCATGTGTCATTTCCAACACCTCAGTTATTTCTTTGATAGATGTGTAAAACAAAGCACTATTGTGCACAGTAAGGTGCCTGTACTAGCCAAGGCATCCTTCATCACTCCCTTCAAACCAATTCAACCTAAACTGAGACTATGGTAAAAATTAAACTTAGTCACTTTGGAATTATTCAGGCAAAATGATAGCAACTACCAACTTTTGTGCTTAACCTCTCCAGAACAACGTCACAAAAGTAACTTAAATATCTTAAAGATCCATGTGAGGAAAGAGCAGAAGTCAAGTGAAGGTCTAGTCTGAGCCTTGTAAAAGGTCCACAGGAATTAAACTCAAAAGATATCGATGCTCACTACCTGGAGTTCACTCCCACACCCCTCAAAATAAGTAAATAAATAAATAAATAAATAAACAAACCATGCACACAGAATCCAAGATGCCTGGAATGATGAAGAAACTGGTCTCCTCAGGATCCAGATGCTAGTGGAATTGATAATAATGCAAGACACAAATTATAGAAAAGGTCTTGTTTGGTTTTATACCCTTATTTTAGAGTCTTCCTGGCCTCCTCTCTGCTTCCCATTTTTGTCCACTCCCCTGAGGGTTTCTTCCTGAATGGTATGTTATTTCACAGTTACATGTAATTCTTCATTAAAAATGTAATTGAGAAACCCATTTTCTGGTGTAGCACTGCTTTGACGTGGTATTTTTAACCAGCTTGTTTCCAGGCTTTTACCAGCACTCCCAAATCACCCAGAGAAGCCACTTTAACCATCTGTGCATGTGATCTTCCACAGAGGCCCTGCCAGGCCAGCTCACATGGCTGAAACACAATCACATTGTTGCCAGGTATGTCTCACTTGACAGTTGAGTACTTGGATATATTATTCCTCTAACATTCTGGTTACATCCCTTTATCTTGGTGCCAACCATCCTTGACAATCCAGGATTATGCAAACTGGTCAGTCAGCATACACCATCTAAACTGGTATACAGCAGTTCTGAGGTTATTGATTTTTGTAGATTTTAATATCCCATCAAACAGCTCAATCCAATTAACTTGATTTAATTTAATGCCACTCATTCATTACTTTGAGCTCTTAATTGCCACATGCTAAGTTAGCTGGTTTTCCATCTCCTCAGCTTTCTTTTCAGTTCTCTTTCATGGATCAGGTAACTCTATACTGTATTTGCAGCCAAAGGCTTCTGGGAATTAACTGGAGGGCAGCAACCTTCAATAAAGCTGAAGCAGGCTCCACTTAATCACTCTCTGAATCAAGGAACTGCAGCTTCAAAGAGAACATCTCCAGTGCAAATCATTCCCAAGACTCAAGCCTAGTGGATAACTAGCATGCCTGGACACAAAATGACACACTGGGAAGTTGGCTCCATGGTCAGTGACAGCAGATACAGACAAAGAAGCCTGCTCTTGTGCCTCTCCCTTTTGGGGTTTTGACACCCTTTTAAACTACTCCTAGAAACACTACATATTCTCCTCTCCCAGTGGTCTGTATGTAGCAGGATTCTTCCTGCCTTTACTGTGCCTGTGCAACGCAACCATAACCTCCCATCTCTTAGAAATGAACACTGGCAAGGACAGGGAAGGAACATAACAAGGCCTGAAGCTCTCAAAGCAATGTATTTTTCTCCCGGTTCTAAATGATTTTATTATATCTCAGATTTTCATCACATTATCTCAAATGGCAGAAACTGGCCCACTATTCACTTTCATAGCATTGCCATTACTGCAAAGTAGCATCTCTTTTAATGGTGCCAGGGTTAGTTGCTCCAGACAGAAAAAAGGGATTATGGTAGGGTGCCCATTTACCCACTGCTACTTCATTTCATCAGTCATTCATCAACACATTTTTCATTTGGAAGAAATAAAATCAATGGTAGGTGGAGCTCTTTCAGAGCATTTAACTTCCCTGGCGTGATACAGGTGGTAACACAGCTGAGATCAAACACTTTCATCTTTCCTCCAGAGCCAGCTTGGCTGCTGACTAGCTGATCCGCAATTAGAGATTGCAGTATTTCTGGCAAGGGTTGAGCATCCTTTCTGCACCTGGGATTTGAGTGGCTGTTGCTTTCTTACTTAAAGAACTTTCACTTTCTTAATAGCTTATCTAGATTTTACCCACCATCAGTAAGAAAAGAAAGACCTGGCTCAAATTATGTTTGAGTTACAAAACTATGGAAAGTTTTAAGCAGATAAGGAGAGCAAGAACACAGATGCTGTGCAGCAGTTTATACACCCTGCAATAAGTACTTCTCTGCTAGCGTCCTACAAGAGAAGGGATGTAACTACATTGTGGGCAAAGCCTGGGATAGTTTCAGGAGACCTCATGGCTTATTGCTGTCATTTCTGCTCCCCGAATATTTTTATTCCAATGTAGGAGAACAACAGTTCACCAATAACAATTGCTCTGCATAGGGCTTTTTACGAGTGTAACTACCTCAGATATCCATGAGGGCAAAAGAAAAGGAGTACCATCACTCCAGTGTTTTTCAGGGAGAAAGAGGTACTGTAGTGTTTTGTCCTACTTTCAGAAATCTTTATTCCTCTATGGATTTATTATTTTTTTTTTTTTGTAATGTAAATACAGAATAACTATCCTGCCTCTAGAAGGACTAGAGAACCTGGAATCAAAGTGTCAGTAATGACTCATGTTCATGTGGCACCAAAAATAAAATCTGTCAGGGCTTGCATGACTCATATAATTGCTGGTACAGATTCAAAGCTTGAAGAGAAGTCACAGCAACACAAGCTGTTTCTCTCTGACAAGATAGAGTATTTCAGAATGTAAAGCAAGGAACAAGAAAACACAACTACTCTCCCCCTCTACTCTATTCCTGTGATACCCCACATGGAGTACTGTGGTCAGCCCTGCGGCCCCCAACATAAGGACACATCTGTTGAAGCAAGCCCAGAGGAGGGCCACAAAGATGATCAGGGGGCTGGAGCACCTCTCCTACGAAAACAGGCTGAAAGCGCTGGGGTTGTGCAGCCTGGAGAAGAAAAGGCTCTGGGGAGACCTTATAGAGGCTACAGGAAAGCTAGGGAGTGTAGTGATAAGGAGTAATGGCTTTAGTCTAGAAGAGAGTAGATTTAGATCAGGCATCAGGAAGAAATTCTTTACTTAGAGGGTGGTGAGGCACAGGAAGAGGTTGCCCATAGAAGCTGTGGATGCCCCATCCCTGGAAGTGTTCAAAGCTAGGTTGGATGGGGCTTTGGGCAACCTAGTGGCAGGTGTCCCTGCCCATGGCAGGGAGGTTGGAACTAGCTGGTCTTTAAGGTCCCTTCCAACCCAGACCATTCTGTGATTTGATAACTAAACTTTGCCATAAATTCCCCATGGGAACTTCAAGGACACTTACTACTTGGTGGAATTTTATATTGCAGTAGAAAACTTCAGATCATGGCCTGTCTCCACGACTGGCACCTATGGCCCATTAGATCTCCTGCAGGGTCAACAGGATGATGGTGTGCCAGTCTTAGGTTAAGCTTCTCTAACATTTCTGTCAAAGACCTAATATTTGCTTCAGTTAGTCAGTCTTTCCAGTTGGACAACACTTCAAAAGTAAAGTTTCCAAACAACTAGGGTGCCTGGTTTTCTAATTTAAAGCCAAATTACTTGTACCCTCATTCCTCATACAAATATCAGCAACACTGGACTGACAGACTATTTAATTACAGTGTTTAAAATTACATATGGGAGACTTTTTTCCCCATATTCAGGCCAGCTTCTCATCCAGTAATGTACACATTGTTTTGCAATTTATGCATTCCTAGTATGCATGTAACTCGATAAATCAGCACCCATAAATCAGCCACAGCCTCTGTGTTGTATCCATCTTCCCACTCCTTACCCTGAAATGCCTTGTCAGCATAGGCTTGAGGTATTGGTTCTGCAGGTGCATGTAGATCAATATTAAACACACGGTAGTTTAGTCTGCGGTGACGAATGTTAGCTCTGCTTCACTGTTCAGAGAGCGCAGTTACCTAGGTAAGATTTCCAAAGCGCTGAACACTGACCAAAGCCTGCTTTCAACCATGTCAGTGGTATAACTCTTGTTGAAAACCAGCATACAGATCCTCTGCTAAACAGTGGCTATGGATCACAGCGCTCCTTAAACTGTAGTAAGTAGCACCGCGTTAGAAGACGTGTCAGATGGTTTGAAACAAGCTGTTGGGATACACTAACAGCTCTTTCACTTGCTAAAACCTGCTGCTGTGGGCTGGCATGAGAACAGGCACATCTTGCCGCATGCTATACAAAACATATCTGTCAGATTTTCTAACCTTTCTCACTGGGGAAAAAAAAAAAAAAAAAGTACCCAGGACTCTTACTTCACTGCCCATTACTGACATTCAATGCAAAATGGAGACAAGCTTTTCCACCTTTTTTAGGCTGTGCATTGCCCAAGATTCAATGAAGTAAAACCGTGGAATGGTACAAAGCAAGAAGAAACATGGGCCAGCCTGAAGCAGCCACAGTTTCACATTCGCTGTTTCCATTTCCATATGCAATTGACTACTAACTGTACCAACATTTCCATTTATGAAAACACCAGGAAATAGCTTTGCTGTTGAAGTAGCCTGTGATTTTAGACAGAGCATCATCACACTTTGATGAGAAGGGAAGAGCTGGGTAATGTTGGAAAAAATGATTCATTAGTCCACTTGGAAAGGATGGGGAAAAACAACATTAAGGATGCTCCATTTCAGCCACAGTTGTCACAGCTTAGTGTATAGTCCCAAAGTAGAGAAGAGAGGGCAACAAATCGGTCTGGGGGAGCTAACACCATCAGAGCCCATAACTGATGCCTCAGACCAAGGAAGCTGACAGCATACAAAAAACAGAACTGACAAAGACATTGTCATCCTATGTTACCTACCTAGCCTGGCTGCCTGGACAGGCAGTAAAAATAATTCACACTGCAACATTAGCAGCATGCCCATCATGGAGTGTCATGAGATACCACAGACAAACAAAGCGGCTCAGAGCATTGAGCTGACAGGCAAACCAAGTACAAGCACCATTTCCTTCACCACTGGAATGCAGGCACCTCTGGAACAAAACACGGAGGAGATTTAGCAGCAAAGATTTAACTCCATACTGCAGCTAGTCTGAAGGAAACTGCAAAGATAGGGAAGTCTCTAACAAACACAGCTAGAAGATAGTCAGCTATAGAAATAGCTATGGAATAGCCCCAGCTGTGATGAGAAGTAACACCACTCATTAACAAATTCAGCTACTATATCACCGCTCTACTTCTTGCAGCATCCAAGATTTCTGCAGCCAAGTGTCCAACCAAGTATCCTCACTCAAGTTTTCATCAGTCACAGCCTTTCAGAGAGGAGGAGATGTAGGGAGGCCAGGGGAGAAGAGGGAGGGTTCCATACCGCCACGAGAGGAGGCAAGACTTGTATCGCAGTCGCTATCAGACTGGATTTTTCTCTGTACCAAGAGCACCTTTGTACAGTCCCCACCAATATGAAATATGCAGGCTATTACATTTACATACTGCCTTCACGTTTCAGCTACTTTAGGAACAAGACAATAGTCCATGGAGAATGATCTGTGCTCTTTCCTCGTGTTCTTTTGCATACCCTTGAGCTGCACTGCTCTCAGGCAAATGCCAAAGAAACCAGGCTTTCATCCTCCATGGCAGCACTCTTCCCCAGAGGGAAACACATCAAAGCTGTCAGTCCTACCACTTACTGAGAAATCACCCTGTCCTCTCACCCACTCACCCTCAACAGATGAGCAACTTCACCACATGCGTGTCAGCCTTCAAGATGAAATGGAAAAGCCTGCAGCCAAAGCAACAGCTGCCACAGCTGATTTTAGCCACTGGTTAAAAAAAAAAAAAAAAAAAAAAAAAGTGAAGGGGAAGGAAGGGGAGAAGACAAACTCTTTAGACTCTCTTATTTGTATTACAGAAGGCCTCAATCAGCACTACCACAGATACAGTGCCTATATAGACTACTGGTCTGGCTCAGGGTACTTAAGTCTTAACACAGGAGTCAGGCAAGACAACTCATATTTCTGTTTTTACAGCCAGTGAATTTAGTGACCTTATAACATGACCAGGGTCACAAGGATTTTTTATTTCCTCTGCTGTTACACTGATCGGCACTAGACCAGGGAAAAGGGGCCATTTGGCTGTGAGAGCACCAGCAGTGCAAAAGGAGCCTTTGTGAAGGAAATCTAAGGAACAAGCCTTGCCACTGCAGTTGTCAAAATGGTAATTGAAACTATTACACTAACACTCATAAGTGGCTTCCAGGGGAGTACATATTCCTTGTTCTTACTTTTAAAACCATCCTTGATACTATAATTCCCAGCCTTGGAGGCTGTTTTCCTCCTGAACTTCTGCACTTCTCACAAGCAGGCAGCAGAACACTACAACGCTATCCACAGGGTCTCAGACCCCAAGTCGTGGGGGGTGGTGGTGGCGGGGGGGGAGTTGTTTGTTTTTTCCTCCTAAATTTAATTTCCACCCGTGGATAATTCAAGGTAAAGAGGAAGGAAGAACTGGTGGGAGCTATAAGCCTTTTGGCTACTCCATTGGCACAAACCATGTACTCCTGTATTCCAAGATGCTGCCAACTTCACACAACTTCACAGCCCTCTCTGCTTTGAAGTACGCATTTACCCCGTCCTCTGAGCAGATGTGTGCCTGTACTGCTGTGGTGACTAACGCCTCCAATCTGAAAAGGACTCCACAATGCCAAATGCTGCACACATGCACAATAGGAAACAGCTAAACAGCTCCTGCCCCCCAGAGCGGTCCTAATTTAAAACAAGGTATAATGAGGGGGATGAAACAAATAAAGAGGACAGGATAAGAAGATGAAAAAGCTATTGCATGAGCAGGTGTTTTCGGTGACTGTCTCTACTGAACTCCTGCTTTTCACAGAGCTTAGCTGCCTACAACCAACACACCATAAAGACTGAAAACGTGAATCAGGGTTTGAAGCAGGTTTTTTTTTTTTTTTTTTTTGGTCCAGAAGAGGGCAGGAACATAGCATAAAGCTATCCTAATCCAGGGAAGTTCAGCTGTTCCAATGCATTTTCAAGCAAGCTATTACAAGTGATAGAATGACTCTCTAGAGGAGTGTTAGGGGAGGCACAGATTTAAATGCTGCTCTGAATTTTACAACAGGTGAAGGTACTTATCTACCCTGACCTGGCCCTGCTTTTTATGACTGGCTTATTCCATTCTCTGATGTCTAAAAAGGATGAGAGGGAGAATGAATGAGGGAGTATCCCTCTTCCTATTCCTGCCTGCAGCAAAGGCAATGTTTAATTTATAGCATGCCCACTGCACACACCCCTCCACAGCTTGCATTACTCAGAATCCACACCAGAAGGGCATGACATTTCCTCCAGACTGCAATATGCCCATTCATTTTCCGATACCAGCGCCACTCTTAGGATGAGTGCTGCATACCAGGAAATTGCTAGGGGGAAAAAAAATGTGCCAAGAGAAAGGGAGACACACACGCCAAGCTCTTTTCCAAGAAGATTATGCTAGAAAACTGGGCAGTGATCTGAAAGGGTAACTTCAGATGAATAGACTAATATGCAGCCCATGTACTTAACCTGTATGCCAACACGCAATATAGCGCAGCTCTGCTATTCAGCCCATCTGAATGTAGAAGGGTGGGAGCTGGAAGCTCTCTGCTGCCAGAATGCCAGCCACAAGCCAAAAGGTACATTTGGTTGCTTGTCAGTGCAGCAGATGTGAAATGGGCATCCTTTTCCTTCTCTGACCTCCTCAAGGGCAGCAAAATCATCTCCAGAAGGGGCAGTAACAGAAACTAGCAAAAATAAATAATTTATTTTAAAAGAAGTTCTGCTTTTTAACACTATTTCCACATCTTGACAAATTTCTGGTGCGGAAAAAAATGAAAATATCACTCCCCTGATATTTATCATTTGCGTATGAAAATCCAGGGAACTGAGGACATTCAAATAGTTACTGATAGCAGTGAGGAGGGCTTGTACTGAAATGGAGGGCTAACCGGCACATGGAGATGCTGAACACGTTGGACCAAGGCACCATAGCACTGTCAACCCTGATGAAATCTCAGATTGCTCTTACAAGTGCCCTGCTTACCCACTGTTGAAGCGCTAAAATGCAAAATGGGGTATCCCAAACCTGGAGGCATGTTCTTTACACTCAGCGGTTAGGACCAAGTACTTAAGGGTATCTGGGAGTGGTTGGGAGGTTTGCACCACCCAGCTACACAGCATGGAGGAAAAAGCACTGTGACCACATATGAATGAGAGGGCAGGAAAGAACAAGTTTCGCTACCCACCAACCTCTTCATGCCTCTACTAGAATCAGGGCTGTGGAGAAATTAGGAGCAAACAGGCAAAGGAGAAATCTGTAGGTAACGGTTCTCCCCTCAAATGAGATTTTCCTTCAAAGACAAGGCAAAAGTAAGTGATTTTGCTGTTTTACACAACAATAGACTATCTTACCAATCCTGCCATACTATAACACAGTAAAAAGAGGAAATTAATTGCAGCAGCTATTAATCAGACTCCATATGAACCTGAGAAGGCAGAGATGTGCACTGTCACCCAACATATTATGTTAGAACTGGAAAAAACAAAAGGAACCTAGCTCCATATTCTAAATGGCTTTTGCAGTCTCAGAAGGAAGTGGGTGGGGGTAACATGAAGGAGAGAGAAGCAAGCCCTATGATCAACAGATTGTATATAGAGAGTCATAATTAACTATGGATGCAAGCGAACATTTTGCTTTTACAGACCTCTAGGAGGACTTGAACAATGCTGACGCTGTGCACTGACTTAACAGATTAAATTCCTTTATAACAGAGGAAAGTAGCAAGGGGAAACATTTTTCACTTCTCTTCCTACCATTACTACTTATATTGCTCAGGTTCTGGCTTGTGCTGGGGATACACGCAATACTTCACTCAGAGAAACTACTGTCCTTTAGAATGGACTCCCAAGAATGATTTTGCTACCTCAGGGATTCAAGGCTCTAAAAATCTCTGTTACACTTCAGAGAACAGAAGCAAAGGTTGACTGGCTGTAATTCTACCAAACACTGGAAAGGGAAAGGAGTGGCTTTGCTTGGGTTTGATGTACTTTAAAGAATAAAACCAGAAAAAACATATGGCATTATCCTGAAACACCAACAAGCAGTAGGCTTTACCAGCGGTTCAGGAATATCCAACATGTCACATCAAGTGCTTTCTGTGTCCTGATGCCTAACAGGAGCTCTTGGCATGCTGCAGACAGAACCAAACTTCCCAAGGCTTCAGAGTCCCCAAGTACTCCTAGATTCCCAAATGCCATCAGAGTCTACATGGAGACAAAGAAAGCAGTCCTCAAATGCTTGCATACCTTACAGCCTTGTAGCTTTCTCCTGTAAGCTCCTTCACATGTGGCCTCAAGGAGCGGGCTAAAAAAAAAAAAATCTTTTGAAGTATCTAAACTGCTCCTCTATTTTCACTGACTGTATTCAACTGTCCATTAAGCACAGATGAGTTGGCACTTTTGTGCTTTAAGACAGGAAATAAGTCTGATTTAACAGACCAGAGCCAGGTTTTCAAGCATGGTGAATATTTGGTTCTGCTAGCTTATTTTGGCACCAGAACTACTACAACTTCTAAGGATGTACAAATACAGAAACTCATGGAAAAAGTACAGAATTAGGAAGGAGCAGTCAGCCTCATCATTCCAAGGATTATGAGACACACAATACTCAGTCCATTATGCCAGTTGCCCTTTTTAAACCCAAGCCAAATGCACAATAAACATCACATCCACATTTCATGCCTTATTTTAAGTGTACAACAACCCTGCAGGTACATAAACATCAAGAAGCTAAACAGTCCATGAATGACACTGCAGCTAGGCTGGAAGAGTTACTAAACCCCATTTGGTCGGAGAAACTGTCTCTGCCTTGGAATCAAACAGCTTTGATTTTCCAAAAGGCATTTCATCAGGAAGGTGTATGGCATGCAGCAATTACCTTTGTTCTCAAAAGTGGCGAGACAGACGACCAGCTGCATACCTATCCTCCTCCTGGCCTAGCTCCCAAGCACTCTGGCATTTTCCACTGTTGCCTACATGAATTAGAAGACAAAGGCAAACTGCATTAAGGTTCCTGCCAGTTGGGTAGTGCTTCGGGTTTTAAGGACTGCAGCCTAGGATTCAGTTACAACAGTTACTGTTTACAACATGCTACAAATACCCTGTTAGGAAACATAACAGTTCACTAACTACAGAGCTGCTCTGCACTGTGAAATATTTCAGCATGGCCTTGCCAGGAATAGCGTTGTTAAATATTCTGCATGCCCTTGAAATCCAGATATTCACACCAAGTCTGACTAACCTCTCACATACGCTCCCTCGATGGAAAATTACAGGTGCCCAGATTAATTCCCTGCTTTCTGTATCAAAACTGGGGCTTTGCTTGTTTAGTTTTTCAACCAGAATACTGTGCCTATTGTTCTCTGTCATCTCCTTTCCCTATAAAACAAAACACGGTGAAAATCCAGAGGCAGCAAGTGCTGCTTCTCCTCAGAAATACAACAGCATCAGAACTTCAGTTTATCTTCTCCAAATGGCCCATTACCTCTGAAGCCTCATTCAGAAACACGTTTGCCTCTTTCTGAGGGAAAAGCACTTCAGATAACAAGCAGGTGCTGACTCACTAGCACCATCACAGCTGCTCTCATTTTCACATGAGACTGTACTGTTTCAAGTATTCCTTTACTGACATCATGAAGGTACAGCCTTATTTCTGATAAAGAAGATAGAGCAAAAGTGAAGTCCCCAGAAAATAACATAGTACGGCCGTATTTCTCCTCTGTAGCAAACCGCAGTTACTTCAAAAACAAAATGGCACCAGAAACCAACTGAAAAAAAAAAAAAAAAAAAAAGTACAATATGGCAAGGGGGAGACTAAAAGACTAGGAGGTCTACAGCGATATATCTGTTTGCTTAGGTAAGGAATAAAGAGTAAGGCACTACCTGCAAAAGACAACACGCAAAACGTGAGGTGCAAAGGACTACAGGGAATGTAAAATGTAAAGGAAAGACTAAAGTAAATCTCTCTCAGTCATTTCTTCAAAGAGCTTGGCAAACTCAGGGAAGGATTCCATACTGACTGCACAAAGTAACCCAAAGAGCCAAATATTGTCCAGGGATATTTATGATGCTTTATACAGAGGCTATTATCCCTTGGAATGGACTACAGAAGAATCATTTTGCTACTTCCCAGGTCCAAGGCTCTAAAAATCTGTGTTACACTTAGGAGAGTAAAAGTGAAGTATGCAGAAGTGATCAAAGGAGAACAGGCTGGTTTTATAGCCTGTAGGGGAAACAACTGATCATATATTCTTCCTATGACAAACAACTGAGAAAGTAATTGAGAGCCTAGCAGAAACCAATGTTGTTACCTCAGCATTATTGATTTTAGGCAGACATCTTAATCTAACACATGACAAAACTTTGGTCATTGCAGTAAGATATAGCTTTCAAGGAAAAATGATATTTATAAAGGTAGTTTATGGTTCAGTTAGAGATTCTTATGAAGTCAAGCCCAGACAATAAACGAATGGAAAGAAAGGGATTTCTTAAAAACAAAATGGACAGAAAATTCAATTAAAAAGTGAAAACATAATTCAAGCATATTAAAGCAAAAGGATCTTCAAAGTGCTAAAACGAAGCAGCAAAAACATAACTCTAAAATACTGCACTGAGAAAGCCTAATTCTTCTCAAAGGGATGACTGGCACTGAAAAACTCCAAGTTCATCCAGCTGGGGGCTCCATTAAAAAAAAAAAAAAAAAATAGAATTTAACAGAATCATTCCAACTCCTTATATTTACCGAAATGTTTTTTAAACCCAAGTTTTATTACAAAATGATGACAAAACTGAATTTTTAACTAAACTTACATAGTTCTGTGTTAACATTCAAACTCAAATAAATACAGTGGTAAAGAAATAAAAAAAAAAAAAAAAAAAAAAAAATTAACAGTGAAGAGCAGCATTAAATAAAATTCTAACCATCATATTTTAGGAACATACCAAGAGAATAAACGTGAATTTGGTTCATACCAGTTACTAAGATCAGATCTTCACTTTTTTTTTTTTTTTTAAATAGGGGAGAATAGAGATGACACTAAACACAAATCAAAAATTCTTTCCTGCTTTCCATCTCTGTTTTCTCCTCCAATAAATAGTGAGCAACCGTATCTGCTCTTGCCCTTTGCAAGGTTAGGCCAAGCTCTCTGCACCTCTCCCACTTCTCTATTTCCCAGGGGACCTGAGCCATCCCACCTACACCTTTTCAGCCAGAAGGAAGTAATGCACCCCACATGGAGTTACAGACAATGACACTAATTGGGTTTAGTCCCAGAGTGAATAACCTAGCATGGTTTTCCACAGGCTTGTGATAAATTCTCACTCTTGAAATGGCAATCTGTCCTACCATTCCATACGAATCAGATCTGGTAAGATGAACATTCATCATTGCTTTGCATGCTTGGAGAACAGTATGTAAGAACATCCCTAATCCTGCACCTCTCCCATTGTCAGGCTGCTGCTGTTGCTGTTGTTCACTGGAGACTCTAGGACGAATGCTCTTCAGTGTTGTTCACTGGGCCTCCAAAGGTAGCCTTTATCTTTGGCATCTGCTCACACAGATGACATGAAACAAATGCAGTCTGCTGGCCTTTAACACAGATCTCTTTTGATATCAAATATATATATGTGTGTATATATATATATATATATATATATATATGCTGTAGTAGAGCCTTCTTGATGAGGTGTTATGGCTATGGGTGATTTGTTCATTGCTTGTTTCACGTTATCACACGTATCAGGGTGATAATCAGAGCAAAAATTCTCACATTTTGTTTATGCATTATACAGTTTAAGGCTTACTTGGAACAACATATTGAGACTTAGGGTGTAATTTGTAAGTAAAGCAGAATGCTCCACTGAAGTTGTACCTATTTCAATCACATGGGGACCATTTGCAGGATCAAATTAATACCAAGTTTTATTCCTCTGTAACAAGCATCCATTGCACCACTATCCATGCAATTGTTCCAAGGATGAGGCTAGGCCATGACCTGGAAGGAGATCATTCAGAACAGTCTGTCACCTATTTTGGAAAATTCAAAGTCCCTGTGAACGACATCCTTCAATGACAAACCCTCTTTGTCAGGAGAACTGCTTCTATCATTGGATCTGTCAAGCTGAGCCACTGAACGAGCTATTTTACTGGGTCTCCCCCAGTCAAGCTCAATTTGAGTTTTATAGTCCTTGATACTTGTGGGATATTTTCATAGAAGCCATTAACTTACTTTGCACTGGGAATTACGCTGCTTGGCAGGAGCTATCTCTCCTCACGATACCTGCATGTCCAAAGTTGAACCTAGTCTTGTAATGAGATAGCAAAAAGTAGTCATATATATTCAAAATGTTGGCCTGTAAGCCAGTAAGACCTGAAAATATTTACCAATATGTCAAAATGCTTCTAGCTGAAAACCATTTCTAAACCATTCGCTGTTTGCAAGTTTAATGGCTTAAGGCTTATGGGCTCATGAATCACCAGCTTTCTTAGCAGCAGCATTTGAAATGTTGATACCTTAGCCTTGAAATAGATGTGAAGGTACCACAGCCTTTACAAGCTGTTATCGAAAGACATACTTTAAAAGCTCCCACAGAAGACTGAATGCAATAGAAGTAGCTGAGCAGAATGAAAGTAACCAAACCAACTTAGTTAAAGTCATTGTTCATGTCTGCGTTCCACTTTAGTGATTACCCTCCAGCTGGGCAATGAATCATATTAAAGGAAGCTTTGATACTTACAGTTTGTCTGATAAAAAATCCAGATGACTTCAGAAGCAATGATGAGTATTTGGGAAACTATTAGTCTTATTTCAAATTACTGAATTCAACTATCAGAAGAAAATTTTGGAGCGCAATTCCATTTATCACAGCTTTAAAAAAAAAAAAAAAAAAAACAGCTTTGTACCATTTTTACTATTCCAAGATTTTCAGTTGAGAAAACATATGAACAGTCATGGCAAAAAATTGCTACAACAGATCCATGTGGAATGAGCATCTCTAAGGTCAAGGAGGTTATGCCAGTAAATAGTAAATGCTGCATTACGGAACTGTAAAATGAAATGTTAAGTGTACACGATACTAGAGAGATAACAGGGATGGAATAGACAAATACAATAGCAAATCCAACTGGAAGAAAAAAGAAACCTCAATCGTAAATAAAAATAATAATAATGCCATACACAATCCTCTAAAATATGTCACCATAAATTGTTTTACCTAGGTCTTTCAAAGGGATATACACTGTGGAGTGTAAAATGATAACACATATACATGTTTTATCTACAGCAGTTACGACAGATAGATGAACGAACACAAAAATATAGCAAAGAAAGTTCTCTTTCAGTTTTAATCAAAGAGATTAAGAAAACCCACTAAATAAAAAACAAAACAACTGCAAATTTATGCAATAGAATGATTATGGGTTTATCTGTGAATAGTTTAAAGGCACGGGAATTCACAGCTTTCTTTTTTTTTCTGAGTAACTGTCCCTGTCTATATACACAGATTCATCTACAATGTTGACGTTGACAACTTGCAGGTCTCCCTCTTCCCTCCTATCTCCTTGCAGCCAGATTAAAATCCCAATCTGTTTCCAACACTTCTCTGAGGATGTCTAAGATCAGCTCAGCCTCAGCTTTCCAACCTTTCTCCTCTATCAATACAGATAAAAATGACATTTTGCCTACCACTCAACTCATAACACTTCATTTTCAACTCTGATTTCCCTCCAGACCCTCACGCTGAAACCATACAAAAATAATCAGATAGATTTTGATATATTTCCAAGATGATTTCTTTATGTTCATCTTCACACCTAAAAAATTCTGTCCAAGCTCACATCACCTTGATTACTGTAAATTCTTTCCACAGATTTAATCTCACTCAAGTTCCATCTATCCAGAATGCCATCCCAAAGAGCATTTTCAGCAATTAGTCAATGTGAATGCTTTTTCAAAGCATTTTTCTTTAGATTCTCCTTGTGTTTGGGCTTTTACTCATTCAGCGGTCATACAAGGAGGTAAACTCCTTGTAAACAGCTTCAAACCTCATTCTCCTTCGTTCTGAATTCTCCTTAAAACTTATTTGCTCTGATTTCTTGTGGGAATCTTGTCAATTAGGCTATTGCCAAGCACCCTGACTAGTACAGTCTAACTCCTTGCTCTTCCTTTCTATTACCATTGTTCTTCCATTCATATTCGAAGCTTTTGGGGGCAAAGATTACTGCCTTCTCTTCTTTTAGCTGTACAGAAGATCAGAACACACTTCTACTTGACTCACTGAGCTAAATCCATGTAGTATTTAAACTTCCTTCTCAGCATTTTATGCAAGTGCTGCTGTGCTTTAAAAGACCATAACTGCTATCCTCATCATGAACACAGGAAAACAATGTGTGGGTAGCCAAGGATTGAAGCAAGTACCATTTAAATTATGCTTGAAGCCATGCCAGCAACATCTCAGCATGAATGAACTAGACACAATATGTAGCTCCACTGAACTCTTTTCTATGCCATAGGTCAGTATAGATTCAATACATGCACAGGAATTATTTCTGGTGAGTTATCCTGTTCAAACAAGTCCACGCATACTTCCCTTAAGGTGTCTGTAGTATACAATGATTTTTCATCACTGGTGAATGTGATTCTCAGAAGAATTATCCGTACCCACCCTCTCCTAGTAAAACCGTTTTAGCAGTCACTATGGTTTAGAACGTGTGTTGCCAATAGGTTTAGTAACACCATGTCAGGAGCAGCTACAGTTTAGTACACATGTTGCAGGTAGGCTTTCAATCACAGTGCAGACAACCACAGGGTGAGCCACCCTCAGATTTTAATTCTTTATTGTTCAGCAACAAGACAAAGTGGTTACATTTTGGTCTTTAACAACACCTTGATGCAAGCCAAAGAACAACTCCTATGTCCCAGGAGGTACAGTCTGGCAGAAAGTATGGTTGTGAGCTCCAGTAGCTGGTGCATGGAAGGGTGAAGAGGAAAACAGACACACAAAAAGAGGAAGAAAAAGATGGAAAAGACAGAAAGCTCAGACATCAGTTACCCAGTGACACAGAAGCAGTGGGATATAGAATCACAGAATCATTAAGGTTAGAAAAGACCTCCAAGATCATATGGTCCAACCATCCCCCTACCACCAATGTCACCCACTAAACCATGTCCCTAAGCACCACATCCAACCTTTTCTTAAAGACCCCCAGGGATGGTGACTCCACCACCTCCCTGGGCAACCCATTCCCATGCCTGACTACTCTTTCTGGTATATTATCAGTGTGAAAAATTGAGGATTTGTCAACCTGAGGTCAGCCACTGATTAGACAGCCTGAATCTCATCTATCTTACTCCTTATGCTCCACAAAAGTGACCATGGTCTGGGTCCAGTCTGAAGAAGCTGCCCAAACCCTGCCCTTTCAGGATGCATTTACAGGCATAAGGCACTGTCAGGCACAGCAAATATGCTGAGTACAACACTGGGAACAACCCCAATCTCATGTGAAATCTGTGCAAATGGATTGGCCTTACAGATAACAGGGCACAATGGGGTTTGTATCCAAGCTTACTTCACACTTTCTTTTCTGTCTCTAGGTAGCCTTCATCTACCCAGCACAAGACGTGGGCAAATATCTACTAAAGTCTTTAAGTGCTTAAATAGCCACAGCACACTGCAGCATGTGTCTGAATTACAGGGCAGCCAAAGTTTCCTGTTCACTAATATATCACAGAGCTACGTAAAATTAAAACCACAGTAGTTCAAAGAAAAGCAGCTGTCTCCTTTCTATTTAGTTGGACAACTTGAACTCTTTTGCTTCTCTAAGGGCAACTGTTTTATCTTGACTTAGGTATCTGTAGATCAGCTTCCTTATCTAAAGTGAACAAGTCCAGTGCACCACCATAGTAAAGGTCCTGTAACTGCCACTGCCGGTGTATTACTATTACTGTGTAAGAACTTGGAGCCAAAAAAAGTTTCAAACATGTTTATTAGCACATATTAGCAATTCTGTTCACTAATTCTCTTTGTCACTTCAGAAACCGTGAATTTCCCAGATTGGTTCTAGCAAGGCAGCTAGTTGTGCTATCAGTCCACAGGCCAATACAGTGTTCTCATTTGAAGGTATTCACAGGAAGCATACAGGCTGAAAGCATTTATGAAAAAGGCAGGGAGAATCCCCTAGTTGCTCTCTCCCTTCTACTGCAGTTATAGAGAAAAATCACTAGATGGAGCTGCACAGTCACAAATCTGATTTATAGCCACTAGAAGAGTTTGTTGTCTCCTACAGTTCTATTTGGCCTGAAACTGACATATTCCAGTGCGACCTGATAACTCATCTTCTGAAAGATGGGATGAAATGCTTTCATTTACAAAAGCAAAATGTACACAGAGAAAATGATGAGATACTGAAGGGGAAAAAAAAAAAAAAAAAAAAAAAAGAAAGAAAGAAAAAAGAAACCAACAACATTCACGGCCTTCAAAATCAAATACGTTTTAAAAGTGAACTGAGAAATATTTTATCTGCCAAGACAGATCAGATTTCTCGCTTTGTTCTGCAAGTAAGAAAGCTCAGCAGACTCCTTAGTGCTTGACATGATTAGCTGCTGCAAGAGAAATACAAGAGCTCTGTGCTCAAGCCTTTGTAAATAAGGTCTAGCACACAATAAAAATGCAGTGATAGGCAAACCCATGTCCCATAAATACAGCTTTTGCCTTGGCTGATATACTTAATCCTGCACTTAAGATGTACTTACAAGAGAATCCTTTTCGGCTAAATGCATTGACACTAGACAGTTTTGCTAGCTTAGGAACACAGTTGAAAAGTTATCGTCCTAACCTACTGAAGCACAGTTCATCTGGCTTTATAGAGATTAACTATGCGCCAAAAGGGAAGCTGTACCTGCTTTCATCCTACATCTGCAGATGCCAATTTGCTCCATGCCCGCAGAGTTCTGGTCTGTGTCCAAGGTTGTCAATTTCATTTCACCTAGAGCAACAAAATAACAGACCTTTGCATCTTGTTAGGGTTTTGCAAAATCAAGGCGTTGCCAAGACTTCACAAAATAACAACCAAATCCCTCCTGCAAATGGCTCTGCAGGGTCCTTTCAGCACATACCTATGAATTATGTAGTGAATCAAATGCACAGAAACACTTTCTACCCTGATTTCTAAGAAAATGAGATAGCACGGCCACCGCTGGTCAATTTCCTCAGACACTGACCAGGGCAGCAGGGAGATGTTTGAACCACCACAGTAGGGGCTGAAGTGACAGAAGAAGAAAACAGGGGCCCTTTTCTCTCTTTCCCCACACATTGGCTCGGTCCCTTTCACCGGGAACCCTCAAATCTTCTGGGCACAGGGTTCAACCCCCACAGCCTGAGGTGCTTTGTGACCGGGATTCTGCCCACACCTCAGCTTCGAGTCCTCTGGTGCTGGGCACACCTCCAGGGCCGGGGGCAGCCCCAGCGAGGACATTACTGCTAGGACCTCCACCACCACCACCTCAGGCGTGTTTTAAAACGAAGACGTGCTTTAAAACGGAGGCGGCGAGGGCACAGCTCCCTCACGGGGTGGGCGCCACCGCCCTCAGCTTTCCCGCCTGCGCCGCGCAGATGGCGTAAAGTACGGAAAGATCCCCACGCCGGCAGCGTGGGCAGCCACCGCCCGGCGGGCAGGAGCAGGAGGAGGAGCAGGAGCAGCAGGAGGCGGCCCGGCCCCACCACATGGCGGGCGGCCCCGCCCCGCCCCGCGCCCCCCTGTGCCTGTGACCGCCCGGGCCGCGCCGCTCGCCGCCTCAGCCGCTCCGCGATGCCGCTCTTCAGCGTGCCCAAGGAGGTGGCCGTGGGGACGGCCATGCTGGGGGTCGCCTTCGCCACGGGGCTGCTGGCAGGTAAGCGGCGACCCCGCCGCCAGCCGCGGGCAGGAGGCGGCCGCGCCCCAGCGGCTGCCGGGGAGCAGGGCGCCTTCAGGGCGGACCGGGGCTGGGTTGGGCGTTATGCTGTTGATCTGGCGGGGAAAAGGAGCCGCGGACGCCAAAGCCGGGATCAGGTTTGTATGTGAGCCTTCGGGGTTATGCCTGCAGAGGCAGCTTCCAGCGCTGCCCCCGAACCCGAACCCGGAACGGAGCTGCGCTGGGACCCGGGGCTGGGGGCGAGCCCCCTGCCTAAAGGGCACCACCAGCCGCTGGCATCGGCACTGCGAGGAGCCCAGGGTAAGGGCAGGCAAAGGCAGCAGCGCTGCTGCACAACCGCCCCGGGCGGCCGCAGGCCTCCTGCAGCCGTGAGTGGTGGTGCAGTTAAGTGCCCTGCAAGAATACAGCACGCAAACCTTCACCTCAGCTAGGGAACATCACGCCACCCCAGCCTTTCACTTTCAGTTTCGGCAGGCTTTTGCTATACAGTTCAGAGGTAGAAAAAAAATAATATATATGTATAGTCCACTGAGCAGTCCGGCTACCTTGTATCATCATTATTCACTGGCTCTTTCAGAGCAAAGAGCCCTCTTAGTAGTATTTGATTCACTAAAAGGTACTTTAAGCAGCTTATAACTTATTTTTATGTATTTTATTTATTTAAGCAGCCCGTATTTGAGAATTGCAAAGTTTCATCAGCGGAGCTTAAAGCTGTCCCTTATTTTTTGCAGGTAAAAAATACCCATCCTTAGTTTTTGGGATACCCAGGTCACCCAGAAGTGTTATTGGAAAGAGCAGTCCTCTGTGGCAGTACATACTGGATCACTCTGTGAGGGAACACCCAATTCTAAAGAAGCTGCGACTGGTCAGTACTTTATCTCCCACCCTACATTTTCTGTTCACTTACTGTTCCACTAGGCCCTTTTGGCATCATCCATGTCTGGTCCCAAATTGCTAGACTTCTGATTATATTGCTTATGTTCCCTATATTCTTTTATATTGCTTATATTCCTTCCTCCATCTTACTTGCACATACAAATTTATAGGTACACAGAATTAATAAGCCCTTAGGAAGCACTACAGGCAGCCTCAGAAGTATAGCTTTCTGTTCCTCACAGAGATACCCAACAACCCAACCTCTTAAGATTGGTCTTTCAGTTTTATAATCCCAGACATTGCAGCAGAGACCAAAATCCTGCTTCCTGATAAAGAAAGACCCTTGCTCCACCTAAGTAGAAAACAACCTTAAATCCTCTTCCTTCCCTACTCTTTGTACTCTCTAGGATTTCCAATCCTTAGAGATCATTCTATATACATATTTATACTGGTGCAGAAGAAATCCTGGTCATATACTTCCTACACAAAAGAAGCAAATGCAAAGATGTCCAGTGTTTTAAATTCTAAAACATATGCAAGAGAAATGGTTTTGAGCTGGTAGCACCCAGAGTTTTCAGTGTTCAGGTCTCCCCAATGAGTATTTAATAGTATTGGCATACACATTAAGCACATCTCGTATCTTAGAAGAGTGGTGTCTGTAAACCTGCTGTAGTGTTGGAGCTCAGAACAGCCCTCCTGGCTCAGGACTGGCTCTTAGCAAATGAGACAAACTACTCCTGTATAAAAGCAATTAAATGTTAAACAGTGGAGCTGTTCGGTTGGATTGGGCCCCAGTGGAGGACAGGAAAGGGGAGGGCTGTCCTCTTCATTGAACTGCAGTGGCATAGCCCTGCTTCCCCTGCTGCTGTTCCTCAGTGCCTGAGGCCCTCACACCCTGCCACCTCTAGCTAGGTGCTATGTAGCCAGAATCAGGGGGTCTGACCTTTGGCAGCAGACTTTGACCTGAGAGTTTAAAAAAAAACAAACAAACAACACAATACCACGTGCTACATGTCGTGGAGGTATAAGGGCATAAATACAAAAGCTGTCATTAAGAAAAACCACACTTCTGTTTATACAAATGTACAGAAATAAAGGACTTTCACAATCAAGATTCCCTTAAGGTTCTTCATCCATTACAACTTTACTGCTCAGTTTGGTACAGCCACCGGGTAACTTCAGATCACACCATTGCTTTGCATGATTAGCAACTGCTTATGACTTCACCCCTTCCCACCTCAGTTACTGTTAAATACAAAACAAATTTCCCTCTCATACACGGAGCACGAAGCCATCTAGAATAAGAAAGGTAAGAGCATCTGTTTTTTCCTGGGGTTTCTCTGCCTTAGGACATAATTATGGAAGCTTTGGCTTTTGTTCTTGTTCTTAGTATTGTTGTTATTGTTTTGTTGTGTGATTTCTTCTCTTCAGATCACTGCAGAACATCCCTGGGGTAGAATGATGGTGTCCTGTGACCAGGCTCAGCTTATGGCAAATTTGGTCAAACTCATTAAAGCCAAGAAAGTTATAGAAATAGGTAAGATCATCACTTCATCTTCTCTGTAGGTAAATAAATCTCTTGGCTATGCTTCTCCAAATCCAGCCATGTTTATGTAAGGTAAGATTTCTCAGTATAGTAAAGTACTGCATCTCTGTCTCAGCAATCACGTGGGTAAACTACAGTGTGATAGTATCAATAATTTTAGCATAAGCAGGGATGTCTCATCAACTCAGAAGCAACCTGAAAAATTAGGACCAATAGATCACTTGGGTCTGTAAAATTAACCAGCAATTGCAGGGCAGGGTGTATTCCTTCCTTTCTGTATAGGTTTCTTGCCAAAAGGAATTAGTTTGCTGCACAGGCCCTGAATCCAATCTACTTTCTTTGACATGCCTATGTGAGGAGGATGTCCCAAAGCCAGACTGATGCTGAGCAGCCAGGAATGTGTTCCCATCATCTTTATCTTTGGCCCCTCTTACGATGCCCTGGTATTTTGCTCCTGGACAGATCCAGTCCTTTTAGCTCAGGATTTAGCTCTGCTTTTAAGTGATTGTTTTCTTGAGGTGCAGGACCAGACCCTGCCCTCTGTGTCCTGGAGAATTTTAGGAAAAAAAAAAAATACACACACAGACAACTTGAATCTTTGTTACAAGATTGATTAAGGAGGAGGAAAAAAATATCTTCGCAACCCCTGTAACATCGGAATAAAATAGAAAGCCTTTTGAGTCCATTAACAAATTGTCATCTTTGACCCTTCTGGGTTCCTGTTTGTTTTATTTTTATTCTAATTTTTATTATTATTGGTTTTATTATCATTCTAGAAGGGACCTCTCTAGTTCACTATTTATCAGTTTTTCAAAACACAGTTAATTGTTCATGACTTCTACAATTTCCCTAGGTGTTTTAACAGGATATAATACCTTGAATATGGCACTTGTCCTGCCAGATAATGGAAGAGTTGTTGCCTGTGACATAAATGAGGACTATGCCAAAATCGGAAAACCACTGTGGAAGGAGGTAAGGAGCATCTTCTCAGTTAGGTGGTTAGGACAGCTGCATTTGCTTGTTATTACTGCTCGATAATTTTGGTATCTTAGACCTGCACATTCACACACAAGCATTCCTATCATTAGGGCAGGAGTTGCAACAGCTTAATTTGAGAAGACAAATAATTGCTGACTGGATCCTAGAAACAACGGTAAAAAAAAAAAAAAAAAAATCTGTTGACTAGTCACTCATTGAGTGCAAACTGCAAACAGGTTACTTATTGACGACTTGGATCACTTCTATGCTCTTTTTCCACTCTAGGCAGGAGTAGACCATAAGATTGACCTACGGATAAAGCCAGCTATTCAAACACTTGGTAAGTAACTTAAAATATATTTTTTTCTCCCTTAGAAGCCAAAAGATGAATATAATGCTGATGAAATCCAGGAAATACACTGTCAGATCTGATCCCCTTGGTAACAGTGAAACAAATTTTCTTATCTAAAGAGGTCTTAAAAATAAATTTATAAGCACAGAGCTTTAAAAAGTTCAGTTTTCTTATGTGCTAACAGAAAGGTGAAAATGCTCATCCTGTGGAGTGGGCTGTGCTGGTCACTCACCTGTCCTGTCTATTGCCTTACTTAATCTATGAAGTACTATTGTCAGCTCTTTCTGGGAAAGCAGATTAAAACAGATTAATTAGACAAAGCCCAATTTTTCTTTTCCAGAGTCCTTTGTAAGCAAGTATTTCTTTGTTGTAGAGAGGAAGAGCTTTCCAAAAGGGTTAAGGTGCAGGGAAAAAAAAAAAAAGATACAGAAGCCAATATGAAACGTAGGGTATAACAGTTAATTTTGGCTCAGAGAAGTTCAGATTCAGAATGCAGCAAAACCTTGTAAGGGCATCAGAAAAGCAATGTCTTCTCTGTAAAGAAAAGAAGCAATATGGAGCAGAGAGGATATTCATAAATATTCTAAAATGCAAGAAATTTGTTAGGAATGGAGGTAGTATTGGAAGAATATAGGTTTCCAGCAGAGGTATTTGAGGGATCCACGTAGATCCATCCTTCCTTTCTACAGAGGATGCACTGTCCTTAAAGACTGATGGACAGCTCTGTCTAGGCAATGCTTCAGATGAAGAAAAATCCTCAGTTGACAGAGGATAAGGGTGGGTGAGAGCAGATAGCAGAGATTCTTAGGAAGACAGCAGTCAGCCCCTTTCCAACTGGCAGCCTGGAGTTCCCAGTCAAGAAAGCAATACACAAAACCTTAAATGCCATTTGCCCAGAGAAAAAATACTTAATGCCATAATTTGCTGTACTGAAGATTTTTGACAGCGTTTGTTCAAACTCTGTCAAACCCTATGACATAGGGAACCACCCTACCTGCATCATGGCACTTGGTCATCAACTAGAGATTAGCATTTAGAACCAGCTCATAAACATGAGGGAAAAAAACATAATCCACTTAATACAGTTTTTAATCAGCTCAAAACATAGTTGAAGGTTTTGAGTGCGTCGTTTCAAACTGCTTGACTTGTTCTTGCTACACCAGTCAGCAACCCCAGCTGTATTCTGCAGGTTTTTAGAACTACCCCATGAACTTCTTCCACATTGGAAAAATTCAGTAACTGAGTGTTTTATGACATACATTGTATCCAGATTGGTTTCTCTGCGTTAAGCTTTTCTAGTAATTAGCTGTAGAGGAACAGGCTGCCCAGTCAAAGCACCAAAACTGTTATTTATTGAGAATTTTGACACAGCTAGTTGACTTTCTTCTTCTACACAGCATTAGCGAGTCTATAATGACTCACTCTGTTGCCCATCTAGATGAGCTGTTGGCTGGTGGAGAAGCAGAAACCTTTGACTTCGCTTTCATTGATGCAGATAAAGAAAGCTACAATGAGTACTACGAAAAATGTTTGCGCCTCATAAAGAAAGGGGGAATAATAGCTATTGATAATGTAAGTACTGCTGGCTGTAGTGGTAGTAGCACAGGGAGTTACTGCTTTGCTTCTAGGAAAGAAAAAATAAAGTCACAGTGGGATTCTAATAACTTGATTTCTGACCGGCAACTCTGTTGCTAATTGCAACATCTTTGTTTCGTATCATACAAAGGAGGCTTTAAAATTCAGCGTAAATTACCAAAGTAAGCTTTATGGAACAATATAGCACTAATAACACTAATATGGGCAAGAAACCCTATATAAGAAGTAATATGTTAAATTTATGTTTCTACATAAACAGCCTGAGATGAGAGGCTTATCATATCTTTTCTAGTTCATTACAGAGGATGTTCTGTCTTAATCTGCTCTGTCTTGTAGCATTTTCTACTATATATAGTATTTGTGCAAGATCTAGGGTAGTATTTGTAATCAGTAGCTACTAATATTTTATTCATTAATGACTTTTACTTGTAACAAAGAACAATGTTACATTTTAGGTACATTCAGGGTTACAGTGGCAGCTGAATAGGGGCTTTTAAAAATACATCTTTGTTGCAAGTTCTCTGTTTTGGCTTCTAACCTGCGATAGAAGTACAATTAGCCAATTTTGTGGACTCCCAATCCTGCTTCATTATGAGAGCTCCATGTTGGGAACCACTAGGAATCTGAAACACAGTACAATTCCAATTTCTAGAAAACAGGCATTATCTTTTCCCAAGCTTCTTTTGTGGTCCAAGGAACAAGGAACTTACTGGAACAAATCAGGTGCATGACACGGCTTTTCTCAATAGGTCCTTTGGAGTGGAAAGGTGCTAAAACCAAGAAAGGATGACTTGACAGCACAGAGCATGCACCGCCTCAATGAGAAGCTTTTCAGAGATGCGCGAGTCAATATCAGCATGCTCCCAATGGGGGACGGATTGACATTAGCATTCAAGTTGTAACTGGAGGAAGCCTAGCACATGGGAAAGTGCAAGCATCAAATCACCAAGAAAAACGTAGGTAGAACACTATCAAAAATCATTATTTAACCTATACCTCCACTGGATTTCGTAGCCTGGGAAAGTAGACTTTAGAAGCAGCAGGACCCTAAGGGCAGCTAAATTGATGACAGAAATTTACTTGGAGATCTACTGTGGCATCTTATTGACATAAACAAGATTAATAAAATTAATTATAATAAAGGAAGAAAACATACAAGAGGTTGTCCTTTTAAAACAGGTCTTAAAAAAAATCTCCCTGTACATGACTGAGTTCCAACTGTGTTTGTAGAAAGACTTCTTGCTGTCCTAAAAGAGGCTACTGAGTCCAAGGAGGGGAAAAAGCTTGGGTGCACAGGGAATAAAAATAGGGAAATATTAAGTAATTGGCACAAGATCTTGTAAAGAGGGGGAGTTGTCACTTCTCACAAATACACTGGAGGACACTGTTTAATTGGACAACCCCACAAACAAGAATATATTTTGGTGACCTGTGACAAGACTAAGTAAAAATTACAGTCCTTCTCTAGAAGGCTATTTTGTATTATCTTGACATGAATGTATTCACTAGGGATCATGAAGCACCAAGTACGTTGGTCTTCATCCCCTTGAAATAAATGGGTAACTGAAACTTTTTGTTTGAATGCAGAAAAAAATAACATATTGCTGGCATTCTGCAGGACTTGGAGACTGAGTTCTCTGCAGTGTCAGACAGCAGGTGATTATAGCTGCGCTCACTACCTTATTCTCAGTAGCAGAACAATCCATCCTATTGTTCTGCTAGGAACAGGAAAAGAAGCAGAGTTTAATGTTAAAAGCCATACTAGAAGATTTATTTTTCAAGAAATATACGTGGCATCAAGGAGATAACTAGCTTTCTCAAGCCGGCAATTGAAAGTTGCTGGTAATCCTTGAAGGGTACTAAACTGAGAAGCCTTAAGTATATGCCATCTGAAAAGTCCCTTTAAAAGCACGTTGAAGGACAAACAGGATTTCCAGTACCGATCGCTCCCTAAATCGTGTGTGTGCAAGGACTGTTTTTTGTTTTGTTTTTTTTTTAAACCTAGGTAAGACTGCAGGTAAATTTATTTTTTTTGAAGTCAGAATGAGGAAGAGCAGATCAGCAAGAAGAGAACCAAAAGAATTCTTTCTCCTTCTTCCCTTCTTCAAAAGCAGCGACTTACAGAGTGCTCATTTCCTAGAAAGTTGCTTGCAAGCACGGAACATTAGTTGCAAGTCCATATAAGGAAAATGATGATTGTTTAAGGATGCTATACAGCTGTTAACTGGCTATTCAAGTAATTACTACAAGCACAGATTACGTTCCATAGACAGCACGTAAAACAATGCTTTTTCACATCCTAATAAAGTATTTTGCTATAGTATTCTTCATGCTTAGTGAACTTAATTTGATGCTGTCATTCATTACTCATTTCATCCTGCTGTGTTCTATGAAACTTTTGATCAAGACACAGTACCTGAAAGAGCTCACCTTACCTGGGAACAATAAAAGAGACTTAAGTGGGGGAAGCATATTCTGTTCAAGTTCGAGAAGGAGAATCTACCTGATGACTTGCTTCCATGCTGAATTACCAATGCTAACTAGTTTTTAGGGCTTTCAGTATCAGCCTTGGATTCTTAGTTTAGAGAAAACCCAATTAAACACAAAACCTAAATTAGCATTTTACAGGCAAAAGCTCCACTGACTACTGGTTTGGGAGGTACAGTTGACGCACTGAAGTATCATACGCATATTGAAAAAAGGTAACTTGACATTTGTTGGCCTCTTATAGGGAGGAGGCCAACATTTGCTTAAGTAATGCACTCAAAGCACTGGGATACAAAGGTTTCAAACGTCAAAATAATTGTTGGAGCTGGCTACGTGGTTTGTATTTGTGAAATTTTCACTGGGTGGCTGGAGTTCTGGTAAGGGGCAGATGTTCAGGGTACAGGTGTTAATCTGTCTCATGGCAATATGTTGCAATGGGAGAATTATGAGAAAAGGAAGCATTACCTGGTGGTGTCAGAGTGGAGCTGTGACTGAGAAGATCTGAGTTCTATTTCTGTCACTTCCAGTTTAAACCCTGATTCGGCACAGCATGTCAGGATGTGCTTAAGTACTTAACTGAATTGAGGGCTGGCTGCTGTGAAGTAAAATCCATGCCTGGGAAGAGGCCAGTACAAGGTGTATATGGTGCATAAAAGAGATTTTAAATAGGACATAAAGCTTGCCCAATTTATTTTTTAGGGTACAGTTTTACCCGGAGAGCTTCCAACCTGTGTGTCTCAGTGTTCTTATCTGCATAAAAGAAGTAACACTTCACTCAAGTCTTAATGACTGCAATAGCTCTCAGATGGAGTGGCTAAAGAATATACAAGGTCATTGTGTTTTCATGCAAAACTCCTGGCCATGTTCCGCATACAGTTTTACTTTTTAAGTAGATAACAAAATCAGGCAGGGTAACAAGCAGTACTGGACACCAACAGGATAAATACTCTCCATGTTTTGGCCCCAAAAGGCTGCGTGACGTGACACTCCTCTTCTGCTTTTGAGAAAGCTCAGTTTTCCTAGACTAGCTGCAAGATCATCCATGCCATTATTAGTTTCGGTGATAATTATAGGGGTGATTACCTGAAGCCCAATTGGTATTCAGAGCCTTAGATGAGAAAAAAACCTTCCTGATGGAGCTTCCAAACCAAATTAGCAGCTGCCAGGCTCCTACTCTGCAGTGGCCCAAAGCCCCTCCAATTTCACTGAATTACTGGTAAGTGAAGGCTCTGCCCTAGCAAATAGGATGGAAACAAGTATATCTATTCACACCTTCCCCATTGAAGTAGTTCAACATTATTAACATTTGTTAGAGATTATAGCATTGTTTATAACATCTACAGCGTCAAGAAAATAAAACCAAGCTGGATATTCTCGTCACCACGCAATGGGAGGGAGAAAAGGGATACCTAATTTTACAAAGAAGGTATGTTTTTAAAGAGAACATCTCTACTGAAAAGAAGGATCCTCTTCCCAGACACTGGTCACAAGCATTTCACAAAGTCAGGGATGTGCCAGGCAGTGAGGGTTTCACTGGCAACCCACTGAAATTGCAGATGCACCTAATAATAGATTTTTTTTTCCACACAAGAACATTCAAATACAAGACAATTCTGCTTTACTCATACCAGTATGAAGGCAAAGTGAAATGGGTTAAAGCTTACTAGAGACCACTAAGTAACGTGAAGACAGCAAGCATCTGGTTACTATTTCATCATTTTTGGATGCTGATTAGCGGAAGCCAAACCACAACAACACACAAATAACAGCATATACAAAATAAGCACAGAGCATTCAAGGGTGCTGGTTTCTTGTACAGGAGACCAGGTTTGGTTACTGAGAGATCATCTAACAAGGACAATGAGACAGAAAGTGAAGTGAGATTTCAAACTTTATGGTGTCATTCTCTACATCTACTGTAAGGCAGATCTGCAAGCTGGTAAAAACACATGCCTTGGTCTACAAGTACTATTATGGCCTTTCTCAAGCCTGTTGAAGTCAAGATTGATCACAGACTTCATAGCTGTTTTGCTAGTCATTCCCAAGTTGCAAGAATCTTCTCTGTAAAGCTGATGCACAAAAAACAGCAAGCACCATGAGGATTTTTGGAAGAAAAAAAAATCAAATAACGATTTAGCAAAATTCAAAAACAGTTACGATCATTGTTTGTTACTCCATGAACTTCTGCTCCTTGGACAGTGGGAACCTGTCCCCATGACCTATGCTAGCAGAAGACACTAGTTTTGCTTAGAGGGCTCTATCAAGCGCCTGAGGCTCTATCTGCATACAGTGGGCTAGCACATTGCCTCTGCTTTGGATTCTGCTTCATTTTAAATATGCAGAGTATGGTGGAGGCATTTAATCAAACCTGTCTCCATCCTGATCACGTAATTACCATTAGAAAGAATAGCAATGTGTCCCCAAACTATAGATTGATGAGCCATCTGTAAGCTGAAACAAAGAGCAGAAGGAAGCTTAATTGAATCAAATATTTAGAATACATTACACTTCATTTTGTAGTTACTCAGAAGCTGGCCTTCTCTTCAGGCTCCTGCCCCACGCGTCTGGAATTCATCACCACTAACTGCATTTAATCCTTCAACCTTACTATAAAGTGACTGCTGATAATATATAATTATGGTTTAATTCAAGTGGTGAATCAGCCTTGGAGAATTTGTGGGGACAATGGGAATTTAGGCTTTCATTAGGTGGCAAGAGTGGACCATACGATAATGCCTCACAAGTCTTTGTCTCTAACAGCAAGATAGCGTATGAAAGCTTACGGATCTTCTTCTGACACACAGATATCACACCTGCCTGAGCTATTGCTCACAGTAGAGCCTCCTCATTTCCCATCCAAAGAGCGGAGCTGGCCCAGCAGTAGTCCAGCCCTCCCACCCAGATGTTCATGCAACACTGGCATCTCCTCCAGTTGTGAGGCTTGGCTCCAGGGTGGCCAACACAAGTGATAAACATATATTTGGGACATGCTCAGAAGCAAATGGGACTGAAGAACAGTATATTAAAAAAGAAATCCCCACTCACCACCCCCAATAACTCCCAGAATCACAGAATTGTCTAGTTTGGAAGAGACCTCCAAGATCACTGAGTCCAACCTCTGACCTAACACTAACAAGCCCTCCACTAAACCATATCCCTAAGCTCTACATCTAAACATCTTTTAAAGATCTCCAGGAATGGTGACTCCACCACTTCCCTGGGCAGCCCGTTCCAATGCCTCACAACCCTTTCAGCAAAGGAGTTCTTTCTAACATCCAGCCTAAACCTCCCCAGCACAACTTCAGCCCATTCCCCCTTCGTCCTATCACCAGGCATGTGGGAGAATAGACCAACCCCCACATCTCTACAGACTCCTTTAAGGTACCTACACTCCCAAACCATCATGAGAATGAGAGAACGTAACAGTAGCTGCTGGTCAGGTATCTCAGCCCTTGCTCCTCAGATGTTATGTTAGAAGTGATGGTGTGGTATTTGGATAGATCCTGGGGAAAGGAACAGAAGACTCTTGCCGAGTGTACTTTGCATTTCCACTAGCTCACTAAACGAGCAGTCAACTCTCACTCAGCACTGCTGCCACACCCACTTAGCACTAGCCCTGCCTGATAAAACCAAAGGGAAAGCAGCAAGAGCTTGGAGTTATGTACAGCTTGGAACACACTCAGGACTCAAAGGTGCTCAGATCAAGAGAGAGTACAGTCCCTCCTTCCAAGGACAAACACAGCAGTTCCTGAACTCTTTAGGCTTGCTTCTGCACGTTCAACACTGCAGCTTTTGATCCTGTTGGGACATGCAGTGGATGAAGTGAGGAACATTGCTCGTCTGTCACATCACAGCAGGCCTAAAGGAGAGCTGGACTGATGGGTGTAGCCCAAGTTAGAGGCATTTGTTCGAACCTCTGCTATTGCCACCTCCTTTATTTAACAAGCTGATGCAGTGTTTTTAACCTGTTTGAGTCTAGCCACGTTACACATGGACAGCGCTTTCTGTAAACTGCTGCTTCTTGAAGACAGTTCGCATGCTTCTTGTGATAAAGCCTTTAAGATACAGGGAAGAAACATGACTGTAAGCCTCATCCAAGTCCCCTCCTTTCAAGCATGAGCAGCTCCCCAGTCCCCTCAGAAACTCCACAGCTGGGACCAGAGCACAGCACATCACAGGCACCACAACCGTGGTGATGCTCAGCTCACCACAGCGGCAGATGCCACCCCACCCCTTGCAGCTGGACCATGGCCATGCTGAGAAGTTCCAGCTGTCCTCCCATACAAGGGACATGCCAATGTGTTCAGATAACCTATGAGTTCCCCACACACAAAAGACTTGGACCGATTACCAGGCGGTTTGCATCACATTTGATTTTACTGCTTATTTCATTTGCACTTCAGCAGCTCCACTATCTTCTGCTTCCCAGAATCAACATGCGGAAAACCAAAGATGCAACCAGCAGGTCTTTGTGGGGACCTGGGTTTCTGACCAGATCCCAGGCAAGAAGTACTGGGCAGCGAGCAACCGAGCCTGTTGCTGCACGCTCTGCCCAGTGGTTTGCACCGGGATGAAGGGCTCTGCCTGTGGATAAAGCATTACCCCTGCCTAAGTCTAATCACACACAAATTGGCCTCATGCATTTGCAGCTACTCGTGGTTTCTAAGTCACCTAGTTTATAACAATAATTTTAAAGGCAATGTTTTTGAAAAAGGAAATGAACAAGCATAAAACCTGTAAAAAGGGGAAATTAATGTGGGATTTCAGACATGTTATTTATCTTCCTTTCTGCCTCTGTGCAATACTGTAGGGATAAGCACATAACTAGCTGCTTTAATATTTATTCCTATTATAGGAAAAGTAAACATTGCTGATAAGTCACTGCTTTCCAGGATTAGATTTCATATTTTAGAGACTGCTTTAAATTAATGCAAAAGCAAACATTATCTTTTCTTCTTATTCATATATTTCCCTAATGAGTTCCAAGCAAATTGTGCCTACTTATATTTTATGATTTTAAATAATTAAAACATTTTATGGAGGCAACTAAAATTCTCCCCAGAGTTAGCAGAAAGATTATTGATTGAACAGATCTCAAGCTACAAGGAAAAAATTATTATTTAGTTTAAAGGCTGATAATTTTATTCCTACTCAACCTACTGAATAAACGAGGACTGTGCATTTTTACAGCAGCCTTTTGAGTTATGCTGGGGTAGGGACATGGGGTTTGTTGGTAAACTGAAAGCAGTAACTTTCTGACACTGTGAAATTAGGTTTGCAGGAGAGTTAATGATTGTTGCTGCTGTCACAAGTAAATGCAATGCCCAGCTACTGTGTACACGCACAACACCAGTGTTAGTTTTAACACGCTTTTTTCTCTTTCTATTTTGAGGAAGCAAACATTAGGACTTAACTTCTAAAGGCTCACAAGACATGTATCTCTTTGGACTAAACTCAGCGATTAAAAAAAAAAAAAAAAAAAAAAAAAAAAGGGAGATCAAAATTTAGGAGTATACAAATAGACTGATCCAAGACAGTGGTTTCCTTCTTTGTTTAAAAAAAAAAAAGGCGTTATTGTTTACCCTGCAGGTCCTGCCATTTTCTCTCCAACAGGTAAACTCACACAGGCTGTGCCTCACAGCACTCAATGCTTACTTCATTTCTGTACAACGTGTGTATTTGTGAGCTGCCTACTACAAGCAGGCATCACTGGTGCCTGACATAGGTGAAAACCTGAAGGCAGGAGGAGTGCTCAGCTGCAATCAGAGGACCTGGAAAGCTTCATCAGGAAGCAATAGATGCCCTTGACTCCATGCTGAGCCATGAGGGCAAGAAGGGGGCATCAAGACCTTCCTGCTGCTCTGCATGCAGGGATCTGTCTGCCTCCAGCCCCACACAGAAGGTGGGAAAAGTGCCGTCACCCACAGCTTCCACCCATCTCTTCAGCCCCAGGGCACACCAGCAGGACACTGCTATACTGTTTCAGCAGGGTCACCTTTGACGTCCCCTAGCCACCTAAATGTCAGATGCTATAAAATGCTCTCCCAAGCTACTTAATCCATCTTTTCAATGAGGAGTAATTAGCGGGGTCGTTCCAAAGCAGAAAACCACAGTTAATTGTCTAACTACTATGCTGTCATATGTATTATATCAAAGAGATTAATACACCCTGAAAGAAATCACAGAGCCTTCTTCGGTTCCCTGTGTACAGCTGAGCTAGGTGGTATTCCAGTGAGCCCCTAAAGCATCCCTATTGCAGAAAAACATGAATTCACCATCAAGGTACAACTACAACATGATACTAAGTCAAACCCTTGACAAGGCTTTTCACATACCAAAAGCTGCAGTTTCTCCTCACACACACAGAGCCAGTTTCCAAGGGGGCTCTAGGTCTGCACATGACAGTTTGCCAGGAAGAAACCCCCTGCCCACACTTTTACTGTGGTGGGTTTGACCAGGAGATGCGGAGGACAAAAGAGACAAAAAGCACAGCTGCATTTAAACACACAGAGAGGCAGGGCCCCAAATTCCCTTCTGTGTGAGGGAAAGGGACCCAGGTGCCACCAAGGGCCCTCTTACTCCTTTCTCTCACCCAGCTTCGGTTACTCTGTTGGGTGCTGCCTCATTTTCCTTCCTTGATTTCCAGCACAGGCACTCACATGCCAGCTATGCTGTCATGCCCTTAGCACAAGCTTAACTTCAAGTGCAAGTTTAAACCTCTGACCACAGGTACGCCCTTAATGAGAACTGCAGACCTGCGGCTGGGGCCTGTCTGCTGAGCTTACAAAGCATTTAGGGCTACATCCACAGACTGCATTAACGGCACGTGGTCAAAGCTGCAAAGCTAAGCACCCAGAAGGTAACAAAAGACTAATTAAATTTGCACAAGAAATCCTAATTTTGACCATCCCCATTACATAGATCTTAGTTTTATGATCGACTGTTTATGTATTTTACCTTTTACATGCTTCTTCCTGACCTTCTTAGAGCTTATTTTACTCCTTTTGCCTTCAGGCTAACACAATGAGAACCTATAAACAGGGAAATACCCAGCCTAGACCAGTAGAGGTTTCCTAGGTCCCAGAAGGACCAAGTGGCCTCATGCTAAGGTCACATTTCTCCAGCAGAAGAGGTGGCACAAGTTAGGGAGACAGGCTCACCAACAGAAATCATAATTGTTTCTTCGATGTTTAATTATCTTTTTTTTTTTTTTTTTTTTTTTTTTTTTTTTACACCTTGTGGTCTAATTTCCTTGTATGGATATGAAATCAAACACAACAGCTACAGCAGCACCAAATCATTTCAATGACTCCCTTCAACTTTCCTCAAAGGGATTCAGAGGTATCAAGGAAAAGGGAAGGAAACAGAGAGCAAATAAGAATGAGTTTTTCTGTGCAACAGGAAAGCTATCCTACAAAAGGAAAGCAGTGAAACAAACTCCTTTATTTCCCTGGATAGTTCACTTTTCAGACACTTTCCCCTCTTCCCACACTCCCTTGCTATAAAACAAGCCGAGCTCCCTGTGCCCACAGGCCTGTTGCCCAGGTGCCCGCTGAGGCCTGAGGCTGGCTGGCTGACACGTGCCGCCAGGCCAGGGTATGCACATCAACAGCTTGTGGCCCTGCCCTGCCAAACCACTTACAGCAGTACTCCCTATTTTTAAATCCAGAAATCCCAGGCAGAACTACGGAATGATCTCATTTTAGGAAGAAGCGCCTGAAGCGGCCTAAAGCACAAACCTCTCAAGGCAGTGGCTCTTGCTTCCTGCAAAATATCTCTCTCTGCACTTGTGAAGCAAGCAATGTTTTGTCTCACATAAATGACCAAATAACCTTGTTCCATGGCACGACAGCACCTTCTCGGACACAGGTGTGCTGCTAAGAGAAACTTCTGGAAGCAGCAACCAACAAGCAGCTGCAGCACAGTTCTCTGCTACTGCTTCAGGCAAAGAGGAAACAGGGATATTGAGCCAGAGTGCTTAGACAGCCCCCAGAAGGAAGAAAAGTTGAAGAAGTGATGCAAATAGATCCAATAGCACACTCAAGTACCCTGATAGAGTGAGAACCTCTCCTACGAAGTGCTAGGTTTCACCAGAAAACCTGACGGTCTTGTACCAGATTCAACCTTGTAGAATGTTTCACAATGAACTCTAAGAAAACAAAAGGAAAATGAAGTGTTTGAGCAATAATAGGCAGACATCAGCCTTCTTTTACAAAGGCTGCAATGCAAACCTGCAGCCGGGCTAGAGTAACAGCACCCTAACAAGTTGCTTGTGAATTGCAGTTTACTTAAAAACATGTCATGAAACACTGGTTCCCAAAACACCAAACATTACCTCACACCTACCTGGTGCTGTTTCCTGGCAGGAAATACCCCCAAAGCCACCATCAAGAAGACTAGACAGAGCTGACCCCCCTGGATGAACACCCCAGGTACAGCCAGAAGCCTGCATCCAAGTACTCGCTCTCAGAAGCAGATGCTGCTAATTAGAGAAGTGAAAATCACACCAGGTGATCCTTGTGATTGTAACCCACCAAACCCACTCAAAAAGGTAGAGACAACGAAATTCACAAAACCTGTAAATTTGCCCTTCACAACACCATCATAAATAAATAAAATCTGAGAAACAGATTATCCCTCTGCTGCCCTCCAGACCACCGTCAGCCACCGATGCCCTCCCAGGGCAGCTGTCTGAGCCGCCACAGACCCTGCAGCCTTCACCCAGGGGCCTGTGAGCAGTCACCCCAACTCCTGGGCCCTGTACAGGCCCAGGCAGCCACCCCCAAGGGTGGTCCTGGCAGAGTAGTGGGGCTCAAAACAGCTAGAGAAGGGGTTTTGACATGCTGCACTGGGGCCAGGGAATGAGGCCCTGAAGACTAATGAGAGCCAAGGGGAGTGGGGTGAGGCAAGGCAGCCCCCAGCAGCAGGCGGTGGTAGCCCCGAGACAGCAGTGCTGGCTGTGCAGTCACAGCCCAGCCCCGTGGGCAGGCTGGTGTTCTAGTTTTGTCCAAGATACAGACTTTGTACATTCACAAAAGTAAACAAAACAGCCCTGACAAAACCTACCTCATCTTCCGCCCATTACTGGAATATCCTGTGAGACAGCTTTCAACCGGTCCCTCGGTGTGGCAGGGATCTCGGCACAATTGTCGCAGCAGCGGGGAGCAACCGGCAACAGCTTCCTGGAGTGGGACTGCTGCCTCACAAAAGTGTACATGTGCTTTATGACAGGACAGGCACTGGTCATGGAGTTGCTCGGCTCTTTAGCCTGTTCCTGCACTTTAAATGCTTGATTGGGACCTAAATTAACTGTAGAAACAGGGCGTGGGGAGATTTTGTGAACGACCGATGTGTCCCTGTGGTGTGTTGCCACCACAGTCTGTCCTGCCATGCCGTGGGGCCTGGTGCAACCAGCTGTCTGATTCTGGAAAACCCCAGGTCAGGCAATGCTTCAAATTCCTCCCTTCTGGCCTCTGACAGAGGGCACATTCTGCCATCCTGTTGGCATATGCAGCCAGAACTCCTGGTTGGAAATCGAGGGCCCTTGAGCCATTTTGAGGCTGCCAGAGAAGGAGATAACCTGCCTCTCCAACCCATGTGGCTGGGCTCAGGGCGGGGATGAGCCCAGGCAGTGGCTGCAGGCCACTGGTGTTGGAGAGCCAGACCAAGGCTCCACAAGTGTCAATGCACGCTGTCCTGCTTGCACACACACAGGTGTGGGTGACAGCCAGGTGCTGTGGCCTAAGGTTTCCCTCCCCTCCCGCTCTGCTTAGTTATCTAAGAGCCAGGCTTAGGCTTACTGCAAATATTATGTCCCCATTCACTCAATGAGCTAATCAAAGTTATGAGAGAAATATCAAATAAAGCAGCTCTTTCTGGTTTTATTTCGTTCCCCGGAGAGATCAGAAAGGAAAGCAGCGGCCACCAGGTGGCACACCCGCCCCACAGGCCAGCCTGGTGGCTCATGGCCCCCCCGAGCCCCTGCTCGCCCCCTGCCCAGCCCGGGTAGTCCCGGCCGGGCCGAGGGGACAGCCACCCCTAGCTGCTACCGGGACGCTTAAGAGATTGGGGAACTGCAGACAGTAAATTATGACAACGCTGCTTCAGCTGCTGCAGCAGAAAACTCCTCCATCCCATCCCTACAGAAAAAATATCCCTCCTCATAACTCTTACCTGGATAACACCCAAGCCCTAAACACAGCATAACTTTTGATTTCTCATATGAAAAATGTAAGCATGTCTAATAAAGATTTGGTTAAGGTGTGTTTTCAGTATCACTGCCATGGATCAAATAAAATGTCTAGGGACAAATGCCATTAGTTACTTGTGAGCTACTCCCTCCTCTCTCCTAACCACAGCAGGCTGGGGCTCAGATAGAGCACTTGTACCCATGACTCACATAGCACACCCAGCTGAGCTCCACGATGCACACCAGATAAGACTAATGAAAGTTAGTAAGAGCTGTTTAAATTTTAATGCTTATAGCATAGGTTGAGTAAACATGAAAGATTGAGTCACCAACAATGAGGAATTAAATAAGCAGAGTCCTGACTTTAGCATCAGGGTCTTCCCCCACAGACCCAGGACAAAGAACAACCAACGGCAACACCCACGGACTGTTGAAAGATTTCTGCTGTGCGCTACAGTTAACTGGCAGGAATTGTGGTGCAAGTATTTCAGTGGAATTGGTTTCAGCAGAAAATGCTCATTTAGAAACACGTGGTACAGTAAAGGTCAAACAGCTGGAGCTGAGACAGTCTGATTGCTTGCCATCTTTAAAACTGTCAGTGCTTTTCCTAACACTGGAAGTTAAATATGAGTGTACATAAGAAATCTGTATAATCTAACTAAATCTGTGTAAAACACACCACATTCCAACAGTACTTTTTAGAAGTTTGAAGTGTGTATTATTTTTCCAGAAACTTCTGTGCATGAAATTTTTGCCTTTTTTATGAGTGTATCTTACTCACAGCTAAAGCAAAAGCTAGTTATACCATAAGCTCACGAAAATGAATTCAGTTTTTTTTTTTGTGCTTTCCATTTGACCCAACAACACGTAGGAAGACTGACAACCTTAAGGCAGGCCCAGGAACTTTGTAGTAAGGGAAACACAATGAACACAGACCCCACAGTAATTGATATGCTTCATGTTTTTATTCCTATTCCAGATCAGGAACAAAAGTATTCCATGGCAAAGGGAGGCTGACAAACACATTAGAACAGCTTGCAACAAATACAGCCTTTTCATGCCACAGAAGAACCCAACCAAATTTTTTCTTTGGGTTTTCCTTTTTGGTAGTTCACAGGAAGCATTTGTACTTGCTGTTCAAATCACTGCTGCCACAGGTGACACCCAGGATTTTTTGTTTTTTATTAACAATTAGTAGCTTACCTTGCATAGAATTGCTCCTGTCTTCACTGACTAATATAAGGAAGCAAGGACCTTTTATGTAAACAGGGTTGAATCATTTACACATGGCAGTCTTATCTCTTCAGTTCTACTTCCTGTAAAAGTGCAGTCACTAGGTTCAAACACAGCACCCTGTGCCAGCACACAGAGGATTGCCAATAGTAAAGCCAAGCGCCAGAACAGGACATTAGAGGGCAGTGTGCGCACTCCATTGCTACCTGGCTTTATTCCAGCAATGCCCAAGGGAAAGTTAAAAACCTAGGCCCCAGTGTTTGAGTGTGAAAAGCTTCCACACCCAAAGGAATTCCAAACAAGTTTCCTGGTTTCTTAAGACTGTAGTGCACAAGAAGCAGATTTAAGAACATACTACACCAAGCTGATCTGCAAGTGCAATGTTAGTTGATAAAACCTGGAGAATTTCTGCAAAATAGGAAGAATAAGTGTTTGAGTCACTCAGTAAGTTGTGTGGAGGGTGTAATTTAATATGCAAGGAGTTTTACTTAGCAAAGCTGATTACATCTCCTTGCAATGTGCACACAGACATCCACTATTCCAGCTGTACCAGGCAAGAATGCAATGCTACAGTTCACACAAACAAGATGCACATCCATCCTCAGGTCACTCACTATCTCAAGTGTTTTATTTTGCTCAGAACAGCAGCTGAGAAAAGTCTGGCTAGTGCTGAAAGTTATCATTAAGGCTTTTCACATTTTCTAACAAAACGAAAACATTTAAACTACCACCATTCCTCACCAAAAAACTCCAGTTACACCACTAGCTTCTGTAACATACTTGAAAAGAAAGTTTGAAAGCCATTTCTATAAGCCTTACTTGTGAGATGCCAGGAGATAAGACACCAACCTTCTTTTTCTTACTTAAGGTAGCAATTTATGACAATATTTTAGGAAGCTCAACATTTTCACATTTAACTACTGCAGAGCCCTTGTAATTCTCGCATTGCCTATCAGTGTCATAACAAAGGGAACTGCTTAAGGTTTCTAGGCTAAGAACTAGTGAAGTGATTCACATGAAAATAGTAAAATAAATGTGTTCAGGCTTTTCATCACTAATTTGTAGGAAGAAGCAACAAGAAACCCTGAAGATCTTCTTTTGCTTCATTTGGCTATAACATAACCTCAAGAATGACAAATACAGATGAGCTAACAGTGAAGAAAAGGGCTAGGGTAGTTGGTTCCTGAAACACCAAGTGTCAGACCACTACAGCCTTATCAAAATCCTCCAAAAACCAGAGCAACAACAGTACTGTAGCCAGTGTTGGTTTAAGGATGCAAGGCATCCCTCATAAGCGAAGACAGTCCTTTATTTGCCCAAATGCTACAGTTGGATGATGCATGCAGGCACACTTCTTTTTATTATTTCTGGGAGAAGCCTGGAGATGCTTTGTGTCACACCAAAAAGAGAACAGGGAATAAAACTGAATTGTCTGGCCACACAATCTCTAGCTTTAGAAGAGCTTGTGTATAAATACTTTGAAGTATATCAGCTCAAACATTTGCATGCAATTACAGAGTAACAAATGACACCTTATGTGCTGCTGCTTCCATCACCAAGTGGTAGAAGTGTCCCAAGAAAAGGGTATTCAAGTGAGAATGGCCCTAAGGTTCTCTGAAATGTAAGTCTAGTGACCTATGCTGCCAAGCCTTCTCTTTTCCATGTAAAAAAAAAAAAAAAAAAAAAACTGTTCGAAGACACTACCAAGCCCACTCAAGAGGCTGCGATGACAGCATAAGCTTGGTTCCACCTTCTGCAAAGAAGGTGGCTCAATTATTCCATAGCTAAAGCCTGGACACAGGCAGTTCACTATAGTATGTAATTCAAGAACGAGGCCAACAGCACAAGATGGACCAAGATCTCAAGTAAATCACTCAGATGTTTAGGGGCATTAAATAACCTAACACATCCCAAAGAGTTTGCAAAACAGACAGACATTCCCAACCATAACCTAGCCCCCTTCCTTTTAAAGGCATGTGAACTACAGGCTGCAAGACCAACTGTAAAGAGATAGCTTTCTCAGCTGAGACTAAAGAAACAGACTCCAAGCAATTCCCTGAAGAGAACAAGATCTTACTCTTAAACGTAAGAACTGTGACTCCATGTAATACATCCCACATTAAAAGCAACCACAGCTACTTATGCTTGACCTTATGAGTTTGATTTTAAGAGATGCTACCCTAGAAAAAATACGAAGTTTTTCTATTATTCCACATTTCTGATCACATCTACCAAGATTTATTAGTCAATGGGAAAGCAAAATTGGATATATTTTCCTCCATTTCCATTTAAAATTAAGTCTTTATTTATTTTAAGCAGAAACCTTCAAAGCAGTTGGGCTAAGCAGGCTGTTGTACCATGACACCATTACATTCAGTTGCAGAGAAGTCGCGCTTCAAACAATTTTAAGCAAAACAAGTGTTTGTGGGTTTTCTCCCTCCACCGTTGGGCAAAACATCAAGGAACAGTTTTTAAATGTCTCAATGTGGCAAGCATGTCTTTCTGCATTCTCTACATCAGCAGGCCAACTAGTAATGCAGTTAGGTCTTGCCCATGGAACAACAGAGGGAATACAACCATCTGATATGACAAACCTTACCTGACAAAAAAAAAAAAAAACACATTCAATTTGCTTGAGGAATATAACTGTTTGGTGAAAACCAGCCATATTCAATGTTGTCATGGGTGGGATGGGTCCTTAATTGTACAAAGATACAGAGCACTACATCTTGGGTTGTTTTTAGTTTAACTTAACTGAGCACTACCCTCTTATCTTGACTCTTAAAATATCTGAGGCACAAGTATGTGTGTGTACTTGTTTTATTCATAATTTGAGTTGTCTCGGGATACCAAATGTATTTCTATTTAAGGTGATATAACAAAACTGTTGACCTCATTTCAAGACATCCACTGATCCATTTTTCATTCAATGGTAATATCGAATGTTAAAAGGAACATAAAAACAAACATGCACACAATTGTACAGTTTTCATAAATGTCTATTTCATTATTTGTGGGTAGCGCATTAAACAGTTAAATACATTTAAATAATGTTTAAGTGACTGTACTAATGCAGAATTGTAACTAGATGGGTAACCAATTTAACTAGAAACCAGCTAACAAGTAACTGTCTAAATACTTCAAATACAGCTCTTGTTCTAGGTCATCCTTCTTGGGAAAAAAAGCCTGCTGGTCACATTGGAAATACATTTTAAGGCCAAATTCTTCCGATATCCCTTCTCTGCAGCAGTTTCTTCACCTTTTTAAGCCTCCAATTCCAGGCCAAGGCCAAGTTTATGGCCACCAGCATTGATGCTCTTTCCATCTATCAGAGCAGACAGAGTAAGCTTCACACCTGTAAGATGTTAGAGAGAATGTTTACAGCATATAATCAGAATAGCTTTAACTGCAACTCAACCTCTGTCATTTCAAGTCCCAGTTGTAGCTCTCAGTGCATTACTTTGCTCCCAATTACTCTACAGAAGAATTCATTTATATATGAAATATACCAAAAGCTAGTCATGTGAATCAAGCAAACTAGATGTTTTTTTAAAAATACTATTTTATAAACCACATATCTCCAAAGACTCCACTTGGTAAGTGCACAGAAAATTTCTTCTTCTACATTATGGTATGCATGAAAGAGAAACTGAATAGAACGACAGACACTTGTGCCAAGGAAGGGAGGGAGTGAAAACTATGTATTTTACTAAGTTTCAAACGAATAACTAACCAATAGTAAGGTAGCATTAACAGGTGTTTTCATATTTAAACAGAACAAGTTCAGTTTCTCCGTTTTTTTCTGAACATGCAGATCAGAAAGTGTGCTGTTTTGATTAATAAGCATTTTTCGAGATCTGCTATTGTTCAATAAAATAGGTCAGGAAAAAACAAAGCTAGGAAAGGCTTCTTGCACAGCCTTATAGCTAAGCTATCCAACAACAGTCAACTGTTAAATAAATAAATGAGTAATATAAAGCAGAAATACCACTAGATAGTGTTATCTGTCTTGTTTATCTAAATGTTAATGTGCAACATAATCTGCTGTCAAACACCTACTTTTCAAGACAAAGATATTCTGAAGAATCAAAATAGTTGCATATCAATACACAGATCTCAAAACTCTTCTGTGTGATGGAAGATATGTATGCAAAAGTCACGCATGTGAAAGTCCTTACCTGGCCTCAGGGTCTGGGTGTAACCCACTCCAACTAGACTAGAATTGTTCACTTTTGCCTAAAGAAAAATAAACAAACAATTGAAACATAACTGAAGAGTTCTTTATTACCATTCAGGAGCCAGAACTTAATAACCAAACCTAGTATTACTTTTTTCATTATCTCTGTGCTTACTACACTGTCTCTCTAGCTATGCCTATGCCCCACAACTTAAGCTGAAAAACTGAAACCTATTTACATGCAGACAGGTCACAGGGACACTGAGAACTGCTACTGGAAAGTAGTTTGGCAGGTGAACTTACACCCATTCTTTTCAGAAGGCCATAACAACTCACCACCAGTTTCCCAAAGTAAGACACATTTGAAGAATCCTCCAATAGTATTTTGCAGGACAAGTCAGTCAAACAGAAATTGCTTCATAACACAGTGCGAAAATTCTCTCAGTCTGCATCACTTGCTCTACAGAATGATTCCAGCCTCATAATGAGCAAAGCTGTTCTGCAATATCATCTTTGTAACCATCTCTTACCAGTTCTCACCATGAGAACTGGAGTGTTTCCAAAAAGACTGTTCAGAAAGATCTGTAAGCTTCGGGTCAGATTTGAAGGTTGTGTTGTCTGTCTTTAATATATAAATGTGAAGTCCTGCAGAGCAGGGCAACATTTGAGAGTCAGATTCTAAAAGAGATGTTGCTATATGTAAAGTAGAATGATTTAAATACGGCTTCTTTTAATTGTAACCATCTGGATTTTAAGAGTAGCTTTTACTAGACTTTTTGACCAATTATCTTTTGTACTAACAACATAAATATGCTCAGGAACTGAAAAGTTGTTGTTTAGAATAACACTTTTGGTTAGAGGCATACTTACAGAGATAGAAGCAGTGGAATCCAACTTGTATTTAGCTGCAATACCGAAGCGAGTGCTGTTGCTACCTGCTGTCCAGGACAGGTTTACAGCAGTTTCAAGATTGTCACTCACTTTCTGGTAAATAGACCCACCAAATTCAGAACCATCATTGCTGCACAAATATGAAAAAAAAAAGTTACCTCCTTATATCTACTTAATCCCAAGTTCTAAAAAAAACAGTTCATCTTATTCAAACGAGAGTCAGAAACTTTGAGTTGTTCCACACTTCTACATTGGGTTAAGGGAGATGAAAAAAACTTCACAGCAAAATTAAACTGCAATAATCCACGAAAATATCTTTCAGTTTGCCACAGCTAACTCTCCAACTAATTTTAAGTACTTCAACAGGATTCTGGTTTACATGCTTAACCTAACAGATAAATGTTAATTACGAGGAAACAATCATTCTGAATTTGATTACTGAACATACCTGATGTTTCTAATGAATTCAAAGATTTTTTTAAAAAACCCGTCACAGTATTTGAGATTACTGAAGTGAAATGCAGTTCTTACAGCTTAGACTAAGGTGCTTTGCAGCTAACCCTGCCTCAACTTCCACAAACCCTGATGGAACAATCACTCATCTCTTTCCAAAATAGCTTGGTTTTGAAACAGAGGTGTTATGTCCTACATAAACACACTGAAACAATGGCAGTTGGTATTAGATTGAGAACACCATATTCTTCAGTAGATTATGATCAGCTTGTTCTGAAGGACATCCAAGATCTCTAAACACCGCAATTTGAAAGAAGTTCAAAACCAAGATGCCGTACACTTTAGTTGCACTCTAAGCATTTCATGCACTCATCCCATATATGCAAGATGAAGAAGCTACTCAAGATGTCCAACAGCAAGGCTCTGTTCTTGCTGCAGAAACTACCTTTGACCTACTTAAATAGCTCAAGGCTAATTGCTACCTCTAACAAATCTACTACCCTTATATTATAGTTAGGTACAGTTCAATGTATTGGGCAAACTAGAAGCAGCATTATGATCAACCCAACATATCTGGGAGTTATGCATACTGCGCTTCCATTTTTGATTTCAGCATCTGGAAAACTGCAGCACATATTAAGCTTTAAACGATAAGCTATGAGTGAGTACTTACTGTTTTGAAAAGAGAAACTAACATCTGTTTAAATTTGCTATTCAAAAGAAGCATGCTACTTAAATGCTTGAAATACCAAGAGGTGCTTGGAAGGCGTTTGTATTCTGACTAGAGTGAAGGGTAAAGAAAACCTGCTTCTGCAAAACTGGACACAATTTTAAGTACTTACACATTAGTGTGCAGTTGGAAGTCTCCAGTCTTGTAACCCACAGAGAAGTTGTTCCTTGTCAATTTTGATTTGGCACTATCAAAAGTCATCTGATAACCAGCCAGCCAGCCTTCATAACCAAAGACAGCTGAACCATGGATTGCAGGCCCAGCAAAGTCAAAGTCAACATCACAACCGAGGTTTAGGCATTCACGTTTATATGCTGACTTGATTTTACCACTCTTCTTTCTGAAAGAGAGAAAAGGTTATTTTAAGATAGGGCTTGATCTTTCCTCAATGAACTGCCAGATTTGAACCATATGCCTCAACAGAACATTGAGCCACACACGTGCCTCCTCTAGACTGGTCCAAAGCATAGGTAACCCACCAAAAATACAGAAAAAACATCAAAACACATATTGTTATAAAGACAGAAACATATTCATCCCTCCTGTAATATTCCAACTAAGTATTTCTATCCCAGAAAATGAGGAAAGCAGGCTGTTGTGAAGTGTACAATACTAAGCCTGTTGAACAAGATGCTTTGCTGAACAGCAGAAGCCTTTAGTAGCATTGGGATTTGCCAATTTGGATCAATATCAATTGATTTGACAGACCAGATGGCTATTTACCAACCATGGATGTAGGTAGTCACACGGTAAAGAGTTAAAAATTCTTACCCTGTATTTGGTGAGAAAGTTGTATCAAACGTCAACTTCAAGCCTTTGGCAATCTAATTGGAGAGAAAAGACAACACTATAAATACAGTTCTGCCAGTCAAGTAAGTGAGCTGAATACTTTCCTAATCTATTACCTGATCTTCAATTGCAATTTCTGTTCCCAGAGTGTTATCTGTGTTCCATTTTTCTGTGAAAGTCAGCCCATACTCAGCCCACTTGTATTTGGTCTCCAAGCTCCCATTAACTTTTCCAGTGTCGGTGTTCGAAGAACCAGATGTTGTGAACTCCTAAAAAAGGACAGTGTCCATGTAATACTGAAGATACATGTGACCATGGAAGTCTTACACAATGACATAAGACCCTTCTTCATGAAATATTAAGATCTTGTTATGCTATGTAACAAGCTGAACAACAACAGACAACTTGGGGGACAGACGTAACAGGAACTAACAGCCAGGTGATTCACATCCACACAGAAGACTCCCCACCACCTCACCCCCATTTCAACTGGGATGTTTGTGTCAGCATTACAAAAACATATTGGTTTATAAAGTAACTCAAAAGCAAGGCTGTAGTTACTATAAGCATTCTGTTCTAAAGGAAAGGAATTCCTCAAATATAAGGTTACCTTTGATACTCGTAACAAGCAAACCAAAAGCCAAACCAAGAATCTTTAATACTTGACAGCACATTCCCCTGCTGGGAATGACAACTTGCAACTGATACAGGATTCACATGAGAACCTGTATTCCGCATAAAGTTTTAGCAGTTATTACTGGTAGTCCTTGACAGAAACAACCTGAAATAAATGTTAAAACTATAACAGGATCATAGGGCTCTGCAAACACAGCATGTAACACACCTCTAACAGCTACTTATTCTTATAACTTCCTGTTCTGATTGGCACCAGGGATCTACCTTTACACCTTGCAAAGTCTGCTCCAGAAATAGATAAAAGTCATGGAAGGCACTGCTTGTGTGACCAAGCCATCTTGCATGGAACATCACTGCAGCCCTTTACTACTTTTAAAGAAGAGCCACAGATGCCAAGTGCTAATTTCACTACCAACTACTTCATACAGGTATTAAGATGTCAAAAAGTTCCAAAAACACAAACAGTACCACAAACAACTTCTGTGTACCGTAGTTGAAATACACATATATGTGTGTGTATATATATATATACACGCACACACACACGTATGTCTGCTGTTTGTTAGCCTTCAGGCATAAGATGAAGGACAGCTAATAACCCTTTTTATTTTACGAAGATTACTAAAGAGCTGATTTTATTTATTGGCCCATACTGCAATATCAGTGTTATATTCAGAAGTCTGCGCTTTAGGTGCTTCTGAAATTATTTTTACACCAAACATTTATCATTAATAAAACTAAATGTACTTAATAGCATCTGGAAGATGCCCTTCCGTCATTAAATAATCATCAGAACACCCACCCTCCCGCCCCCCAAAACACAATGAATAAGTATTTGAACTCACCACTCCACTTGCAGATTTTGTTTTCACATCCAGCTTCACCAACCCAAACCCTTAATAAACAGAAGTTGAAATTAAAAAGTTGTGCTTTAACTAAGACAAGATACACTTTCCAAAAAGCTGTTTTCCCAACCTCACTGCTGAGACTGCTGTGTATATACATAAACTACAAAAACCACCATAGACTGACTTCCGTAACACTCAAATTACAAATACTACTGCAGCTAGAGGAGGCCACCCTAACAAGAAGCCAGGAGCTCTGTTCTGTCATCACCCAACAGTAAGCAAGGAGTAGCTGCTCGGTTGTATACTGCACATCTAACAAGATAATACCCAAGAATTAACATATTTACTGACAAGATCCATTCTCTTGTGTTTCCTTGATGGCATATACTATGTACTCAATGCTATTTGAAGAGCTATCCTAACACATAAAATTCTGTCTGAGCACTAAGAAGAAATATCTCAAAGGAAAATCAATAGGAAATGCACAGCTATTGGACTTGAAAGGTAAGTAGGTTTATGCAAATGTCATTTCACATTTTTACCTCCGACCTGAGTGTTGATCTTGGTGAAAAAAACCCTGCATGAATTCCTGAAGACTAGAAATAAACAGCACTGCAAGTAAGCAGATTTAAACTATGCAACTGCCTATTAAGCATTTACAGATTTTGATTTTTATTATCCCGAGAGCTACTCTTCCTGCTATCCCAAAAGAAGCACTACAATGTTACAGGGTAATATATGTTAAATATATATTTGTAGCTCCCCTTTCTATACCAACAAATGCTGTGGCACAAAGATCAGTACAGGAAGTGTGCTCCTAAGCTAAGTAACAGTGGATGCTCAGTCTCACATACTTGTACACCTCTTTCCTGACATGTGTGGCTAAGGCAGTGAGGTTTAACAGACTTCACATCAAAATAGCCCACAAAAAGCCTCCAGTGATCTGTTATCAGCTGACAGTAATGACACAAAAGAAACATACCCTCCCCAGAAACACAGGCATATGAGTATTCAGCTTTACATACAAGCTACATACAGCAGTCAATTCACTGCTGCAACACAGACCATGCTTTATTTTGTAAGAGGTGCTATTCTTACCATATCCTTTATTGAAGATATCTCTGGCAGATTTGCCAAGGTCTGCATACGACGGAGGAATTGCCATTGGAGCTGAAAGGTAACAAGGGTAATTAATAGTCCATCTTTTACCATACACACACACCCCGAAGTGTTACCACAACTCTTAAAGATGCTTTCTGTAAGGCAGATTAGTCCACAAAGGCAGTTAACAGACACGTGGTTCAAACAATTACAATGTTCTGTGAAACACACAGATTTTCAGTGATGTTCACCATGAACATTGTGTTTGCTGTGCATATGTAACCTGATTATTGATGAGAAATTGTCACTTTTCAAGTCGACTTCACCACACACCTTTCATTACTACAAGCTAATAGCTCACATTTCCAGAGTTGGCAGTAACCAGTGAAAACCAGGAAACCGGAAATATGAAAAACTAATTGAGACTTATTTCTGCAAGTCCTACAAAGCCAAATTTAACAGATGCCTATGAAAGTTATTTGAGAAGATCTACGTTTCATTTTTAAAATGTGAAAGCATGAGATTTAAAATACAGGGCAAAGCAGACACTAAAATTTAGACCTAAGATTTGGCATGGATCTTTGAGGGATGTTACCTAGCCGTCACTCATATGAAGGTCTTCCACCCTACAAAGTACAAGAGCTTATGTTGGGGGGTGGTTCCTGTTAGCTTAAAACAAACAGTAGTAGGAATGCTGGGTCAGTGAGAAAATGACTTTTAAGGAGAGCTTCCAGACAGGGAGCTTCTGACAATCTCACTGTTAAAGAACCCATCGTTCAAGACTAGCCATGGCCCAGTCCCCCCAGCCTGCTGGATACCAGCCCAATGCCCCACACAGGACCACGTGGTGCTCCTCCTCCCCATGAAGATGCTCTCTATATTTTCTTCCTTAGGTGATTGCTTTCCCACTACTTCAACAGCAAAATGTCATAAGTAGGGGCATTGTATTTAAGTCTTAAAATGCAGAAAAGGGAGCATATTTCAAAGACTTAGTAATTTTCCTCAAAGGGCCAAAAAACAAAGGGGAAAATACTAACTAGACAAACACAATAAAAAGCCTTAACGCAGAAACAAAATGAGAAGTCCTCTCTTATCTTTTAAAATTAATCAGTCATTTGTTTTGCTGAAAGCCAGATGAACATAATTCACTGTTCATCCTGCTCTTGCACGGGTTTTGTTTTAAAGTAAACAGAAAAGCATCCTTAGAACCTAAAAAAATAAGGGCAGTACTCTCATATATTAACTTTCAACTGAAAGCTGAAAATATGACTTCCAGTTTTAGAAAGCAATTTTAACTAAGATTTTTATTTCCTTCTGCACATCATTATGAGTGTATTCAATAATAAGGGATTGGAGGCAGGCTTTTTATTCTTTTTTTTAAAAGTCCCTTTCATCTTCTCTTGGCCTTATCTGCATAAAAAGAGAACTTGCCTGAATCGGGCAAGATATTCCTGATTCGGAATAATTTCCTGTAGGGCATCATTCCACTAAACACACTGTTTTAGAATAGCATCCACACAAAATACTACCTGCCAGCTATAGCCTAACTGTAAGCAACTGCTACTATTTAAAAAGTTTTTTAGCATGTAAGAAAAAGCCTTTTGCCTAAACATCGTTCCTCCAAAATTTGTTTGCTCATTGTCCGGAGTACCTCTCCCCATCTTCCTAAACCACAAGAGGAAGACTTGAACTGCATCATAGCAAAATCATATACATTTACAGTTTAGCTAAAAATAAATTAAAAATAAATCTTTAGTAAGGAATGCTAAGCTCCACATCCAAGCCAGTAGAGAAAGACATCCAGCACTTACTGGAGAGTATTAAGAAAACAGACTTCTTAACAGAGTCATTTGTCTGTTAAAAAAATTACTTGAACATACTTGAATCTTGAAAAGGCTCAGCCCAAGTTAAAGTCCGCAGTAACTAAGATAAGCTTCAGGAAAAGATTCAATAGCGGAACAGATACAAGTCCACATGTCATCACAGGGAATGATTTCTGTAATCTAGTCAATAAAACTATGAGATATAGGACCAAATTATAAGAAATTACGGGAACAGTAGTCTTCCCACACTCTAAATCCCTGCTGTACAATTCATTAGTAGTTTAAAATAACAGAGAAGGTTTAGCTACGTACCTCTCCTCTGAATAAGTCTCTAGCCTTTAGCATAGGCATACTTTAACAGCACAAATGAGCTTTTCTTTCTTGTTTTAAATACTTAAAATCTGAATAGACAATCACTACAGATATTTATATTAAGCCATAAAGGCCTGCGAGGTTAACAAACTGGTATCTGTCTAAATTTAAAGAAATACTGCAGTGAAAGGATGTCACTGTTTTATCCAGCCAAGTTAAGCTTCCTCCCTATGTGAGGAAGCTGACCAGTATGTCAGACATTCCAGTCTACAGATCTAAGTTTCATGATTAAAAGTTAAAACAGCTTATGACCTTCAAGCTACTATTTTACTTCTTTACTAACAGTGATACAAGAGGAAAAAAGGAAAAAGCTCAAGTCAGGTTTTTTTTCAAGCTAGTGTCATCATGAGAAAGCTCATTAAATGAAAACAGGGCCAAAAAAACTCATTCCTGTTTCCTCTAGAGTTGGTAAGATAGCTAGGTCTGCAAACTCTTACAATCAGAAGTAATTTTCTTCAATCCTGTTTTGACTGCCTTTCATGTAAACTAGTAATTAGAAGTGCCTAAAATACAGGTAACACTTAACGACAATAGGTTGGTTGTGAAAGCAACTGTCGGATCTTATTCTTCATTTCATAAACATAGAATGCACTGGTAGCAAGTGGGAGCTCCACCCTAATCTGTTTCACTTTATCCCTCTTTAAAAAAAAAATCGTTAAGGAATCTGTTACTCAAGATCCACAAATAGGCCTTCTTCTAACATAAAATAAGAAAAAAGAACAGGAAAAAAAGTAAAAATGTCAGAATGATTACATGACAACTTTCCTTCGAGGTAGCATTTCAAAACTGTGTCGCACCCTGTAATTAAAGGAATGCCAAGGACTTCTATAAAGATTTCTAGACCTCAGGATATTGAAGATCAAGCTAGAGGTCATGTAATGAAAAAAAAAATTTAGCACTCATCCCATTTTGTAAATGGCAGCAACTACACTAAAATTGTATTCTGATATCGCAAATAGTAACAGATAAGTAGAAATTCCTAAAAATATTATTGTTAAAAATGTATCGGATACACTGACCTTTACACTGAGACTGCTCCTAACGCTTACAGAACAAAAAGAACCTCATTACCCTTGCTTCACCTGTCTCCCTACTTACTTCTCGGAGGCTGGCACACTACTGGCGTAGCCATAGCTAGGCCAATTTAGAGGCTCTACGGAGAAGGGAGAGAAGATTAAACAGCTGCGGGTTAGCCACGCGCTCACAAACCGAAAGCGGCAGCGCAGCGGAGCCCCCCCCACACCGCGAGGGCGAGGCCGGGGCCCGGGCCCCCCCCTTCCCCCTTCCCTTCCCCTCCCCGGGCAGCGCCGGCCCCGCTCGGGCCCCGCCGCAAGGTGAACTCCCCGGCGCGGCCATCTTGGGCATCCCGCGCTGCCCCCCGCCCTTATGTAACCGCCGCCCGCACCGGGCCGGGTCGGGCCGCAGCCCCGAGGCACCGCGCCCGCGGGGCTCCGCCGCCACCTCCCCCCACCCCCCCCGCACCCCCATGGCCGCTCCCGCCCCGCCGCCGCCGGGCAGCCAGCCCCAGCCCCAGCCCCAGCCCCGCGCCCCTGCCTCGCTCCCGGCCCCGCTCGCCGCCCCCTCGGCCGCGGCCGGCACCTGGCTGGCGCGGGAGGGCGGCGGAGCGGGGCCGGGGCCGGGCGGAGCGGGGAGGAGGCCGCGCTGCTGCAGGCGCTGGCACTGGAGGGCGAAGTGAAGGAGACACCGGTCCGCCCGCCCGCCGCCGCCCCGCAGGACCCCAACGAGCCGGGGCCGCCCCGCGCCCCGCCTCACCGCCGCACCACGCCGGGAGGCGGCCCCCGCCCGCCCGAGGCCGCCGCCGCCGCCCCGCGAAACGCGCCGGGGAGGGCGCGGGGGGACACGGCAGCCGGCAGCCAGCCCAGAGCCCCCCGGGGGGCGCCGCGAGCCGCAGGCGCTCGCGCGGGCAGCCCCGGCGGCCGCGAGGGGCCCGCGGGAGGGCGGGGCTTGCGGCGGGAGGGCGGCAACGGCCGCGCCCGGCGCCTCACGGGCACCCCGGGGGGGGGGGCGAGGCCTCTCCGCGCCCCGCGGCCGCGCACGGCGGAGCTCGGGGGAGCGGCGTCCTCGGGGGGCTCCTCGCGGGGCCGCCACCGGGAGCGGCGACGGTGACGGGGAGCTCGGCCGCAGCCCCGGTCACCGACACGGGTCACTGCGCGCTAGGCCCCGCAGCGTGCTCGGGCAGTGCCCTTAGGGAACAGCAGAAAGTCAAAGGGACACAGCCGCACGTTGCGGTGCTGCGGCAGGAACAGTGTAACACCAAACACCAACTGACCACCAAACACCAACAGTTCACCACAATACCGGGCACAACAGCAACTCCCCAGCTTATTAAAAAATAATAATAATAAAAAAAAAAACATTAAGGCCCAGCATAATGCCAATCAGCATCTCTCAGTTACATCAAAAGATCAGCAACTGATTCACCTCTGTTAAAACCCAATACTTTCACAGCAGGACACCCAAGGGGCTAGTACACTTAATTCTGATACTCTTAAAGATGCCAGCTTGGCAGGCCTGTGAGGGAATGTATTGATGAATCAAGAAAGGAAACCACATGCTGAGAGAATAGATGACAGTAGACAAGCGGCCTGTCTTACTCTGCACTGGAACAGAGGTTGGGAATAGACAGAGGTCTCATTAAGTGAAAATACATTGTGGCATAAACTGTTCATTATTTAAAAACAGACATTTATTATTCATATCTGTAATACACAATAAATGTTTGTTCATTGTCTTTTGTATTATAAAACAAGGAGTTCCGTTTGAGGAGCAGGAGTTGCAAAAGCTCCCTGCTGAAGTAAGATGTATAATACTTGGCTAGACACTATGAAAATTCTTTTGCTTAATGTAACAAAAAAGAGAACCCCCTCCCCTTCTCTCCTTCTGCATCTCAGTTGCCTCTTTTGTTCAAAGACACTGCTGCAAAGTTCATGTAACCATCTCCTGATAAGTTGCTAAACTAGTGTATCAACATCCTGCATTCCTGTCTCACGCTGGGCCAACATGACCAAATAAAAAAAAAAGAAGTTGAACCACAACGCGGAGGAAGACTACGGCCTTCATCTTCACGACCACCAGAGGGACAGAGACGACCCCCTAGCAACAGTGCGCGCAGTCGCAGAATATACCAGGATGTGCTGCGTAATCCCGGAATTACCAAGATATAAAAAGGGACCCTGGCGGGGGTGAGGTGCGCGCCATTGGTGGAGCCGAGACTCCCCGGCCGCCCAGCGCTGTTTTGCTTGCTGTTGCTTACTCAATAAATTCCTTTCTATTATTAATGCAATGCTCTCTGAAAATTAATTAAGGGGGCAACTTATAACAAATTTGGTGCCGTGACTCGGATGAAGGCAATCTGATTGAAAGACCTTCGGAGGGGGCGCCCCGCTGATTTCAGCGGCCTTCGCTAGGACTGCTTTCATTCAAATCCTTCACCGACGAACCCTAAATTCGGCAGCAAGCAAATAAAGCCGGCAACCCCTAGTAATCTTTGTGCACGAAGACCGAACGAAGACTCAGGAGTGAGTAAGTATAGGCCGGTGATCCGTTCGGTTGGGGTTGGGTATCCTGGAGCGTGTCGCTGTGAGACGTCCAATTGCGGACGAAGCGAGTGCGGACCCCTCGGTAGTGCGGTTCCCACATCCCGCGAGGGACTGGGCCACGAAAAGGGGGAAGCGATTTGTGTGTGTGTGTGTGAAGGCGCTCCAGAAGATGGGACAGAAGAAGAGTAAGCCTTCTGGTCCCATGGGCGGGGTAACGTCTGATGTTAGGTTACCCCGGGATTAATGATTAAAAATTGGGAGGATTCCCCTTTTAGGCGGGGAAGGAATAAAGTAAAAATGATACATTATTGTGTTGAAGTTTGGGGTGGTAAACAGATTTGAGGAGACCACCTTTACTGGCCTGTATTTGGGTCCTTTGAAGATTGGGTTTGCCAGGCCCTAAATATTTATGTAAACTCAAAAGAACTTTTTAGTTTGGAAGAAAGTGAATATGCACATTTGTGGATCAGCTCGGAAACTCGAGCCAATTTATATCCTCTAAAAGAAAAAGGAGGGGATGGGAGGCACAAGATAAACCGAGAATTAGAGATTCCAGCCCCACTGCCTCCCTATATTCCACCACCCCCACCTGCAGCCCCTCCAACTCCCGGGCTTCCTAATCTGCAACCCCGGGGAGACTCTGATAGCAACTCTGATTCTAGCACTCAGGGACCAGTGACTAGGAATATGTGGCAGTCCCCATTAACTCCGGGGACGTCTGAGATTTTAAGAAAGAGACAGGAGGAGGGTAAGTGATCTTTAATGGCAACTGGCATAATGTTTGCAGCTGCTGAGGAATAATTCTAACTGGAATAATAACTGTACATTGTATATTGTATATATAAAAGCCCGGGCATTTTTGTTAAAGTGTTCTTTTATACATATATTAATATGTTAATATGTAAATATAAGAACTGCCATTGAGGTGTATGTCTAAGGGAACAAAATTTGCCCAGGCATATTATCGGCTCATCAGGTTTAAATGTCCCCAGTGTAATTGTCTACAGGCAGTTAATTTACAGTGGTTTGATTTTACTTGTGTATCTGTATATTGTGGATTTTGGAGGGATTGGGATTGACTAGTAAAGAGCTTCTAGGAAAACAGTGGAATATTAACCACTGTAGATTACAATAGGAAAAGTTCAAAGCAAAGAAATCCCGAGGAAAAGCCTCCTAGGATGTATACTAACACATTGGAGGGATATAGTGGGGTGAGAGGGTACAGAAAGTAAAAGAACTCTTATCAAATATTGTAATCAGTGGTGGCCACTTTATAAACTAGAGGATGGAGCGGAGTGGCCCCTAAATGGAACTACTAATTATAACACCATATTACAGTCAATGTTTTTGTGGAGAGAAGGAAAACAGGATGAAATGTTGTATATTGATGTTGTTTCAGCATCTTGGAGGGAAAAGGTATGGAATTAAGTTGGCCCCTGACTGAGCCTTTGATGTCGGCATTAGAAAAGTAAAGGCTAGAGAAAGATAAAGGAAGTGTTAAAAGGTTTGTGGAAAGTCTTAAAGGTATTCGAAGTTGAATGAGCAGGGAAAGGTGATGTAGGTATTATCTAAGTAACAGTCTAGAAGTTTTGGTATATTTGCATATTTGCTGTGGTGTTTGTTCAGTTTCCCAAGCATCAGGGAGGGGGGAACAGCCTGCTCCACGAGGGGCCTCTCCAGCGGCCGCAGAGGGGCTTCGGCTCCAGCGCCTGGAGCGCCTCCTCCCCCTCCTTCTGCACTGACTTTGGTGTCTGCGGGGGGGTTTCTTGCTCTCCCAACTGCTGTTGAGCAGCAGGTTTTTGTTTGTTTCTTTGTTTGTTTGTTTTCGTGGACGTGCTCTCACAGAGGCACGGACTGTGTTGCTATGGCTTGGCTCTGGGCAGCAGTGGGCCCCTTTAGGGCCAGATGAAATTGTCCCTTATCTACCACGGGGAGGTTTCTGTTTTTGTTTTGTTTTGCTTTGTTTTGTTTTTTCACGGGGGCTGCCACTGCAGTTTCGCACCCCCACACCCCTCACACCCCCCGAACCTTGCCATCAAACCCAATACACTGGGGCAGCTAAGTCATTACTGACTTGTAAAGTATCAGGGATTAAATTAACTAATGAAACCCTAAATGTGATGGGGGTAGAAGGGACTGGGATAACAGTGCCACTTTTGGGGGATACCAAGCTGAGACTAGGGGATAAAATGATCGCGGGGCAATTATTGTATGTATCCAAGGCAGAGACTAACTTGTTGGGAAGGGATTTGATGATTAAATTGGGCATTCAAATAGTAAATTGTTAGACTGGAATAACAGTGTTATTAATGGAGTGCTCTCTGGCCCTGAGAGCAAATATACATGTATATTCACCTCTGACTGGAAAGACCCTGAAATGGGGGCGGAAGCAACAATATAGGTGGACAATTTTACCTCAGGGATTTACAGGGCCACCTATCTGGGTAAATTCTAAAAAAAGATTTTGGAGTAATTACAACCTCCCAAGGAGGTATTAATGTTATAAATATGTGGATCATTTTAAGGAAAATCGATACTCCCTGATGGGAGAGAAATGCTGAATAAAGTGATAATGAGGCAAATATTAACTGTTTTACATCAGAAGAATCATTGGGAGGTGCAAGCAATGTGTGATGTTGTTCTAAGAAAGCATGTCTGTGTAGAAATATATACTTTAGGGAAGCACACATGCAGAGGATGTACTACTATATGTCAAAGGGTAAATAAAAAGGTCTTCTGTAACCTATCTAGAGGGGGACGGGAGCCAGGGGTTTGACCTTTCCAAAGTATACAGGTAGACTTTACTGAGTTACTTGTTTGTCCTAATCGACCACGTGACTGAATGGGTGTAAAGCTTTACTGCAAGGATTAAAGCAGGCCTTAGAGATTGAGTGGGATTTTCACAGCCCCTGGCACCCCTCCTCTTCTGGAAAGGTAGAGCGAATGAATGGTGAAATTAAGAAACAACTAACAAAACTTATGCTGGAAACTAAGGCTTCTTGGGTAAAATGCTTACCTCTTGCACTGTTAAACATATGGACACAGCCCAGAACTGATATAGGAATTTCTCCTTTTGAAATGCTATATGGTATGCCCTATGACTCGGAATTGCCACTTGATCACCCTCAATTCTAATTAAGACTTGGAAAGAGACTTCTTTAACACCACGATGGGGAAGGCCCCTATGTTGTTTTGCTTACCACAGAAACGGCTATTCGAACTGCGGAGAAAGGATGGACGCATGCCGGCTGAGTGAAAGGACCAATCCGGGAACGTAAATGGGAGGCAGCTCCAGGCCCTGACGACTTGAAGCTGACGCTAAGACGGACTCGATAAGTATTGTGTATTATCTGTGTATCGTGGGAAGGGGAGGAGGCCCTGTTTCGAAGGCTCCCTAGTAGGTTCCCCTGAAGAACACTGCTGCTGCCAAGAAGAACCGATACCTTGTAGTTCGCTGCAACCGAACTGACAAGCGAGGCAGAGAAGTGAAAACGGTGGGGGACTGCGGGGCCGACAATTTAGATGGGCTCCGACCACCTCCTACGATACATGGGAGTCAGTATCATCGTTTTGGTCAGCTATGGGTCTGCGCATCCCCACCAGCCTTTTAAATGGAGCTTAATCAGATGGGAGGATCAATTCATCATCCAGCAAACAACGACAGCGGGTGCTCCCAGTTTCCGCATCACATTATGTGACCTGGCGTCAGTGCAGCCATGCTTTAACCTATCAGGATTTTATTTCTGCCCAAGTTCTAACCCAGGAAAGGGGTACTGTAATTATCCAAACACATATTATTGTGCATACTGGGGGGTGTGAAACCATTGCTACGGACTGGACACTCGGGGCTGGTCGGAATACATTCTTACAAGTGGGATATGGGCCGCAAGGTTGTAACTGACAAGTGGATCCCCGTTACAGGTGGCAAGGGCATGGTATAGGGTATACAGGAACCTTCCATGGAAATAAAGAAAATTTGCAAGATACTAGCTGGGTACTAGGAAAATGTCAGATTTTACTAACACAGAACAGATAGGGGAGGACTCATACTAATAAAAAGGAGGATGCTGATAGGCCCCAGGCAGTAGGAACAAATGAGGTATTGTCAGAAAATGTCCAGGGAATCCAGCCTGTGGAAAATACTACAGTGCCAACCCTCGGCAGCCCTACAAGCTCAGGTAAAGCTGAGAATGATAACATAGTTGAGAATAACATATGGGGGGGGGGTCATGAATGCCAGCTACCAATTATTAAACAAAACAAATGTAACAAAACACTGTTGATTATGCTTTAGTATAAGGCCTTCATATTATGATGCTATTGGGGATCCTGGGGAGCCCACCCGCACAAACAAGAACAGCCCTCTACATTGCAGTTGGGGAAAAGACATAAGGGTAACACTAACACAAGTCACTGGAGGTGGTAGGTGTGTGGGCACGGTTCCTAGTGGGAAGTGTCACCTATGTAATACCATGGAGAATGGAAAACAATCAACCGAGTGGCTAATCCCAGCCAACAACGCTAGGTGGGTTTGTTCATGAGTGGGCGTAACTCTTTGTCTATCACTAAAACTCTTTAATGCGTCTCGTGATTTTTGTATACAGGTGATAATTATACCAAGGATTCTATACCACCCTGAGGATTGTATGTATACCCAGCACACAGTGGCAAGTTATCATCTGGAAAGACGGGAACCATTCACGGCTCTAACTTTGGCCACCCTAATAATCCTGGGAGGAGCTAGAGTGGGGACCAGGGTAGCCTCATTGGTTAAACAAAATCAAGAATTTACTTCCTTACGCGTTGCTGTGGACGAGGACCTGACCCAAACTGAACAATCCATCTCGGCCCTGGAAAATCTATCAGGTCACTTCAGAGGTAGTGTTACAAAATCGTAGGGGATTAGATTTGGTATTTTTCAACAGGACGGGCTGTTTGCAGCCCTGAAAGAGGAATGCTGTGTATGCTGATCACACTGGAGTGGTAAGAGATACAATGGCAAGACCCAGGGAAGGGTTGGAAAAAAGGAAACGGGAGAAAGAAGCCCAACAGAGCTGGTACGAATCTTGGTTTAATTATTCACCTTGGCTTACTACTTTATTATCAACAATAGCAGGACCTTTGTTGTTATTAATAATAGCACTAACTTTTGGACCATGTATTTTTAATAAATTGATTGCGATTGTAAAGGGATGTTTAGAAGCGGCACATCTAATGCTCATACATGCCAAATACGAGCCAATAAGTACCAACGAAGGAATCGAGGAAACATTAGTTCTTAATAGCCAGGCATTGCAGAGCTTCAATGAACAAAATGAGTAACTAAAAGAAAAAGGAGGGATTGTAATACACAATAAATGTTTGTTCATTGTCTTTTGTATTATAAAACAAGGAGTTCCGTTTGAGGAGCAGGAGTTGCAAAAGCTCCCTGCTGAAGTAAGATGTATAATACTTGGCTAGACACTATGAAAATTCTTTTGCTTAATGTAACAAAAAAGAGAACCCCCTCCCCTTCTCTCCTTCTGCATCTCAGTTGCCTCTTTTGTTCAAAGACACTGCTGCAAAGTTCATGTAACCATCTCCTGATAAGTTGCTAAACTAGTGTATCAACATCCTGCATTCCTGTCTCACGCTGGGCCAACATGACCAAATAAAAAAAAAAGAAGTTGAACCACAACGCGGAGGAAGACTACGGCCTTCATCTTCACGACCACCAGAGGGACAGAGACGACCCCCTAGCAACAGTGCGCGCAGTCGCAGAATATACCAGGATGTGCTGCGTAATCCCGGAATTACCAAGATATAAAAAGGGACCCTGGCGGGGGTGAGGTGCGCGCCATTGGTGGAGCCGAGACTCCCCGGCCGCCCAGCGCTGTTTTGCTTGCTGTTGCTTACTCAATAAATTCCTTTCTATTATTAATGCAATGCTCTCTGAAAATTAATTAAGGGGGCAACTTATAACAATATCCACAATATAAAAATCCATTCAGAATAAAAGTTAAGTTACTTACATCAGGCAGCTGGATCTCTTTTTAGCATTAATACTTTAGTCATGGATTGGCTGAATGTTTTTTTAAGCAACACAGGAAAGTGACTACTGCCCCACCCTAAGGGGAAAAGTACTGAATCACTTGCTTTATGAAACAAAACAGACATAATCCAAGACAGCAGTGCACAAACTCCTCTGTACGAACACTGCAAGCTTCTGTAGGTAGTGTCTGTTGCCCTGTCTTTCCCATGTTCACCACGTATCTCACAGCGGATCTTCTGTACCCCAGAGCACCAAGGAGGAATGCCTTCAAGCCCACCATAATTTATCAGTTTTATCCTGGACCTTTCTTCCTACAGCCTGGGCCTCGCCCTCATCCCCCAGCACACATACATCCCATACAGCTGTGCTTGCTCTAAATGAGCTTGCTTCCACTTGTAACTAATCAGCTCTCACATACATGCCACTCAGCTGTTTCCTTCCACTTGCAGTTTACCTATCACTGCTTTGAACAAGTACAACTATACATATCCATGACTGACATGAGTGAATCCTATGCTTTACTGGCATCGCTTGGAAAAAAACACTCTACTGCAAGAACATACTTTTTGAACACAAACCCTGCTTTTCTTTCCATACATTATAATCATGATTACTTGATTAAGTAATATATCTGACCATCAAAAAGAGAGCAATTATCTAGTGTGCATATCAATTTCCATCAAACATCTTGGATAATTTTATGTTCACTTATAGCCCAAGCCTGAAGTCACGGTCTGCCCTCCCCACAAGATGCAGGCCTTCGAGCATTAGAAATTCAGTAGAGAGCAAGCCTTAATGAAAGCCTAACAACGATCAACTAGGTAAACTAGGATTCCTCATTCAGAAAACAAATTGACCAAAGGGATACTGAAGAGATCATAAAATTATAAACAGCGGGGAAAGGGAGGGAAATAGGTCAAGCTAGCAGGAAACAAGTTCAGAACCAGCAAAGGAGGGCACATTTTATTGTTGTTTTTGTTTGTTTGTTTTCCTCTCCCCACCAAAGGAGCGTCATTCAGTGAAAATTCTTGCCACAAGATGTTTAATGTTTATTTGGGCTCCAGGGGGATGTAGACTGGTTTGTGGAAGAGAAATCCTGTGAGGATTACTAATTACTAATCCATTAGATATGGCTGTATGACCTTGCTGGAGTCAGAAAATGCCTGAGCTACAACCAGAGGCATCACTTAAGCTCACAATATTCTCACACTCCTTGTTAGGCATGCCTTGCCTAATTCATTGCTTAATTCATTATCTCAGTGGCAGGAATATTAGGCTAGCTACACCTTTTATTTACTAACATGCAACTGCCCTTATGCAAGCAGGACATCTGGAAAGCCCTATGAGGGCAGGCAGACATGTCCCATACTGCCAGGATCCTTTAGACTGACAAATTGAATGCCTTTTATTTCCCCCACCCCCCAGCAGTTTTCAGTGGTCTTCTTTCAGTTTGGCTTAAACAATCAGGGCAAGTAACTTAAGCCAGCTTCTAGGATACAGATAAAACAAGTCCACATAGAGGCCAACACTTAAACAAGCTGATAAATATTCACATCCAGATAGTCTCTTACCTCAGAGAAACACCAATGAACAATGGAAAGCCTGGCACTTCAGTGATGAGAGGACAAACAGAAAGCAAATTTGGGAAAGCCAACAATGGTGGGAAAACGGGAAACCAAAACAGAAAGCAAAACAGAAAGCAAATCTGGGAAACCAAATGGCACGCAGGCCCTAGTGAGGCTGACACAGAGCCTCTTGCAGCTACCTACCTAACCCAAGCTGATTCCCCACAGCCCTGAAGCCAAAGCACATCACAGAGTCACAGAATCACCTAGGTTGGAAGAGACCTCCAAGATCACTTAGTCCAACCTCTGACCTAACACTAACAAATCCTCCACTAAAGCATATCACTAAGCTCTACATATAAACGTCTTTGAAAGGCCTCCAGGGATGGTGACTCCACCACTGCCCCGGACGGCCTATTCTAATGCCTCACAACCCTTTCGGTAAATAAGTTCTTCCTAACATCTAACCTAAACCTGCCCTGGCGCAACTGTAGCCCATTCCCCCTTGTCTTGTCACCAGGCATGTGGGAGAATAGACCAACCCCCACCCCACTACAGCTTCCTTTAATGTACTTAGAAAGAGCAATAAGGTCACCCCTGAGCTTCCTCTTCTCCAGGCTGAACAAACCCAGTTCCCTCAGCTGCTCCTCCTAAGACTTGTTCTCCAGATCCCTTGCTGGCTTCATTGCCCTTCTGTGGACTCACTCAAGCACCTTGATGTCCTGTGACTGTCCAAGTGATTGGGGACAATCACTTCCCTAGACCTGCTGGCCACACTGCTTCTTATGCAAGCCAGGATGCTGTTGGCCTTCTTGGCCACCTGAGCACACTGCTGGCTCATATTCAGCCGATTATCTACCAATACTCCCAGATCATCCTCTGCCAGGCAGCTTTCCAACCACTCATCTCCCAGCCCATAGCTCTGCTTGGGGTTATTGCACCCCAGATGCAGGTCCCAGCACTTGGCCTTGTTGAACTTCATAAAGTTGACCTAAGCCCATCGGTGCAGCCTATCCAGATCCTCCTGCAGGGCCTTCCTACCCTTGAGCAGATAGACATACACACCTAGCTTGGCATCGTTGATCCCCTCATCCAGATCATTGATAAAGACATTAAAGAGAACTGGCCCTAGTACTGAGCCCTGGGGGTCTCCACTAGTGACTGGGCTCCAACTGGATTTAACTTGATTAACCACAACTCTTCGGGCTTGGCTATTCAGCCAGCTTTTAACTCAATGGAGTGTACAGCAGTCCAAACCATGAGCAGCCAGTTTCTTGAGGAGAAATGAGAATCTAGTCCTTGTTGTGACAGCCTATAGAGATACTGCACACTCTTTTAGCCTATAACCAATGCTAAATTGTCCCATCCCCAAGTAAACAGAAAGAGGGATAGGAAAAAGGTTCTGTTAAAGAGCAAGAAGAAATTGAAATGAAAACCAACCTGTGCAGATATGCCTGTACTTATTCCTTCTTCTAGGTTTTTCTTTGGTCAATCGTAAATTTGTATTCATCTTCGTTCTTCGTGTTGCAGCTTCCATTTCCTCAGATAATTTATTTTTTCTTCGTACCCAGTAGCTCAAGGAATAAGCAACTTCTTAATAAAACTAACTTCTACTACCTGCTAGATCTCAAACCATCAGATTTCCTGAAGCTCTAAAATGAGTAAATTAATAGACTTCTCTCCTTTGGGGGAAACACCACCTGGAAAGGGAGGGGCAATTAAACAAATCAGATGATGATCTGTAAGCAAAACACAATCATTCTTGAAAAACACATTGAGAAAGCCAAAAAGAGATGCCCAGTACCCTTAAATGACTTATGTGGAGCAATTGGCACATGATTTGAGTGATTGGCAGAACAGTTCTCACCTGTTGTAAATACGAGACTGACTACTCATTTCTGCTGTTATTGATGTTTCTCCTTTTAATTTCTGCTCAAGGTTTCTGTTCCATGACCCCCATCTCATGTTTTCCTTGGGTGTTTTTCTCCATTTTATACCAACAGAGAAGACTGGAATCAAAGAGAGGACAGAAGCATCGAGATTCCTGGCTATCAATCCTATATTTAGACTATATCTGTCATATGCCATTAAACTAAGCCATACAAACCATCTATATATAATGGAAGATTATTGCTTTTTGTAGGTCTACACCCTATTACCACATGATATTAACAGCTGGACAGGTAGAGCTAATTTGCTAATTAACTTTGATTGGGGTTTGATTTATATGCTGGATAATGCCCCTAATTAGATAAATAAAATAAAATAAAATAAAATAAAATAAAATAAAATAAAATAAAATAAAATAAAATAAAATAAAATAAAATAAAATAGAATTGAATTGAAAAAGGAGAGAGAGAAAACGGAAAGTAGACTATAGCATCTTTTTTAAAGACTTAGGCCAGGCTATTTTTGATGTGGAAAATACATATGGTGGGAAAATATTCATGTGAGTAAAATTACACCAGAACTAATTCTATGACCTGAAGAGCAAGAGCTTCTTCTGTGGAACACCTTCAGTATCAGCATGTGTAAAGCACTGAAGCTTAACCTAATCCAAGATAATAATTTTCCATAAATCATCTCATTTATTTTGTTACATTGTCATGAATTAAAGACAAAATCAACAAACAAACATTGGAGCCTATGGCAGATTGTAAACAAACAACAGATGCCAAAAAAATAATGGATTATCTTAACCACCTTGTGTTCCAATCCTGCAAACAGTAGTGCATGCATGCACACATACACATGCGCACACATGATTGCTTCAATTCGTGTACCTGCCAGGTGAAGACCTGCAGCTGGAAGCAAATGCCATCTCTGTAAATCCCAAAGTACAGACCAGGAGAAGGGGAGATTTGTCACATGTCCAGCACTGCATGCATAGAATCATAGAATTACTAAGGTTGGAAAACACTTCCAAGATCATCTGGTCCAGCCATCGCCCTACTACCAATGTCATCCACTAAACCATGTCCCTAAGCGCCGCGTCCAACCTTTCCTTGAACACCCTCTGGGACAGTGACTCCACCACTTCCCTGGGCAACCTGTTCCAGTGTCTGATTACTCTTTCTGAGAAGAAATGTCTCCTAATTTCCAACGTAAACGCCCCCTGACACAACTTGAGGCCATTCCCTCTAGTCCTATTGCTAGTTATCTGCGAGAAGAGGTCAACCCCCAGCTCCCCACCATTTCTTTTCAGGTAGCTGTAGAGAGCAGTAAGGCCTGTTCTGAGCCTCCTCTTTAACTAAACAACCCCAGTTCCCTCAGCTGCTCCTCACAGGACTTGTGTTCCAGGCCCTTCACCAGCTTTGTGGCCATTCTCTGGACATGCTCCAGGGCCTCGATGTCCTTCTTGTATTGAGGAGCCCAAAACTGGACACAGTACTCAAGGTGCGGCCTCACCAGAGCAGAATACAAGGGGATGATTGCCTCCTTGGTCCTTCTGGCTACCCTATTCCTGACAGAAGCCAGGATACCGCTCGATCACTAATATTTCAATCACCTCAAGTTTTCTGTAACACGCTGAATGAGAATTACATGCCCCTGAAAATTCAATTTTTTTTTTTTTTTTAATTATTATTATTTTTTTGTCTAAGAAATTATGCCACAGATCAACAGGCCCCAGAATTTGACTTGTGTAGGTGAAAACAGCTCATTTGCCTGCATGAAACTGATAGCTTGTCTCATTGTAAGGCATGACCCAGTGAGGGACACAAGCGCGCAGGAAGATGAACAATGTTTTTGTGGAGTTCCTTCCTTCTTGCTGAAGCAATGGTGAAGCAATGAAGCAAAGGTGAAGCCTAAATTCTGTAAATACCACCCTGATGGTGGGGAGAAACAAGGGACAGCCGTACCATGGTTGAGGAAAGGTGTTGAGCACCTGGAGGTGGGTGCAGAACAGTGCAGGCCTACTACAGTGCACTGCTTTATTCAGAAAGTGTTAAGGAAGGGGGCTTGACAGCAGTTTATCCCCAGGCAAATTCTACCCTAAGAAAAGAGATATGCTTCCCTGATATCACACATTATTTACAGGCTGTCCTTTTTGTGATAGTCACTTTATGTTTTTTATCATAGTAATTTTAGTGATGATAGTCTTGGCTGTAAACTGCTCTCAGTGTGCATCCTCAAACCTGAAGGCATCTCGACAGCAACAGCACTTGCTGGCCGTTTGATTTTGGAGGGACTACTAGTAATACTAAGAAATCTTACTATTTATTGAAGTATTTACTGTCATGCCAGCCTGCACCTCATTGAAATTCTCTCTGAGGACACATCTCTTCCTCAGGTCACCTCTCTTTCTAGGGGGCCTGTCAGCAGCAGTGGTATGAGTATAGCAGGTGGTGTTTCACAGCCTGGCTGCTGCAATCCGAGCTGCTGCCCCAAAAGGCCTTGGACTTCGAGGAAGGGGTAGCCGTGGACCTGGATGTGCTCTGGCTCCTGGAGGACGAATGCCACTGTCCCCTCTGCCTTAGTGAGGCAGGAGGACTGGGGGTAGGGCCATTCTGTGGGACCTCAGTCTTTCTTCAACCCTGCAGGGGTGATCTATTCTCACTCCATGGCAGATTTTTCCTCTTTAACATAAATTTAACTACAGATATGTATGGTCACGCTCTAGCTAGTTGCTGGTTGCTCAGTGCTGGTATCAGTGCAGCAGAGCTGATGATACTGGTTCTTATGATTAGTTTTGCCTTACAACCCCCAGTAAAATGTCATATTTTAGTTATATACACTTCAGCTGACTCCTTTTGATTTTCTCAGTCTTGAAATTTGTTAGCCTAAATGCTTTTTCAAAAGTTTTAAAATGTTCAGTGCTTTATAAGGTAAAAATGCTGTTTACCCAACTGAACTAGTTCTGATAATGATTTGAGACTTTTTTTTTTTTTTTTTTTTTTTTTTTTTTTTAATGTTAAAACAGGTATTTTAGTCCATGGAAAGATGGGCCTCTGCTGTCTAGTAAAACTCACCCATCTGAGCACTAATACAAAGGGATAATGAAACGTGACAGGAACAAAGGCAAAGGTGTCTGTTGACAAGAATGAAGAGATCTGAGATTTACTGCAGATTTACCTACAGCAATTAATTCCATTAATTTGAATAATGATATTGACCTCTTTTGTAAGGCCCAACAGAAAGTGAATGTTAAAAAAAAAAAGACATGTCCTGCTTTCCAGCCATTACATAACTGCAACTTTTTAATGTCACATTGAAATACTTGCACACCCAGGTATAAAACTAACAGAGCATGTAGGAGAAAGACAGATAAGATGTTGCTTAAAAATCTACACAAGGGTCCTCCACATTCTGAGGTGACAAGATGGCTATTATAAATGTGGCCAAATAACCAAAATCATGCACTATCTGAAATAAAACAGCTTCTTAGCTGTCCCCTTTTCTTCCTGTCTGGGATGAAAATGTGTCTAGGCTTAGCTACTTCATACCCTTGGAAGAGAGTTAGCAAATTCTTAGAAATCAGGCTTTTAAAAATTTTCGCTTGCACTGTGTTTTGAAGAGAAAAGTTTGTCTGGCACTGCTTGCCAGGGGAAGCTCTTGCAAATCTGTATTTTGAGGGACAAGCAGAGAGAAATATGGGTGCTTGTATATGAATGTGATTTCAAAACTAGCCTACGTAGAATGTATCTATCCAGGAAACTATCAAGAACTATTTTAATGACTATAATGTTGTTGTCCATCTGGCCATTAACTTTGTTTCAGAATGCTATCTTCTATTAACCAGGTATATCACATGATACAAAACTAAGAATGAGAAGTCATTGGTGAAAATGGTTGACTTGCAGATGGATTGTGATGCTGAGACTTAAAAAGCCTGTGCTGGGGAAGATGGACTGTATGTGTTTGCAGATGGGCTCACTGGTGCAGATTGTGGAAAAATTCAATGTCACTTGCTTCATTGGTGTCAATTACAGCCAGAACCAAATATAAATCTTCAGAGGAGTTACAAAGCCCTGCAAGTAATGATCCACAAAATACATATTTCTTAAAAATAATGTCACCAAGGACTACAAACCAAACAGACCTCCATCACTTGATGGATATTCACAGCAAGACACAGGCCAGCAGTTCAATTAACCCAGCAACAGATTAAGGAAGTAATAAACATTAAGAGACTAGCTAGGGCATATGTAGAGAAATAACGTGTGGTTCATTGATATAAGGAGTCATCATAAGGAAAGAGTCTTTTCAGAGAGAGAAGTGATCCTATGCTCCATTTTTGTCATGTAGAGATAAGTTTTTTAAAAGGCTGAATCTAGACCCATGAGGAAAGGCTTCTGCATAACTCTTGTGATTCGAGCAGAAAATATAACCTTAAGAAATAGAATATAATGAAGAACTACAAAACAGATCATGTCTGGATGATACTAATCATTAACAACTTATTTTAAAAGCACGTAGAAAGTTAGTATGCTTTTGGAGCCATGTGTGGTTAATACTATTTTAAAGCTAGATGATAAAGACAGATTACTTTGAAATGAAAAAGGTAATTCTAGCCCTAGGGAAATCCTGTTAAACAATATTCGTTATTGCATTTTCTATACTACTACCTTTCTGCTTCATGCTAAAAGGTGATTTAGAGAAGGTTCCAACCATACTGTCTATGATATACAAAATGTATAAGAATTCTTCTGCATCTATATGGATTAGATTTTCCTTGTGTTTTAATAAATCTTGGTTTTATTTTTCTAACAAATCTATAGAAGATTTGTTAGCTGAGGAATAGAAATCCAAGGAGCCTTGAGAAATTTGTAGAAATAACTGGACAATTGTTCACATAATTGCAGAGGGATCTGGACAGGTTGGAGAGCTGGGCGATCACCAACCGCATGAAGTTCAATAAGAGCAAGTGCCGGGTCCTGCACCTGGGACGGGGAAACCCTGGCTGCATGTACAGACTGGGCGATGAGACGCTGGAGAGCAGCCTAGAAGAGAGGGATCTGGGAGTCGTGGTAGACAGCAAGTTGAATATGAGCCAGCAGTGTGCCCTGGCAGCCAGGAGGGCCAATCGTATCCTGGGGTGCATCAAGCACGGCATCGCTAGTAGGTCAAGGGAGGTGATCGTCCCGCTCTACTCTGCGCTGGTACGGCCTCACCTCGAGTACTGTGTGCAGTTCTGGGCACCACAGTATAAAAAGGACATGAAACTGTTGGAGAGTGTCCAGAGGAGGGCTACGAAGATGGTGAAAGGCCTTGAGGGGAAGACGTACGAGGAACGGCTGAGGTCACTGGGCCTGTTCAGCCTGGAGAAGAGGAGGCTGAGGGGGGACCTCATCACAGTCTACAACTTCCTCGCAAGGGGTTGTCAAGAGGCAGGAGACCTTTTCTCCATTAACACCAGTGACAGGACCCGCGGGAACGGGGTTAAGCTGAGGCAGGGGAAATTTAGGCTGGACGTCAGGAGGGGGTTCTTCACAGAGAGGGTGGTTGCACACTGGAACAGGCTCCCCAGGGAAGTGGTCACTGCACCGAGCCTGTCTGAATTTAAGAAAAGATTGGACTGTGAACTTAGGCACATGGTCTGAACTTTTGGGTAGACCTGTGCGGTGTCAAGAGTTGGACTTGATGATCCTTAAGGGTCCCTTCCAACTCAGGATATTCTATGATTCTATGATTCTATAATTAATCAATGCACATTTTAAAAGTATCTTTCTTCTTTTGGTTGTCTTCTGAAGATGAACAATAAAAACTGAGCCTGAACATTGGTCAAAGACTATTGAGATATTCTTTTTTTGTGTGTTAGAAAAGCTGGCAAATGAATTTATGTGAAGAAGGTCATGTGTACCTAGCTGTTAGCTCAAGGGGGAAATGTCAAAATCTTCATAATAAAAATTGCATTTAAGTGTATGTAAGTTAACTGGCCATCATTAGTTCTTAGGCATTACAAACAGCCCAGCCAAAACTGTATTGGACAAGCTCTTGTGACTGAAGTGAAAAGCTTCAGATGGAAAGGATATAAAATTAAATAAAAGTAAGGCATTCTGACAGCAGCCAGCCATCATTCCCAGGTTCTGAAGATGTATGTGATTCATTGGAAATGAGGATTTCTATTTTAAAACTAGATTTTGGCATCAGAAACATCTGCCTGGAACACTATATAAAAACGCTAGAAGCTTGCCTTTAAAACTGTAGCTGATTAGATGCCATTGCCTAAAAACCAAACAGAACATAGTGTGCAATTTAACAATGAAATTAACGTAGTGTTGTTGCAGATTTATTTCACTTTCTTAATTCTTAATAGAAAAAGTTTTTTTGACTGAAAAAAAGTCATATTTTACTCTTTTTCTAATCTTTGTGTGCAAATATACATGCCAATGAGAAGTGAGACTCCACAAGGTAGAAGGGCCACTCCCGTTAAGATTATTTCACCACGGCAGGTTAAATTACGTTAAGTGCGTTTCTTCCAGAATGTAGAAAAGAACTAGCTGAAATGCTGCTTCACGCCTTACAAATACATCTTCTTTCAATTCCATTCCTCCCCCTCCCTTAAACCAGAAAATGAAGGCTTAAATAGGACATCCTGGATGAAGTCCTTGGATTCAACAGAAGTCTCCACTGTAGGCCCATTGTGTTATCCATCATAAAGATCTAAATTAACATGTATAGATAATTTTTCCCATTCCTAATAGAAAATAAAAGTGATAATTTATTATTGGTATTATTATGCCTCTTTGAAAACAGAGGTGTTTCAGAACAGACTGTGAAAATCAGCAGAAAAGGAAATTCATCTGTTTAACAAATAATTATTTTCCCGTAATTGATGACAGAGATGGCAACACTTCATGTTGTTTTCATGTTTATGGCATTCTGAGCTTTGTTTATAAAACATTGTTGAAATTTTATTAAAATATAGTATTTTACACACATTTAAACTCCACATTTCCAGCTGTGTTTTGATTAAAAAGTAACTGTATGCTACATATTGTAAGTTTATGCAAGTATTAAAAATTAGTCTTGAAACAAGATGAATATTCTTAATGAAATAACTTCCCACCTTTTAGAAAATTATTGGAACATGTTTTAAACTGTACTGCTTTGTACTGATTGTGTACAAATGTATTATTAAGGTGAACATCAACAGATGAGTAAGGCCAGCTGCGGGACATGGGGGCTGGAGGGCCTCAGTCTTCCACTACGGCCAAGCTTCTGTTTCACAGAGAACTCCAAGGGATCCAACTTTTCTGTCTGACAGGACCTATGAAATTCAGAAGAAATCTTTTTGATGCCTCTGTTACTAGATATTTGATGGAACATTTCAGAATTTTACCAAGCCATAACCTTTCCTTTCCATTCTGCCTCTAACGAAACTGTCTTCCCGTATATCCACTGTTTACAGTCAAGTAATGCCAAACTGCTTTAAGTTATCCCACCCCAGGTATCCATGTGGAAAGGATTAAGAAAATTTATCTCATTTTACCTCAACACTGTTATTCTTCTTGCGGGCAGGCTTGGAGATTCAACCAACCCTGAATAGTTATAGAGACAGTCTGTTTCTGTTTCCCCTGGTAATAGGAATAAAATGTAAAGCTTTTTTTCTGAATGAAACAAAAAGCTAGTGATTAAAATAATCTAGATACATGCCTACAAATAGGGTATGCTAATTCCTCTAGAGATTAAAAAAAAAAAAAAAAAAAGAAAAGAAAAAAAAAAAAAGATTATGCTGTACCAAGGTCACAAATAATAGCAGTAACAAGGATGTAACGAAGCAGGAAATCTCATGGTTGGTGTTTACAATCCTGTGTTTCTAGTACAATTACAGCATCATGTACCTAAAAGACATCATTCCACATGTTAGATTCATCCACAAAGATGAGATATTCATAAGAGAAAGATTAAATGAGATCAGGAGACAATCATAACATTTATTATACACTACACTATGAAAGAATTTACAAAATCAAAGGCAACAGTTGCAAGCTGCTTGCATGTAGATTTCTGTTCTGTAGGACTACAGGAAGCAGCCCCACCAAGCAGCCAGCAGCAGCCTAACATGCCTTAGCCTGATGACATTGTCATCCAGAGTTATGTCATCACTGAAGAATCACCCAGAAACAGTAAAACGAAACACCTACATAAAAATCTTTAAGATACTCTTGCATTAATAGAATTGCAGTTTCAGCCTACATATCCCCAAACACAGTCTGACTGATTCAGTGACTTGCTGGATTGCTGCACTCCTCACCATTACCTTGCTCAGTACTGCAGCATAAGACTAGATGCACAAAGTGCCAGATGTGGCACAGATTGCATCATGTACAGCTTAACCCCATCCAGGGGAATCCCAGATGAGCAGTGGTCATTCCCACAAAGGATATATACTCTCTCCAAGCTTCCAGAACCATTTTCAAAATGCTTGGTGACTTTCTTCTAACAGGGACTTCAGTTAAAGCTGTGTGAAGTGGTGCCGTGGATCATTTCCGATGCATATCCCTCTTAGCATCACCACCTGTTCTCTGCATTATACAATATGCCAATGAACATACAGCCTTGCCTTCTCCACACACCTACAATTAGCACTGCTAGCAGCTCTTACAGTTTTTGTGAGCTGGCTTATATAGATTTCTAGATGGGACCAAGAATAATTATGTACACGTTGCCTTTTTTTTCTTTCCTTGTAGTTTTACTCAGCAGTTCCTTGCAGGCACAAGCAATGAGTTTTACCAGGAGCACATATTTTCTTTGACCACAGTCTTGATTTCTTACTGCTCAGGGAATTTATATATCAGTGACTACAATTTGAAGATATTCAAGCTGTATTAAATAAGCTGTCTGAGAAGCCAGATGCAGTATAATATGCTTGTCTAAGTCCATTGCAATTTTTGGCTTGCCTAGTACTACTTCTGTGCTTTCATTTTCACAGGAGGATGAATTTCAAATGTGCTTTGAAATCTTCGGAGCAGGATAGTGATGTCCAAGCGACAAAAACCAGTGCTCAGTAGTCTGAGCGCACAAGTGGACTTGTTTTGGCAGGATGCTGGCACTCCAGCTGTTGTTCTGAGCTGCCGCCCGGCTGCTCGCCATTAATCACTTCTGGCAGGTAAAAAAGGCTTTTCAAAGGTCTTTCACCCCTGGCTTGTATTCAAGAAGCAAAAAGGATGTTGCAGCATATAGTGCTTGTGCTAGAAGCGATCTTCAGTCTAGCAGAGACTACAGCACAGCTCAGGTTTCCATATCTAAAAAGGGTGCTAGTTCTCAGTTACCCTGCCTGTGTTTGTAACAAGCTGACAAGCTTGTTCCTGCCTAGCAGAGATATGGCAAGTCAAAACCACAGAGATGATCACTACTAGAAGGTGGGTAAAGCAGTGCAAGCTTTTTAAGACTTCTGTGGTTGAGGGGAACAAAAAAGAAAAAAGAATTGATAAAATACAGGTGCGAATCCAAGTTAACTTGAGCTCTTCCTTTCCTTCTTTTGGGCATATTAATGTATAGAAATCCTTAGACAAAACTAAATCTCATCTTACTCAACATTAAACGTTTAATAAAGTCAATGCACTCAGTTAAGGAACCCAAACTACCTTTATCCTGCTTCTGATAAATGCCCTCAGAAACACAGTGATGAGATTACTCACCCATCAGTACACTACCATTACTCTCCCTCTCTTTCTTATCAAGGGGGTAACAGAGCCCCTCCTTTCTAAGCCAGCATCTTTCCTAGCTGTCCCAGGAGGAACTCTCACAAAGCTTCCATCATGAGACAGCAGTTTGGGATAACAGGGGCTTGCATCCCAGCTGCCCACTACTCCCAGATCCAGCCAGGTTTAAGTTCCCACATCTTACAAATCTGGAGACTGGGGACCAGCATACCCCTCCCAAAAGAGGAAATGAAGAAAGATATTAAAAATAAATATATGCATTTACTCTTATCTGGGGGATTTCTTAAGACTGAGTCAAAGAGCTGAACCAGTTTACTTAGGGTTTACTGCATCTGGTGTAATAACGTCTATTAATGTGGGATTAATTCGCATTGGTCTTTGAACACCCAGCCTGGATGTGAGTAACTGCAGTTAAGTAGCCAGAAGTAAGTTCAGGCTGCTGTAATCTCACAACTAACTCATTCACCATAGCACATGCTGACAGGGAAGATGCTGTGACTTCACTTGCCCTGCAGTGAACTGGGCCAGTCTGTGGTGCCTTGCCAGCTCCCCCATGCTGTGGGAAAACCAGTGGAGCAATCTGTGCATACAAATAGTAAGTGGAAAAGCAAGGGCAAATCAATAGCGATCAGATGATAGAGTGCACATTCATGCTGAAAATCCCCAATGAAAACAACATGAGTTACAGACCACCCATCAACCATACAAGCTAGCACAGCTTTGAATTTAGCTGAGGTGTGTTTGTATGTGGCAGTGATACCCAAGCAGGAACCTGACTATGGATTTAGCTACCAGTGTAACTTTCTTGTAGGCAACTGTTCCTGGAAGAAAATGTTATTTCTGGCATACAAACTTAATTCGTTCTCTGTCAGCACACACCTGCTGGTGGCAGCACCACTATGGTAACTCTGCTCTGCCAGTACAAGGGCCTGTTGCCCCACATGGATAAGCTGGCTCTGAAGTAGAGCCACAACATTTCTGAGGCCTATCACAGAGGGGGTAACCCTGTGGTGTTTCTGTTGCCAGCTGAACTGCCAGAAGCAGGCGCCAGCCTCCTGTTAAGGCTGCAGTTCCCTGTTACTGCAGCCCACAGTTTGGACAAACAGCCTGATGAAGGGCAAACCAAAACTGCTTTTGTGAAACTGTCACCTCAGAGGCCTTCAGCAAGGCCACCATTCAGCATAGTCTATTGAGAACTGCTCTCCCTCTTCTGCTGTCTCCTCATGCTTATTTAGTACAGCCTGAGTAGGCCCAATGCCTTTCTAGGCATTTCCAGTCTCATGATTGACTGCTTGCGGCTGTCACATGAGTGACTGGCATGCCCCTCTGCATTAGCCAAGACTATTCTTAGCAGGCAGGAAAGAAACAGAGGCAGGGATTTCAGCTGCATAGACTACAACCTTCTGTTATTCACAGGTTGAGTCACTTTTTGGCACCCTCATGGAAGCATTTGGCTAACAAACTCTATTCACTTTCCTCGTCAGAAACACCCATACCAGCAACTCATTCCACTGGGACAGGCCGAAGCACGGCCCTGTCAGGGAGCAGCACAGCACAACTCATGGAGGCACGCACAGCAGCAGCTCTGCATAGCGTCCACTCATCTGGTGCCCCTGATGGTCAAGTTAGTGTATAGCAAGAGAAAAACAGAGCTTGCTAAGATGCACTGAAAACTTCTGACAGGAAAAGTAAGCTCATCTAAGTATAATTTGAACATCAAGTACAATTTAGTTTGGCCTGAGAAGGATCTGTTGCAGAAAAACATATTCTGTTTCACAGAAGCTAGAGACAGTGCTTTATACGTTTTTATTCCTTTCTCTCTCCACTTTTGCTCTTGTTTCCAGCTGTCACTGTTTCAAGCTGTCACTTCTCACAAGCAATTCAAGCATGCCTTTGGAGGCCTCCTGGAACAGAGCTGGTATAGCCCTGCTCCTCAGTAAGATCTACCCTCCTTTGCCTTCCATCACATCTATCCTGGAGCAGCAGGATGGAGGAGAACATCACTTTCTGCAGAAGCACAGAGGCAGAGATATTAGCAGGACTCTTTTGACATCCTCATCCATAATGAGGATGTCAGTATGATGAGAAAAAATTCACTTTTTTCTCGTTCAAGACATACTGGTATTTCCGCCCAATAAAACATGCTTGCAAACATCCCGTCTTCCACATTAAGACTGTCCTTAATTATTATGTCCTTAAACATGTTTTGTGACATTTTATTTTCCATGTGTAAACAGTACCCATATCAGGTCACTGCTCTGTGAACATTCAGTATTACAAGCCTCTCCCCAGTATAAAAAGCAATCAGTAATCTTTTAAAAAGCACCATAGGAATACAGAACTCTTAACTTTTACTTAAGTTCTGAAAGTGTTCTTTGTGATGAGACTTGCAATGAAGTTACACAAGTCGGCAACAGTGCCATTAATTTTATCAGCTCCCCAAGTGCCTCTATTCACACATCAGAGTGTCCACAGCCAACTCAGGCACCTCTGAACACTTTCTCATTCCCCAGTCTCTGTCACAGAATTTGAGAACTGACTTGACATCCCGTTTACTCAAGACCCCTCCCAGTGCTACAGTACCAATAGCAATCTTGTTGCCTGCTGCTGTCTCCTGCCCCATTTGTTTTAGGCCAATTGCCCTTAATTACAGTATTTAGAAGTCAACCAGTGATCCCAAGGCACAGGCTCAGTTTTGAGGAGTTCATCCAGCAGAGAAAGTAGCAAAAAAAAATTGCTTCTTGTATTTATATCGAACAGTGCTTCTTGGAAAATAAGCATACTCTATCTCCTTCCAAACTGATCTTACTTGCTGTGGTATACTAGAGATGAGAGCTTGAAAAAAAATTATTTGAGAAACTACTAACAATCTTAGAGAAGAAAAAAAAATAATAAAATCAAGCAAAAATACTTACCTGGGTTGATGGTCAATGTTTTATAGCAATCACTTGACTTGTATGAGGAGTCCAGTGTGTTTCTATCGTAAAGTCAAACTCCAGTACGTTTCTATCCTACCGTCAAACTCCAGTACAGTTTTGACAGGAACAGGAATTATTCTAGTATAGAATACTAGCAGCTGTTTAGAAATCCAGAAAGACCAGGAAGAAACAGTACTTTTACCAGCATTTCTTAGGGGCCAACACCAGAATAAAAAGCATATCCTTCATACATAGCCACAGACTTAAGACTGTAGTTGTAATCTTTTAAAAAATCCATCAACCAGAACAGTTATTTTTCCAGAAAGGGTTTTAAATATACACACACTATTATAATAATGTAGTGTGTGTAGTATGTACCAACTGCATTTTTTTTTTTTAACATTTACTTCTTTCCATATTGGAGGAAGAGCTCATAACACCAATCTTATTCTCACACCTATGCTTTAAGAAATCAATTCCAATTAGTCCAGAGTTAGTTGTGCAAATATGCTCAGTCTCTGTGCAATATTTGGCAGCTCTGGAAGTTGGCAGATTTTGTAAGTCCAAGATTAACAATTCAGTATACATTTTAAGTGATGAGCAGTAAATAAGACTGGCACCTACACATTTAGTAAGTAAACATAAACTACTTCCTCTCAGTGAACAAGAAGCTTGCTGAAGAAAGAGATAGGATGCAACAAGATAATAAACAGTTTGCAGATACTCAAGATATTTTAATGTCCTCCATTCAATTTATGGGGGGAGTAGTTTCTGTTCCATATCAGATGTCCTTAAGAGACAATTGGAAGTAAGTCTGAAAAATAAATAAATAAATAAAAGTTAAATGGTCTCAAAAGGGCAGTCTGGTTACCCTCAAATTCTCTCTAATGAGGTTGTAGGCTACTGAGAGGTGTTTCACACACCAGACTGAATCCCATCTGCATAGACTGTTTTTTTTATTTCTTCTCATTACAGCAATTCTTTATCCCTTCTAGCTCTGACTGTAGTAGGTACATGGATAAGTGCAAGTTATGGTGGAGGGGAAAGATTTTTATTCAAAGTCCACACTTCTAAGTAGTATTATAACATATTCTGGGAAGCAGGCAATAATGTTCTCTGGAAGTTTTCCCAATCTGTATTTACACCACAAAAAGCACGTACTTGTTTAAAGTTGCCAGAACACATCTTACTGGTTCCCAGAATATTAGACCAAAGGCCGCAGTAAGCACATTGCTCCTGGTACCCACGACCTTACTTCTGTCTCCCCTTCCTCCTTGCAAGCTTTAGTTTTTAAGAAAAGTATATTGCCACATCCATTTCTCTTTTTGAATCTCCTCCTTAATAACTGTCCAATAATGATACACAGAAGAAGGACTTTGCATTCAGAATTCTCTCTAAATTATCAGGTTGATCAAGGTTTTATAATTCTGAGGGAAGTAAACGAGAAAGTTTCCAGAAGTTCAATATGTTAAAATTTACCTGGCTCAGCCCTAATGAGAGAAAGTTTCAGCTGGATTAAGGTCATAAAATATATTTCAAAATTGCCATTTGCAAGTATGATTATACAACTCCAGGGCAGACAGCATACCTGGTATGCTATTTAAATACCTCCATAGGAATGAGTTTCCTGTTCATCCTTTTTACATACTAGATGGCTGAAATCAGTGACTCAAAGCAGTAACAGGTCTAGCATGCAAACCTATTAAAAATTTCATAACTTCACTTTTTCAGTTTTTCCACTAGTTTGTGCACTGACTGTTGATTTAGTGCAGCACTGCTCACTACCATACCTACAGATGCTACAGCCATCTTCAGCTGAAAAGTCTTCAAGAGCCATCTTGTCATACTTAACTGAGATCTAACAATTTTAATTTTTTTTTTTTAACTTTTTAATAGCAAAAATATTTAAATTATTTGTCAAATCAACATACAGCTTGAAAAACCTCATGCACACCAATATATACTAGGCAGCATGCATTCTCACACCAGTAAAACAGCTGTGAGAAAAACACAACTCTAAACCCTAGATTACTCCAGTTAGCTTTTATGGTCACAACACTAACAGAGATAATGAAGCCATCATTTTGTATGTAAAGTAAATCAAACATCTGTCATCTTTCAAACATTTTATTTTGGTACTTTTAAATATGTTTTAATACAACAAAGATATAAAACAATATATTAATTCAATCTGAGTTTAGAATCAAACAATATTTACTTATTTACAGTACTTGCTTTAAACTTCACTGGCATACCTTCTAGCCATTAAGTAATACTATTTTCTCTGTCAGAGCAAAATTAAAGGAACTACTCAGTGCGACAAGTCCTGTTTCTGCATCCCTATTATGTTAAGTACCATATACAATGCAGTTTGTGGTTACTTGCATTTGACAAAATTTCTCTTATTTGACAAAACTGAATTGAAAAAGACAGCAAAACCAAGTTATAGGTAGTCTTCAACTACATAGTCACTGGGCTGACACATCAGGTTATTGTGCTCCACGTTTATCTTAAATTCTTATACGCATATTACAAACTGGCTTTAAAAATGTGCACATCACTGAATTATGTACATAATGCTCACTGCAACTTTCTTAAAATACAAACAGTAAGTATGCAGGAAACTACTATATGGATGGTTCAGAGTTCATATTTTAGTGTTCAAAGGGCTGTTAGTTTTTGGGATATCCATAATACAATGAGAAAGACACCTGCACGTTCATTCCAAAGTACTTTTTTCCTACAACAAATACCATTTCAATGTCAAACAGTTACATGTCAAAGATGCATGAGAAAGAGTAAACTGTATTAATCATCACTGGTCTATCAATTAATCCTTGTTTCATAGTCTACATATGCAAAATAATTCAGAGGGCAAGCGGCTCACTGCTAGGATTTCTGCCAAATAAATTTCCTACTTAAAGATAATGGTGGTTTTTGTAGTTACAGGTCAAGTTTGCGTAAAGGAGTCCTACATTAGTAAAACAAACCAACCAATCAACAAAAGTAGAAAAGTAATACTGCTTGCAGATTCCAGCAAACTCTCCCCAACATTTCAGTAGAAACTACATGGACTAGACAGAACAAAATAGTATTTGTCAGAATCATTATAGGCGACTTTTCTTTTGTTACACATGCTTCACATCCACACAACCTACCTTTTGTCCAAGACATCTGCTATTTCTACAAATGCACATTTAAGGATTGCATTTCAGCTCCACAATACTTTAGATGCTTAAAAACCCCAGTGGATTTTAGCATACCAAAAAAAATCTAGCTAAATAGTAATGGACAAGTGTAGCAATGAAGTGTGCAAATGGTGCTTAATTAAAAAACAAAAACAGGAGATTCTAACTGTTACAAAAGACTTGTTTTGACATCTCAGTTCAACCCTTCCCTCTTTCCCTTAGATACTCTTTTTGGCACTACACGAGTCACCACATATAGACAGCCATACAGAACAGGTTATTATAGGAACCTGCACTTTTATGTTTGTTGAAGGATTTCAAGTAATTCTTAATATTATTGATATTTAACATGCTTACATAATTATTTTTTTTTTTTAAATCATTTAACCAACTGTGGCTTCTTAGTACACCTAGATATCAATTCTATTTTATTGTATTTTTTATTAAGAGTTGTTCTCTCAGAAGAGTATGTATATGTCGGTAACTTCTTTTAAATTCTACTGGAATGTTTTCTTCCAAGACAGATGTGAAAAAAAAACAAACAAACAAACAAACAGGGAAAACAAAATAAACTGATACTTTCTATTCCCATTACTTATCAGTATGTACCTCTTATACAGCACCCACCTTGTCTAATCCAAGGAAATGCTTAAACTAAAATGGTAACCCTCACTAAAGCCAGAATATTTAGTTATTTGTTTAAAGTTAAGCCTATAATTAGCCGTACCACAAGCAATACACTTACAGGATCCAATTCTTGTTAGTCTTGGACATTTGAAAATTTCAGGCCTATCTACATTTTCATACTGTCACTTGGTATTAGTGTTATCTTGTTTACCAGAGGACATTAAAATAATTAACATATATGGAAGCTTCCTATATCATTATTCAAGAACAGCTGGAGGAACCTTGCTTAAAGATCCTTTCACAAGCTTTTATTAGTGTAACCATAGTTTATTAAAAAACACTTCTATGGAAACCTTACATCTGTACGTAGGTACAGTATCACAGCACCACTAGTTTCTCTGACTGTTTAATGGATCTTAAAGAGAGAAAAAAATAGAAGTAAAATGTTTAGGAAAATTATTCTAAAAAGGTATGTAAAAGGTATAAGAAAAAAAAAGATGGAGAAGTGGCTGTACCTATCACCATCAGGTTGGTGCATACATACATATTTACACACAACCTCCAAGCATAAGCCCAAACTGATAACAAGGAGGAGCTCAAGACTATTGTCAAGTCCCAAATATTAAATATTACTGGATTATCTAAGTTACAGGGAAAAAAAAAAAAAAAAAAAAAAGGAGGGCGAGGAAGGAATGGGACTCTCCCCTTCTCTAGTATATCCATTATGAAAAAGTTAGACAGACTTTTCTACTTGATTAGTTTATGCACTTCATAGTCCTGAGTCACACTGTTAAGACACTTGCACCTACTGACACAAAGCAGCAACTCTCTCCTTTCTCTGAATTCAGATGTGTGCACTCCCACAGACCACAGAAGATAACTTTGCACACAACAGATGCAGCAAGTTGAAGGAGAGCAAAGAGACTGGTGCGCCAACATAAGGGAGAAGGACAATGCTGAAGATACTTAGCATTAAATGCAAGGCCCAACAATGCTCTGCTGCCTTTACTTAAAAAGGCTTGTCAGCAGCAGCGAAGCAGCAAAATGCTTTTAGACCACTGACTCTTCTAAAAGAAGGTACAGAATTTTAAGCCTGTCAGTCGTTTGCAATTTGTTTTCATCTCATTAATAAGAAACCTTACATTATCAGATTTTCAGATCAACTGTGATCTTTTAGCATTTGAAATCAGATTTTCTTTTATCATTATTTATTATTCTTTTTTCTTTTTCCTCTTGGGTGTTTACAGACAGACAACACTAATTTCCAAAACAGAAAAGCACAATTATCCTGACAATGTTTGAACCCACTTCAGTTCTCACAAGAGCTACCTCTTTATATTACTCTCATACGCAAATATCTAGCGGCAAGAAAACATATAGATAACACAGAAAAACAAGCTTTCATTAAAAAACACTGACAGGCAACGCTGACTTAAAATATGGATTTACTTAAGAGAATTTGAAAAAAAAAGTAAAAAAAAAAAAAAGAACCCTTATGTTTCAAAGTATGTGAACTTCACTTAAAAATATTGAAATAGTAGCTTTGCTTTACGTAAACATTGTTACACTGGGCTGTACTTGGAAATTCTCCTGTATGCCTAAATTGCAAAATTTTTTTTTTTCAGTTTAGACACAGCTATGCTGGTCAGTACTGACATTTCTTTTTAGAATGAAGAGCTTTACAAGTTTAATTGCATGGTCCCTCCACATGTCAGAACTCGGAATACAACCCCCTGCATATCCTGACAACAGAAGTTTTCCTAGAGTTTAAAAAACAGTATTTGTAACTCTGTGTGCATTGCAAAGGCAAATATAAATTAACAAATAGAGCTCTTTGATTATAAAGTCTCAAGAGGAATGTTTAAATTGCCTTTCTGAAATCAGAAAGGTAAGGACAGCGAGTGAATAGTCTTTGTGTCTTTAAGATTATTTTTTCCTTTTTTTTTTTTCCCCTTAAGTGCCAGCACACTCCCCCAGTTTGGATGGCAAGAGCCACTACGCTATAGCAGATTACACAATATAGTAATATACTTGGAATTTTGCTGAAAACTGGAATGTTACAAATATGAAGTATGCGCAATAGTACAATGTGTGTGTGCTCAATATAGTTTGCATACTCTTTAAGATGCACAATTCCTCTGTGGTATAGGAGCTAAATGAAGTAACAAAAATAATATATCATGAAAAGTGCATGACAGTCAAGTTAGTACAATCCAGGTTTATAAAAGGAACACAACACAGACAACTGCAAAATTCTACCAAAGGGATCCTTCTCTATGCAAGCTTAAGTACACTACAGTCATCAAGGCAGCCTGTACCAAGCCAGAAAATGCTTCATGCAACTTTCCAAGGCTGACTTAGGCTATGACTTTTGTGCATACTACCTATTCTGAAATTCTAACAACAAATTAAAAAGGCTACAACATTTTAAGATTTGCACCTTTTACTTATCCATTTCCATTAAGCATAAATCTCATTTCAGGCCTCTGCAGCCAACATTAGTATTGTCCCCTTACAAACCACTGCATAAGATGTCACCATCTGTGATCCTTGCTTATGCATTAGGCAGTGTGTTGTTGTTTTGTTTTTTTTAAACAACCAAAAGTCAATTGTTTATGGTACTTTCTTTCAGCATAATAAATGAAGAACTTAAATTAAGAACTAGTCTTTTTCATTTTGTTAGAAGAACATATACGGTGTGCATATATATATACAAATATACTGTGTATATATATCCAGAGATATTCACCATATTGTTGACACCAGAGTGCTAAAACATACATCAATATGAGCACTATTTCCAAAACTCACTATTATTACTTTTCCTGAAAGGATTACTACATGCATTTCCCCGTCCATTTATGGGACAGTAAGATATGTGAAGATAACTGTTCTGTTCCTCCAGTGTTAAAGAGCTGCTCCTAAAAAGCATGCATAGGGCTGGGTACAAAGCAATTAAAACCACACAGAAAAATTATGTTGTGGCTTTAAATGCACTAAAGCTAAATTAATATTACGTTCAGTGGATGCAGCATTTACTTTAACTCATTTATTTAAAACAAAAGGGAAAACTTCCAGGTGCCAGAACAACCATATAGACAGTTGACAGACTAGACTAAATAACCTCTCATCGAAAAAAAACACAAAACATCATTCCATAGCCACAAGGCAGACTTTCATTTTTGGCAATCCATACACAGACCATTTATATTGTCAATTATACTTTAAGACTTACTATTAACAGTTAAGAGACTCTTTTAGCAAGGAACTATATTGTTTTCCTCATTATGACACAGTACTCCTCAATCTTTAAGTGTACACAGAGTTTGTTTCAATAATTAAATTTTTGACTGTTTTAAAAGAAAGTCATTGTAAGGTTCTAATTTTTTAGTCAGTGTACATAAAGGCTGGCATGTCAGGTAAAGGTGATTAACTGGACCTGTAAATGGTATATTATATTCAGTACAAGCACACATTTGAAGTGACTTGAAATTACTTAAACATTCACACAGAACCTTACTACTCTGGTTTATAGTTATGATTCACTGATTGCCTCTACCAGTCCCCGTGTTGTCTTCCATTAAAACAGGAACAAAACTCATCCCTGCAGAGTGTGGCAACCCCGTTCTATGGCTAAGAATCTAAGAAGCACGACAAGGAGGCAGTGGCCACGGAGTGAAAACTGTTACTTCATGTCCCCTCCAGCTAGCCTTGTAGGGTCTTAGTCATAACAGTTCATAAAAATCTCAACTGACACACACACTCTTCAGCCAATCAGTCTTTTCATTATCGTAGGTTTTGAAAATGGCCAGCAATACTCATTGGGAACAGTACCATTAACATTGCATTCAAAGAAAGAAAACATTGGAAACCAGATCCTTGCTCTTCTACTCTGCTGATATGCTCTAGTATTAGCCAACGTGTGGTAATATAAAAAGAGTCTTGTAGTGATGTAAAAGGCAATGAAGACATCAATAGAGTAATGTTCATGTGCAGCCAAAATGAAGAAGATTCCAAAGAGGTTCAGGACCCAGGATAAGGTGTGCAAGAAGTTCCAGCTCCTCGGCGTATCTAGGAGAAAACAGAAAGGAACTGACCTGGAGTGTCTCATACCGCTGGGCTGTAAAGTGCACAGTTGACAACAAGAAGTAGAAATCAGTTCAATTCCCTTTTGTTACATATATAAAGTTTCTTGTGAATATATGAAGTTCTTTGAACTATTTCTATAGCAGGAAGCATTTCATGAACGAGATACAGAACATGCAATTCAATCCAGGACTAAACCCAGCAAGTTCACGTGCAGATTTTTCCATCCAAAACGTGATGAAATTTTTGTCTTTGTCTGGAAGCTTTGTTTACATTCACACATCCAATAAATTCAATAATAACAAGTTATAAATGTCAACTACTTCATTACTGCTTTACAGATACAGCTGCTACTATTCTTTTTCTGGATTAACACAGCATACTGAAGTTCTTCAGGACCATGAAAATCAGAATTTCGTCCCATTGACTATTGTTAATGAAAATCATGCCTTTTACATGTGTAAGGGGAAATATAACAAAGTATACATAACTCTGTTATTCCAGTCATTCGATCAAATGTGAACTCAGGCTAATTATTTTAGCTTGCTATAATGATGTATCTAATAACACCTCATATTTACAGAAGAACTCTGTTTCATATAGTCTCACTCATGAGGTTTCCTATTTATCTGCAGATTATACTAAAGGTAAATAAACGTAGACTGGGATTTTGTCTGATGTGTCACTGTCAGATACAAAGGTAACAGAAAATCATTAATACCTTCCCTAGTATTCTAGTTACAAAGCCTTTCTGATTTCCTGGCTCATTTCACTTGTTTTTTCCCATGTGCCCTATTTATCCTTCCATTAATTTACAAGGTTCTGTTCCTTTACTGTCTGCAAGTTAACTGTTACAAACCTGAGAAAAAGCCCATGATTTAAATTTGTTAGCTTTAATATCACTCAGCGTGCCTTTGGCTGAGGGCAAGCAGCAGAGAATACTTAAGGACATTAAAGTATTTACACTCTTGCACCTGTGGTTGACAGCAAACAGTACAAATTCTTAACACTTAAGGACATTCAAGTATTGACACTGTGTACTTACATTCTGTGACAAAGAAGTTAAGCATGGTCAGGACAACAGTGTGGCCACTGAACATGTAATCGCCACACGTATGTACTCCAGTCAGAGTCATTCCAAAGCCACTCCATATTGCAAATGCCCGCTGGAGTTTTGCCCAAACATTGCCGTACAACTAAAAGACAGTAACATTAACCTTTAGTAAGTTCCTCCCCAGCCCAAACAATATACCCTTAAAGTTATACCACAGACAACTAGAAATTAGCTGTCTAGCACTATGTATGTTTAGTAGCATTGATCATTTTGTGCCTTTTATTAAAATACACATTTGCACACCTTTAGATTTTATTGTGGCAGTCAGTCCCATTAGTAACTACAATTAGTACCTCTGATTAATCCTGGCATTTAGGGTAAGTGTTTTGTTGCAAGTAATTTACATACCAAGTCTGCCACCTTTTTTTTTTTTTTCCTTCCCCCACATGCATTCTACCTCCCAACGTGTCTTTGTCAGTCTTCCAGTATTCAGCTCAAACTTCTTCCAACTAAAAGCTAAGATAAAAATACTAGATCCCATGTTCTATGGAATATTTCTTTAGATATGGTGAAATACTTTCTTCAAAACAAAGCATCCAACAAGACAAAGTGACTATTCCACTTTCATCTTGTCTTTGTTAAGTCAGTGTCTGAAGTGCTTATTTCTCTGATGTATTCTCTTCAATTTTTGTTGTGAAATAGTCCGAATGTCCCCCTGCTTCCCTTCACCAAGTCACCATCTCCTCCCCAATGCAGCAGGTGTTTCTAAGACCCCTAAGGATGCATACATGCACAATAGCAACTAATAAAGTTAGGGATGGAGGGGAAGATAAGAGCCATGTGCTATTCTAACAAATACACACCTAGCATGATGGTTACAGTAATCGTAACCATAACCTAAATAAAATTTAAAAATATGCATTTAAAAAAAAAATCCTGAGAAAGAATTTAAAGCATTTAAAGTTTTTACCTTTCCAGTACACTGTAAGTGCTGGCCTGGCACGGAGAGCGAGGTAACAAACATTGTAACGCAACGTAGTAAGAATACCGTCCCCATGAGGCTGCACAGCCTTCGCAGAAGTATAGACCTGGGAAAAAATACATAGGAACTGACAGTAAGAATACTAATATATTGTATTTTCATGAAGAAAACATTTCCTCCCACCACAGTTTAGTTCCATTAGGTCCTTTCACCATTGTTCCAAATGTCATTGTATTGTTTATTTATTTTCAGTAGTACTATAAAGGCATTATTCCACATGACAGGGTGAAACAAAGGAGCAGGCTTACTGCCACCAAAAGCCCCACCATCCCACTTCTCTGCAGCTATACTAGCTGTACTTGTACTAGCTTTGGCACTCATGCCTTCTGTTGGTGAACCTATAAAGATCAACAAACTGGTAAAAATTTAACTTAAAATATGCACACACACACACACACAAAAAGGTTTTCTCCCCTCCTTCAGTAACAGCAAGCTGCTAGGCTGGCTCAGTCATCCTGTGAAGTTTCATTCTCATAGAATTTTCTTATAAACAGAATTTTTACAACATGAGAATACATACTGGTGGCTCTCTGAAACATATATGTACAAAAGAAAATAACCAGCAAGTCTGGTAGAAAAATACACCCATATTACTCCGTAATGTTTATAACTCAACATCCTTGATTAAATTGTCCTCATACTCCATTTCAACAATATTAAGAAATTCATAAACTTATATTAACTGTAGAGTCTTAATTGGTCCTGATAAATTCTTTTTAAGTCCTTCCTCTAGATCAAGGCACCATTTAATTTGAATGTATATATACACTGTACCTGTGTTTGTGAAGCAGAAGAACCAATAGCCAAATGTAGCAAAGAATTACACCACATACTTCAGTCATAGCAAAAGCCCATGGTATCCTTGGGACACTAAAAGAAAAAAAAAAAAAAAAAAAAAAAAAGAAGATGAAGCAAGGATGTTAACCTAAAATACAAACACAAAGGCTTGACTTTTTCTTTCTAGTCTCAGTAATTACAAAAAAAAGCATATAAGGTTCTTTTTAACTACAAAATGAACTTGAGTTAATCTCACAATAGTTTATACTACAATCAAAATTATCAATAGACTGAATTAAATAAATTATTTTTATTAATATTATCTCCTAGTAATGTACTTTCAGCAAACGTTTACACAGAATTCAGTAAATGAAAGAAAATCTCTAGTTTGCTCTTTTAATTTACATGTGATTTACTAAGACGATGTTCCTTTGAAGACTGTTGGGAAACAATGGTAATCTGACACAAACTTGCATGTCAAGTATGCTGCTTATGCTTATAAGAATACCATGTCAACACAATGAAATGCTGCACAACTTTAAGGAAGCAGAACTACACAGGAAAGTATTAGGAAAAGTATAAATGACTTTTGAAGTTAGATTTCAGTGATAATCACTGTATGCAAACAGCTTAGCCTTGCTTGTCAAGATTTAATACTTCCTTGTGGGCAGTAGCTACAATTTTCTCCCTGCAACTTCACCAAAATACAGACTGACAGCTTTCAGGAGAGGCTGTTCCTAATAGTTGTGTTCTCTTTGATACAAAGGGCTAGCAAAGTGTTGCTCAAATGCTAGATTTGTAGTAATCCTCTTGCATTGTTTGGTGGGTTGCTGCTGTCTGAGCTCCTCCATATCCTTCCACTCAATGTGTACTGTGGAATTTGTCCTGGGAACAAAATCCAGCAATGACATAGTTCTCATTCTCTCTCCCCTCCGTCACTTTGTTTGATAAGGTCCATCCTTGCTGAGCTGTATCTACTTTTATTGGGGATTCTGCACTCTACGTCAGAAGATTAGGCCCCTACTGACTTCACTAAAACCATTAATGAAAATTACTGGCAAGAATAAAAAGACTGTGGCTTTTAGACAGTTTATCTTGTCTTTTGGAACTCTCCAGGCCATAAATTCTCCGTGGTGCAAGTGAACTTCCTCAAATCACAGAATCACAGAATTTTCTAGGTTGGAAGAGACCTCAAGGTCATCGAGTCCAACCTCTGACCTAACGCTAACAGTCCCCACTAAACCATTTCCCTAAGCTCTACATCTAAACATCTTTTGAAGACTTCCAGGGATCTAAACGAAATGATAAATGGAGCATTTATCTCCTACTAAATTTCTTGTCATTGACTAGAATTTCACCTCTGGTGTTGTGTATCTTTTCTGACTGAAATGGAATATATTCTTTAACACTAGAAAAGCCACAGGCACTGTTTAAGTCATTAAAGTGTTTTCATACACAGATACTCTATGGTTTGTAAGGAAGCTGACATATTTGGTCTGCTTCAGTTCCCCTAAAGCATTTTAAACAAGTTAACATCAAGAAGACAGTATAAATACAGTATCAATACTATCCCTTTTCATTTCCTTACTCATTGGCACTTCGTTGACCAACTTTCCCAAAGCAAAGTACATCTCTTCTCCAGATTGTCAGCCATCTGTGGGCTGCCAGGACTGTGAAAGAACTTAAATTTTAAGACCAAAACATTTCTTCATCGTAAGTCTTCCTACACCAAGACACGTTATGCTTCACAGCAGCATCTGGATTTCAGAAAATGTATGTGTCTGCTTACCTATGAGAGTTGACCATCATCCTTTTTACTAGAATGAGAAGATGGAAGAATTAATTCCTGTGTTGTGATTCACTAAAGATGCAGAATTAAATATAAATGGGGTAAAATAACAGATTACTTTACCCTGAGAAGACCAAATCCCTACATCTAACAGAAGCACATTTCAGTCTTAGCAGAGAGTTTACTATACTCATGACAATTTTGTAGAGCATTTTCAAGAGCATTAGAAATGTTGAGAATGAAGAAAAAGCAGCCTATACTTTAAACATGGTTTTATTGTATTGTTTTTTAAAAAAAAATCTTACCTATCTAGAAATATGTCTGGTAGAGGTGGATACGTTTGCATGTCAGGTACTCGTTCATGTACTATAACCATAACAAACGATGTAAAGCCGAACACTATGAAGACATACACACAACTCAAAATTGTTTTCCAGTACTCTGGGTCCAGTCTCCTCGTGGAGTGTTTGTTTTTGCCATTTGCATACTGATATTGATCACCATTCAAGTCAGTAATTGGTCCATCATAGTCCCGAGGTACTTCACCATTACAAAACCAATCTGTACCCTGCAGCGAACCAACAGTAGCGCACACTGTGCCAATGTGACTATCGCTGCTGTAACCCAGCTCTTCTAGGACATCGATATGTTGCTTCTGTAGCTTGCGAATGGACAACATTAGCCTTTTGATATCCCCCAGGACTTTGATTTCCAGTGGAGGGGATCGTAAATCGTATTCTGTAAGTGTCAGCAATGTAATTCCATCTAGCCTGTGTCTATTGCACAAAATATCCACATATTCACAGAAGCCTTCTTCCTTCAGCCACTTGGCCACGTTCTTGGTTGTCCAACGTCGAATGCAAAGCTGGTTATTGCCTGCCATCGTCCTTCTCTATGCGCCAATAAAATTGACCTGTTAGATATTGGAGAAAGAGAGAAGACCTCAATGTCTAATGAAGATTACTGAAACATTGGTGTCTTCTGTGTGTTTTTAGAAGCTTACTTAGGCAAAGATGTTTTATGTATGAACCTGGCAAAAAACAGACATATGATTCATTAGGCAAGTAATACAAAAATATTTTTTAACACTTGGAGTCCAGCAAAACCGAGGAAAGTTTATCTAATTTGAGCCTCAATAGAAATTTAAAGCCACCTAGAAGCAGAATATTTCCTAGATATACCCAGTCTTTTATTCTTTTGTTAAAAAAGAAAACCTGAATTTGTGAATTATGCTAGGCAATGAAGAACAAAGATTACCCTGTTTAAATATCAGCTTAATCATTAGTCTTTTCTGCTGTTTGCAGTTCAGAACTAAGCAAGAAAGTATAGCCAGCAACTATGCAAAACTGAATTAAGAGATAAAAAAAAAAATAGTACATTACAGGTCCAACATATTCCACTGATTTAAAATTCGTCCAGAAGCTTTGGCAGTGTGACACCCCCCCGCCAAGTAAATCTAAGACAAGGTATCTACAGTCATACAGACTTGGGATAACTTTGTTGTATGTTAACGGTGCAGTCATCAGCTTTATATACATCTGTTTGAAATGCGTACTTAAGATAAATCATTTGCAGTATCATCTTTACATCTCGCTGCTTGTTTTAAAAAGGCGCTGTACCTATTGTTAGAAGTAGCACTTATAATTACTGGGTGCAACTTTTTCTTCCACTATACATCTAATAGGACTGCCCTACTTTCTTCTATATCAGAGAACATTTGACTTGTCAATCAAGATTTCCCATCAGTACAAAAGATACAGGTTAGAAGAAAAATGGAAGCACAACTCAAAGCTGCCCTACTAAAAGCACTGAGGGAGTGGTACAATATTCCCTCTGCAGCTGTTTATATGTAAACAGCACGTACACAATGCAGATTTGATTCCTCAAAACTCCACATACAGTCAATATGTACATGAGCTTTAACACCTTTATTTAAACAGTTGCTGAAACATCCACAAACAATTACTAGTCTTCTCCACATCTACTATATTCTTCCTTCTCCATGTAAGAGCATATTTGTTCATTTCTCTTATCTTACTACTTTTGAAAATACTGCTCAAAACAATTATAACACAGCTATTACAAAAGAAATTATGACAATTAGTTTGCAAATTAACAATCAGTTTATTCACCTTTGTATTTTTTTAAAATCTTAGTCAGGTAAAAACAAAAACAACGTAACACTTAAGTTGCTCATCTGGATTTCCAGCGTCACCTAGAACTGCAGATGAACTGCAAATGTTTGCTATCACGGTGTTTTTGTAACACTGTAGTCATCACCAGTTTTCTAAAAGCAGTGAATTTAGACTTACCAAAATGTACTCAACTCACTGGTCTGTCTTCTAACCAAAGCAACTTCTGAGAGCAAAGGCAAGAAACTTTCTTTACCCTATCAGAACTCCTTTCATTTGAACGAACCGGTATGAGTCAAGAATCCTAACACCAACCCAGTGTTTCTTCGTATGGCATTCCAGAACTTATAAATAAATGAATACACCTGCCCTTGTGTAACATGCAGTAAAAGTGACCTTGCAACACTGAGTAAGCATACCCCAAAACATCAAAGGTCATTACTGAACAGAGTGGACCTGGGAGAAAGTCTGCATCAGCTTAAGATGCACCTGATAGGACCCACTCCTGCTTTTAGATGCTGCCAAAGAAAAGGCATTTAGCCAACTGCAAAAGAAACAAGCACTTAAAGCACAAACTTCACCATTCCACACAGCTCACAGCTAACTTCATCTTCAGAGCTACAGGTTACGTTCAGTTTTGATGCGAGGGTTTTTCTTTAAACCCAGAAGCAACGCTCTCCTTCAGACTGCGCATTCAGTGCCACTTCTGTAGCTTACACAGTAAAAAGCATTTTTTCTTAGCACTTAATCTAAGCACCTGGAATACAATACTGATCTCTATGCCCAATTGCTACTATTCAGTTTTGAAGCTTACTAAAAGTGTGAATTTACAGGACAGAAGCAGAAATATTCTATACTTACGATAATCCTTAATTTTTTCCTATGCCTTTTATGCAATTTCTTTATCCCAATATGTTAACTTGGACTCCAATACAGATTCCACTTACGCTTCGTAACATTTCCAACACTACCTGTCTGCGATGCAAGACTGATCGACCTGACCGAAGAGAGCAAGACACCTAGATGACTGTACTTGCCTTTTGGAAGAAAACAGCACCAACAGCTACTTTGCCTTCTACGTTACTGGTTTTATCTGCGAAACCAAATAATGGAACGCGTGAATAACATGGACCAAGTACAGACTGAAGTGTCAGAGGGCAAAATATACTTTTCTCCTGACATCAGCAATGTCTGCAGCTAGCTGGTTGATTACTTTCCTGTTACTGTGATTTTGTATTTAGTCAGCCCATCAGCAGTACATATCATGTGTTCTATTTCCCCTTTTCTTTCTCTGGCCTTTCAATTAACAGCATGGATACAACCAAATATGAACTACTGCATGTGCGCAATGCTGATGGGTGTAAGGAGTCTTTTTATTTTATTTTACAAAAAATGGTGCGTCTAACTCACGAATATTTCTACAGTTTGGTTAAGGCATTTTCAAAAACAAGTTGCCTCTGCAAGACTAAGCATACCCTAGCTATGTTTTCCAATATTATTAACATTTTCCCTGGATTTTCCTTATTTAAATATATATCTCTCCCAAAATTAATACCCACAGTTCTATCATGTTTTCCTCTACTGAATCACTGTCAGTCAAACATTACGCCCATAACTTCTCCAGCACATGGACACTAAGTCATTACCCTGAATTACAAACGTGGAAGTCAAATATTACCCCTACGATAGGGAAGGGAAAGTAGCACTGCCATTACACTAACACTGGGCAGTAGTCCTGTTACAGGAATGGCCCATCATAGAAACAGAGCTCGCTTACACCAGAATCATAGCTGAGGGGTTAGACGAGCCTCTGGCTGTGCCAGCAGCAGGGTGAGTGGGATACCGAGCGAGTTGGCCCCAGACACACACACCAAGCTACCAGCATCCTTGCAGCCCCACAGTCTGACCACATGTACGGGGCACGGCCCGTGGCTCTCCTTGCTGACATGCTTCAGGATTTTATTTTCCCAGCTATGTTCAGTTCTTGCCATCCTTGAGAGTAATTTTAGGAAGGACGCTGAAGAGCTATCAGATCTCACACGACGTAACCTACATTTCTCTGTAGGAGGTTTCAGGCTGCAGTTTGCATATAGGCGACTCCAGCTGTCCCTCCTTCACCAGGTCAGCTGGCCGAGGAGCACAGCACCTCACACCTTGGGTGAAAAGTTTTCCTGTACAAAGTCTGCTAGCTTGCAATGCGGGCGTGACACAGGTTTGAGGCGTTGGCTGTGCTGCTGCACAAAAACACCATGCACAAAAGTGCGCGCTGAGCCAGCCTGCAATAGGAAGGCTGCTGTCTGGCACACTGACTGAATGCCGTGCTGGAAACAGCACTGCCTTGTCATGCACCAAAAGTCTCGGGCACCCCACTGCTTGCATCAGCAGCTCGTCACCTGCTCTTCTTGAAAACTCCAGATTCTCCAGTGCTTATTTAGAGCAAACAGCACCAAAGGTTTCATTGCCATATAGCGTGCACTAGTGCAGTGATTTGATCCTTACCTTGTAAATGTCACTACATACAGTCTATCTTGTAAACAATGGGAGAAAAAAAACACTTGCAAAAACAGGACAGTGATACATATATCGCATAAATATATAAATTATAAAACTGACCAAGCATGGCACAATGCCCACTGTAAGACTGAAAAATTGGATACTACCCTGAAACAAGCCTACAAGCCTATATTAATTTCAAGTGCAGCAATATTATTGTAAAACTTCCGTTCAGTTTTACTTAGTGACTTTGCTGTTAGAATTGCTTTATAAACATTTCTATTAAGTGACACTGTCAGCAGTATTGTAACTGTACTCAAAGGTCTTAATGGTATTTATGAAAGAAAGATAAGAAAACTCGAAGTAAAACTTGTTTGGCTTATTCTAAGACTTAGGTTTTAAATCATATAGGAAGATGTGCTTTACAAGAATTACTCAGTGAATTGCTGCATTGTGGAAAATAAAGAATTGATACTGTGAAATCAAAGATTAGCTCCATATGCTTAGAAGAGCCCTTCTGACAGAATGTCTCCATGCAAAACTGACAGCAGCTATTACAGAAAATCCTGAAAGCTAAACATATTTGTCTTAAGAACCACTAAGAGTGATTACACACTGCAGCAAGCTGAACAGAACATCCACCGCTCCTTGACTGTTACCCCTCATTAAACCAAATGGGTTGTACTACACTCAAATGAACACTGAAAGCAGCTCAACTGCTGATCTACAAACCAGTGAACAAAACATTTTTTATCCTACCACCATAATTCAAGGCACACACAAGTGATTTTTAAGCAACTGATCAAGTACTCCCCCACTTATCACAGAACGTAATTCACGGTATATCCATTAATGTTTGTACAAGACCTTGTACATTTCACACACTAAATGTCAAATGTCAAGTATTTCTTCCTCCAACTTCAAGAAATCTTGTACCCATCTGGTAACGTTTGCTGCTCTTTACCCTTGGACAACTTACCAGAAAAACAACTCAGGTGTACCGCTTTCCCCGTTTACCTCTTCCTTTTCTTCTCACGCCCCCATTTTCTGATGAAAAGGGGGGATGACACGACCAATCCTTCCACCTAACAGCACAGTCTCTGAAGCGAAACCACATTTGCTCTTACTCCTGACAATGACTTACAAACTGATCTTTTTAAGTCCTGAGAACATCTAAGCCTTCTTCTTTCTAAACACACAAGAAATGAGAAACTTTTACAAGTTATGTGATCATCATTAAACATCTACAATGGCTCAGGGATCCCAACCAGCCGAGGGGGCAGCAAAGCTGAGGCTCTGTATGCGGAGAAGCGACTACAAAAACTGAACGACTGCAGCTCCAGGACCGAGCTGTGCCTTTACCCGCGTATTTCTGGGAGGAAAACAAAGCAGAGCGGCAGCAGCAGGACCCCCGGAGCAGGGCACCGCTAAATTCGCGCTGGCTGCCAGCCCGCAGGACGCCTCCTCCCCGAGCCGCGCTCCCGCATCGCAGCCCCTCCGCGCCTCGCCAGGAGCCTCCTGCCAGCCCTGCACACCTCGCCGTGCCCCGACCCCTCCGGACCCTTCCCCTTTTCCCCCGTAGGGCGCAAAGCACGGCAGAACCCTCCTCCCCACCGCCAGGAGCCCGCACCCCACGAGCAGCCGCCGCGGGGAAGGGAAAGGCAGGGACTGGGACAGGGGCACGGCGCAGGGACGCCCCCCGTTCCCCGCCCGGCCCCGGCTCACCCACCAGCGCTAAGTGGCGGTGCCGCAGCGCCCGGCCCCGGGACGGCGGCGGCTCCCGGGCGCCCTCCCTGCCTCCTGCAGCGGCGGCGGCCCCCGCAGCCTCCCCATCACCCGCACGGAAGCGGCGGCGGCGGCGGCGCGGCAGGCGGAAAGGGCGGAGCGGGGCGGCGGCGGCATCCGGGGGGGCCCCGGGCGGCCGGGCCCAGGGCCTGGCCACGCTGCTGCCGGGGAGCCCCCTCACAGCGCCCGCACACGGCCGGGGGAAGGTGCCCGAGGCACCCAGGGGCGACCTCGGCTCCTGGGGAGCGGGAGGGTGGAGGAGGCGGGCAGCGCCTCGCCAGGTGGGCCAGACCTTCCCCGGCCCAACAGCGGAGCCGAAGAGAAGGGCAGCTTGGAGCTTGTCTGATAACAGAGCATGTCTAAATCCACGAGAGGGTGCAAAATGCGCTGTAGGAATGCACATTAGTATACATTTTTACCCAGCACAGTCTATCACAGGGAAGTACCTTAGTAGGGACTGGATGTGAGAAAGATGAAAGCTTTTCACCGCGCTAACCAGAATTGTCACTGACTTTAATCCACGCGAAACAGAATCGCCATTGACTTTTTAATGAAGCTTATAAACATACAGTTATAATATTCAAAGAAAAAAACACACTTGAATAGTCCATGAACATACCGCCCCCCCTTCCTTTGAAGGCATACACGTGGAAAATAACACCTGAGAAGACTTGCAGGACCCTTACACAAAGCTCTATTTCCATATAAATAAACTCTTCCAAAACATTTCTCTCTTCAGAAGCACCATTTCTGCACAATTACTCTTCTCTGATGTCTGCAGAGGAAATAAATCTGAAAGCCAGCAGCTGGCTGACAGCACTCAGGCGTTTCTCCAAGGTGATCCAGAGCACAGATGTGAACAGCACAAGTGACTTATGAAAGCCTCACCCAGGCACTGTAACTGCAGGTGCTCCACAACCTATAAATAATACAAATGGAAGGGATAGAAGGGGACGGAAAAGATAGAACTAAGTGATTCCAGAAATAAATTTATTTTGTCTATCAGCTGGCTGCCTTAGCAGTCAGCCCTTTGCCGCAGCAGCCTGAAGAACATACAGAAATTTCTGTATCAATGATGTAGTGGCTATGAGGTCCAATACAAGTCTCCCAAATTGTTGCTTCCTTTGAAGTAAAAAAGCTCAGGTGCCAGTAACTTCATTACGTTAAATAAGCCTAGATTTTTCAGAGAATTTGGCCTCATACCCTTTTGAGAGGAAAAAGGGGATCTTTTGCAATCCTTATGCCTGTGCAATCACAGTGAAACAAAAGGAAATTTTGTATTTCAAAATGCTTCACAGCTACATCAAGTTGTCACGCCACTGAGCAGTCTAACACAGCTACCCAAGATTGTACAGTCTCAGCTGTAATGGAACATAGCCATTTTAAACAGATGAAGCACTGGGTAGGCAGAATAGACACCAGCTGTAAGAACTTCTGCTCATTATTATGTTGCCCTGATATTGGTTCAAAGATGCTTCTTTGAGCTGTCCGTGCCACCTAGCTTTTATTTTTTACATGAAACAATGTGTTTCTTCCCAAATGAGTGCTGAAGTTTGAGGCAAAGTTCCTCCTTCTTTGCCCAGATCTGGTAGTCTCTGCAATCTGTGTAGGAAGGAAAAGCCATTTCTGTCCTCTCGATGTTTCTTTTCTTTCCCTCCACACAAATTAGATGAAAAACTGACAAGTCCAAATACACCAGTGAACTGTAGATCACATAAGCATGAATTTGAAAAAAAAAAAAAAAAAAAAAGACAAAAAAAATCCAAGAGACCTGAAGATAAGCCACTAATAAAGCACATTGAAAGTCAAAGCAATTTTGCTTACTCTAAGTCCACATTCAGAGTGTATTCAAAATTGCTAGCAGTCATCCTTTTTTTTTTTTTTTTTTTTTTTTTTTTTAATATGGAAGGTGCCAGGAAAGTGCTGCTTTATTCAGAGTACTGTGGCTTTTTTTATTCCTCCTTTTTAAAAATTTAAGTATTCACTAGAATTCACAAGCTCATTGGATTGCACAAAGGAAAAAAAAAAAAAGCACAAGCCAAAGGCTTCTTATCCTATTCTCCTACACTGCTTATAGTTTCCATCTGAAGTTGTCTCTGCTAATGGCATTTTTCTGGCATCTAGTTTCATCACATAACAAATATTTTCAAAACGACCAAATTAGCTTATGCAGAAAAGTAATAAAGAGCACAATTTAAAACTTGTAACTCTTAAATAGAAGTGCACATTTAATAGCTGTTTAGTCGCTGTGCTTCAAAACTGAAAACTACTTTTCCTTGCTAACATCTGATGCCGTTTAAAAGGGTGAATTATCTAAATAATTTGTGCTTTATATAACAGAAGTTTCTGATAAACCTCATTCCATCACTGTGAGTTATGTCACTTCATGCTATGTGACACAAATGCATCGATCTAAGTTTGACAGGCAGAGCCAATGCTGACATGTCAGTCTTAGAATTTATGACAAATGATACGCTACTGATATTTTTAAAATCCCTCCAGATTGCCAAGAAAAAAAAAAAAAAAAAAAAAAAACTTTAAAGTACGTAATTATACTGTGTGCATCTTTAGATTGAAAACAATTTATTCAATTTACACAGTTATATTGATTCAATGTTCAGGCTGACATTTAATAACAAAAAGAAAGAAAAATTTTATTGAAGTTTCCCAACTAGGTCCAATTACAATATATTACATATAGCAAAGGAAAATGAGATGTGTGAATGTAATGGGGTGTTGGGTTTTTTTGAAACAGTCTTTGTCATTAAATAATGGTGTTCATATTCAATAATTTGAAATAATCAATCTCTCTCCAATAAATCTAAAGACTATTAAGGAAAGAAAAGCCCTGGGGGAATAGAGAACAAATTGCCTATAAAAATTCTCTTCAAACAAAGAATGCAGCATGGCAAGGGGGGGGCGGGATCTTTAGCTAGAGGTGCTAATTGATCTACATCATGTTTTTTTCTTTTTGGTGATCTCTTTGTACAGACCAGGTTGTGCCTTATCATCTGTACTTGTGTTGAAGCATACTCAGATCAGTCATGTGTGAACTTTCAAGCATCTATTTTTACCTTTAACTTTCTTACTCCCATAAAGGAAGAAAATTGGACTGAATGGCTAAGAACTAATCAAATTCATCAAGCATAATTGTTTTTCAAGGCAGAAGATGAACTTGTTGCAGCAAAAAAAACAACAGACTGAATGCCATGTGCTAAGCAGACGGAATTGTTCCATAGGTTACAAGCAGATTCATGTTGTAGAACACCAGAAAATCCTGTTTCACTTAACATTGAACTAAATGTACCAGGATTCAATCAGTTCCATTCTTCTTCAATAGTTAACCATCCCAAAAACCAAATCCTGAAAACAGGATGATGTGTGAAATGAGTAAATCTTTTTGATGGTGGAGATGAATGTATCTAGATAGTCATATTTGTTTACACTAGCTGAACTTCTGTGTTGTAGCATTTCTACTATCAAAAGTTTTCTTCCTTCAGAATACATGAAAGAATTGGTCCCAGTTTTCACTGGAGAGAGAGAGGTGTCACAGATGTGGCATAAGATGGGACTAATAGCAGCATTTTCAGTAGGAGAGACTGTGTGCATGCCCTATTTTTGACCAGTGTACATTTTCCTGGTAGTGCCATGCTGCACACTAGTAAAGCACTCCGTGGCTGTTTACACTGGTGCCACCTATTACATTATTAGCCAGGGAATGTTTGATTTGGATTACTGCACCGAGTACTACCTACAAAATAATCACAAAGGCATAGTCAAACAATTAAAAGGATGCCTTCTGTTAGGTGTAGCTAACCATGCATTAATTCCAGCTGAAACAGCAGCTATTTGTAAGATCACACATAATTGCACAGGTGTTTGGCTCCCTGTCCCAACAGTCAGCAGAATGTAGGAATCCTTGGTACCTCAGAAAGCCCCTAATGCAGAGAAAGCTAGTTTCTAGTTTCTTCTCTGTTCAGTATCCAAGTTTGTTGCTTTTCACATCTGTTCTGAGCCACTTGAAAAGGGCCATGAAAGAGGCAAAGCTGCAGAGAGCGAAACCCACCTGGACAAGAGATTACACCTGGAAGGAATCTGCTGCCAAATTTTAGGACAAAATTAAGTTAATGTTTTCCTTAGTGTTTTTGTTGGTTTGTTTGTAATCATTTGCATTGAGGCTGCCTTTATATGAACTAAACTACAACAATTCTTCACAAAGAGAATTGTGGCCTTTTCCTGCATGCTACCACAAGAACTTTACCAGAAGCCTTTAGTTTTTCTTAGGAGTATTGGTACTTCTGCTGAGAAGGATCTTCAGCCTCTTGCGTGTTTCATGCCAACACACATCCCAGTAAAATAGTGCTTGATAGTCCTGTGCCAGCCCACAGACCTGATGGCTAAATTCTGTGTGACTACATGGGAACAGAAGAATATTCCACGACCACCCAAGCCCAGTGCCAAGGGCAGAACAGCAGGCAAGAGTGCACAGGGAACAGGAAGAAATGGTTGCCCCTTCAGCGAGGTTACATCCTATGTGTTAGTAAGGGAGCTTGTCCAAAAAGCAGATCTCTGTCTCCTGCGTCTTTCAATGACAGCTCTTGGCAAGAAAAAGTCAGTAACACAGCTGCACCAAAGTCATGTTCACAGAGCTATTAAAGGTTTAGAGGGTGCTAAGGGTGGAAGGCCAGAGTTTTGATAGAGTCACACTGTTTTGAAGCAGCTGGCCTTATGCCATATCAATGTTGCAGGCACACAGTGTTTAGAGATCATTTTTCTGGAGGTCACATTTTTCTGCTCATCAACTTTTGTACCACTGAGCTCTTAGCCAGTGCATTCGAGGTAGAGGCCAATAAAAGTTTTAATGCTGAAAAGGGCCAGAATAAAACACAGGTGTTACCTTCCTGACATAACTTGATTGGCAACAAAAGGGCTGGGTTTGCATTAGCAAAACTACTCGTGAAACCCCAACTTGAGCCTCCACCCAGAAACCTGAGAAGACTGAACTAAACAATTTTTACCTGCCGGGTCAGTTAATTCCTTGCTTGATGAACACAAATCATTCAGCTTAAAAAGCTGTTTTGCTGAAAGAAAGAAACAAGAGCAAATCAGACCAAAATAACATGTAAAGAACACATGCCTTAAGTATAACTTTAACCACTTTTGCAGTCCTCTCCTCCGCTAAATCAGGCCAGCTATCATCCAGAGTGCTCTTAAGCACAGTTAATTAGTCCAGACATTGATACTCAATTTCAAATTGCTCTCTATGATACATCTTTCAATAAAATAAAATAATCCCTCTCTCCATCACAGTAAAGCAATGCATGTGGAATAAGGGTGTGTCAGCCCTTACCAAGGTTTCACTGCTCTTCACCATCCTTTTTCAACATGGGGAAGGGAGGCAGCACCAAGCTTCTCTTCTGGGAGCACCTTGTCTTCTGGACTGCTTTGGTGGAGGAGCTTCATATCAGCTGCCAGGCTTACAAAGGAAGAACATCAGCATTTCATGCGTTTTGCCCACAGGCAGACCCCCGCCAGGAGTCACACAGCCTGCAGGCCAGGAGCACAAGCACTAGCATCCCTACAAGGATTCACTAATATGACAGTTTAACACACTAAACCTCCAAGCTATGAATTCCAGACCTTGTTATATAAACTAATGCAGAGGCTTACAAGTTTCACCTGACAACCATTACACTCACGTTCTTGGCTCTGTCTTCAGCACAGGAAGGCATGGTACAACGTGTGACAGGTTGTTATATTAATGCACTGATGAAAGCAGCAACTGCAATAGAAAAGATTAAACATAACAAACAGTCTCGGATTCTTCCATTTAGTGAAAAAACAGTACCTTCAAGAAATAACATTTCTCTAGATTACTGGTGATAGGCAAGAAGTCATAACCTACCTGGTGTTTAGCTTCCTGGTGACCACATTGAAAGAACACATCAATGCATTCCTAGCCCTTCAGCAGCTACACTTTTAAATGCCACTGAGTTACTGTGAGATAGCTGCCATGCATCTTGCCCCAGACAGGTTTGCATTTTAACTTTATCAGGACTTTTATGGCTTTGTGATGAACAGTCAGGCCTTGCTGGCTGCTGCTGCAGCACTGAGGACACCCCTGAGGGCCATCCAGGCTATCTCTGGGTAGATGGTGGGTGTCCTGCAGGCTGGGGACTCAAGGACTGGGTCTGGGGATGAACAGCAGGGAGCAGACTGGAACCAGCAAGGCACGATTAGGTTCAGGCGTCTGTTTCTACTGCCCGTGCCTACCAGGCCAAGCCCTGGGGAGGGGGCTTGGGGATGTTGCAGCGTGGGCATAGTGTCAGGAGCTGCGGCCCAGCACCTGCCCCAGCCCATCTCCTGGTGCCCCGTGACTGCTACGGGTGCTGGCAGCTCCCCAGCGCCCAGCTCGGTGCCTCTGGCTGCCGGGAGTGGGTCTCGCCCTGGCTCTCGCATGTCCGGGGCAGAGGCGCTGGGCCCCCCGGGCCTCGAGCCATGCACGGGAGACGTCCCCTCCCTCAAAGAACTGGAGCAGCTCCTCAGTACCGGGCGGCCCTCCTGTAACCACGTTGACGAAGTATGGCCTAATCTCTTCTTGGGAGACCTGTAAGTAAAGCTGCACGGACTGACTTTGCTCTAACGCCACGCTGTACACTCTGTCTCTTCAGTCTGTTATTATCCCTAATCGGTCAGGCATTAAGTAGCTCTTGGTTTTGCTGACTAATGTCATTTAGACTGCAGACAGCAAAGTTTCTGAGATAAAATAATGATTAAGTGGGTACTTGCTTCTTTGTTAACCCTCGGGAACAATGTGCTGGCTTATGTGCCAACACATGGCTTGGGAGATGCAATCGCAGGACTGTTCCTGCCCTCTGAATATCTCTGTACCCATCTTGATTTGTTTGTGTTGGCCTTTTCCTCAGAGTAACAGCTCACAACAGATTTATTCTGTGGAAGATGGGTGTTACCCATGTTTTAAACGCTGCCCACGGCACAGCATACAGCCACGGAGGCCAGGACTATTACGGAGCTACCATTGATTATTATGGTGTACCAGCCCACGACCTCCCCAGCTTTGATATAAGCCAGTTCTTTTACTCTGCGGCAGAATTTATCCACAAAGCCTTGAACACGCCAGGAGGTATGAAATTATCACTGTTCACAGTTTAGATGTGTTGGCAGCCTCTTGTAACTAACTGGTCAGGTCCACAAGCTCAGTGGTGGACGAGTCAGCATGCGGACTGCTGGTCACCTGCCTGGTGGGTGGTGAGGGGAGGGTGTGCTGAGCACATGTGTAGCTCTAGCTTGGTCCCAAAGATCAAGGAAGACTGCAAAAAGTTGACGTGAGAAAAAGGATGGACAGTGAACAAGAGAGACTGAGGAGAAGAGGAGAAGGAGGAGAGGGAAAAATATCTGGAAAGAAAGGCTTATTCAAACAAGGAAAAGAAAAAAACACACATTTGATATGGACACAGTTTTATCTGGTCTAGTCTTCTGAGATCCTCTTGTGGTAACTGTATTTGTAAGAACACATGAATAGAGTCAAAAGTCCTGATTTCTCCAGCTACATGACATGTGAAGAGGCCCATACGCTGCAGATGTTCACCCTGTGTGAATAGGGCCTGCAGAGCATGCGCCTTAGCAGGAGATGCACCTTTACCCAAGGAGATTTATGACACGTTGCACAAGAGATTGAACGTCTTGGCACTGGTGCTATAAAATACTAATTAGCATCTATTACATAAAAGATTATTCCTTAGCATGAGTAAACTGGCATTAATGGATCTACCTCAGTCTGTCTCACACACTCTGCCTTCAAAAAAGAAATACAGCCACAGCAAATTGCCTTATTATGCAATAGTACTAGGCCAGTCGTTTTTCTTGGTGGCTAATGTGTTAGTGCCATCCTTTCAGGCCATATTGTAGCATTCTTCTTCACCTTAGTGAGCCCTTCTGAAAGCAATGGGTCTGGTTTTCCTCTTGTTCACAACAGAACAACATCAGTGCTTCCACAGGGTTTTCTTTGATTTACCAGTGTTTCTGAAATCAGGTTGTGACCTCATGGCACTGCTCATTCAAGTTGCTGGAACAGTTACAAATTAGACTTTACTGTTAGCAGTTCATGTGGTCTATTGAAAGGGTAGAAAATAAATTGTTTGCCGTGTTGCTCTGACCACGCTGGAGAATACAGGAGGGGTTTGTCTTCCCTTTAAATTCAACTTCATCCTCTGTGCTACTTCACCTTTATGGTTATAATTTGCCTTTTTTTTTTTTCCCCTTTTTTGACCAGCTAAAATTTTGGTACATTGTGCAGTTGGAGTAAGCAGGTCAGCTTCCCTAGTCCTAGCATATCTCATGATAAATCACCACCTCCCATTGATTGAAGCCATCAAAACAGTGAAGGAACATCGATGGATTTCACCCAATCGTGGCTTTCTGAAACACCTGCGAAATCTGGATGTTCAGCTACGGCAAAAGAAGGGCTGCTGAAAGGGCAAATCCTTTTGCATTCAGTTTTTCAGCCTTCATAATCAATGTGCCTACAATACTTCCCGTGATCAGTGCATACTGAAAGAATGAAGAGTTATGGAACCCATCAAAGAAAAAAAAAAACAACAGAACTGCCAATGGATCAATTTTGGCGGCTCAGTTCCTCGTAGACGAGCACTGCCCCATAAGTACCACATGCTGCAGAGTTCCTGCGCCCAGCGTGGTACTACCAGATGACTCCCCTGGAGCAGTTAGGATGGACTGAGGTTGTTCCCCACTTGTGCTAATACCAGAGACAAGTTCAATAATTGCATCTAGCGGTACAGTATGTTTGAGTCCCCTTTACTAAAGAGTGTAAAATGACCTTCAGTTTGGTTGTAGTTTTCATATGAAAAGCTTGTCGTGCTGCAGGCCTGGTGATGTGATGAGTGCAATTGGTCAGAAGCCCAAGCACTGCTGCAGACACCTTCCTCTTCTGCCAGTCTCCTCAGTGTTGCAGTGCCACACAAAGCTGCGGCAGCCTGAACGCCCACACCAGCAGAATAAACTTCCTCTGCGCAGCTCCGTATGCAGTCTCAGGGTCAGCAAACCCACGAGCCTTTTCTTGTGTAAATATGTTTTTCAACAAGATACTGTATATTATGTACTATATTGAAGACATTGAAAAAGAAGACAGATTTTCAAGGTATTTTTTAAGTGTAAATTCGTCAGTTTTGTGTAAGTGGCTTTGAATCATTTTTGGTTTAACATCAGGTAGGAACCCGGGCATTCGTCATTACTGAGGAGCTACTGGCATGTGTTTGCCTGTTCCCCACTTTGTTTCCAAGCTCTTGCCCACAATAAATGCAGATTGTGCTAAGGGCCTGTGGATGTTAAATCCATAAAAGACATGTATAAGGAGTAATTTTTGGTTTAATATGTGAATTGTTTATTTTGCACCATCTCTCTGCTCCTTACCCCTCAGTCTGCAAGGGAATTGCTGAGCTCCATGGCCAGCAACTCCTCCTGCACACCAGCAGCTTGAACCTGAGCAAGAACATCTTCCTCCTCTGCCCGTCCTCCTGCCTTTATCCTGTTCCTTTCAACTTCTCAGGTTTAAGCCTAAATATTATCTGCTCTCTCTGGCCTCTTCCTTCACAAAGGATTAGTCCAGAGAAAGGAAGTGTCAAAGATCCAGGAAATCCAAGTATTGCTTTCCATCCATCTCTGTGTAAGGGTGCTGACACCTGAATGTGGTATCTTGTCTATGTTCCAGATTTCAAAGCTTCAACTTAAAATAAGCCTAAAAAACCAGACTGACAGACTCCCTGCCTGCCTGCATGCCCTTAATTTGATTTAGGCCCATCTTACATTGCTATTTTCTAAATTCAGCAGGGAACTGAGTTAGCTTAAATAAATAACTTGGCTTAATTGATACAAATTAGTTTTAGGTTGTCTAGAGGTTGTCACTTTTCCTATGACCAGTTAATCAGTTACTTAAACCAACACGATTTTTAATACAGAAACTGCATTTGAAATTCATGCTACCATTCTCCCTGAAAATTACCTTGTTACCTTGTGGTGAACCATGAAGCAATAATCAAATCTATTTTTGCCCTTTGTTACTAGGTTGATTTATTGATTAGATGACCTTATAAACTTTCTCTGCCAGATTGAGTAAATACATTTCTGCTTGCTTGAAGCATCAGGCCTGATCATTTTCTCTCTGTTGGAGACGGCTTGCAAAGTTATTACAAAACTTAAATGGTGGTGACTTGTGGGTTGTTGTTCTTCCTTCCCAGACCTCTATCACCCTTAATTCTTGGACAGGCTGAGACACAGATACTGATTTGGCCTAGTGCTTATGGGAATGTAGAAATCCCTATTTCAATGTACACACAGCAAAATAAGCATATTTAAGATCCTTTTAGAGGTCTATTTGACTGTCTGTTCAGATTTTCCTAAATCTTGCCAAAGAGCTCCACTGGCAACAAAGAGAAAATTTTGTAACATAAAAAGATCAAATAGAAAATCACATTTAAAACCCAACAGTGCTAGCACAATCTTTATACCTCACAAAGTAGCAGAGCAGTGGAGGAGGAGCTGGGTTTGCTTTGAAGATCTCCATTAGCATTAATAAGGATTTACATGAGTTAATATTTCATTGTAATTTATACTTCATTCACATTACAGTAGATTTCAGTCTTGAAGCCTTTTGAAGACATGGCACTGAAAAGTCTGGAATTGATGTGAGTGAAATAATGCATCTTAATGGCTTTAGGCTGGGCAAAATTAGACACGTGTGAGCAAGATTGATGGAACCTCCCATCAGGATAATGCTTTGCATGCCCCTGAACATCTGTCCCACAAAGCCACAGCTGTGAAAGCTGCTCTTGTTGTAAATTAGTACCTGCTCTCTTAGATACTACTCCTCCTTTGAGAGTTTTGTTTCACAAGGGGTACAGAATTGTAGACCGAAATTGAGCCAGTATAGCATCCATTCCATCAGGGACACGGTAGTGATTTTGTACAGCAAGACTTACTTACCCCAGCGGATAGAAAAAAATAGTTAGAAACTCTTTTCAAGGGCAGTGGCAAATCACAGAAGTGTTTTTAATCTGCAGAGGTTGTGTTGCCTAAATTTCCTGCCGGCAATATTGCTCCCTTCTTTATATACTGTGCACCTTTGGCTCCAGCTCTGCACAGGGAAAAAGATTCCCATCAACATATGTAAATTAGTCCTGTAACTTCTTGAAACAGCAAACACTGCTTTGACTTGCTAGGAGGAAAAGAGACCTCACCAGTCCCTTAGATTATCCATAGCTCAGGTCGTGATGTGACACAACATTAGTACTTCCCTGTTTTCCTCTATCAGCCAAAAAACTTGTATTTTGAATATTGGTTTGGCAAGTTAAGCTGAGGAGCCAAAATAAAAGCAAAACACTGCCTCACCAGTGGCACTTTGTTTAGAATATGCACACGACAACAGGGGCTGCACGATGCAGGAGACTAAAGGCACTGAACATTAACTCCTCATTGAGGGAGAATCCCACTTGGGAAGATGCTTCGGTAGCTGAAGATAAGCTGAACCTGCTGAACCAAAGCACCCAGGCTCACCCAAGGTGCCCCTGTAGTTTCCCATGACCCTGAAGGAACCGTCAATGCTGGGCACCCAGCCTGACGAGGAGCTGCTTACCTTCCATCTCCCCTGAAGCAAACAGGCACACTGGACTTCCTGCCCAGGCTCAGATGCACGCTCCTGAAACAAAGTTTTTTGGTTTTTGAAAGCAATTTTCAGCTAAACGCAATTCCTGATCCACCTTACCAAGTAGGTCATGAGGCTCAGTGCCAGCTCAACGGAGGCTGTGGGTGGGTGTCTGTGAGCAGAGGGCATGGTGAAAGGGACCTAAATCAGTTTAAAGCAGTTACAAAATCACAGCATCCCCTGAAGGGAGGCATGCAGAATTCCAGTGGAAGTTTCCCTTATTCTCAAGTAGAAGAGCTGAAGGTAACAGATAAAGTCAGCAGAAGCCAAGCTGGGAACTGGAGGAAGGGGGTTAGGTGTGCTGTGTGATGCCTTGCCCCAGGATGCTGCAGGGAGTAGAAGCCTACAAAAATTCAAGGAGTAACTGGGAACATTTAAGGAACAGCAATCCCTTCAGGGTTACCAAATACACAGAAACTGTGACCAGACTTGGAAGCTCCTGAGCTGCAGCCAGCTGGAAGCTGGGACAGTATTAGAAAGCAGTATATCTCATACTTGCCTGGTCTCATTTTCTGTGAGTCTCAGCTTACAGCCACAGTCAAACTCGATGGACTGTGGTGAGGCCCAGGACAGCTGCTCTCCTGGTCTTTATTTTGAACTCGCCCTTAAGATGAGCTGTCCCCTGTTTCCCAGTAGCTTATTATTAGAACTGGGTAGCATGAGGCACTGGGGACTGTGTCTTGGCTGCATTCATTGACATTTCTTTCATGGGGAGAGCTCTGTGCTGGCAAGCACAGCACTACTGCTTCTGGGGGGAGGTGTTTTTTGGTTTATCTGGTTTTGGTTTTGTTTTCCTGTGGCTGTTCCCATTCCATCGGGGATGCAACACGGAGCTCATCTTGGGAGGCATCCATGCGTGTACCACATTTAGAGACAGCCACCTGCTTGGGAACATCAAGTGAAGAGCACACTCCAGCAAGGCACCCCCTGCTGGCTCTGCAGCAGCAGGCTCTCCACTGCCTACATTTGTGCATGGCCACCAACAAGGGGCCAATGCCTGGAGTTGGTCGGACCCAGCCACCCAGGAACGCTTCGAGCTGCGCTCCCTCTGCCCAGGAATCGCAAAGTATTTTGAGCAGCTGCAAGGTGGAATTGAAGCACGTGGGTGACGAGTGGCCTGAGCTCCACATGGGCAATACATAAGTGCTATTTGAGGCTGAAGGGCTGAGGAATGTAGTGCTTGTTAACATATGCTGTTTTATTTAGTTAGCGTTGTTAAATTTAGTTGCCTTAAAATAGATGTAAGATTAGCACAGAAGAAAGCAAAATGACTGCCCATTAAAGAAGAACCTTCAAAACACACTAAAATGGATTAAGAAGAGGATCAAAATTATCTTTATTCATTTGTATTATTTTAAAAATAATAAGAAAAAAATACATTTCCTAAATGGTGCAGTGTTTAACATGTAGACCACAAGGCAGAATCATGATTCTGAGTGGCCTTAAAATTGAACTATGATTTTTTTTCACTTTCTCAATTTGGTGATTAAAGAACAGCGATTTTCAAATATTAATAATGAAGTACTCTAATATTTGCTGTTTGTATTATAAGCTGATTTTCAGTTGAAATTTCTGACAGAATGTTGATTGTTTCAGCAATTGAGCAAACTTGTGCCAGCATCAGGACTTGTGCCACAGCTCGTGCCAAATAACCCAAAGCAGTACCACAAACTGTCACTGCTTGTTCCTGTGGAAGCAGTTATGTGCAGCTCCTCAGGAGCTACCAGGCAATTAAAGATCAATCTAGAATTAAAGCTGTATTCTATAAGACATTTTTCCTTACGACTTTATCAGAATTTTGATGGGAGGCCTCTTTAAATGGGTTCAATAATTCATTATATACTACACACTATAACATTATATAATATACACTATAAATAAAGTAGGCATGGCTGACTTTACATGATGTCTTTCATCCTGGAGGACTTTGAAGTGGTCAACAAACTGATTATTAAATATTTGTCTGCCATCAGCCACTGCTGATACAAAAGGCCAAGGCCAAGACCCTTTGGGTTGAAAGGTAAAATATTTTTAAAAGTGCTGCACAATAAGCAGCTCAGGGCACAAGATGTAAAATATCCTGCAGAAATCAAACCTGACAGTGAATTTTAAATAGGCAGGTTTAACAAGTGGAGTTTAGCCAGATTACCAAGATTAATACCACTCCAGCAAAGAAACGTGACACAATCAAAGTTTGAGGCAAAAGGGTTACAGGCTTTACTAAAACCTGACTGTGTTATTTCAGCACTGTACTTCAAGTCCAATTGTAGGAGGACCTGAGCTACCTCATGAAGTGAATTTTTATAAGATGTTTGGGCCAGTAACTCCCAATGACTGTAGTCAAATGGAACCTGCAATACTAGTTAAGTTTACAGGAAGTTATAGGCAGGATACTCTACGTTTTCTACTTCTATTTTGACTATATTTGGAAATCACCACCTTTTACTTTTTACTACATTACAGTTTCCTACGCAAGTCTCTAAGTGTGGTAGGCACTAAACTCTGCAGACTAAGAGATTACAAGGCAATAAGATATGTTGAGCTGCTTTTTGTCACATACTTTCACACACGATTCTCCACAGCTTCATAGCCCAAAGCAAGAAAGACCTGTGGCTTGGTGTCCCTTGTATACTGAATGCTGCACGTTTTGCATAGGGAAGCAAAGGGGACCAAACATTCCATAGCCAGGAATGGCATTGTTATGGAATAACTGCAGAGGACTTTCACCTTGGCACACATTTCTCTACCACCTCTGAGTACATTCTCAAGGCCAAACAGTGGTAAGCCACTGCTCTAACACAGCACTTTCGTTAAGCGATCACAGGTTACTTCAGAAGCATTAACTATACTTCATTCAACCACTGGGTAAGCCTAATTATCTACTTACAGATATTGTCTCCATGGTAAGAGGGAGGAGAGCAGCATCCTGAAAGATAAGGAGTGGTCCACAAAACTACATCCAAGTCAGTGTCAAGGATCACACATGGCCCACTACAATGACCGGAGTGTGTCTTCTGTAACAGAAGAGAAAAAAGTAAGCAAGTAGAAATGGGAACAATGCTGTATTTTAGTGGGTGGGGAGAAGGACAAATTTCCAGTTGAAAAACACTTTTGTTGCTGTTGTTGTTTGAGTTTTTCTGTATTGATTCATCAGAATACAAAACACACAAAATGTTACTTTCTGGTTTGAGAAGCAGCCAAAATCCGCAAACAGCTATTGTAAAGACATGCCAATTGGCCATTTACAAAGCCTAATGCCATATGTTTTCCTATTTTTCTGGACTCAGATCTCTAGTAACAAAAAGTGGTTCTTGATTTATGAAAGAGATGAATGTAATACCCTGAAGGGTACTTTATCACAGCAGCTGTAAATTCAATCTCTAAGAAATGAGATGATGTGGGTAAGGCAGAAGTACCAGCTTATGCAATCTGTGAGCATGGCACTATTCTGTGCAGCCTGGAACAGCACAACATGTATTCATTTTTATTTTGCAGGAAAATCTTGGTTCACTGTATTCATGGAAAAAGCAGATCTGTCTCCCTTGTGCTACCTTAACCTTATGATATTCCATCACTTTCCTCTGGGTAATGCTATCCAAGGAGTTATCCAGTACTGAGTAATTTAATCAAGAGGAGAGTTCCTGAAACAGCTGCAGGACTTAGATATTGAACTAAGATACATACGGTATACACCTATGTAAATTCTTATGAAACAGAAGATCAAAGTAACAGGAAGGAATGTCAGACAGCCAATCTGAATATGAGATAAAGATGAAAGGAACGTGACCTAAAGCTTTGGCATCAAACCTATGTTTCCTCTCTGTTTAGGGGACAGAGGGTTTTCCCAATCACTACTCAAACATTTGGTTAAATGAAGACAACAGACGTGCTAGATAGACCTCTAGAATATGCTCCCCGTTTGCTGTCCCCTCTGTTTGTGAAGACTCATAAAACTTGACTTCAAGAGAAAGCAGCCCCACGTTTGAAGTTAAAACTTTTAAGAATATCCCTGGACTTAAAACAATGGCAACCTGTTTTGCTGCACTGGGATGATCAAATGAAAAGGGGGGAAAATGTGGAAGTCCAGCAGACAACAAGTTACCCAAATGGGGGACAGAGTTTTCCCACCCTGCTGACAATAGATGCTCAGTTCCCAAGGACTTCCCAGAGGTACCTTCATTTCACCATGTCCTCTGTCCAGCTCAGTCTTAGCTTTATGGACCTGAGATTTACAGCAATGTATTGCCATAAATTAGCTCTTTTCTCAGAATGCCCTGTTCCCACCAAAATTCTCTTTAAGCAAGCTGTGCTGTGTCTTCAGTGCTAGCAAACACATAAAGAGCTGAGTTCCTTAATTTTACAGGAATATTTCATAAAGAAACTGCTCTTTCAACCCTACTCTGCTTGCTCAGAGCTTCTCTCGTTAGCCTGTCTTCTGTCGCTTTCTCACAAAGCAAAGGGGAGTGAAAGGATAAAATGCTAATTAGATTTTTGAAATGAATGCAAATTAACAAGCAAAACTACACCACCTTGCGGTAGTTCTTATCTTAGGGCAGAGCCTGGAAAAACAGTTTCAGACTGAAGTCCTAGAGACAGAAGTAAAATACCTGGGGAAAGTTGCAGGTGACAACTCCAGCATCTCAGCAGAACTATGTAGCATTTGCACTGAGTTTGTTTGCAGTGTGCATACATTTCTGTACAAATGTACCCAGTGCAACTTGGGAACATCAGCGCTGGGGACAATCAATCCATGGTGAAACTCCCACCAAAAAAAACAGTGGTGCAACCCAGGGCTGAGTTAGTTCTTCTGTGTAGAGGTGCCTACCAAGGACGGCATGGCCTAGGAGGCGTATGTAACTGGCAGGTTCTCAAGTGTCAAAATAGAAGCAGAATCACCAGCTGCGTACATCCTGTGCTCCGCAAGCGAGACGCAAACAAGAGAAACAGTCGAGCTGTCTGTTGGAAAAAGCAGCTTCCCAGGATCACCCCAACCACGGTGTAATTGTGATCAATCCGCATTGGCAAGTATCAGTTTTCCATATGTGTTTCACCTAATGCTGGCTGCCTGTGGAGAGCAGCTCGGGCAGGCTGATGCATGCTTGTTATCGCCGGCATAAATATCTCTGCCTCGTGTTATTGTGGCACAAAGCAGCTGGACCATTTGAAAATCATTTAAAAAGCACTATAAAATTAGGGCTCCAGTGCTCTTATTTTATGACTTTCATGAGCAGCCATTGCCTAGAGAGAAATTATCCTCTTTATTTTCAAGGCTAAAGGTTCTTTTAACATTCATCAAAATCAAAGTGCACCCTTGATAACACAGTGAGCTGTTACTTATCTAGTACAGTCTCTTTACCTTCTGCATAATATCACATTTGAGATCTCAGTTCTTCGTATACAACTCATTTCGTTGTGGCTGCTGTTGTTTTCACCAACTGAATTTGCATAGTTTCTGGAGAGGCTGGTTTATGCCCTGAAACATATTCTTTGCATAATTCTTAATTCTATTTTATTATATTTTTAATTTCTAGAAAAATACCACTGAGTGTTTTTGTTATTGATCCCTCTATAAAAACGGTCAGTTCCTTCTTCTGGCAATGGTTTTTCACAGACCAATTAAGCACTGTGAGTGAAATGTATTCAAGGGCATAAATAGTACTTAGGTGCACAGCCTGATAGACTCCCTCCTCTGCCTTTGAAAACTCTTTCCCCCATATAAGAAAAAAGTCTTAGATAATTTTATTTTTTTCCTCTATTGTTTTCACAGACAGCTAAACTCAGGAAAACAATGAGTGAACCAAAGCAGTGTGAGAAAATTCAAACAGTGTGGAGGGAGATCCATTTCTTTTAGAAACAAGAAGTGCAGCTGTAAAGACCATAACTAAAGCTTGGATTTGAAGGGTTTTGCAAGAGACACCATGCAAAATTGTCAGCCGCAAAGGCTGAGAGAGGCCCTGCACATCCTCTGTCCTGCAGCTCAGGAAAACCACTGCTTTCCTCCAAGTTGTTTATCCTGCCTCAAGTTGCTGTAAGAGCCCAGTCACCTTATTATCCAGACATCAAATACAGACTGAAGATAAACATTTAGAAAGCCGTAACCTTAGCTCTCTTTTCAGGATTCCCTCTTTGGCCACATTGTTTTTATTTTGTTTTGTTTTGTTTTTCCACCTCTAGGGGTAGCAGACCACATTGCTGTGCCAAAAAGGTGGCATGCTTTCAACGCTCTGCAAACAGGGAGGGCTGGTGCTAATAGGTCGTGCTGTGAAAGTGTGTAGCCATGCAGAGGAGCTGTGAAGTCAAGGCACAGCATCCTGCGCGGAGGAGCTGTAACTGGCCAGACGGCAGCCTGCGTGCGTGTGAAGAGAGCCGCGCTGCAGTGCCAACACCTCTGCTAGCAGAGGCAGATTGAGTATTTAACCGCAGAGCCCTTGCCGGTCATCACCCAGTTTTCGATTCATCAACTGGATGCTTAAGCTAACAGAGGGATGAGATGGGGTTATTTGGTAATCGCAATTGTTTATGACCTTAGGAAGACACAGCAAACAAGGCAGTCATGATAAGCAGGCCCACATACAGGCTGCTGTCACCACGGATGCAGAAAGTGGGACAGGCATTTAGTAAGCCATGACAACAATGCACTTCAGCTCTGCAGCACGCTTTTTGTCAGCAAGCCACTAGCCACCTTCCTCCATCTGACAGCAAAAGGAAAAGAGAAAAGGGCTCATCTGAGCTGATCCAGCTCTGGGTTCCTGCATTTCAGACCAGATTTGACCTTTCAGGTTAGGAGCGATCCACCCAAATTGCAGCCCTTGCTTGGGGCAATGGTCAGGAGTGATGGGCAGGGGAAGAACAGAGATGTGTGCAGCCCCTTCATCACCTCATTCAGCACCACTGCCATGGCTGTATTGGCTCTGCAGGAGCTTCCTCCCTTCTGAGCTCACCTGTATGGATGCTCTTTCTTTCTCTGGTATATACACCTCACCCAGCAGAAAACATTGCAAAATCCCTTCCACCCAGGGCTTTCAAATTAGCATTTGAAGTCAATGCTTCAATGCTAAAAGGAGGGTCAGAGGAGGATTTTTCTTTTAAGCATAGAAGGGAAAGAGGCGTCTACAGTGTTGTTTTCCCATATACCCACATCTACTAAAACCTCAACATGTAAGGGGTATGTGTTTGCTCACCTTGTCTCCAGAAGAGGATTCAGCATATCCTGGAGGGAGCTTTGATTGAGATGATCAGTTGTTTGAAGTGTAGCAAAAGGACCCAGGTTGAAGGACGTTCTAGATGAGGCAGATTCAAAGTCATTTTGTGCTCTGTTAAGCTTACTCATTTTCAGTAAGGCTTAATCCACTTCCAAACAGCAGGTGGGACCCTGTGACTGAGGTGGACAAAAGAAGGGTTCTGGATGCTGTCAGTGCGCTTGTGGTGTTGCCAGCAGCCACAGAGCTTCAATCACTTGCTTTCCTCACAAGGTGAAGCTGATTCCTGCTGCTAAGCACATAACCAACCTGGGAACAAAGTCCTTTTACCAAACAGAACAATATAAGGAATGACACCTTAAAAAGCCAACTAGGATCAGAATCCTGAGGGAGGAGGGCACTGGGATGTGTCTTAGCATCATCTCATTGGGCGAGGGTGTTGCCGTCCAGGTGAAAGGCATCTATGTCTTCAGCTGTTTTTCCTCATCACCACAACAGTTGAAAGTTGCTTTTAAACATTTTTCTTTTCCTTCTCCACTCCCAATCCTTTGTCATCCTCCTCCTTGATGGTGCTAAGAAATGAATCTTCCTTCATAGTGATAAATGTTCCTCACAGCCTGGGAAGCAGATGTGGTACGTTTAGTGCCCATGTTATATAATTCAATAGTTAGTAATGGGTATTGTAGACACCTCTTTCATAAGACACATGGAAAAGGTGCCAAGGCAGGTTAGACCTGAAGGTCTGGTTAGCTGATCGTTCTCCATCAGCCCAGAGCAGTGTCTAGGGGAAGAGAGCATAAGTAGCTGGACGATGTAGGAGTGATTCTTCCGCTGCATCGCCTCCAGCTTTTGGCCTTCCACAGATTAACTACTTCCTAAACTTTATGATGCTTTTAATTATGAATGGAAGGTCTGGTCCCATTACAAAACTCCCTAATTGCTCCCCTCTGCACCCAGCAAGCACCTTGCCTCCATCAGCTCCAGAGATTAGCTCAGGCTGTGAGGAAAAAAAAAAAAAAAAGAAGAAGGAAGGAAGGAAAAGGAAAAGCCTGCAAAAAGAAGAACAAAAAAAAGGAAGAGCAAGAGATGGAAAGCTGGCTCTGGCAGAGGGCTCTCCCACCACCAGGCCCTGGCTAGATGGCAAGGTTATGGCATGGGCCTGCTGCTGCTGGGTTTGCGGTGTGACTTGCCTGGTTGGGATGCTTTTCCCTGTGTTGGATGAACCACAAATGCCACTGATAAATTATCTTGACGCCCAATTCTGACGTGAACTAAACTCAAGTCAGCAGCAGGCTCCATCTAACGTTTCCAGTTGGTTATGAGACACAACAATTGTGGGCGCCTGGGCTGTGGGGGCACCTGGTGGGGAGTGGTGGCCCCAGGGTCTGTGCTGGGCTGTCATTTGGAAATAACTCCCTGAGGAGTAACGGCCTGTTAACTCGGACTGATGCCCAACAACTTCTGCAAGGTTTCTTTATCTTTGGAGCCTGGTTTGTTACAACAGATTTTGCCACTGGAGCAAATCCAGGCCAAACTGCACTGTGCCTAGGCAAAATTGAACACTGTTACATGCTTTTCTCATACAGAAAACCTGCATAGGAAACGATACAGTGTAGATCGTTTGATGTATTTGCTCAGGTCAATACCAATTTAATTAATCGAGTACCTTTCACATTTTTCTCCCATCCAACCACAGCATTTTCTTGTACAACAGTAACCGCTCTCTCTAAAAGCCATAAATACACTACTTTAAAACATCCAAGATTGCTTTCTTCTGCCATCTTCTGGCAAAATGAAAGAAAAACAGTGTTTCAATCGCAGCAGTGCTGCTGTACTGGTCTAAGGCAAAGGTTGTCACTAAAGGTAGTGTGTTATTACAGTAGTTAGCATAAGTGAAAAAAAAAACATAGCCCTTGTATATTTGAAGGCTTACCTAACTCCTCCAGCTCTACCAGCTGATCTAGTAGCAGTGTTCCTGTGGTTATCCCACAGCAAAATGTCTGCTTTGTAGGCCTGCTGCTTCTTCACTGCCCAGAAAGCAAAGGGGAGTTGCATGGCACATGAGGCTTTGCAGTTTTATAACAGGACTTTATAGAAAATACAATCAGTATTTTGAAGAGAAGTCCCTTTTGCCAGTTTTGCTCCTGGGTCTTTGGAGTTCCTTGACAAAAGACATCTTTGTTTCCTTGTCTGATAGGCATGCAAGGATTTTCCTTCTACTGCAACAATTATTTCTTTCTGATCTCCCAATGTAAACACCACAAATCATGCCAAAACACCTTATGTGATTTTCTTAATTCTAAAATAAACCACTTTCAATATTTTGTTAAGAAAGCATATAAGGTTAAATTATGGTTCCTGTGGGTTGTTTTTTGTTTGTTTGTTTGTTTGTTTGTTAAATTGGCTTTTCCTTCAGTCACGCAGAAGTCCCTTGTAAATAGCTAGTCTTGATCCCCTGTCTCTTTTCACGATAGCTCTTCTCACACAGTTTTACTAAAGATATGAAAATAACATATGGTAATAAAAAATGAAAAAAATCCTAAACAAAAAATCCAATATTTCACCTTAAAATGAACTCAAAATTCAGAGTCAGTAAGAAAAGCTACTCACAAAATTCCAGCCTGCAAAGAGCACATAAATAAGAGCATTTCAAAGCTTTGTTCTTTTTCACTAGCACCAGCAAAAATGTCTGCTTTGGATGCCAGGCACCAGAGAGAAAGGATGTTAATGCTATTTATAGCGCAGGGATGGCTCCCATTACCACTGTACCTGAGGAGCTCACAATCCTTAACATATTCCTGCTCACAGTGACTTTCTCAGGCAGAGGACGGCCTTCCCAGGGTGGTGCTGGAGGCACTGGGATTTGCTTTGGGAAAATGGACTGAAATTTGCAGCCTTTTCCCAAAGCATCTATTACAAATCGCCTCCGGCAAGGACAACCTCCAGCAAGGCTGCTCCCCTCCTGGCTACCTGTGCTTGGTCCCTTGGGAGCCACGGGGCTGCACTTTGCTGGGGCTCACCCTCCCTCCCCACCCTACCAGCTGTGGCATTGACCTACAGCCCATGCGAAGCATCACCAAGAACCAGCATTGCAAAAACAACGGCATAAAACCTGATGAAATATAGGTGGGAAAAAGCACAAGCAACTCCCCAAACTTGCTGGAGCATAACCACCTTTGCCCCTGCCCTGCCCGACACTGCAAGACTCAGGGGGCATCAACATCAACATCATGTCTTGGGCATGGGGCAGATCCGTTGGGCATCGCTTAATCAAAAAACAAATCATCCGTTTAAAGTCAGCAATTAAAAATCTAAAGGAAAGATGTTCAACTTCACCCCAACAAAGCTGAGAGCATCCCTCGAGAACTCTACAATTTCCCTGAAAAAAATGTAAGTGCCAAAATAGATCTTCAAGTGTGGAGTTTTGAAGTCTCTTTGCTCTTTATTCTACTGCAAAGAGTTTGTACAGCTTTGTCAACTTTATAAAAAGATGTCTTTCTCATATGTACCCTTTCAGGCAAGGCAAGGAAGGCAAGGGAAAGCACTTTGCTGCTGACATTAGAAATGTAGGGAGAGACAGGCAGCTCAAAGATACCAGTGCCAAGTGACTGAGGAATATCAAAAACCTTCACTCGTGCCTTCAAATACTCTGAAATCTTGCAAGCTTGACAGCGTCGTCAATTTTGTATTGACAGCAGCAGTCAGACAAAAATCATTTGAGGAGTAAATCGAGGAGAAAAAAAAAAATCTTTAATCCACAGTCATACAAATCCATACTGCCTGCAGAAGGGCAACTGCTTCAGAGCCTGTTTTAATAGCAATATATTAACATCCTTGTTTGTCTTTCCTGAAGCTTGCCAGGCTTTTTTTCCTTCCCCCTCTCAGAATCTGGTCTGTTCGACATCATTTGTGTCAGATGGGCACACACTGTGCCTGTAACTTTCACCTATGGACAGCCTGTGACACCGATGACACCTCAGCGTGGGGCTGGCAGTGCTCACTGAGCTGTTATCAATATCAAGGTCACTCTGCTTTTCTTGCTTTGGCTGGAGCTCCTCTGCCCTCGGGGCACGGGCTGCCCCAGGAAGCTTTTAGCCCGAGCACGTCACAAGCCGCAGCCGCTTTGCTCCACTCCTGGCCTTACATAAGATGAGGGCGAAGTTTCCACTATTAGAAACAGTTATCTGCATGGCGGGCTGCTGCTCTCCCGGCTACAGCACAGTTATGACTGCTGGCGGTGGGACTTAAAACTACAGCTATTTTAATTCAGGGAGAAGCAAGAAGCAGGTCAAGATGTGTCGAGAGAAACAGTAGGATGTGGTTTTCCTTTTTTTGTTTTTTAAATCTATATCCTAGCATTTGTGCCCTGGACAGGAGTGCCCCAGAAGAGAGCCAAAGGGGAGAGCATCACCCTAGGCTTGACAGGTATCTACAGCTGAGTCGGAAATTATGGTAGGAGCCTGTGGAGGGCAGCGCTGTCTTGCTGGGGATGGCGTACTGAATAGCTCACAGATGCCAGCTGCTAAGGTAATGCTTTTTTTTTTTTTTTTTTTCGTTGTTTCTCCTTTGAATGTGGAAGCTGCAGCTGTCAAAGCTGCCCTCCTGCCACAGCCAGGGCCTGTCACTGCAAGCAGCGAGGACGCCCCATTTCTCCATCCCTTGCTGCAGCACAAGCCTGGGCACGAGGAGCTGCCACCTCCAGGGCTGCTGGCTCTGACAGGGGAGGGCTGGGGGAGGCAGGACGGGGCTGGGGGCACCACCGAGGTTCTCTCCCCATGGAAAGATACGGTCTTGGGACAACACGTGCAGATCAGTTGCCCCTCAGCCCAGCTCTGGCGCCTCGCGAGCAAAAGCTGGTCTCTTCCAGCCCGCTTTGGAGGAGCCACTGGGCCCCACCACAGACACCAGGCGTGAATGGAGGCATTGGGCAGAGATGGGGTGGGGAAGAGGTGTTAGAGCTCGGGTTCTCCCCAGCCAGCAAAGCGCTGCTGCAGCGCAGGGCTGGAGACACCTGCAGCACCGGGTGGCTGGCAGGGCTGCGCCCCACTCCTCCCCAGTGCAATGCTTAAAGCGAGGGCTGCATTTGCCAGAGCCCTCAATCTGGCATCTTTCCCGAGCAGTAAATTCTCTTAAAAAAAAAAAAAAAAAAAAAAAAAAAAAAAAAAAAGCCAACAGAGCTTTAATTGTACATTCTGCTTTTCTCTTCACTCCAGAATAATGGAAATGGCATTAATACAGTGCTGCATTGAACACATACCCGCACGGGGGCTGAGGGACTGATTCTGCTTTCCACGAGGCAGGGGCACTGCCTCTGGTGAGGCAGATCAGGGTTTAAGGAGCAAGCAGGAGCAATGAACTTCTGCTGCTCCCCGCTGTTTGAACGTGGGCAAAATAAAAGGCCATAATATATGATGCAGTCAGCCAAGAAAGCAATATTGCTCTGCCATGTGCGCGGTCTATACTGAGACGAGTCCAGGATCTCATTTCAAAATTCCCATAGGTTCCTCATTTAAACCATCAGCCGTAACCTGCTTCTCATTTTCAATACCACTTGGTATTAGAGCTGCAGCGAACTGCTGGTGAGAGATTCTAATTCCTGCAAACAAGCCCCTGTAGGCTTGCAAGGAAAACAGAGAGTTTCCCCCCTCAGTTGCCTGCTAGGTTCCCATCTGGCTGTTTTAACTCTGCTATTGCTTTTAAATGCGCCTGTTTCTGTGCATGAGGCTTTCAGCTCTACCTCAGGAGACTCCTGGGTTCTCTTAGCATCGGATTCTGGCCAAAATGTGGAGACACAGATTGGGTCTTCTTAACAAAAAAGAAGATCAGGTTTCACATTACAGTATCTGAAAGATTAATTCAACTTACACGATCATTTCCCTGTGAACCACGCTTCTTTCCATCTGGATTTTTCCATCAGGAGGACAAAGAGCCATAGTGTTAAGCACTACCTGAGAGAAAAGCACAAGGAGTGTAAAAGATGTGTGTAGGGATGCCTGGTCAGAGAAAAAGAGAAGAAAAAACAGGGTAGAGAACAATTTAAAAATGTATCATCATGCCTTTTTTGTTTGTTTTTCATGCAAATTATATTCTGATCTCGTTCTCTAGTATTTTGCACCATTTCGTCTGTTGGTTTTTGTTTCAGGGAGTTTAGGATATTTGGCTGCTGGAGCCTTCTGTGTCATGTTACTGTTATCTAGTGCTTGTGCTATTGTGGTAACCAAATGTCCACCCAAAGCCAGTGCTCTGCAGTGCCAGAGGCTACCAACCACCTAATGTAAGACCTTGTTACTGAAAGACACCTGTCCCCATCCAGGCTGTCATCACTGCCACAGGCAGAGCCAGGCCAGCTGAGAAATGCTAGCACAAGAGACAGAGGAAAGATAACATGAAGGTGGTTAGGGCAGGGCCTGGGGCTCAGCTGCTGCCCTGCCACGGGCTCCTCTTGGGACTTCAGAGAGATGTTCAGCCTCTCTGCAGCTCAGTTCTGGCTTTAGGAGACGTGGAAGCAACCATGGCAAAATGGCAGCAGGCCTTCCCCATCACAGAAGTGAACGTGAAGGCTGCTCAATTAGTCTGTGTGAATGTTTAGTTGCACAAAATGTGTTTTTCTCAACCAGGAACAAGCCACTTCATCTTGTTTTCATACTTTAAAAGATTTTATGCAATGATAAATTAAAACTCCAAAACAAAAAATAATTCTTAATAGAAAAAATGGAATTGGACTTTTTTTTTTTCTTGAAATATGAAAATGAACTATTTTAACCCCTTCAATACTGGAATATTTCCTCTTCCCCCCCCCCAGGAATTTGCTTAGTTTTATAAGACTGGAATCTGCAAGTCCAACACAAATCTGTTAAATGCTTTGGACAATTCTAGTCAGCGGGGGCTGTGCATTTTTTTTCTTTGCCAGAAAAAAAAATTATCTTGCATAGAAAATGGCAATTTTTCTAGTACAGTGGGAAGAAGAAAAAGGGAAGGGAGGGAAGAAGTACAATGCTCCCTAGCTTGCATGGACTAGGTCTCTGCAGAAAGTGCTAGTGACCTTGTAAGACTGATTTTTCTTCCTGATACGAAGGATTGTGCCATCCTGCAGTCACTGTTTCCAGCTAGAGCAGCTTCTGCGAGCCACCCAGAGGGGGAAGTGCGTAGAGTAACGTGATCAGTGGCAGCACTTCTGCTAACTTTGCAGTATCTTGAAGTAGAAGGGGGTGGGGAGAAAACCCTCAGCAAAATCCCTGGTCTTCAATTAAAAATTTCATATTACCTTCCTCATTAGTCCAATCATCTGATATAGTTATTTACAAGCTTATCCTGAAGGCCCCGCGGAGTCATTCAATTTCAAGGCCAGCACGGAGCAGAGCGGAGCGGCATGGCTGGGAGGAGCTGTGCTGCACGTTGAGATGAGGAGCTCACTTGTCTGCTATTAGTCACTGGAAGCAAGTAACGCTGACGCGCTTTTTGGGAAGAGGATTGCTGAATGAAAGGGAACTCTGTTGCAAAGCACCTTGCTGGCTGCAACGGCTGGAGACGCCTGTTAAGTTTCACCATCACCAAGAGATCTCAGTTCTACCAGGCCAAGAGAATCTCCCCAAAGTCAGGTCTTGAACAAGAGGCCTAGCGATGCCACCTCTTCCCCTCTCCCTGCAAATCATCTCCATTACCGTAACAACCTGACAGATTAAACAGGAGCTTAAAGCAATGGGGAGCTACGACAAATGAAAGTTTAGGAGCCATCTGCTTACCTCCACAACTTCAGCTTTTTAACATCTGCAGCGTCTGAGAGTCATACATGCTCCTTGGAAATTAGTCCATGGTCTTCTGAATCTCCAGATGTAGGACCTCTTGATTTCCTCCTACTGCTCCAGCTTAATGTTCTGTATCAGTGAAAATACAAAGAGATCACAACAATGCTGGCAGTAGCTCTCAAGCACAGGGCATGACTTCTGCAAGGCAGTGTAACATGTAAGGCAATGCACATTATCTTTTTCTGTGCTATTCTTCATGCTAATCTGTGCTGGGAGCACACAACATATTCCTTTACTAAAGCTCTTGGTGTTATATGCCCTGAAAAATTTGTAGGCTTTTTTTCCCTATTCCTTCTTTACTTTCCTGAGTTACTCATATGTAGTTCTTTTCCTTCATCATTAAAGGTAAAAACCAGTTAACTTTTTTCCATCTCCCCCACCATTTTTACTGTGCTTGTCATATTTTGCTTATTAAGTAGTTACCCCAGGGAGACTTCCTTTTTATTGGAATGTACAAAAAGCTGTAGCTGCTCTTAACATTTGTGGGGAGGAGGAGGGAGAGGGGAGTAGGGAAAACAAATTTAGTCTGAGGTCATGGGAATATATGTGGTGTGATCAATAATATGCCTTGCATCATCTGAACTACTTTTTTTCCATAAGCAACAAGATATCCTCTTTTGCTTTCTGCTTATGCCTCTCATCAGCCTACGCTGTTTAAAATAACACACTTGCCTGTTCGGACAAAGTTGTTGTTGGGCTTTTGGAACAGCATCCATCTAGCTGCTGCTGCTGTGGGGCAGGGGACAGACTAGATGACTTCCAAAGATCTATTCTGGACACATAACCTTTCGCAAAATAAACACAGGCCACCCACCTCACTTTGGGAACAAGTTCTCATGTGGCTCCCACATTGATAATGGCTTTAATACCAACAAGCAACCAAACAAAGCTCATCAATGTTCTCTGGAGGCGAGAACAGCAATTCCAGATAATGAGATCCTGGCAGGGGAATGCTCCTAAAGTCTCAGAGAAGGGCCTCCTTGGATGCCTTTGAACTCTTGCTCTTGATAGAGTTCCGCTTCGGGCTGGACTGAGCCTCCTGGGTCTAAAACAGCAAACAATGTTGTAAAAGGGGCACAGGATCTACTGCAGGCTCTGTAAGGGAGCAAAACAGTCCTAGTTGGGATTCTTAATGGCAACAAAGCCAGAACTTTCAGCCTCATAATTTTCCAAAATTTATATGCTCTTTTTCCTCACATCCCAGGTAAATGCCCTACCTTTCAGATGAGAGACACAGCCTCTCTCTGGAGACAAAATAGCTATCGCCTTATTTATACAAAGTGGAACAGCTCCCAGAAGAGAGACTGAGACAGACAGACATAAGTATACTGGTATAGATGAGTGTTCAGGGACATTCACCTGAGATATACAGAAAACTAGTTAAAATTCTCTCTGTTTCTACCTATATGCACACATACATACATAACTGTATGTGTGCATGTAGATCTGCATGTATGTATATAAATACATCCATATAAATGAAAGAATAACTCTACACACATACATTTTATGTATTTATACATATACACCATATGAATATGTCTTATATACACATCCTAAGATTTCCACCCTGGCCCTAGAAGCCTTGTGAGTTTAAGTCAGTCCAATGATTCATTCTTTCAAAAACTTCCAGTTTTAAGTAGCAAGAAGCAAGTGTGCACAAACACTCTCCAACACAAAGTGCTGGAGCTTTCCTGTATTACACTCATCAGAGCTACAGTAACAGCAATAATACCTGCACCTATGAGTTTCAGTCAATGTTGTGTTCGGGTGGCACAGGACGTTCTTTTTCAACAGCGTTACTTGACAAGAAATTAAATCATATCGTCTTATGCTGCAGCCTTCTCAGGGGATGAATTACATGCTGTAGAGTCATACCACAGAGTCAATCCTGCTCTCTGGATGCTTTCAGCAACACCTGCAGGCCCTACTGCACACACCAGTTATAATAATGTAATGCTATTTGGAGGGTAATGAACAGGACTGCTTCCTAGGGAATATTATTTCTGTATGAAAATTTCCTCTTAATTCATTTCAGAAAAGCTGTCTCTGAGACAAACCGAGTGTGTGCAAGAGAGGAGCAAGATGCCTCACACCAGAGATGACTCTTCCCCAACCAGCAGTGCAGGGAGCCCAGATTCCTATGAAACACCAGCGCTAGCAGACCTCCAGCGGCTGATTTGGTTCAGAGGAGGGTCGGATAATCACGTGGACCAAGTCTGGCCAAATATTTACCTGGGAGATGCGTAAGAACATATGGTCCTATTATTAAGCTGTTATCAGTCCCTGGGAGGAGAGGGAAGGGATGTGGTGCACTGGGGACCAGCTGTTGGGTCTGCAGGAATGTTTTTACAACACAAGCTTCCAAAACTGATAACACAAGGACTTTGAATGTCATGAAAAACATGACAGACAAAAGGGTAATTTATAGTCTGAGTTGTTTTTTCTGCATTCTGTGAACCACAGCAGACTTTGGCAGGGTAATAATTATTTGTATTCTAGACAGAAGTCTAGAAAGAACCCGTCCCAAATTAGTGTCAACTGTGAGAAGCATTATCTACCCCGGGAACTGAGCTCTCAGGCAGCAGACAAGGCCACAGTAGCCTTCTACTCAAATACAGGAGCAGCAGGATCAGGAGCCAGATGGACAAGGACCCAAATAAAATTTGCAGTAAGGATTTTGGCAGTCCAAATCCAAACTTCTTTTCAAAGGCGGTAAAACTGAAAATATTAAGCAGGAATTTTCATGTAAATACCTCATACTCGTGACTACTTCTATTTAGTGCTGTTTCATTCTATTTAGATTACTGCAAATTACATAGATCATCAGATGGGCATAACAACAGCTCATGTTTACCAACCCTTTCTCCTCCTCTTTATATATACATCAGTTAAGGAGCACAGCTTTATGGAATAACTTCAGTCCTAGTTTATGGCTGGAAAAGGGGAGAACCTGGCTGGTGAGCATGACAGAGCCACTTCGTGTCCAAACCAGGAACAAGGTGCTGCATCTGGGAGGGTTCTCGCCCTTGCCACCCACGCACACGACAAGTGAGAGATTAGCTGCAGATCTCATTAAACAAGTATTTGAAGTAAAATCTTGACCATTCTATACAGTAAGCAGTGTTCCCAGGGGCTAACTGCTGGGAAGTATTTGCTCAGCTACCAGTATCCCACAGGCAAGCCTGTACTCACGCTGCTCTCCATACCACCACACCACATTTTTCATTTGCTATGTGCTTCTTCACATGTGCTGTAAGCAAGCTGCATTTCCTGCATCCTTCCCTAGAGGGAGCAGGCACCAACGTTAAACCACTATATTTTAGCAGAATGTTAGGCATGCTGCCAATGAACCCTCCGCATCTTTCAACAGGTGGGCTGCGAGGTGCAAAACTACTCTTCAAAGCCTCAACATTACTCACATCCTTAATGCAGCAGATGGACCATACAGTATCAACACGGGAGCCAGATATTACAAAGATCTGCAAATAGAGTACTTCGGAGTAGAAGCATTTGATGATCCTTCCTTTGATTTAAGTATCTTCTTCTACGACGCTGCCAATTTCATAGGCAAAGCCTTAAACACTTCAGGAGGTAAGAGAGAGGAAAGGTTTGGGATGAAGCTTCAACACGAGCCAATGGGGCCTCCCATTGTACTAATAGGGCTTGCGAAAGCACACGCAGAGCATGGCCAGGACAGGAGATGGGGTTGCTGCTCCATAGCACATGAGGAGGTGGCCACGATGAGGTGGCTGCCAGCTAGGGCTGGCAGCCCCATGCCCACCCTGCAGAAATTGCCTCCTGGCAAAGTCCGAGGGCCTGCTTGCCATGTCTGTGCCCCCAGCACCCTGGCCAGGGCTGCAGCCTGGAGGCTCATGCCCCGCACCACGAGGCAGCTCTGTGCCTGCTCCCTGCTGGCACCTGGGAGCACTGGCTGACAGGCTGCACGTGCCAAAGTGCTTCACACAACCGGAGCCTGGTCCAGGCTGTCTATTAAGCTAGAGAAGCAGCACAAGTTAATGAACTAAGTCGCAAACTACGAGCCTGACCTGCAGCCTGCTGAATTTTTGTCAGCAGAGTTTGGATTAGGGCCTAGTTATCATAATTTCCATTTGTTCCAGAGCTTGCTCCGACTCTGGCTGTGAGATCTTGCTGCTTTCGCTGGAGTGCTTTATTAAATCCCTAGTTATAGCTCACACTGGGCTGCTGAGATACAGTAAATTACAAGCCCGTTTTTATAGGCAGACTGTCCTACAGAGTTTATGGGACTTGTCAATGATCACAGTCTGGGCTGGACCAAAATTTTCTGCCAAAACTGTTCCTTTTTCCACAAAAAGTTACACTAATGAGTTCTGTCACAGAAAGCGTCTCCTTCCACAGAAAGTTTTGGCTATTTTAATCTGGGAACAAATATCTGAGAACCCAGAAAATTTGGATGAGAACTGGTTTGGGAGCAGAGAAGCCATCCTAGGTTCCTCAGCCCTGCTCTCCTGTATGGTGAGAGCTCCTCATGGGACTGGAGGCCTCTCCCGCAGGGTAGTGGCCAGCAGATCCCCCACGCACTGCTTTGTCAGCCCAAAAAGCACCCAGGAGCTATGCAGCCTGCAGAGGGATAATGCAAACATGAGGCTCTTGAACTATGTATAACTTCGCAACAACTTTTTGAAATACATGTCAGTATGGGGGTGTTTAGTCTTCCACCTCTCCACAGCGCTCTTGAAATCTTACATAAAAAAAGTCCATCATGCACTAACTTTGGTCAGGGAAGAACATTCATAATGCTCCATTTCCAGTATCTACCTTCAGTGCTTATGTCCATTCTTTCCAGTGCTATTGAACATCAAGATAAGCTGTGTAAATGGTATTCTTCTCTTTGCTAACTACTGAAAGGCCTAAGCTAGATGCGTATACTCAGTACAAAATACCACTTCAGCTGTGATCTATAGCACAATCTTAGGCAATCTGCAAAAAAATGAGTACCCACTGAACACCACAGCTACTTTGCCAACTCATGTCTTGTAGTTTTTGTCCTCTCTGTATTCCCTTCACTTTAGAAATGCTAAAGCCTGCTCACCTCGTGTCTCTTCTTTCTGCAGGTAAAGTGTTCGTGCATTGTGCCATGGGGGTAAGCCGCTCTGCATCCTTAGTGCTTGCCTTTTTGATGATCCACAAAAACATGACACTCGTGGATGCTCTGAAAACAGTGGGTTCTCACAGAAACATCTGCCCAAACACAGGGTTCCTCAGCCAGCTCCGAGACTTGGACATTAAATTAAATGAAGAGAGGAAAGGAAACAGAGAATCTGCTGGCAAAGAGTTGTAAGAAAGCATTCCTAAAAGAAAGAAAGAAGACAAAACATTACTTGAGTTTCCTAAATCTCTTTCAAATGTATTACAATTGCAAACTAAGGATGTAAGTTTAAGATACACTAGAATGCATGTCATTAGTAAAAGTACATTTTACTTGATCTTCCCATTTCGCAACACCATCCTAGATTATACTTACAGTTGATTGTGTATTGTATCCTTCACTCTCCACCTTAAAACATTGCTCTGCTGGTTTAAGGAAAAAAAAAAAAAAAAAGATATCAGGTTCCACTTCAGAAATAGCTGCATTTCAGCAACGAGTGAAGCTCATATCACTTTATGAAGTGTTAGGCTATTTGAGGTGAAAGATGCCATATTATTTATGCTACAATAATGCTCAGAAGTTTTCTTATGAATCAGCCTCCCCCCACCCCTTTTGCTTTCCGTATCTAAAATGGTTTATATTTTGAGACTTGAATCTGGCACTAGTTAATTCTTGCTTTTACAACTGGTGGAGCCCCTGAGTTGGGGGTAAAGAGGCTGCTTAGAGGCAGAGCAGCTGGGATACAACACAAGCCACTCTTAAAGAAATGATTCCAAGTCTATTTACAGTGATTTCCTTTTGACTGTTCATCAAATAATCATTGTTTTTTTCTTTCATGAAAAAATCTTTGTTCAAGAGGGCACTCAAATCCTCTTCATCTTCCCTAGTAAAATTCATCCTGGAGGTGCTGTGGAAAATGCTTCTGAAGAGGAAAGTGGGTTCCAAGCTGAGGCTCCGAACAGCCACATAGGCAGTGGGAGTGGGTGCAGGAAGGAATTTGACAACAAAGTTCAAGGGATCCCAAATCTGTCTGGCAGTTCAACATCATAAAACTCATGATTTTCTTTCTCAGAAATAAAGGCCATTAGCATTGCAACATCGTGTTCTGTGGCATTTGCTTTTGTGAGGGGACTCAAGTGAAAACTGAAGGGACACAGGAACAGCAAGGGAGGTGCTGACAGGCGCCAGACTTTCATCTTTGTGTCTCTGGGCCACCATAGGAGTGCTCAATAGCTACTGTCATCTGATGGATCAGTGCTGCCTGGAAACTATGAGAGGCACATCTGGCTCTCGGTTCCCAGTGGACAAACGTTCAGAGCACAAAGCCAGCTCGGGGATGGCAGTTGTTTGCATTCCCGGTACCACACTTGGGAAGGCAGAGGCATGAATACTGCCCACCATGGCGAACCGGCTGCTCAAGAGCAGCTGAGCAACAAGGGAAAACATGCCTTGCCATTCCCAGTGCTGTCTGAAAGGCAGATTTCTGCCTTCCTGATGGACAACTCAGTGCCTTTTAAAAGTCTCTAGCAGCATCTACATCTGCTATGTAGACCACGCAATGGGAGCAAGAACACGAAGCAGCACTTTTGGCACTGCAGACCTGGTTCTCACGCTGAGGGGATCTCAGGAGGGTTTGTTCTGGACGAGTCCCGTGGATTGAATATCCCTGGGCAGCAGCAGAGCAGCACTGGAGCACAGCCTTGCTTCAGTTCCCTGCATAAAGAAACCTGCTCGTGAGCTCCAGGGCTGCTCTACAAGGTCGACAAAGGCACAGTGCATAGGAATGGTCATCTTAAGAGCGTACTTCGAACCCAAATCCAAGTGCAATATGTGCATCACAATTAACTCAAAAAAAATAAAAATAATAATAATAAAAAAAGGCTTCACTTTGCAGAAGGAGTGGACACCACCCCCAGACACAGATCAGGCTGCATAGGTGCCCCCAGCCCCAGCCCCTCCTTTCCTCACGCTTCCCACCCGCAGGAGTCCCCCCGCCTCCCTCAGCAGCAGCAGCAGGACCGTGCCCGGCCCCGGCCCCCGGCCCCCGGCCCCCGGCCCCCGGCCCCCAGTCCCAGCCCCAGCCCCAGCCGGCAGAGGCCGGGCCCCGGCCGCCTCCCCGCAGCCGCGGCGCTGCCGCCAGGTGGAGCCCTTGGCACGGCGCGGCCCCGCGGCCACCCCCGGCTGCAGCCCGGGCCCTGCGCCCCTCAGCGGCTTCCGAGCCCCAGGCCCCGCAGCGGGCTCCGGGTGGAAACCCGGGATAAAAGGGGCAGCCAGGCGAGCCGCCCTGCCCGGGGGGAACCGGGCACGACCCACCCGGGACGAAGCCCCCCGGCCGCGGGTCTCGGGGTGCAGGCGAGGGCAGCCCGGGCACCTCAGCCCCCAGCCCCAGATCTCATCCCCCTGCGTAACCCGGCTGCCAGCTGCCTGCCTCCGGCTGATGCTCGCAGGGCCAAAGAGGGTGGGGGATGATGGTTTATAATTAACACAAATAAAAATAGACTTTGAATAAACCAAACACGGGGAGGCTGGAAAGTTGTGCACGCCGCTGGGAGGTGAGGAGGAAGGCAAGGGGCGTTACTCGGGGAAAGGTAAACCGAGGCACGGCCGAGCGGGAGCTTCGCCCACCACCAGGCAAGTACCTGAACGCTGCTCGCAACCTGCCCCTGGCACCTTGCTGCACACAGCAGGACACGGGCAGGGCTAGGCCAGAGTACTGCCGCCGGTACTCCAGTACTTGTGAAACTCTAGTTCACCTTCCAGCTGGGCTCCCGCGGTGAGGAGCCCTCGCTGGAAAAGATGCTTAAATGAGAGCTTTTCCTGCTATAAATACCAGTCCATCTTCTTGTTATAGATGTTAGTCGATACTGAAATGTCTTAAAGATGCATCTTTAAGATAATAGCCGTGAAGTGCCGTATACAGGTTTTCTACCTCTCAGAGGATGTGCACAAGAGTCATTGAAACTGACGAACCAGCTACACTGGAGAAAATGTGAAACAGACTATGAGTAAAATGCTGTGCAGTTCAAAAACAAACGTGGGGGAAAAATTAAGAAGGTTGGGAGAGGGTAGACAATAACAAAGAGTTTCTTTGCCTTTTTTTTTTTTTCAATACTCTTTATAGTTTGGGCTTCTAGGGTTTATTTATAACTAGGATAAAATTCTCAGGCAGAAGTGGGATTTTTTAATATCAACAGCCTTCCTCTGAACGTTTTTATTGAGGAAATATGTTTGGGATGCTTGGAGTAAAAGAGTACAGAAAGAAAAGACTGGGTTAAATTAATTCCTGCTAAATACCTACCAGCAGACTCGCTGTCTATATGGGGAGCTGGAGACAGAATTGTACCAGGGTAAAAAGGATACTGTGTCTATTTATAACTCTGCCTTCACCACCGTAGGAATTCAAAGGAAAACTCCAACTCAGCACACAGTCTTCTCATCATCTGCTTCTGTCAAGATTAAATCGGGGCTGAGATCATTCCCTTCCCCTGCAAATCTCTGCAAGGAAGTATTTGTTCCTTTCTGCACGTAAAGGACTACAGCAGTACAAATCGCCTCAAAGCTCATGTGCTCTGGGAGCCCTCACCCAGCAAAATGTCACCTCTTCCACTGCGCTATCCAGAGCAGGGGAGCCTCACAAGCCCCCAGCAGTTTAGTAGTGAAGACCATGGGTGTCTCACCTGCTCTGCATCCCCACTCCCTGCACTGTCCCCAGCCCTCTTCCTTATACCAGATGCTCTGGGGACTTGCAAACAAGAAGGCAGCACAGCTCCGGTGTGCTCCCAGTGCCAGGTCGCATGGAGCAGGAGAGGAACAGGGCCCCCAGCCCTGGGTCACACCTGCTCATCGTGCCACGTACTGAGATGAGATCCTTGTCCTGCAGCCTCTTGCCACTGGGAGGCATCCATCCCTGGAAAGGAGGGGTGCAGTAGGTGCGTGGGGTGCCTTGTCTTTGGGAGAAATCATCTCACACGATATGAGTACACGTGAGAGTAGCCTTAGAAAAGGTATTTGCAAAAACCTGGCCCCTATGCTAAAAATAAGGCAGGCTCCTGGAGTTCTTCAGCTCCACTCTTTTTCAGCGTTATGGTGTCTCAGATCTTTCCTTCTCATCTTGCACCTTCCAGTTTCTCTTTAATAAGAGCTGCTCTTTCGTTCTTCACAAAGCACTATCTACTCTACTCTCTCGGAGCTCCTCTTTTGTAATTCTGTTATCAAGCTGTCTGCTAGGTGGGGAGCAGAAGGTGCAGGACTTGGTGCTGCCTTTGAGGTACAGCTAATTATTATGTGCATCTGTTATTGTGGTTGCTGCCTCAACAGGTGGAAAACATGCTGTTCTCTGATAGATTGGAGCACTCTGTGCTCCTGCCTCGTCTTTTCTCTAAAGCCACTCGTGTGGTGTTCCTAAAATAATAAACACAGCCTCACTGCTGCCACAAAAACCCCTGGTAAATATATTTTTATGGGAATGAAATATTAAAGGATTTGAACAGTTATTCACTGAAAGCAAAATATGAGCAGTAAGGTTGGGTAAAGATTCAAAGGCTGGTTTGCTTCCTCTCCCTGGGGCACATCAAGGCTGTACTGCTTACACTTTAGAGATGGATAGTGGGGAATTACTTAACCCAAAATGATGGAAACAATTCAGACTATAATAATATAGCATGAGAGTTTCTCACATTACATCTATTCCCCATACTGCTGGCTATATTCTGCCTTCAGATTCATGTGCACAACTCTCATTGGATTCTGGAGGAACAGTATTTGAAGCCAAAATGCATTTCATTGTCTTTCTGAAGTCTCTCTACGGTATAGTTGGTAAATCCTGAGCTCAAGGACTGGGGACAAAGCTTGTCTAAACATTTCCCAGTGCCTGTCTCTGCAAGATTCCCATCTGCTGTGTTTTATTTTGAATTTCATCTTCCTACTTTCCTAAAAACACAAAGCAGAAACACGTTTCCTCTGCCCTGGAGAGCAGGAATCACCAAATTTCCCAGCAGGTTCTCTCACAACATGTGATGGATCCAAGTTTGTCTAAAAAAACTACAAACCCTTTGTGGAGCAGAAAGGGAGGAGACCAGAAATGTGGGCCAAGTTTCAGAGTGTTATGAACACCTCCCAGCCCCCAAAGGGGCTCCATATCCTGTTTCCTCTCTCCCAAAAATTTCACCTGGCTTTGGGTTTCATTAAGAGAAATACACATTGCTCAAGTCCAGGCTCTAAGACTTCGGTTCATGCTTCCTGCTGACACTGCAGGAGAGCCACAAAAGCTGAGTCTGACCTGGGGGCTTCAAATTTACTACAATAGCAGAGCAAATTAAATAGAGAGCACATTAAGTGGCTTGGGAGATTGTTGTTGACCAACAAATCTTCATTAAGTTCCTGCATCAAGCTGTGCTATACCTCTGATGGAACTGGTTACTGCATCTCCATCTTCGTTTCAACTACTTCTCCACCAGGCTTAAAACAAATTCAGACTTGTTTTAGGTCTAATTAGAAACAAAATACAACATTAAGTCACCTTGCCCCGCGTATGCACCCAGTTTGGAGGCGTTGGTACATCATTCAAGCAGGCCAAATCCCTCTCCTTTCACCACCAGTTATTTGCTGCCCTGGTTTTCGTTTACTTTTATTTAATACCAGTGTCTCGTGGTGACTTTGTTCACTGTGTTATGGGGACTTTCTGGGTTACTGGTTTGCATTACCAAAGACAAGGTCTGAGATCTGTTCCTGGCACTGCCCTCCAAACCTTTCAGCTGAGCCCACCCTCGAGAGCCACCAGCACAAACCCCAAGAGCTCGTAGGACGCACATCTCCCCATGGCAAAGCCTGTACTCTGATAACAGCAGCTTTGGCAGGTTTGGAGCAAAATCTTTTTCTGGCTTCTGCAGCTGAAGGGAGGCTATCACAGCAGGGGCCTCTGACATCGCTTCCCGCAGACCACTACTGTAAAGATAGCTCTATAGGTAACACCCAGGTGCCATGCTCTTCTGCTGCATGGATTCTAAAAACACTCTGCCCAATTTAGGCTAAACATAGAGAAGTTTGAGGGAAAAGTACAGGGGAAGACAAAAGAAATTAAACGGCAGTGCTGAGAGTTAAGTAGCCTTAGCATCTGCAACATGCATCGCAGACTGTCCTTGCCCTGAGTTAAGAGGAGAAACAATTATTTGGTATTTATCTTCTAAATACAAGGTAAGAAGCCAAAGGTACATGCAGATGCACCATGAATGGGCGAGTTAGCCTGTAGTATTATGCTTTGCCTGATAACATTTATGGTGGCCAAACTACATGCTGTCCATGGAGACTGATTGTACCCCGTACTATGTTGTCTCAAAACACTTGAAACATGTGGATGGGACTCGACCCTATTTGTATCAAAGAGAAAGCCTTGATTGTTTGGGTTTGTGCAGCAGTGCCGCAGCACATGGGCTTTTACTAGTTCCCAGCACCTGGGCACAGCAAGGCAACCTCCCCTTCACAAAGCTGCCTGTCGTGTCCCAGGCGCGGCTGAAGAGTGCAAACACAGCAGCTGCCTAATGGGATCTGAATTATTTTTTGCTTATGGTTAGCTGGCTTCCAGCTCTAGAAGAAAACAAGTTCTGTTCTGTGACTTTAGAAATATGGTAAAAGTTAACCTAAAGGAGAAATGATTAGAAATACCTGTGATCCCAAGAGCTAATACAACTGCTGGGAAATTCTAGACCTCAAATCAGCTGTGCTACAGAATGATTTTTTTCCCTTTCAGCAGACTTAGTAGTGAGATTTTACAATGAGAATAAAGCAATTTGCATAGCTGACTTAGGATTTCATCTCCTTCCATTGCATCTCTTAGACTGCATACACATCACCCAGCAAGTCTTGTATCTGTTCAGTCTCATACTGACCTCTGTACTAACTTGATTTATTGTTTTTAGCTCTCAAATAGTATATTACGTTATACCCCAAAGGGTCTGATTAGAACTGTCCAGTATTTTAATGATTTATGCGGGGCATCTGGGACTGCACGGGTAGCATACGTGTTGTGTCACTGCTATAGGAGGAGCCTTTATTGATCCATACCAGTGTGCTCCAAGACGAGAGTGTCAAATTCCAATAAGCTTTAGTTTACAAACCTGATTTGACAGGTGGCCAAGCCTGCACTGGGACTGACCATCGCTCTCATGGTGGGAATAAAACAAAACAGCTGGATTGCTTCTAGCCATTGCATTATGAGAGGATTTCCATTCCTTTCTCTTGTTCTATTTCTATCTGATAGTGCTTAAGGAGGTGTTTATCCTTTCTAGTTTTCCAGCCAGAAACCTGGGCAACAGGAGCTTGCTATCAGCTCTGTGGTCTATCTTTCTGCCAGAAGATACTGGTGAGAAACACAGGCTCCTGGAACTAGCCTTCCCAGTCTCTCTGAGTCCTGCCATGGCTATCACGCTAATAGAAAGCCTCAGATCTGAGAGGCTGTGATGAGAGAAAGAAAGATGAAGAAGCCCTTACTGCAGTTGTTTTTAAGCATTTTATAAGGTCTTGTGCTGTTTTCCAGTATGATGATAAAGGATTTTGCAAACACTGAAAGAAAGGTATCACGAGCACAGTGTGCTGTAATAAGGTTTCTGTGTCCTCGGTTTGATTTTTGCATGTTCTGAAACCTATTTTGAGTGCAAAAAACAAATCTGCTAAAGCATCCCTAGAAGACCTCATCTCCCAGCATAATTTTTGGAAAGAAATCCCACGGAAGGCCAAACTTAACCATGACTTTCACCTCAACGTAAGTTGCCTATGACTCACTAGAGGTGGGCACAGCTTTTGACCAAAATTACAGTGGGTAAAGCAGGTTCAGCTATCACTACAAGTGCTTGGCAGCACTCCGCCCCTGGCTTCCCTCCCAGCTCAGGCCTATGCAGAGATGTAGAAAAATCCAGCGCTTCTTTTCCATCTCGACCTGTGTGGTGGGAACAGCCATGTCTTCCTCACAGGCTCACTGTGATAACTACAAAACGCATCGCAGTGCTCGGGAAACACCAGGGAACTGCAGGCGCCTACCTCCTGCTGTTTCCCATCTTCCTTCCTAACAGGTTGCTAGGCCCTCCTGCCGTGCCAGCACAGGGATATGCGTCAGCTGTCCCCGCAAGTGGGTCGCACAGAGCTTCTTCATGGTGCTGGGAGAGACCACAGGACAAGAACAAAGAGCAGCGAAGCTGTCAATGCCCCAAAGAGAACAGACCCAAAAAAGCAGCATATTGTTTTTAAGATAGAAGAACATACCAGTGCTAGTCACAGGGGAAAAGGGCTTTGCATTGTGCCATCCTTTTGGTTAAATCCTTGGGGCAGAAACCATTCATTTGTAATGGGATTCTTTGAATTCTGAAGCCTGATGTTTCCAGTGCTGGGCTGGAAGACACTGCTACAGTAGTTATTGTTACAGCGGCCTCATCCACCTTCAGATGTGGCCTGCTAAGCTCTGGTGGGGACACAGGACACCAACCGAAGGGACTGTGTAACAGCTGGGGTTCTGCGCGAGGCACGGCACAGGAAATCCTTGGCCTCTGACACAGAAATAGACATGACTTCTGCCACAGATCATTTTGGATACCAGAGGTGACCTAGGAAAACTAGATCAGGGTAGATTAAGAACATGCATCAATAAGCAAATCCCAAGATGGACAAAACCATGGGTAAGAGACTGAAAACAACACGCAGGTGATTTTTATCCTTCTTTCATGAAGCTAGATGCAGCATGCCCAGCAGCCACGGTGCACAGGAATTTACCCTGCAGCGTGCAGCGCTGCCAGGCTCTGCCTCCCACACAGCCACAGCACTGCGGCTGAAATGCACCGCCACAAACGTGAGCCTTCAGTGCACTGGATCTGCTTCAGAGAAACAGACACAGCACATTTCAGGCAATCTGTGAACAAACCTAAGCTTGTACCTCTCTACAGGGTCATGCTGTACTAACACCACCCAGTAATGAGAGCACCCCATGCTCTCTGCAGCTGCGGGCTGCAAATATCGGTGGAACATTACTAAAAGTCATGAAAAAGCAAGCAAGATTTGTGCTGCTCAGGAAGGGCGACAGCTTTGCAGTGGTTGTACAAAAAAAAAGAAAAAAAAAGGTCAGCCAGACAGCCCAGCTGGTTACTAGCAGCTCCAAGAAGAAAACAAAATGGCACACATTACTCCTGATTTCAACCTGCATCCATTTGCCAATCTCTGTTTCAGAAATGTTTCAGTAATCTGAGGGTGCTCCCAGAAAAACAAACAAACAAAAAAACACCACAGTTTACCCATTCAAAATAACTGTTTTCATCACAGGCAAGTCATTGCTGGAGGCAACGATACTGCAATTTAACAGCCCTTGTGCACAGGAGAAGAGACAGCCTTATGCAGGAAGAACTGAATTTTAGGCAAGCTTGTCTTTGAGTGGGAGCATAAGAATAGCAGGAGGTTCTCCTGAACGTAGCACATAGCTGTTTAGCACTATCATGCTGCAGAATGGGATTTTTGTTTTCTCAATGGAGTGTAAAAAATACCAGTATTGAATGGATGAACACGTTACAGACTGTCAAACCCAATCACCAGTCAAGTCTGGTGGCTGAGGTCCGTCACAGAAGACACGAGCAATGGTATGTGACCCAGGAGCAGCAGCCCAGCAGGGAGCTAGAGAGCCTCCGATACGAGCACGCTGCTGCAGTGACCGGTGGCACACAGAGGTGGCAGATGCACTTTGGACCAGCTGCTGCCTTTGGGTCACATGCAATGCCTCCAGGTCTCCAGCAGACCAGGTTGGGTTCCTGGGTGTAAGGATGCACTTCGCAGCTGGGAGCAGAGGAGTACCAAGGGGCTCCGGAGGGCCCAGTTCTGCAGCTTGCTGCCAAAAGCCCGGCATCTTTGCTGGGATATGGGATGGAGCGGAACTGACTTTGCTTGCTTGCCAAGAGCCAAGTTCAGGTCCTTAGAGGTCTACAGAGCTCTTGCTCCAGCTGATGACTTCACGAACACCTAGAGCAGGGAGGAACAGAGCTCCCCGCACAGCTTTAAATGTTTGTGTTTCCTTGCACACGCTGATGATATCATTGCCACCTGAGGGCCTGAACCCTGGTCTTGGCAGGTAAAAGCCTTCTGGGTCACCATACTTCGGGGTTCTTGCTCTCAATGCATATTTATGTAACGACTGCTAGATGGCTGTAATTAAACGACTGTAAAGCACCACCTAAAATGCACTAGTAATAAATCCGTAATAGCTGATGCTATAACAAGCAGTTACAAAAAATATATTGTAACATGCAGATTGTTAACACAGTGTCTGGGCCTGTTTAATGCACAGCTTTAAATAGTTACAATGCACACTATTAAAATGGCACATAAAATTTGTAACTAGTAAATAAAGGGTCCAATTCAGCAACAAAATACATCCAAGCTTCAGTGGTGAAGAAGCCACGGAAAATTGACTTTTGTGCACACCTTCTGACAGCTTCTCTATAATTATTCATTACACTGAAGTAGGCCCAAAATAGCCACAAAGAGAAAAAAAAAAAAAAGTTTTCTTAAGCTATTTTTCCCAAAATCACTAAGCAGCAGAGAAGAAGCCCTGTTCTGTCAGCCTGGTTCCCTAGAATTTCCACCAAAGCCAGAGGGATGGCTTGCACGAGCAAGGCTTGCTTCTCCAAGCATGTCCCTGCCCAGTGTGCCTCTGCTCACCTTCCTCTAGCCTCTTACCTCTCCACCTTCCCAAAGACATTTCACTCACATGTTTACCCTGTTTGGGGACCTTCTTTTCCATACTGAAGATGCCTTGCAAAACTGCTCAAAGGCTTGCTGATTGTTTCTCCAAGCCTTTATCACTGACCTTGGGGTAGGTGAGGTCTCTCCTCTTTTCTGGGCAGTCCTGCTGGCAGTGCCACCTATCAGCCACAGTTTCTGCAAAGCATTCTGCATATGCCCATCCCTGCCTGTGTTCTGATTCAGAAACATTGTTAGGATCCCATTTATATTACAAAAACACAACTGTGTCCAGAAAGCTTTGGCTTTCCATTCAGTAAGCAAGGGGTGAGTCAGGGAAAATCTATTCAGCTGCCCATATTTTTCACTTCTCTTTTATCCAGTCAAAGCTGCAGTGTGGGCAATATTTCTACTGAGATGATTTCCCGTGGCTAAAGAATAAAACAAATATACATGCAAGATGCAGGAAAAAAATAGCCAAATCAGCAGGTGGCCAGGTTTTGCACATTCAGTGCGAATATTGCTGCCAGTGAAAGGGTGGCTGTTTCTGACTAGCCACCATCAGGAGCCACACACATGGTTGGTAAATACAAGTGTACTAACCAGCTGATGACAAGAGAGTATTTTATACTACAGTTAGAGAAGAAAATGAGGCCACCCTGCCTCAGGGCCTCCATGCTGCTGTACATCCTGAAACAGTCAAGACCATCAGGTCTGAGCCCTGCTGGCTGGCCCACAGCCTTGCTATGAAAAAATTACACAGACATTTTTGAGGCTTCTGAGGCCTGGCTACCCATAACATCAGTGGAAGTTGTGGTAAATTCAGCATATTTGAGAATCAGGACGGGTTGATTAATTTCTTCCTTACGTTCCAGTAGTGCTTTGCATCAGAAATAACACTGCCAATTTCCCTGGGTGTCACACGGAGGGAAGTTCTGCTTGGGCACAGGAAAAGTGTCCCAGTCACTCTCCAGTTGGGACAGGGAATTTGGTACCAGCACAACACTGAGCAGAGGAACAAGCTGATGCTTTCCTCATCCTTGTGCTGCTCAAAGCTGTCCCAGACACGAACCAACTTGGCCAGTCTGCTCCTCATCGCGGGCTCTGCATGTTGTGCTGAGAGCCAGGCCATCCAAAAGGATTTTGCTAAGTCACACCAAGGCAAGTAGTGGCCTTACCCTAAACGTATAGCTTGGTTAAAGCTGTCCGACTGGAAGCCTCTACTAAATTTGGAAGTGCTCTTCAGATTACATCCTCCAGCTGCCAGAGAGATTTTCTTACAAACAGTTGGCAACTTAAATACCTCGAGCCTCCCTGGAAACTGCCTCTATCACAGCTTTCAAGCCCAGACAGCTTTACCTCAGCCATCGCTGTATTTGATTCATACCATCTATATCCCACAGCGCTTCTAGCAATTGATAAATTATGACTCCAGTGAGACTATCGGGTTAAACACCAAGGAAGAAAGAATGATGACAGTAATACTTGTCATTTGTGTGGAGATGCAGCAACACAAAACCCTCTCTCAAACATATGTTATCTTGGAGAAATCTTTCCAAGGGATAGGCTTTCTGAGAAACGTTTATGGCTTTTGAATACACGATAGGCATGAACTCGACATGACCTACTTTGGCCAAGCCCTGGGCTTCAGCCTGGTCCTTTACCATCACAAATCAAATAGTCTATCTGAAGCACAGTCAGACTGATATCTCCAGAGATGACAAGGGTACAGCACATACCAGCTTGAGGGAAAAAAAAAAAACAACAACACAGGATGCAAAGCACTTTGTTCTCAGGATTTAAAAATGTGAAAGTGTTTTTACTAAAGCTAGGGGAAAACAGCTATGCTCTACCCATACACAAAAGCCAATAGAATACCTGGGATGATTAAAATATTGCATAGATCATTGAAACGGGCGCACTGACACCCTTCTATTGTACCAAAATATCTCCTTTATCTTGGCATTGGAAAATTGTAATGAAAAGCAAAGGATATAAGGGCTTTCTACTAGGACACCAGTCTGATATCCTAGACATAAGAGTTGTTTTTCCCTTCTGACTTCCCACAGCATCATGCTGCAGGGTTTCATGTTGTCCCAGCTCAGCCTTCACACCATCCTCTCAGCTTGATATCACACCAGTGTACTGCCAAATGGTAAAATTGCATTGACATTTGTTTTTTTTTCTTATTTAATTAAATACTGTGGTGTTGGAAAATTGGATAAAAGGACTTCAAAAAGAATTCCAAGGACTGTTAAGGGATCGGTCTCTAAAGGCCCTCTCCTCAGCATGGCACCGAACAGCACTAATTATATTATGGAGAAGGCTGTAGCCAGTGAATTAACTGAAAAACAACCAAAGTGTCCAGAGCATATACAGTCCAAAGAGGCACCATCCACTGATGGGAAGAGGGGAAGTCAAAACAGACAGTAAGGAGATACTCTGTGACCTCTCACAGGACCACTTTCCTTTTTTCCAGGGATGTTCCCTGAACATCGCCCAGCAACAAAGCATCAACCTGGCCGTGCTCTTAGTCCTACTGCCAAAAAGTCACTCCTGGTTTTCAGAAAGGGGGTTACATAGAGAGGCATACATAGGCCTGTGTCTAGTTTGCTAGGGCCATCTGAATGACCTTCTGCTTTGTGATAGGCCTCTATGGCCTATATGGCAATTTTCTTGCTCTTCATAATTAAGGAAATTTTATTACACACTGGAACTCAAATTACAGTTGTAGTACAAACCAATTCAAAATTAATCTAAATATAATGATAAAATTTCTCCTACATTAATACATAATAATTGCTGCAATATAACTCTAGTAGGTCAAAGAAGAGGAACATTTCATAGGAATATCATTCAGAGGCAGGCATTTTAAAATTGTATTGCTCATCCATATGACACTTCACAGAAATAAATTCACCACAAAAAATATAGAGAGGAATTGAGCTGAGACTCATTAAAAACATATTTTTAAAATGAAGAGCGACATTATTACATATAATAATTTTCCCTTCATACTAATTTGTTTTAATCTATTCATACTCCTTATAAAACATTACACAATTTTATTCATATCCTTGTTTTCTTTAAATACGTGCATTGCAGTAAACGACACTTGCATGTATAAATTTAGTGAGTTAAAATGTTAGACTGACACTAGAACTGAGCAGTCATTTATTCAGAAAAAAATGCCTTGTTTTCCTGTCTGTAAATTTTCTATGGAAAGCTGTGATTTTTTTTCAGCGCATTCATTATTCAACATATTAACTGAATAGTCCTACAGAGACTTCTCTGCTTTTGAATCATTCACAGCCTGTTAGTTCCAATTATTTCACATTTGAAATTTGAGCCCTAGTCCTTAGTTTTTATTGGGCATAGAGTTTACATGAACTGATTCTGTTCTCCAGTTGAACAAATGTGACCAGATTGCAGATGGAATAAGTTTCATACACAACTTCCGCAGTTCATGTGTGTATTTCAACAGGAGTAAATTCCTTAGCTTGAATACAAGATGTATGTAAGCACCAGCTCAAAGTCAGCTTAGCATAGTTGTGAAGCAGCACTCCCACCTTACAAAGAAAACCATTATTCCACAACTTTTGGTATCCATACAGTAAGCAAAGCACACGCTGCCTCCTCTCACCTTGTCTACACAGTTATGTTCACTTCTAGAAAGACAATTAAAAAAAAAAAAATCTCCAACAGAGCAGTTTTCCTATGGTTTGCCATACTTCAGAGCTGTCCCCCCAGGCTGTTACAGGGATGGGGTTATGGACCTGGAAAGCACAGCTCCTGGAAGGGCCACGCAAACACAGCGACATTACCAGCACTCTTGGGCAGTGCCATGTAATTCTCTGCTCACACAAAGCTTAGCAAAGCAAGGCTGACAGCAGCCTTCGGTCCTCTGAGGCTAGGTAACACGAAAATCTATGCATTTATACACTGGAGAGGGCAAGAGGAAGGGATAACAGGCAGCAGTAAATAAGGAACAAAACCCAAACAGTTGAAAGCAGCTTTATAGGGAGTGAGAAGTGCCCTAGAGTGGTCATTAGCCACACTGCAAGGAATGAGATACATCAAAAAAGGGGAACATTTGCTGCAGATATTATGAGGTGGGAAGGATTGGAGGAGGCTGTTATTCTTGAAACATTTTAATGAACTGGCAGATGGCCTTGTGGTCAGGACACAGGAAATGCGAGTCCCATTTCTGCTGCAGACCTCCTGTGTGGGATCAGAGAGTCACACAGGTGTCTGGGATCACCAGCAGGAGCCGGGGCAGAGCCGGCACAGGGACACCGGGGTGGCCAGTATCAAAGAAGCTATCAAAATTGATGGGGAATGTCCGTTCCAGTATGGGAATGCCTCCATGCCTCCTCTTGCACAAAGCCATCTGAAATGGGCAAGAACATCTGCTTTTGTTTTCACAGTAAAAGCTGACACTGGAGGAGATATGCACATTTGGGAGGGGAGCACATTCCAGAGTGGAGCTCTTTGTAACACAAACAATACGAGACCTGGGAATGTTGTTTTTTGGTGAAAACGTACTGTATTTTAAAAGGAGGAGACTGCCTGGGAAGGTGGCAGGAGAAGGTGTACTGAAATAAGAGGGCACCCCCCTGACAGCTGGGAAGCAAGGCAAGTCACCCCAGGAGCACAGCCAAAGGGTGGCTTCTGGCCAGCGTTCACTGGCCTAACACCAACACAGCGGTCACTGCTTCCCTCCTCCTTGGTTGGCCAGCTTCTCCATCAGTGAAACAGTGGATTAATATAAAGGTGCCAAAAGCTCCCAAAGCGGGCTAGCCTTCATCTTCTCTCTGCCTGTGTACACAAAGACAGATGTTTTTAAACAACGTGGCATCAAAATGTGACTTCAGGGCTAGTGAAAGAGCCTTGATGGGACACCAGGAAAACCTCTCACCACAGCTATTGGAAATAAATTGTCAATGTAGCACTTAAACGTAAATACAACCTATTAGTAAGTGATGGAGCTGTTCAGCATAGAGAAGGAAGGTTTCAGGTCTGCTGTCCTGTACTGTTTTACCCCACACCACCCCTCTAATCATTTGCACAAAGCACATTGAGCCGTCGATGGCAGAACATTGACTACAAATTCATCCAAGTCCTAGATAGATACTGCTGGTCTAAAGCTGCCTGAGTTGACAGACTTCGCAATATCTCTGCAATGCAGATACTTGACTAGTTTTTATAACATAGAAACAGACTTTTAAAAATAATTTCTTAAAACAGAACTCTGGTAAAAATGCAGTTTCTATTATCCTCCTCAAAAATCCTCCCAACAGCTCAAATCTGCAGCTAACACATGGAACTACTATTTCAAAATACATGTACCACATGGAAATAGAGTAATTCCAGAGATAAATTGATTTCTAAAAATAAAATAAAATAAAATAAAATTCTCCTCATAATTAAAGTATTTATTTCAAGAAAGCAGAGGAATGCAAATGAAACAACCTATAAAAAACCCTATAGGAATGTTTATGAATGGCAGCTAGAATCACTCTAACTTACTCATGCAGATTCTTTCTACCATGAATGTTTGTCATCAGGACAGCAGGTATGGCTGGTAACTACCATTAGAAGAACCAAAATACTCATTATGGTTTCCTGTATTGAATCAGACAATTCAGAGTTAGCCTGTGAGTAAGATTTTGCATGCCCAATTCTATTCAACTCAGCTCAGCTTGTTGATTACAAATTATAAAAGACAACTTAGATGGAGAATATATAAGCAAGTTTTAGTTGCATGGTTAAAGGAAAAGTGCAGCGTATCATATTCGTAACTTGTTTCTATACCCACTGAGTAGCTACAGTTACATGATACATTTTCCATAGCATTACCTCTTTCCATTAAAAGCAGAACTCCTCTCATGCTGGCCTACCAAGGACTGGGCTGTTTTGCTGCAGTAACAATAGTGTCTAAAATTCCAAATAGGAAGAGGGAGAGTTTCTATTACCATGAAGGGAGGAAAAAAATAATCATGAAGTTATAATCAATTGTTTGACAAATCTGGAGTAATCAGGTCAAAATAAGCTGAGTACCTGAGCCTAGCAGCTTGCAAAAGCTTTAGCTTCCAATTGTTGCCGTAATAATATAAAAATTCGTTTTAGAAGCACATGCTGCCCTCCACCTTTCAGGATGGCCTGGGACTCTCTGTACAGCAGGGACTTACTGCGCCCCACGATAAGAAGAACCTCAAGCCGGACTCGGGGAAGCCAGAGCAGCGATGAGACACCGTCCCTGGAGGAGCTGCGGCGCCTGCTCTGGACAAAGGCACGCCCCACTGGGCACGTGGATGAAGTCTGGCCAAACCTTTACGTGGGAGATCTGTAAGAGAGAGAGAAGTGTTGAAGGTGTTGATGAAACTCTCAGCCCCTACCCTATCCCTGCCCTAATCCTCCACACTACTTAAAAAGAGAGCTAGGCACTAATCTGGGGACCCCTCACAGAAAGTCTAATTGTTGAGCAAGGCTGAACTGTGCTTTAGATTGCACAAGCAACCTGAGCATCCTGATACTCCCCTCCAGGAGAACATTCCCCCTCCTGCTTTAGCACAGGAGGCCCACACTGCTGCAGCCTGGTAGGGCCACAGCATCACTGCTGCAGGTGGTCGCAGCAGGGCCATGTTAAACAAACACCCCCTGGTTTTCACTTCATACTGCCAGATGGCATCAGTCCCCTGGCCTGACGGGTGCTCAGCAGAGGTGACTTGGTGGGAAAGCAAACCAGAAAAACAGTTTGTGCACAAGTATTTCATCACCACAAGCTTTTTATTTTTACTTACCTGGGAGGAACCTAAGTTGGCGTTTGGGGAAAAAATGGAAATGTAGGAAATATAACAGCCAGTTTCTTAAAAAGCCAATTCTGTCTTGAAACATCTTTGTGGACACTTTGGACCTAACTAACTTGTCAGAAAACTGCCAGTATGACTGGCTGTTGTAACAAACCACACCATTAGCAGCATGTTTTATCCCGCACTGCAGTGCAGCAGCGGGATACAAACTACCCGTCTTCTTCCAGGTACGTCGCTCGTGACAAAGCACAGCTGAGCCAGATGGGCATCTCTCACATTGTGAACGCTGCTGCTGGGCGATTTCGCATTGACACTGGGCCCAAGTTCTACAAAGACCTGGCTGTGGATTACTATGGAGTAGAAGCAGAGGACAACCCCAACTTTGATCTCAGCATTTACTTCTACCCAGTTGCTCGGTACATAAGAGCGGCACTGAACTCCCCAAGAGGTAACTAGACCATCTGTGCACGTGACATACCTTTGGCATGCTCCTTGGTGTAGGAGCCAAGTAGGGCAAGATCAAATAGTACTCGGCATAATCTAACCACCTGCAGATGTGGCTAAGAATGGAGATACACAAACCAAGCAGCGTCACACCTGCCTCCCAGACTCCCACAGTGAGTCTGGGAAGCTGATGACATGAGCTGCAGAGAGACTCTCAGTACCTTGTTACTGCAATCATTACCCTGTTCAGGAAAAGACAGAAGTGAAGCCACACTGCTGTTGAAGTCTATTTCTAGCCCTCAGGAATGGCTCACAGCATTCCCTCTTCAGATATTCCTGCTCAAAATCAAACTAGTTATTGCAGAGATCCCCCCAAACTTCTGCAGGACTCAGGGTAGGAAAGCCAAGGCTGTGCTCCCAGTACAGAGCATCAGACCCTGAGCAAGGGAACATGGCATGGCAGTGACCCACCCTAGGGCATGAAAGTCCTTGAAGGCTGGAAGGCAGGTGTCACTTGAGTGGGTTTTACTGTTTTTTGCTTGCTTGTTTTGAAAACTGCATATTAGTGTGAGCTTCCTGCAGTTTACATGTTATCTTTGTGCATGAAGGAAAAATACACAAGAAGATAGTTGTACAGATGCATATTTTCTCTGAAGGTAAAACAGGGAGGGTGCACTGAACAAGCATTCAAAGGGGTTTTCCCTGTGTCTAATACTACTTAACATCTCTGTTACCAAAAGACAACAGGATAGCAAACCTCCTTGACTAACTATATGGACATTCTGACCCAGGAGGAGATGCATGCACTTTATCTTGCAAAATTAGTAATGGAGTTTAAAATAAAAGCTGGGATTGTGTAAAAACATCACAATACAACAATCTATACAAGCCTTATAAACAATATAGGGAAGAAGTTGCTAGGAAGCAAACTGGTTGAAGAGAGCTTGTTTACCAAGTCTCCTGACTTGATAAAACCGGTCAGGACAATGCCATTTTATTGGTAAAAAAACAGTCAGGAGATAACACTACAATGTTGCTAAAAAATAACCTTGAAATAGGAAGATAACTAGCCAAATTCTTGGGCTTGCTAAACAGTGTCCAGATATGATGCCAGAGAGCTGGAGCTAGTGGGGACTGTGCCTGTTAAGGATGAGCCTTCACAACGCCAGGTCTCTACTGTGCCACAGAACTGAAAAGTGATTTATGAAGAGAACAGTTAGTTATGCACTCAGCAGACTGTTCTGCTTACGTGACAGTGAGCTTTAATACCAGTGAAGGTTCCGAAATTTTAACTCCCCAGCCTGGTGATGTGCATCTAGAAGATCTGACCTACACATCTAGAGAGCTACACTGTACAAGCTAGGAAAGGGAGACACAGTAATAGAAACCAGTGCACCTTTGTGCTAGATACACGAGTTTACTGCTGTTTGGAGTGCATAATCCACCCCGATAGAAAGCACTTGCCTTTGTGGAACTGAGGGTTGCATTTGGATATCAAAACCACTAACATATTTGGGAAACTTGGATCTGCATCCATGCCTAGTACTGCATATACTATTTACAACTGAAGTCATTATTGGTGGTGCTCCAGGGAAAGGTAAGATCCAAAATCTCCTCATGCATGTGCAAAAGGAGTTTAAAATAATAATAATAATTCCAAGCTGATTGACAAAAGACAGAAAACAACAGATGAATCATGGTGGCCACAAAAGCAAACAAAACCATTGTTTTGCAAGATGCATACCCAAATACTCAAAGTTATGAATGCAGAACAAGTCAGGGCTCAAGGCAAATACAATGAACTCATCGTGTCTAGAGTTCCTATTTATCCCTACTCCTGTGCTTTTAGATACTACTTTACTGAACTCCATATGGAAACAGGGCTCTGGGAACGGAGACAAGGTGAAATTCAATCATATAGAGTCCAGCTGTTGCTGACATTCATCATTTTAAGGAAAGTGCAACAGTTTGGAAAATATATAAACAAGATGTTCTAGAAGCATAATTTCCTGAAGTACAGAAATTTAGCAGCTAAATATCCATGACCTGTGGAGGGATGAGACAGGGAGGGGATTGTTACTCACATCATTTAGAAGAAGAGAAAAAAGCTGAATGTATTACAAGCAGTGATGCTGAACAAAAAATTATACCAGGTGACAAGAGGCCTGTTCATATTAAATTCAAGATGTAATGAGGTACTTCTGTTTGATTGAGAAGTCATTTAAGACTGCTGCTTAACAACTACTAGCAAATTCAGCTTTTTTTTTTTTTTTCTTAATGAAATTAAAATTATCTTTTCTACCTGGGAGGATAAATTGAAGTTAAGACTATCTGAGGCAAAAACATATTTAAAACTATGAATCAAATACTCATTAGAATCAAGCAAGAACTGTTTTCCCATCATGCTTGAACCAAATTCTGATGTTTTACTCCTCAAATCCAGAGTGCAGCACAGACTGATTTACTCCAGATTTCTGTCTTAACTGAACAGATATTCAGTAATACCAATATTAATCTTGCCCATTTGTGTGGACATCTGTGTAGCTGGCATTTTTTGGTAGAGCAACTAAACCTAAGCATAAATCAGCAAAGTTTGATAAAGTTTAGCAAAAGGGGGAGGAAAAGCAAACTTGAGCACACAGATGAAAGCATGCCAAGAAAACTACCATACTAAAAGAGAAAGATTCCCAAGTAGAGAGCTCATGCTTTTATTGCTCTCCAAACATGTTTAAAGCAGGCAGGTTTTAAGTCCCCCATTAACTTACTGAAATTGTAAACCCTCTCAAAGGCATTTCCCTTCTTCCACATCACTGGAGCAAATGAAGAGCCAAGCTCCCTCTCCTTCCTTTTTGTTGCTGTTGTTTGTTGGTTACGAAACAAGCTTAACTGAGGAGAAAAGGGTTCCTCTCTCTGCCATAGGGACATCCCGTGCCTCACTTTAAGCCACCTCTCCCCAGAAGATGACAGCCCTTACCTGTTCTGGGAGGCCTGGGAAGAAGGGGCCCGCTGCCATTTACAGCTCTCCTCAGGCTGCTTGCTGTTTAAAGAAGCGCAAACATAGATACTGGTGAATTGAGAAATAGACCATTCGTCATGCACCTGGCTAGAGGCTGGTGGCTAAAACGCAAGGAGAGATGAGAAAGCGAGGTGGGGCGGGGAGAGCCCCGCTGAGCTCTGCTGCTGGTGGGCAGCGGGGCTCTGCTGGACCCAGAGCAGCAGGGGCAGCCGGGGCGCTCGCTCTGGGTGACAGAGCTGAAGCCTGGTCTGAAGCCAAATTGAATCCATCCTGCAAGGAAGCAAGGGCTAGTTCAGGACATTTAGCTCAGTTAATGATGAGTAGCAAAAGGACAATAAGATATTATGTGTTTTAATGGCTAATTTGTTCAGCTACATTGAATTTCCCAACTTGAATTTGGCCAACAAAGTTGAATGTGCAAACTTTATCCCTACTGCAAACCCTTTGATGTCAGTAGAGTTACAGCAGGCATGAGCTGGATACAATATCCATAATCCGTTGTTAAAAACCAAGCGTTATTGTTCCGCACAAATCCCAGCCAGATGACAGTCATTGTCTGCCTCTGCAAAGAGTAGCTTGAGATGCGCGGTGCAACATTTCAAGTAAGGATTGCAAGATTTAATAACGCCAGAAGCTAAATGCCCCCACTTCTCCTCAGTTAATCCCATTATTCCTAAGGGATCCTGTTACACGCTGAGAGAAGGTTGCAACATGGCCCTCTAATGTGGGCTCAGTCCAACTTCTCTTTGGAGTGTATGTTAAAACAAAGGCTGGGGGGGCAGAATTGGAGGACATCAGCTTGTGGCACGGCTTCTGTGGTGCAGAAGATCTGGTTATAACCTCCCTGCCCATCCCATGACGGAGAAACGGACCACAATGGCCATTGTGAAGGCTGCTCACGAGGGCTTCCAGCACTGCTTTCCCAGGCCCTGGTCCAGCAGCCACCCCAGGAAACCAAGCCACGGCGCTGGGACGAGCTGCCTCCCGTGGGAGGCTGACGCCACGCTCCAGTACTGAGGTCGCTGCAGTCAGCCCACATGCTGCAGACGTGCTCTGGGCACTGCTCAGCCGTGGTACATCGTGGCGGGTTCAGTGTCACTTAACCCATTTACAGTTCCTGAGAAGGGACGTGGCTCCGAGCCTGTAAACAGAGCTGAAGAGCAACACAGCTTTTGTTTCCTGACTCAAGTTAAACATTCAATTTGTTTGCTGCAAATAATCACATAGTAAATTCAAATCTGCTTTCATTAGAGCCATTTTACGTTAATTAAATCATTTCACATGACTGATCTATCTGCAACAAACAGTCATTTTATTGTCAGTGTACCAGCATTTATCATAACCTCTGTGCATGGTGAAAAAGGCTAGCTGTGGAATAGACACTGCACACGTAAAAGAGGCGATATACCTGCACCCTCATGGGAACAAGTGAATTAGAGAGCCATGCAGATTGGGTCTGAGGTCAATAGCTGGGGCTTGTTCACTTTTGCTCAGATGTCTTCTAAAGCAAGCTGCTGATCTAGGAGGACTCTTTTGAAGTGTAGATAAGCAGGGAAGAAAATTCAGTGTGCTCTTACTCCCCACCTCCTCATCTCAGACACAGAGTTAGATATAATCCAGCAGAGTAGAGCCAGACTGTACGAGCAGGAGCCTGGAATTTGTTCTGTTCTCTGTGCCCTCATAAAAACACATCAGGCAGCTTTCAATGGCAGCACCTGTACCTGTGTTCAGCTGGGTCTTCAGTTCCACACTGCAGACGGGGTGAGCGTTTCCCAAGGCAGAAGATTCCTTCTGGGTGGCAAAATATAGACCCAAGAACCATTCTGCAGAAATGAGGTTCAGAACAACAACTCTGCCCAATTTTGGTCAAGAGTAGATTGAGTTTCAAACTATTTAGCACACCAAAATCAAACCCAGCATCAAGGCCTTCTCTATGTTTTTTATTATTATTTTTAAACCTTTGTTTGTGCCTCGTGAAAATTGAAATTAACATCACCTTTTAGCAGGAGTGCAAAGCATTTCTCCTCATTCCCACAAAAAGTAGGATGTCACGTCCAAGAATCCCCATAGAGTTAATTGAATTGACAGATAGTGTAACTTAATTTGAACAACAACGTCAAGTTGTGCAGAATACAAATAAATTCTGCAAACCTCTACCAGAATTGGAAAACACAAATGAAAGATCACTTGATCTTCCAATTCTGCAAAACCTTACATTACAATCAAAGACTTCTTCCCTCCCCCTGAGGTTTTGATGCCCAGTCCATCCCTGCTGGCACCAGGGCTGTTTTTGCTGCTTCCTTGGAGACTATATTTGTCCCTTTATTTCTCCTGAAGACATGTCTATCTTTAGGGCTGAGCTCAGATTTCTCATGCCAGGATAATGAAAGGTGGCGGTGTCACATACGTTGCAGAATCGACACTTCTCTGAACCTGCTGCCCAGAGCAGGTTTTTACAACACATGCTCGTGCTCTCCAAGCATGTGGCTATGCGATCATCATTAGTCAGAACCAGAGCAGTTGCTAAATAAATACTCTGTCACAAACAAAATGGGATTTAAGATGAAAAGCTGTGCACAAAGTACCCAGAATTAACACCCAGAGAGACAGGGGCAATCAGTCTGAGGTTTTTGGCTGGATCTAGTGTCATCGTCCAAAAGGGATATTTTTGTCTCACTTGAAGCTCCACTGGCGACTACATCACTCCCAAAACCAGGGGTGAGCAAGCAGGGACAACCAGGGATGACAGGCTGGGCACAGGGGCGAGGGGCACGAGAAGCAGAGGGAAGAGGGGGCAGGTTGTGCTCATGCCTCCTCACCTGGGTCCCATCACAAGCAGGCTGTGCAGCTCTGAACGCTTTTCTCTGCCACCTCTGCATGCCACCAGGCTGAGGGCTAAGCCCCAAACTCACAGACACAACCACAGATGCTGGGATGCAGTTACGAACTTTCTGGCCCTCTGGTATAACTGAACCCCTCTCTCCACTCTCCAGGCAAAGTACTGGTTCACTGTGCGATGGGAATCAGTCGATCTGCAACTCTTGTCCTCGCCTTCTTGATGATCTGCGAGAACATGTCCCTCACCGACGCAATTCAGGCCGTGCGCTCACACAGAGGGATCTGCCCCAACTCCGGCTTCCTCGAGCAGCTTCGGGAGCTGGATCTCCAGCTGGGAAGGGACAAACACAGAGGAGCAGCGCCCTCAGGGCCTGTCCCCTGCTACCAGACACAAAGACACTGCCCAAGCTGAAGATGGGGCACAGATGCTGCAGGGACTTTGCTGTAGCTGCACTGAGAAACTCCTCTGGAAACGGCTGGTAGGAGCTCGGTATGTATTTTTTGGATAAGCCCACTAATTGAAAGAAAATGAAATAAAGAGGGATTCATATTGGAAATTTCGCCCACCTGGGCCTGTTTCTTTAACAACCTGCTGTGCAGGGCACAGGGAGCAGTTGGGTTTTCGTGCAGAATTAAAAGGCAGCACAGCCAACTTGAGGAGACTTTTTACTTGCTTATAATTGCGTTTATATGGCAGGAGGGAAAATGGCTCAACTAGTAAATTAGAAAAAGAAACCATAAGGTTTTCAAGCAATCTTTAACCTTTCACATCCAGCTGGCACAGGGCGGGACGGCAGGCTTGGTGAGCTGACACACTCCTTCAGGCACGGTGACACGACCCAGGATCGAGCTCAGGCCCGGGGTTCTCTCTGTGACCAGCCACAGGGTCTCCTGTGGGGACCTTCACTGATCCTCTCAGCTTCAAACCTATGGCGAGGGCTCAGAATGCAGAGAGGGGCTGACAGGAGGGCCAGAGGGGGCAAAGAGGGCTGACAGGAGGGCCAGGCAGACGCTGCATGCCAAGGCCATGCTGCTGGGAAGGAAGAGAGATCAGGAGTGAAGGGAGGCTGCTGCTTGTGCAAGGGGCAAGGAGCACGTGTGGGCACACTGCCTGTGGGGTGGCAGTGCCAGGCAGGGACGTCCTTCTCTTGCCTGGAAACCCTGTGCTCCGCATCACCTTCCCCGGGTTTCCCTGCTACGACTGAAAGGCAGAACCTGGTGTCACTGTGTCAGAGCAAAAATGAGCAATGCCTCTAACAAATCCAAAGTAGCAGCTCTGCTTTTCGATTACTCTTTTACGCCCAATTGGCCACATTTAATCTTGTGAAGAATTCGAAGCAGATATTTGCTTCAGTGCAATTACAGCCACATACAGAACATTGGCAAATGCAAACAATATAGAATTTCCACTTGACGGCAGATTAATTTGGTGTGATGTTTTCCCCTGAGAGGCCTTAAAGGCTTGCAGTTCTGAAAGTACCATGCAGTTCATATTTATAGCACTAGGGATGGTGAACAGAGAGAGAAGCCATTCCCAACTGAAGTTTCTTTTGCCTCCATACATTAAAAAAAAAAAAAAAAAAAAATTAACCGAGCATAGCACACTTCCACTGCATTTCTCATAATGCAATATGGAAACCTGATTTCCCTGCAGAGCCTACAGAGAAATTCAGGTGGTGTTTCTGCCTCCATAAACGCAGTAAGTAAAAAGCAAGCAATGGTACAGACTAACCTCCTCCCAGGGAACAGAGAGATGACTCTTCCCTCAGAACAGGTCCCGTGCTCTGAGACCTGAGTAAGTGGCCAGAAGGGAGGTCACAGCTAACGATGGAAAAATCAGTGGAGTTACAGCTTTCAAAGGCCTCTTACTCCTGCTGCAGCAAGGAGGTTGGATTTCAGGGGGCCTGGTGGCTGGATCACTCCTGGCACCTAGGTCTGCCCCACCGAGCTCTGCCTGGGGACCCTTTCCTAATGGAAAGGTCTAGGCCATGCTGAAGCTGTTTTGTGAGCAGTCTTTTCAGCTGCCTTCAGCTCACTGCAGCACCACCGATGCCGAGCCAAATGGCGTTACATTAAAACACAAGGGGTGTATGAAACGCTCAAGTTCAAAATCTGTGCATTAAGCCCGTCAGGACAGGTCATAATTCCCAGTGAACTGCACACCTGGAAACATCTGCAGGTGTTCATATAAAATGAACAACTCATCAGAGGGACCGAACCTAAGTCTACCCCTGGTGAAGCCTGTCAGCCACTGCAGGACTGCTTCGGCTGCCCAGGAACAGCCAGAGATGCCCTGCCACGTGGCGCAGGAAGCCAGGGCACTGCCAAAGCAGGAGCACTGGTTGGGTGGCACAGCTGCAGGTGTATGGCAAAGGCCTGCAGCAGCACAGATGTGCCCCAGCTCACAGGTTGTTCACACGGGTTGCACACTCAAGTGCCTTGCTGCCCCTGTGCTCTAGTCAAGCAGAAGTCTCTTAAAATTACAGCCAGAATCAAGTCAAACAATAAAAACTAAAACCAATACTGGGGGTGGTTCCAGTGTATCTTGTGCTGCAGTTTCCAGAACCAGAGTTGCTGCTCACTGCAAGCTGCCAGCTCACCCTGAGAAACAAGGAATAGCTTCTTTCCTGACAGCTATCACTGCTGCTAATCAGGAGACTGATCCTGGAGGGCAGCTGCCAGTTTTGATGCTGAGGACTCAGGTAGAGAAAAGTCCCACTTTCTCCCCCAGAGGTGCATGTCTTCGACATAGCCTGCCATTATCACACTTGTCCAGCACATTGGCTAAATATTACCTGCCCCAAACCATGCTACCAGATACACGGGGAGGTGATCAGATAGCAGACTCATACATACAGGCAAAGCAGCATTTAGGCCATCATCTTTTCCATGCCTGTTTCTCAGCCAGCACAGAGCAAGTGCTGAGGGTTATTTATGAACACCTCTGCTCTGCATGCCCGTTGAGGAGTGACCTCCAACACTGTGGAGGAGCTGGTGCCTTTCCTACCCAGGAAGCCCCTGAAGGAGGATGGCCATCTTAGCCCCATGTCACAGACAAAGCACCTGGACTTAGCTCGAGCTTCAGCAGGATGTTTGAGGAAAAACACAACAGAATTTCTCTCCAGCCTCCAGAATTGGCACAAAAGCACAGGAATAGTTCTCTCAGTTAAGATATCATGCCTTCTGCAGCTTTTCCTCCCAGACTTTCAGCAATGATAAATACAGAGAGTATTGCTGCGGGCATGTCTGCACTGCATTATTTATCCTTCAGATTTGCACTTAGTGTTTTATTTGTAAAAGGAAAGTGGGACCATAAATCTGTTCTGCAAAGAGCCAGGGGAAGAGAGGATAGAAATTTTCAACAAGTTGCAGTGAAGGAGATGCTGCCAAGGACAGGTTTCTCATGGAAAGAAGTGCCAGCCAGGACATTGTCCAGGTACATGCCATGTGGTGCAGTGGTGACAGCTAAGAGTGTCAGCCTTTTCCTTGCAGGTGCAAGGAAATTTATGTTTCTGCATTACACGGGTTTGTGCCAGTGGCTCCCACTTCTGCCTGAGCTTTGGCACTGCACAACAAGACCAGGTGACTTTCTGCTGCCGAGCCCTGTTGTTGGGATCAGATCTGCCAAGCTCCTGCCAGCCTCTCCAGAACTGCAAAGCACTGTCAAGTCCACTTGCCAGATGTTATCGTCTTCCTCCTATTTTCTGCTTCATGCGTCTCCTTGATCACAAGGCTGAGGTGCCGCTTACTGCAGAGAGGAGCTTCAAAATAGCATGTGCTTCGCAAATCTACTTCATACCCGACATTCAAAGAGTATCTGCAGCTCCTGAAGCCAAGTCAAACAGGAATCTATGGCCTGCAAGGCTTTCAACAGTTAAGTTTTCCTCAAGCTACAATTATTTTGCTTATAAACTTGATCCTTGATCCGTTGCAGGAGGCTGTAGTTCTAATAAAGTCAAACAACTTGCTCTTTGCAGCATACTATTTGTGGTACAAGCATCACTGAGTTATACCGCTCCCCCTCGCTGCTGCCTCCTGGAACCTCATCTGTTTATACACCAACAGCACTTTCAGGAAGCGCTCCTAAAAATACCCAGTGATGTTAGCAGAGGATCTGGCTCTGGCTCTCCTCCTCCTGCTTCTGTCTCCAGAACATCCCTCCATCACCTTCGTGCTCAACAGCCCTGGCTATTCAAGCTGCCTTATTCCTGTCTCGCCCTTTAAAAATCCCTTATTTTCCTTGCTTCTTTGCTGGTAGCCATTTTGTGCCCTGTTGCAGAGCCCCCTCCGTGAGGTGGCCGTGTGGTGTCCCAGCTAATGTTTTCTCACTTGATCACTAAGTTACACTGAAGCCCACATTTTCCTTATCAAATCCTCCAGTACAACTGCATGGCTCCCCAGTTTTCAGAAAATAAGGTGTCAAGTCAGGGCAAAAACAGTATCAGAAGAATAAAATCTTTTTATTACTATCTAAAGTGGCATTTAAAGGCTGCAAAACCAAGATTCAGTTCTCTCCATAAACCAACTTTTAAAACCACTCTCAGGGAAGTTGCCCTGGAGACAAAGCATCTCCTAGTGGAAATACCTTTGCAAATCAAAATATTTTCTTAGTAGGAGAAATAGAAAACCTGCACAGCAAAGATCCAGCCAGCTGACAAAAACCATCAGTAACTAAACTTCAGGTGAAATTCTAAAGTAGGTCTAGGAATCAGCTTCCATTTCTGAGAAGCTGAGTTCTCTGCTTCTAAGACGTGGGCAGAGCCTCCCTCACACAAAATGCCACTTGTCAAGGGATGGGGGCTTTTGGCTGCTGCACTCGGGTCCTGTTGGCTGCCAGCCACCCTCACAACCAGATACCTTCCGGTGTGTTCGGGGGGAACCCAGCACAGACCGAGATTCACAATGGCATCAAGAGTGATTGATCTCATTGTCAAATTGTCCACGTATCATCAGTTGACTTGAAAGCATATGGAAGAGAAAAATTCAGCAGACCAAGTCTGAAAACAAAAGCCAAACTCTGTTTTTTTTTTTTTTTTTTTTTGCTAAGTAATAGACGAAGTCTACTCTTGTGGTTGTGCCCCAGTGTAAAACTTCTGAAAGGCAGTAGTGCTCTGCAAGTCCCTCCTTATGAAGACCAAACATCTAAGCCATCTAATTCCTCAATAATTCAGCATTATAATTCATCAGTTTGTCTAATATTAACTATCAACAATGAGTTATTCACAACAATTTACAACCAAAATGATTCACCAAATCCCTTAAGATTACTTGTTGAGGATCAACAGATTTTAGACAAGAATTCCAAAAACCTGCGAAGCACAGAACTGTAAGCAGTGAAATATTGATATTCTTCTACCAAAACATTTAGGTTGCTTACAAAAACAAAGAAAGAAATCATCTCTTTAGAAAAACCCCACCCATCATTGGAAAACTATCAGCCAGCAAACAGCCAGCAAGGAATTATTTGCTCAGCTCTGGTGACAACTGGCTGTTACTAGAGTTATTCTGACACATTGTTTTGGAGAACATCTGTTTCCACTCCGACTCCTTTAACTTTCAGATGTGAAAAACAAAAGCTCATTTTCATGCCATGTCTCCCATCTTCAGTTGGCAACAGTTGCGTGATTATGAAGTTATTGTTATGCTGGATGATCTGTTTGTCAGTTTATATTTTCCTATCATACCTATTTTTAGCTGCTCATTAGTAATACTTGGAGCCTCTCCTATAAATCTTAAACATTTATAACACATCTCGACAATTCATCAAATGGAGCCAACCTCCAAGGAAAGGAAACCCAAACCACTTCCCCCTGCTCAACTGAATGAGATTCAGATCCTTGTCTTTTAAACTTCAAACCCAACATTTTCCCATCTGCTCTTTATACACAACAGCCCTTTTGCTCTACACCAATATTTTATTCTCCATTCATAACTTTTTATTTCCCTCCAGAGGTTTCCTGATGCTTTTAGTCTGCTGGACTCATAGAAGACTTGGATTTTGGAGGGTTCTCCCCCCTCCATTGAAGGGGAAAAATAATCATTCAGCAATGAATGGCCACTTTTCATTACTCATTCACAAGAGAGACACAGCAGGGTGTCAGGACTGGACTTGAAGACACTTTTCTTAGCCGTTCTCATGAAAGAGAAACAGCATTTTTAATCAGAGACTACTGGAAAATTAAATTTACTTTTAACTTCTGTTCTATTCACCGACTTGCATTTCTAATCCTCTGTCCATGCATGTATATAGCTATCAATCAGCTGCAGCATTTTTGTAGTGATGACCACGCCTGGAAGTTCCAGTCCACGTGATTTGGACCGGTCACCTATGCAAGGAACACTTCTAAGGGGCTCAGTCTACCACAGCCAATGACAAGAAAACTGCAAGAAAAAATAATCAGGAAACACTGCCTGGCTGAGAGGTTCTCAGGAGAAAATCTCCCCTCATGAAGACATGCCACCACTGCCAGGCAGGGGCTCCTGGCTGCTCTCCTCTTCACCTCTCCTAGGGGAATCTCAGCCTTGCCAGCTCTGCACATTTGAAGCCTATGCAACACGTTTCTCAGATGGAACTGTTAATTGTCTGTACGTAATTAGCTGATACTCGGCTGGAACACACAACTGATTGTTAATCAGACTGACCATCTTTTTCATCTTCAACATATTTAAATGAATCAAAGGAGACATCATGTTACAAGAAATGAAAATTGTATGAAGGAAAACAGTGCTGGCATACACGCTAGGCTAATAGAGTAGATTTAATTTAAAAGGCTCATCTGATCAGGCAGAATAGCTGCCTGGTGCTTTTCAAGGAGGCAGGGAGTGATTGGGAGAAGGCAGTAAACAGAAAGGCATATTTGGATTTTTTCTGAAGTCGCTTTTCATCAACTCTCACAACTCTCCAATTCACCTTATGTCTTTTTCTACTGTCATCTTTCATTGTTAAAAAAAAATAAAATAATAATAGTAAAAAAGCTTTAGATTAGACTCAGTTCTGCTTTCATGTGGTTACAACCTGACTTTAAGATCGCTATAACCTCCAGGAAGTCCTTGAGCTCCTACCCCATCCTGCTTCACACCACAGACATGCGCTGTCAATTTACCTGCATCTTCGCTATTCCACATCCTTTTGATCAGATGTCAAGTATCAGTGCAGTAACAGTCCATCTGGCCAGTCATCCAAAAGCATTTCAACAGATGAATACTAATATATCTTTATCAGGCTAGTCATGCTGATGACAGTCATCCCAATGCTCAGAAACGCCTGCCTGCCAATGAAGGTGCTGGCTTGCTAAAAAATAAAGAAATAAGAAAGAAAGAAACTCAGAGAAAAAAAAATAAATCATGTCAGGCTAAAAAAAAACTGTATAGTCTAGTAGTTATCCCATGCAGCATATTACATGAGCGGTTCTGGAGTGCTCTGGTTATACTGGCAGAATACTGCACGCTGAAATACCAGCTCTCAATGCGTAGCAGATATTTTGGAAAGACAACAACTGTGCAGGCAGGAAAACCAACATTAAAACATCATCTCCTCAACAACTTTTCCCATTAAAAGTATGCCACAACCCCTACAACTTCTGTATTTATTTATTTCTTTTTTAATTCAAGCATAAGATTAAGCTAAAGATTGACACAAATCACATAGTCCAAATCTTATCCTGATTAGGGACCTGGAGTCTTAAGGTTTGCTATGGCAATATCCACCTTGGATCCAGAATCGCAGCTAGGCTCAGGCATGCACACAAATCACCCCTTTATCAACCCAAACAAGACCTGAACCTCCGCCAGCCCCAGATGTTCTGAACTCCTCTCTCGCCCCCACCCTTTCCATTGTGAGACTGTCTTTATAAAGCATGGGATCTTTTTATTACTATTATTTGTTTTAAAGTTCATTGTTTTCATGATTTTCTTGACAAAGTCAATAAACTTATATTTCTCTTCCGCTCCCCTGCCAAGGAAAGCTGAGTTTCTGCGGTAGATTTAGGAGTGCGTACCACGTTGAGACATGAAAAAGCTCCAAGAGCTAGAGCACTGCCACCTGGTACACCACAGACATGTCCTAGGGCTAAAGCAGCTGGGAGCACATGCTGTTTCATTTACTTCGCTATGCCTTAAAATGAGCAGTGCTAGGGAAAGATGTATACATGCATATATATTACAGCATCATCAAGATCCTTGACATTGGGACGTTTAGCAAAGCTCTTTGCTTACTAGTGACTCCAAGCCCTGCTCTGTCGGTTTTGGGGAGGAGCAGCCCTGTGTGAGCTGCCAGCCACACTAAGATCACCAGTCAAACTGAGATGATTCCCACCAGAAAGGGGAAATTTGACCAGGCCCTGTGTTATCACATACAAACTGATGGAACAAATCTGTGTTTCAATTTGAAAGGAATCATTTACTCACAGAGCCATAACCAATCAATTTATTTTTTAAACATCTGGAAAGGCCACATAATAATGCAATTTATGCAAGGCTTCAGTCTTTAGAAATAAGATTTAACTGCTTTAGCCTGTAAGATGACGTGCAGATCACCCAGTTTTGAAGCTATCTCTTCAGCAGCAATATTACACGAACACACTGGGGTAAGTTTGACTGTAAAAGCAGGGAGAAAGTTGACCACCGCTTAAATACAAGACTTATGATGAGCCATGGACATTGTCCGAATGATCCCACTTGTAACAACAAAACCAACATTATTTGGTTTTGCAACTAGTAGTATAAACACTCCATGGCATCAAGAATCCCAGAAACGGGGCAGGATGCATGGAGATGTGAGGGGACAGGCACCCCTGTGCCAGTCCCCCTGAACCCCAACTCATCGTGTCCAAAAGTCTGAGCTCCGACCTCGCCTGTTGCTCCTGAGCACAGTGACGCTTCACCCAGGTAGCTTTCCACAAGCATTAATAAGGGCTGGAGGTTTTCACTGCCCTGTCATGACTGCCTGAAGGATTTAGAGTGCAAGCTGAAGACTTTTAATAATTTCTGCCACTGCAGCATAGCAGGGCTCTGGAGACACTGACTGTATTTATAGCAGCCTGAAAATTGCACCTCTTCTCACCAACTGAACCAGTTCCCTGAACCGAATGCTGCAGCTAATTGAGAGAAGACTGTCATACACCAGCAGCTAAATTTACTGCTAGTCCTCGAGATCGGCTTGTGCTGACTGCATTGTGACAGCAGTGTCTAAAGGGAGGTCATGCTCATTTCTAAATTTTCCCTCTAGGAACAAGAGTTTCTTCTGCATCTGCACTGTTAGGTTTCTATTTATAGTCTTGAACCCTGTGATGTAACCTTCCTTTTTGTTTCCAAGGAAACAATATTTGATGTATTCCACTTTCATGTTTTTCCTCCTTTAGGGTTCCCCCCCACCCCTCTCTCCCTCCCTTTTTTAAAGAGATAAGTCAATAGGTAAAGCCTGTACTTATCTCTGGTGTGCAGCATAGTTCTCTCTCTAAAACCAGGCTTTTTCTTATCACTGAAAAATTCAAGGCATTTCAAAAATACGCTTAGCAGTAATTCTATGCACTATTTATACATATTACTTTTCTAATAGTAAATGAACCATAATTGCAATAGGCATCAGCTCCTGCTCATTTTCCTGAAAAACTTCAGTTCTGTACCTCACACCCAAGTCCTCTTTTCCTGGAAAGGTTTTTCAAATCCCCCTGCTTACCACCCACCCAGCTTCCCCCCAGTTTTACTCCTCCTGACGTCCTCTGCCCTTCCCTGCACTGCCTTTCAGGCAGCGGGAGTTCCCTTCCACCGCGCTGCACGCTCCTCTCTGGCACGGGGCACTTGTCTCAGGGCTGTTGTCATTTTGAGTTCATTTTCGTTCACTTGAAATTCTCCAACATGAATGTTCTTTTAAAACACTCAGTTGACACTTTGCTATCTGTTAATTATGAAATGTAGGGGATCGAGGCCATCGTTCATGCTGAAATCAGCACCTGCAGCAGCTGGAATAAAGCACACTGAAAAGATTCGTGGAAAAATGCAGGTGCTTGGGAATCTTAATAGAAGAGCAATGGGTTATGCTACAGGCTTAAAATACTCAGTGCTAACATGGTAATGTGGATGGGCTGAAAGGTGTGGGAGAGCCTGGCTGGCTTCACAAAAATGAATACTTTAACACTGCATAACAGTTAAGAGTAGCAATGCTCAGAGCATAAATGTTGTTGATCAATTCTGACTGGGAAACAGATGCACTCATTTGTTACACTCCTGCCTTGTGCCTCAGTGATAGAAAATAATAAATGAGCTGGACTGATGATCTCTTCTGCTCTATGGACAATAAAGTTACAGACAGAATTTTTTAGCAGTCCCCATTTTGGAGCATAAAAGGGCAGGTAAAATCCCAACCTAAATGCTATGATGTGGACCAAGAACATCCAAAAACAGTTTGTGTGGTAAAGCGGAGAAAAGGTGACAAAACACAGGCTGGACCTACAGTCAGCAAATATTAACAGATTTTGCACTATTAAAGAAAGGTCAGAAGTGAACATGGAAATAATCTGCAGTCAGCACGTGCCATTGTCACAGAATCACAGGTTGTGATTCTAGGTCATAAGGGCTGCAGACTAACACCTATCAGCTCCTGTGTCACCTCTGAAAAAGCTCAGGCTCTTTTCTTTGAGGTATCTGATATTGACTAAGAAGCTCCAAGTCATTCCATAAATCCTCTGACTTAGCAACAGCAAGAGGCATGGGATGGGAAGACTTACATGATCTAGATCTCTGCCACCATCTCTGTATCCTTTAATAAATAAATAAATAAATAAATAAATAAATAAATAAATTAATTAATTAATTCCTGAAACCCCTGAAAATCAAGGGTTTCTCACATTCTGCATTCCTGCTGGAAGCTGTTTCAGAAAGCCACTTCTCTCCTCACTAGAAATCTTCTTACTTCCACCTCAAAAGCATTCATAGCCAGTTTTGTCCTAAAAGATCACAGCTGTTGTCAAGCTTTCGTATCTCTCAGTCCAACCATGGCTTAATCACCAGACAACACTGCCTCCTTCCCAGTGGTTACTCAGTCTCTTGAACAACCTCAGTAAAAATCACTTTTGACAGCATGGGAAACAGCAGCAGGCTTCAAATGTTTGTCACAAGGTTTTGTTCATTTACTTCTGCAGCAAAATATTTCTGGTAGCTAAAACGCAGAGCACATTTCATGGTCTAGCAATGCACTGCTTTAGAGATTGTGGCTCTGTAAAGGAAAAGCTTTATCAAGTTTGTTTGTATCTCAAAGACGCTCCTTGGCACTGGACAGGTCCAATTGGGTCTCAGTAAATCAAATGCTTATTTGATGTCAGTGAAGCTAAGATTCGACTGCTGTTTTGCTCAAGGTTGTCAGAAAGCTTTTCGGTAATCACTTTCAGCCAGAATAGATGCTCAATTGTTCTTCTTTCCTGCTGCAAGGGGGAAAAAAGCAGCAGCTTGCTCTTCCTCAATAATTCCCTCATATTTCATTTTTAATCTCTTAAGCAAATTACAAGTGAAGACCTTTGATGTACGCGCCAGCCAAACTCATTCATTTCTCAGTACTTGCTGGACTAGAGAGGATCTCCCGTTCTTATGCATGTGGATGATAATAACAACTTCAAAGCCCCCAGGCATGTGTTAGCTTTCCCTGATTTCCTTTCTAAGTATGCGTTTTGTGGGCCAACACCAGTTAAGACCCATAAACAGCTGCACTTGAATGCCATCTATTAAGGCAGCCTTGCTATCTCTCATAGTGTAACAATTCTGTTTCTACTTCACAGAACAACTCGGTCTGTTTTTTGTATTTTCCCTGAAATGGAGTACCTCATTTCCAACATTTATGGCGTTCTCAGCTTGAAAGAGTCTGGAACCTGATCAAACTCTGAGCAAAAAGCCATTAAAAGGCACTTGCCCTAAGGTGGCGTGGAGCATTCCCGGTGGATTACGAGGCATTGTTTTGCTGTTGTGGGGTTTTATGACATGAAGTGTACTTGATTACTTCTACGCAGACAGTAGGTTGCAGCCACATGGTACCACAGGACCAGATGCTCAGAGCACCACAGAACAGCTGCACCTGAGCAAGTGGTCAGGCAAATTTCCCCCAAGCTAGCTGAGAAAAAATGCAAAGGGGACAAACCTCAAACCAGTTAAAGTTACAAGGTGTAGTTATTCTCATTATTTAGTCTGTTGAACTCATTATCACAACACTCGGAGGCAAAGAGCACAGAAGAGTTAAAGAGAATATTGGATAGTTGCATAAATAAAGCAAACCACCACGAGAGACAATTTACATTGTAAGAAAAGAAATGGCTTTGGAAAAGCTATAAAAAGTTTGTGCTTCAGGCTTCCAGCCAAGCTTTATCTGAGGAAGTGGAGTGGGGAGATTAAACAGCTTTTCTGGGGGGCAGCACATGTATCCCCTAAGCGGGGAGCACAGATTATGCATACTTCACTTTAAGGCATTTGTTATTGACCAGGGTCAGCATTACAGATGCTGGACTAATGGCATCAGCACGGCAACTCTGTAGTTTCTCCATCTACAATGCCAGCGATCCAAGAGCCCACACCAAGAGGATAGCGAGCATCAATCCAATTTCTGTCTCTCAGCTCCATTTAAGTCTAGATTTGGCACTCAATATACCATGAGATTACTCTGACCCGAAACCTGCTCTCAGCATGCCTGGACAAAACTGTTTGATCAGTTACATACCAAGTTCCATTTTTTTACTTTTTTATTTTTTAATATGTCATATTTAGGGAATAGGTTGGACCACACATTTCTGGAATCTCTGCAGCAATATATGAGTAAGAGTACAGAGAAGAAGAAAAACACCTTCTCACCCCAACAGACAATGAGAGTAGAAAAGCTGTGGCAGTTTCCCAACTTGTCATCAAGAGAATTCAAGTGCAATCCTGCGTGTGATGCTTTGGCATGTAAGAGATGAAATACCTTGAATTTTGGCAATGCCATTTTCCTTGCAGGGCAGCTTAAATGCTATGAGCAATTGGAGGTGCTTGACTTTTGGACCTCTGGGGCACATCAGGATGTCCTGCGCTGCACAATACAGAAGAACTTACTCACCAGTTAATACTCTCTCTCTATAGGATTTCTCTGGCAGGTGCTCTTCTCACAGGGCTTCCTCTTAGCACTGACTGAGAAATAGGGAGTAAGTGGTTTGGGGCCTCTGGCTCTTCCTGTTCCCAGCATTCTGCAGTAAGGGCGGATTACAAGAAAGCCCTCATACCTTATTTTCGCATTACTGTGTCTTGGGATCTCTACTCCACTTGAATGCAAATCTCCCAGAACGCTTTTTCTGCTGACAGTGAGGGAAAAGCAGAACAATGAACAAGCCTCCTTGTTCACTTCCCACAAACCTAAGGAACCTTGTTCCGGACCAGGGTCCTTCACTCCTGGCTCCCAAGGACTTGGCTTTGTCCCCAGCCTCAAAATATTGTCTTATAAGAACAGCCACCAAGACTGTTGGGTTATTAGCCCTGCCAGAGACACAGCAAGAAACACACCAGCCAGTAAATTTGACCCCTATCAGGTCAAATCAATTACCCTTCTGATAGTACTACTGCCTAAGAAACTCAAAGCCATATTTCTACCTGTTATACTGCTTGGACAAACAATATCAACTCTTACCTACACAAACACTCATTTATTGACCGAGGAAAAACAACATAAAAAGGAACGTAACCAAAGCCTATCATTTATGATGGGTCTTTCAGTTCACCCTCTTTTCAGAATTTCAGAAATGCTCCTAACGGTTTGTCTTAAATCACCGAGGCACTGAAATCCTTGCCCGGTGTGCTAAATCTTCCCTTCTGATTTGATTTGCAGGATGGTCTCCTGAGTCAATATCATTTTGATTCCCTGCTGACAGAAGCTAGCAAAAACCATGCCTAACTGAAGTAAAGCAATGAACGCAACAGACAAAGCTTATTAAAGACTCAAATATAACCCTGAATACATCACCAGCCCAAACTAGGCAAACCACCAGTTCTTCTGGTAATCCTTAACTAGATGAGAGCGAAGAACAAACTCAACTTCAAACAGCAGGTTACATGTCCTCTATGCTTTATGGATCTGCAACGCCTGTCTCAGCAGATTCCAGCCCCTGGTGGGGCCATTAGCCATACCTCAGTAAAACGAGGGATTCAACACATAGCGCTCAGCTAGATCCTCATGCATGCAAGGTGATGTCCAACAAGTTTTATGTACTGCTACATCAACGCTAGTTGACTTCAGCAAGAATCAAGGGCACAGAGCATTTTGTGAAGAGGGTGCAGAGTCATTTAAAACATTTCTCTCTATCTGCAGTAATGAAAACAAGTTATAGCCAAGCAACAGCTATATGTCTAGTTTGAAGACTGCTTGTCTGTGCAAGAGAGAACCATCTGGATTTACTTTACAGTTAACTTTAAAATATATATATAAAGTTTCTTAACTTTTGCCAAACAACTGGAAACATAATGGTTTCTGCATGCTGTTAGCATCTCAGTACAGCTGCAAATGTCCATTAGGACAATCTCATATAATTATACACTTATTCTTCCCATGCAATTGCTAGAAACACTGCTTTTCCAAATAATAGCATATTTTGTAGCAAAGAAGAAATCTTCCAGTCCACCAGGTTGGAGTGGGGGAGGGAAGTCTTCTAAAGCAGAACTTTACTCAAAGCTTTTACTCAAAACTAACACTAAAATTTCAAACCTTAGAAAACAGCATGTTAGATTTTTCCAACTGTAGCTCAAGTGTGGTCTGGCCAGAAATCTACCATTTCTCCCCCCTCTCCTTTTCTTCACCCAGTGTTTGTGGAAGAAGTTCAGTCCTTCCAAGATTAAGAAAAAAAAGCTTCTGCTTCCCTCCACCCTCACCCCACTTCCCCCCAGGGTGGGGGACTTCAGTTCTCATCCTTCCACAGCTCCTTACTCTGTGCTGCAAAAGCTGCCACCTACAAAGCTGGTCTGTGGCATCTTTCCAGCCAACATATTGCTCATTCCGCTTGGGTGTCCTCCTTTTGGCACCTGAGGCTTGTCTCTAACCTTGAATATTAGCTCTCCAGGTGAGGAATTCCCTTTTACCATGCATCTGAGCAGAGCCTGGCACTGCCCTTGGTTGACCCATGTGTTTAGAATACATGTGAAGAGTAACGGGATAAAGACTTTTGCCCCAGGGCAATGTTCCCTGATGCAGTTGCTTTCCTAAGCCAGGCAGTGGGACCAGTGGGCGACCACAAGCAAGAGCTGACTGCCACCAGTAGGGACCTGCAGGCTGAAGGAGGGCAATGGAGAAGGCTGAATTCATGCACAGCTCCAGGAAGGGGGAGTGATCTGCATGTTCAAAGCACCATTGGCAGCTTAGCCAAGATTTTCAGAAATGACCAATAACATGGCAAACATCTGTTTTTAGGAGCCTAAGGCAACTCTTCAACGTTTTGGAGGGCAGGTGCTTATGTCTTTCAAAATAAGAGCCTTCCTGTCACATTTCCCATGTGTTCAGGCTCCAAAGCACTCTAAGTCATTGGCTGTTCTCAAACATCTCAGCAGCTAATATTTTAAACCTAACAAAAGCAAAACTAATGGAAACACACACAAATGGTCCCAAAAATAGCACACTTTTCCAGGAGGTGAATGATCCCTCCCTACACATTCTCGGGACCCTACAGAGAGGGGGCACAAGGGCCTGCATTGTTTTGACAGCCAGGCAGACAAACAAATACTACTGTTTCAGCATAATATTCCCGGCACTCAAAATGTCCGCCTGAAAAAGCAATACCACAACACACTGTCATGCCATCGATCTGACATCAGAAGACAACCTGGCAGAGCAACTGCCTGAGAGAAGCGAGAGACCACTGCCCATCCCGCGCCCACGGAGCCCGGATCCTGCACCTTACACAGCCTCTTCTTGCCAGCGCTGCCCTTCTGCCATATCACTTTACCTATATTCCCCCATACTGGGTTGCCTACAGGGATAAAAATAAAACAACCGGCGCTGGTTTCTGTTATATAGGGTCTGTATCTCCTCCTCCGCCAAGTTTCCCTGTTATCCGTACAGAATTAATTTGCACAACAACCTTCTGAGGTATCTTAGAAGGCACAGCAGGTTTCTAACATCTAAGCTCTTTCGCATTTTAAGAGTGACTATCTGAATAATTGGCAGGGAGGAGCTTGGCTGCTCTGAAATACAGAAAGCTGGCTGGAGTGCTGCTGTTAGCATGAAACAGCAGCAAAACCAATGCCCAGAACTTGAACTGGAACTGTTATTCCTTCACATCTGTACTGCAGTATTAGCCACAGGCCACGACCAAGTCTGGGCCTGCTCCTTCTGGAACTGACTTCCAGCTTCTAAACATGGGGCAAAGCGGGGGAGAGACAGAGGGGGCTGGGAAGATGTGCACTAACATTACAAATAACCAATAAACTGGAACACAAGTCCCACTGAAACTTCATGGCACCTACCTTGATACCCGGGCACTTTTGAAAAAACAGTTGGGCAATGTGAACCTTTGGTCAGACACAAGTGGCACCATAGGGGAAGGTGGCTGTCTGGTGGTACACAAGCAGGAGATGAAGATCTTCGCACACAGGTGCCACCCTATTGCTGTGCCAGCACCAAATCATTCCTGTACAGCATAGCAGAAAGCAGCAGTGAAATGCTCCTAACACACACACAGTGGTAAACTTAACACTGGGCTTGACAAGGAGACAAGACAATAAAAACATGGCTTTTGTTTTATTGTAGTCAACCCACAGACATCCCATTATCTTAGTCACACTGAGGCTAGGTAACTAAATTGCTAGGTTTAATGTTTCAGGTCACATCAGGGAATACTTTTACCAGCAGATGTAAAGATCGTCCTTTGGCGTGGGTAGCACTCAAGGTCAGAGTCAGCAAATCCTACTCTAAAAATAGGCTCCAGTTTCAAAGTCGGTAAGGCTTCTTTTGTCGTCCTGCCACACTTCACAAAGCCCAGCCACCTAGTGCACCTGCCCAAGCTCACAGGTAAGCCTGATCAATACAAGTTTTCTGATGTTTTTCTTGTGCTCCTTTGCTTCCTGTTATAATCTAGTTTGCTAAACCACGGAAAGGACTGAGAGCTGGCAAACTTTCCAAGGCAGCTGTATTTCCAAGGCTGTTGCAGAGAAAAAAGCTTAAAACCATTACAGAATCAAGAAGGCTGAGAAAGTAGAATTTATTATTTTAAAAATAAAGTGGCCCTATTACAGAAATTTAATATATAAAATAGGAAATGAGGTTCTAAAACTGTATTCATATTAGAGGGAGAAATTCAATTGCAATTTTAAAAGATGGTTCTCAAAATGCAGTTTTCCAAGCATTTTGTGACATCCATCCCAGAATGTTTTTCTTTGATAATCCCTCCACCCTCCCAGTTAAATCTAACTTCTCCAATTCAATTACAATTCTCTCAGATGACACTGTGTTTAAGTTTCTTTGGCCACTCCCAAAAATATTTAACAAAATCTCAGCTTAATCTGTTTTAAATTAACCAGTTCAGGCAACAAAGAAGGAGACCAAAAGTAAGTTTTTTAAGAGTCATCGGTGGCTGAGAAATTCATTGAAATAACTTGTAGTTTTGAATATTCACAGCAAGAGGCTTTGGGAAATAATTACACATAGGCTATGATTCTTCTGCTTATAAAACTGTTTAAAGACAAATGCATTGCAAGAACTATTTTACAGTCCCTGAATGCTTCAAGCATAAAAATGAAGCGGTAAAATTAAGAAACTGAAGTAAATGACAGTTTTTTGTCAGGACTGGGAATAGGAACATAGGATTGTGTAATTCTTTACTTAAATATATTGCAGGTACCCCAGTATTTCCAGTTTGTATGCGCAGCACTTCGCTTCATTCTTTTGGGGCTCTTTTTAGAGAAAGATTTTTTTGGAAAGACTTGCTTCTCCTGCCTTCCAAGAAATACTTGTACAAAATTAATATTTCTTTTTGGTTTAGTGTTAGAAAAAAAATCCAAGGAACCTTTGCTTTACTGTACCTCATTCCTCTGAGGCACAGCAAGCGTCAGGTTTACAGAGGAAAGCACACATCTCTCAGTGGCTATTGCTAGCATTTGGAGCCTGAGCGAAATGTCATGGGGGTGGCATAACAGGGAGCACCACTTTTAAATTCATCTACTTAAACCATCCAACAAAGCAGGCTTTTGTTACTGCAGCTCACCAGCTCTCAGCTCAGCTGATGCACTTTGAGTCATGAAAAACTTAGAAACCAAAGCACTGTTTATATTCCTCCCAAGTGTAAACACTGCACTCCAGACAGCATGCACATTGACTTCTGCAAGGAGAACTTTCCAGTGCATAAAACAACTCTCTGCTTAGTCATACTCAAAAAAGGGTAAGTACTTTTTTTTTGTCCTGAAAGGAAGTATGTAGTTTGCATGCTAGCTAGAAGGGAAAGAACAGAACTTTTCTTAAGAATTCAGGAACTTACTTGATAGAATCCCTCTTGCTATTTCTGGAGACCCTCAGTCATTAGAGCTGATTTTTGTCTCCCTTTAGCACTGAGAAAGTGCTTACATGGAGAAAGGTTAGTAAATTAGATTCAAGTCTTTTGTGCATCTTTCTGAAAGTATATGAGAACTGGTATTCTTCATCCTTATGTCCTGTCAGGTATTTACCTCTCTTGTACATACTTGTTACGGATGTTTTTTGTCCAAGATCTTATCTTAGGTGGCTATTAACTGAAAAAGTAAGTAAATAAAAATACAAGCATTATTTCTGCAGTTGTCTGGAACCCACAAAGCTCAGGTTTGGAACCCTGGAAGATAGATGTTCCCTGATTTCAGTGTCCCCTGATTTCAGCAGAGCTAAATTCCACCTACTACATAAAAACATTCAAATATGTCAGCTTTCCATACAACATCAAAACAGAAAACAGCAAACATTTTTCAATAACAAGCACCTCATGCACAAAAACAATTTCTTAACTGTAATTACAGGGTGTATTTTTTCCTCCTCATTTTACTGTTCATCTTTCAAGTTTAATGCTCATGGCTACAGATAAATTCAATCCTTCAGGTGTTTGCAGGATGCTGAAGACCTTTCATTCCTAGCTAAACCAGAAGATTTTGCAATTGCTTGGTATTTTCACAGAGAAGTACCTTTTAGTCAATGCTTATTAGATAAAAAGCATCTGAGTACAAAACTAAAGCTGGTACACACTTGTATACACCAAATTAGATTTAATAAAGCCAGCACCGAAAAAGCCCCACTGGCAAAGGTGATTGATGTTAATACGGGCTGGGAAAGCTCCCAAGAGCAGGAAACATGGGTGGTAAAGAACGTAAAATACTCTGCTGTATAAATATGGACTGAAGTAGGCGTCGAGGCAGGGAAGTCCTGTGGCCAATGTCAGGCAGTCCAGAACAGATAATAGCATTACAGTTGTTCCTTCTGAAGGAAAGGAGAAAAATCACCTTCTGTCTCCATTTTTCTTCCCACCTTTTGTTTAGCCTGTATCATTGCTCACTTGTAGAGCACACCACCACCACTGGGCTCCAACCTTACTGGGGATCTACAAACTCAGGCACACAAACACAACTCTACATTGGCAGCCAGGGTACACGTGCTCAGGGTGATTGTAGCTACGCAGAGGAACCCTTCCTGGGTCAGGGCAGGGGGCAGGAAAGAAGGGAGGAGGGTACATAGGTCCTTGCAAAGGACAAAGAAATGCAGTCCTTCACTCTGCACCTCCGTTTTTTGTTTTCCTTTTTAAATTTCTACAGCTGACTTGGATCTTAACTCCCAGGCATGAATCCTGCCAAATTGTTTGGCATCTATAATACACAAGGCCTGCACAGCGCAAAGAGCCAAAAATATTAAGAAACACAGTATTTTGTGATGCAGATAATGACTTATAGCTTTCAGTCTCAAAGTACTCAGAAACTTCCACCACATCTGGAAAACCAGCATTAGAAATGTACACGCCATCACTGCGGCTCTGACGTTCACATCTAAATATGAGCCTCGATTCCTGCCCCCCATCTGTGAGATTACCGAACTGTAGAGCTTGTGGCTGCTGCCTCCATAAGTGTTAGCTAACCCCCTGCAGCTCTGGGGTGGCGGGGCACGTCCCTCCTGTTGTACACATCTGAAAAATGGCCCTTTTATCCTGCACCTTCCCAAGGCTTTACTGGAAACATCTGAGTAGTTCAAGGGACCAAGAACAAGGTGCAGAAAGGATACCTTTAATGGCTGTATCACTGCTCCAGCCACTAGACTGTGTTCCCTCTGTGAATTAAACAGTAGACAGACTGGCAGGTTTTCTTTTCCCCTCCTTACGCTTGCTCTACTCCCTCCCCGTTTTGTTAAAAATAAGCTAAAAAGCACTATAAACAATTCCATTTGGCAGCTGTAGAGTGGATAGCGAACATAAAGAAGAGATTCCTTTGCTATGCCTAATGCATGCTGCTTATCCAAATTAGCCACACAATTACTTCTATCAATGCAAAAATAGTTTAATGTTTTTTTTTCTAGTGCACAGCACTTGAGAATGACTTAAAATGCAGTGTAATTTGCCACAGTGTATGTCCTGAAGTGGCTCACTAATGAAAAGAGGATTAACTCTCCATTATTCTGAATTACCATTTTGTGAAATCACTAACAATATTTTCATTTATATATGTATAACCCAAGGGGGAAAAATATTCCAGCCATCCAAGTGATTAACAAATAAAATTCATTAGATAACATGCACTTTGGTCTTATTTATGAAGAGAAAGATTAGGGTATAAAAATGCAGATGACTGAATTTTTATCATCCTTGTTCTGATAATACACTTAAGTCCATGACAGCATAATTGGTGAGCACCAGCAGTTCGGCATTATATTTGCACGCTGGATTGAGAAGCAGAACCCGCAAAATGAGGCAGGCAAATTGTGCCAGCTCAAGAAGCATGCTCTGGTCCCACTGAGCCATCCCCGGCACGCAGCTGGTGACCGGCCACCACAGGGCAGCAGCAAAGGGCAGCTCACATGGCCTGGCCTTGGTTGGCACAGCAGAGAGCAAGAGAGGAGCCGTGGCTTGGTCACAGGGGAAGGATAGGATGGGGACATGCAGGTTGCATAGCTTCCTGAGGAGGAGAACCTCTCTGGGACAACAGCTCCCGCTACCTGACTCCCCTCTTCTCCCCCCTCCATGCGATAGAAGAAAGGCTGTGCTGTGCTGGAGCAGCACCTCCAGGAGCACGTGGGGCACACTGCCCCTGAATGGATGGCTACAAGGACCAGCCCTACCCCAGATTGCCTTTGCATCCAAGGTTACGTCCCCCAGCACAAGGCAGCACCACTCTGGCCCAGAAGGAGCAGCAGCAGCGGTGTCAGGCTGCCCGGGGGCGCCTGTGCAGAGGTAACCCCAGGTGCCACCCAGCTGCAGCGGCCTAATGCCCCGCGGGGACAGCCTTCCACCCCACAGGTCTGAAAAACACATCCGAGGCTTCACTGTCAGGGCTTGCCTTAGGCAAAGTCACCTTTATATCCACAACAGCGGTAAGGACAAGCACCAAAAATTTCAGTCAGTTTTCCTCCTCCTAGTCCAAACGGGCTGGCCGAGGCAATGGCCTTCCCTCAGCTCTGTTCAGTGTGCACAGAGCACGCAGTGAGAGATGAGGTGAGATATCTGGTTCCTGCAGAGACACAAACCTCTCTGTCTTTCTCCCCACCCAAATACTTCATGGGAATTAATTCCAGAGCTCAGGTAGCCCGCCAGCCCCTTCCTCCCCCTCCTCCTGGTCAAACTCTGTTACTTCATACCTAGTCTAGAGTCGATCCAAAATGCATCTTTTATTAGAGGAATTTCAACTGATGCTTGCTTGTGCTCTAAATCAATTTTAAAATCCCTGCAGTAGATAACATTGGCAAGGAATAAAAAACAAAGTTCAAGGAGCATATGGCTTCCCAGGACTGAGAGAGGAGTACTTCTCATAGGTCTAACTTTCAGAGAACTAACCAAGCTTCAGGCTGAAATGGCGTTACAGTACCACAAACAATCATTTGCAGATGTAATTGTCCTGCTTTGAGGTCTGCAGTCTCAGAGCAGGACTGCTGCTGTAACAAACCCATGTGCTGTGGCTACCAAACATAACTACTGATTTCATTTCTCTCTCTTCCTCCCCTCTCCTTTTACAGAGCCATGAATAAACGCTCAGTCAGTCCCTTGGCATCAAGGCTCTCATGCGAAGATAATTCCTTACTAGACAAATAGTCTCTCTTATCAAGTTCTAGATAACAGCCTGTTCTCTTTCAAAGTCAGACAGTGTTAGATTTATATCTCTGACAGTCCAGCATTATTTACTTTGTTGGGTCTGCATATAGAGTTAACATAACCCTGAAAGGAAAAGGGCACTCCTAGGGAACAGCTACCGGAGGCACAGAAATGGGACTTTGCGTTACTCGCAGGCACACAAGACTGAGCGCAAGGCAAGTTTGCTAAAAACAAATTCTCAGAGCCCCTTATGCATCTCAGAGGACCACTTAGCTAAACATCATCATGTTTTAGGAAGCTTGGCTGAAAGATAGATCCCCTTGCCAGTGAAAGCAAGCCAATTTGTGAACAAAGGTGTATACGTGCCAAACAAAAACTGACTCCACAATCTTGCCTAGCTTTGGAGTGCGAAACCAGGCATTACTTGGCTTTTTCAAGTCCTACAGAGAAACAGAACACAACAGGCACAGAAGAGCCCAAACCAACAAACTGGCCCCCCTGGGCATGCAGGATGTCAGTGAAAAATAGTCATCCTGCTTGCAGGAGAGCTCTGTAACTACCCAGAGTTTTATCATGAAAAGGCCACAAATGTCACCAGTTGCCAACAAAAACAAAATGTGGGAGTCACTACTCTCTCCCTGCATTTTTTTCCTCAAGTAATCAAAAACCTAGAAATTAATATAATTTGAAAACCCCTTGACCTAAAGGCACCCAACAAATCACATGGGGACGCCAGCTGCCTCGTCTGTCAGGACAGGGCAGTGCCACGCCTGAGCCCATGAGTGCAGCACTGCACTGCTGCAGCTGTACTGCACACACAGCTGGCACGGCTGCTGCTAGGGCAGGGTTCCCATGTCACACACACTTCACTGGGTTCCACCCAAGGTCCTTCAGCTGCCTGGGACTAGGAAAGTTAATTACAGACTTAAAAAAATAAAAAAGAAAAAAAGAAAAATCACACAGCAAACTAACAAAATCTGTTCAAGGGACAAGAATGTTCTCATAAAACTATGTTCCCTGCCACATCCTATGGCAGTACCTTCATAAAGGCAAGGATGGGGAAGGTGCTGTGACTCAAGACAGTCAGTGGCCATCACACAGACAAGCCTTTAGCTTCACCCACCAGCTCCAGGCTGCCCTGAGCTCCCAGTGCTCATAGTGTCAGCGCCCAATTCCTTAGTGAGGCACAGCCCTGAAGGGAAGCAGGGAGGATGGAGAACACATAACTGGGGTACAGCTAATGAGCCAGCAACTGAGGGATGCCAACCATGTAAGGGAACACTAAATCAGGATGGCAGCTGAGGAAATCACAGCAGGCAAAAGAAAATCTGGAGCTCGAAGAGATGCAAAAAGCTGACACCAAAAGATTCAATACTAACAGATAGATCTGACACACTATAGCATGTCCAAGGAATGTGTTGTTCTCAGCCACGTTAATGATACTCTGATTTTAGCTACAAGTTAACATCACACCATTGTTCCCTTCTATACTACATCCTATAGTAGTGCTCCTCCTACCACTCAGTGTGTGTGCATCTACGTTTAAAAAATAAAAATAATAAGCCCGAAAGCCTGGAAAGAAGGAGGTCCTTGCTCCTTAGCAAGAGCCCACCCTGCTAAACAATATTTTGTCAGTCAGTGGGAAGGGAATTGATGCTAAAAAGCAAACTCTTGTTCCTGGAAATAGCCTGCATGGTTCATTGTGCAGGTCTGCAGTAAGATCTTGAACGTACAGAAGTGGTGCACTCAGCACTGACCTGAATGGGTATGCTCAATCTCATTGGGTTGCTGAAAATCAAATACAGGAGAAGCCTTTAGGAGACCTGCACTTTATGGAAGCACCACATCTTACGTTTCCCCCACCGAGTTCTAGCTACCCCAAGATTCCTTGGATCAGGCTGCCACACCTGCCAAATTCTTACCACTGGACTTTCCAAGAAACAAATTCCCAGTGGCAATCAAACTTCAGCAGTCACAATGCCTTGGCTTTTGTTCCTGTTGCTGGTGAGCTCTCACAAAGCATTCCTCACCTGGTTCAGGGGAGGCAGAAATCCAGGTGACAGTTCATCTCTGCCACTCAGCAGCTGCATCCACCTCACACCACGTCCCATCACACCTAGCCAGTGCTGCCCCCAGTGCCCCATAACCAGAGCAGAACTCACTGGCTTTGTGCTTCTCGCCTTAACGTTCTGTTTTGGTTGCATTCCAGTTTCCTGCACAGCCTGGGCACACCACACCATGGACAAAACGCCATCAGCAGGTTTGAACACTGGGAAGAAAAATGCATACATGGCAATCAAAGTAGATCCCGATGAGGATTACTGTACCCCAGGTGCATTTGAATTGGAGCGACTCTTCTGGAAAGGATGCCCGAAGTACACTCATGTCAATGAAGTCTGGCCCAACCTCTACATCGGAGATGAGTAAGTGCCTGCTACCTCTACGCAGATGATGAGTAAGCATACATAGTACATCTCTTCTACCTAGGAGATGAGTAAACTGTACTAAGTACAGCTCACAACTGTGTCCTTACACAGTTACACTGACTGAAGGGCACTTCCTAGCTCTCTTGTACCATAGCTTTGTGCCATAGCTTAGGTTGGTTTGAACTCAAAATGTAATTCTTGAAAAGTGACCGAAAAGACAGCTGAACTTCCAGTTGTATTTCTGTGCTTCCAAGCTTGTGCCTGCATACATGGAGTACTCTGCACTTCCAAATTGCTCAAGAGATTAAAACAAATGGTACCCTGCTGAAAGGCAAAGCTGCAGAGATGCATCTCACTGATCAGACCAAATGTGATTTGGAAAAAAAAAAAAACAACAAGCCTGCAAAACAGACTTAGCTCTGTGGAACACAGGACTAAGCTGAAACAGGCTATTCCGACATGCAGAGCCAATTGACACGGCAGACAGGCCGTCAGAAAATCCCCCAACCCAAACCCTGAGCAGAGCAAGAGAGCCTTTCTTACCCCTTAGGCATTATTGGTACACTTCCATTTTCCTCTACACCCTTCCCTAACATGACGTTTATTTTAAACCATCACTCTAAGGCACAAGCAGGAGCCCCACTGACTCCAAAGCTCTCAATAATTTTTTTAAAAGGTCCTAAAATTCATCTGTTACCAGCTTATAAAAGAAGAAAGATACACAGCTTTGGAAGTTATGAGGCTCCTAATATCATCGACCAATTACTTTTGTGGCGCCAGAGGCAACAGAGAGACACACTGGAGATCTGGGCTTTAACCAAGCAGGGGCTGCCACTGGAGGGGGGGGGGGGGGAATTGTCTGCTCAAGAACAAGAGAAAATAGGTTTGAGATGTTTTCTCCCCATCCTATCCTGCCCTTTTTGTTAGATACATGTATTTCTAGTTCAAGATTCAGCAAAAAAGAACAGCTTCTTCTGGCGTTCATTTCCTACTTCCTTATTCAGTCACCAGAACTATTCTGAATGACATGGTAAGGATAAGTTCCCTCTCACCTCTGTGATAAAGCTCCTGCTTAGCCTTCTGAGCAAAGGGGCCCAAAAAGGCAATGGGTCTTTGGCCAGCTGTAGTCTGTAAGCCCAGGACACTCTCCTACTGACTGTCTTTCTTGTCACAGTGGCTTGTTACACCTTGCAATTGAGTAACTGCTAAGAGCTGTGACTCTGAATAAAATGCACACTTCCACTTAGTACGAACTAAGCAGAGATATAGATAAACAAGCTTCTTGAGAGATATTTACAGCTACACCCATTTAAGCTGAGCAGCTGTTTATTTCTGCAGGGGACAGGTCTTGAGACAGGAGGAAAAGCGATGGTGCTTCAAGGGAAAACAGGACCAGGAAAAATGAGAGAGCCAAGAGGGAAGGAAAAAGAAGCAGTGAATGGTTTTGTGCAGGGGTGAACAGAAGCAAAGTTGCACCAGAAAATGGGGTTCCCAACAAGATGACTATCATCAGCCAGCTGAAGGCAAGCTGGACAGCTAGCACCAGAAAATTCAAGATGAGAACTGGTCTGCAGGCAAGACGCAGGTTTTGTTACCAGAACAGGCACTCGACTCGAAGCAGGCAAGGTCCAGGGACCTCTAATATTTTTCCTCAGCCAGCTCCACATCTTACTTCTGACCAACAGCTTCCCCTTCAGTGTGTCAGGGGGCTTTGTATTGCTTTATTTTAAGATCTTACTGTAGCCCTGGTCACCGAAGAGCTGCTATGGAGACATGAACAGATGTTGGGTGTATTTGCATCCTTAGCCATGCTAAATTAAGGTTGATCTTAAAAGAATTTAGTGGAGCTCATCAACAAAATCAAGTGAACACACACATGCAGAGTTTATCTTCAGAGCCCTCACATCTGTGCTTCATTCCTGCCTCCTGCATTTACAAGGTTAACAGGACTTGTGACTGCTTATGGAAATGCTAATTAATTACCCTGACTACGTAACCACATCTTCCATCTAATGCAATACAGGCTATCAAGGAGCCCTGTGAGGCCACTCAATCCCTTTGTTACAAGGCTTCACTGCAGATGTTGCCCAGAGGCAATGAAATCTCCATGAGCCTGTCAGGCCCAGAATAATCAAAGCCTCAAAATATAACATGCTGTGTTCAGCTCCAATTGAAATTTTCCTCCAGCAAGTTCCAAGGACTTTTAAAAGACCAGACGCTGGAACTTGTAGGAGACAGCCCAGTGATAGGAATAAAGACTGCTTTGCCAAGATTTTGATTCATCTGCTACCAGGATTAGTGCCTGCCTTTGTCCTCCTCACATCCAGAAGCCTTCTAAAGAAATAGAAAAGCAGCTTTGTCTTGCTTCCTTCTCTCACCGGTCACCAGGTTACTTGCATGGGCAGTTTTACTGGCTAATCCCAAACCTGCCTGGTTCACTGCAATCGCATGGAAAATCTCTGCCAGACACACAGCTTGTCCTTTCTTCTTTGTGGCTTGTCAGTGATTGCCTTGTTGCTCAACACGATGTTTATGATTCCACATTCCTGAGTTTCAGTGAATATTTTAACTAAAGACAAAGAGCTCCTAACATTTTTATTTCCTCTTAGGCATCTTCTACCTCTCATCAGGATTTAAGACAATTTCAAGTCCTACTGTGCTCTCAAACTACTCCCACAGGAAAGGAAATATTCTGGAGACTAATTCCTTACAGGTTATAGACTTTTGGATAGGCATCTGAACTGAGCCTGCACTTCAAGACAGTGAAGGTCTCTGCTTGTTCCTGTAGAGCCCCAGGAGTTACAGTTTTGAGAGCTAACACACCTAAGGCTCAACATAGCATACAGGTAGCTCACGTCTATAGACTGGAGCCTATGATAATTAAAATACATAACTTTAAGGATGTTCTTGACTCATGCTCTCCCCTCTTCCCTTCTCCAGAAAACAATACAGTATGTTTCTTTCCAAGTGACTAAGTAGAAAGACAATTTATGTTAATCTAGAAGAAAACAGATGGAACTCAGGGCAACAAACAGTTACCTCCCACTGGTTAGCATTATGAACTCCTAGGACTTACACGAGTATTAATCATAGAAAAATAGGAGAGTATGTAGATTTAGATTATAACAACACTCATGAGGACATAGTTTCAACTCTGTTAGTATGAGAATCTGCCAACTCTAACAGCAGTTTAACAATCCAGAAAATCAGGTCTGTAACACTGGACAATAAACTTCTTAAAACACCAACTGTTTCCAAGACAAGTAACACTTGTCATCCAGCCTTCCCCAGACAACATCCCAGTCTACTGATGATTTCCAACACTTGATGAGGCACACAAGTGACTGAAGTTGGGACCAGGAACTGGCTACATCAAATGTGTTTGATGTCTTTGCTATATAGACAGCTGAGAGGAATTTCCTTTATATATGTTATATCACTTACAAAAACGTATGCACACAACAGAAAAAAAATCTACCATTTGGGGCTAGAGGCAAATTGGCTGCTAAATCTTTTCCTACTACAAGTTATGAAGATCTTGTTCAGTACTTTCAGTGGTACCAAAAAATTCTTCTAATTCACACTGAACAGGAGGTATCCACAGAAATCGAGCAACACTTAAGAAGGAAAAGGGGATACAATGCTACACTATCACTAGACTCCCTCAGTGCTAGAGGAAATTGGGTCAGTATTATTGGAAATTCTCTACATCTCTCCTCAGGAGGGAGAGCTGCCAGATTTTCTTAAGAAAGTGTCAGTATTGCCTATATTCAGGATGCTTCTTTCTGACACTGACCATCTGGTAAGTTACCATCCTGCATTACGCTTCCCTTCAGTGTTTAAGAAAATGGAAAAGTTTGAGAACAACAATTCCTCTTCTAGTAATGTGTTGCCTCAGATTTCCTTGTATTTTGTCAATCTGGGTCACGTCTATCTGTGGGCTTTAGGAGACTATGCTGAAACATGCTTACATTGCTCAACCTTTGCACCAAGCTTAAGAGACCTGTCTCTACTTTGAGCTCATAAACGTACCGGTTGTCTAGTCAGCCAGTACCAGCTATGAAGAGCTGACTTTCCCATGGAGGGAGCTGTTCTGTTCACTTTCCTCACAAGGAATCTCACAGAATTCCTTCCCTTCTTTTAGATGTGCTTGGATTTTTGCCATAAGCCACCTTCTCTTCCCTTGGTTAACTGCTGTTAAGATATTTAATGTGAAGGTGCAGGCTGTGGCCCTTGCAAGTTGTTTTTCCCTCTTTTCCAAATCCCATTGGTTTGGGCACCTTCCTGAGAGAAGTAGCTGGACTAGATCTTGTTCATGGCAGTATTCTGAAAAGAGAAAAAAGAGAATTGATACACTGGAGTTGGAAAATTTAAAGGAAGGATACTCTTTTACATTATAGCTAATTCACTTATATTGTCGCTTTCAGAAGGCCAAATTTGCTGCAGCACTTGCCTTTGTACAACTCTTAGCTTTAAAACTGCCAGCAGGCACAGTTAAAGTCTTGGGCGTGTCCTTTACGTGCCCTTCCACAGCCTAAGAAATGTAAATATTCCCTTAGGAACCATCTGAAAGTGGATGAGATTTTTGTTTGGGTCAGTTGGTCCCTCTGGGTGGTGGTCTGATACTATGAATATATCCCTACATGGAAGTTATTTCACCTCTGACTTTCACCACTTAGGTGGCATTCCCATATCAAAGTACTCCCCCTTGCCTCAGAACTTTCAAAACATCTTTACGAGTCCATCTGTCCTACAGTAAATGCAGGGTCTGATTCAGCAAAGCACTGAGCTTTTGCTTATCCTGCGTTGCTATACAGAGAGGGACTTATGGGTATGCTTAACTTTTAGCATATGTTTATGTGCTTTGAATTGAAGAGCTGATGAGTTTTTACTTGGGACCAATCTGCCCAGTTCATCCCTTACTAAAATGAATTATACTGAAATTTTAACTGTTATCTCCCAGTGCCACACTTCACCTCCTCGGTGTAGAAACACATTCAGGGCAGCCACTGGAGACCACAACTGCATCATGTAAGAGGAAATCAAGTGCTAATAGCACAGATGGTGAAGATGTACAAAATGAAAACAATTGAAAGAGTAATCAAATACATATGGCTTCACCTACACTGGCAATTATAGCAAACTCCTCTTTACAATGGCTACTTTAAATTCAATCACCATCACAAAAATAGAAATATTAATTGCATTTATTAGGAAATAGCAGCACTCAAAGTGGGGAAAAAAGAAAATATTGTTAGCTCGACTATTAGAGTCTGGTACTGAGCCAATTACAAGGGGAAAACTATCTGTGACATTTTCAGCTAAAAGTGAATTAGAAATTGCACAATAAATCCTCCAAAAAGGTACACAATTCATACAACAGTCTCTGCTTATCCCATGCTATTAGTCACCTCAACCAACTGTATACTTGCAAATTTTGATGCTTGATGTATTCTTTCTGTTCATCTAAAATAATAATGGTTCAAATGCGGTAAAAACTGCAAGGAAGATCAAAAGTATTCCCCTATTATCCTTGTGATATAACAAGGAGTAGCAGGCAAGATGAAACAAAAACAAAACAAACAAAAAAAAAAAACAGGCTTTGGTTCGAAAAAGGAGGTAGTGAAGGATACTTCCACAATAGTATCTACACTACAGATTCAGCTGAGGTTGAAAAGCAAGCCAGTCCTACACAGAAAGCTGGAACTCACTGGGTGGCTAAAGCTGGTCCAAGCAAACATGTCAAGGGGCACGGGCACATTTGCATTTTCAGGTGTATGGCCCCCTACATGAGAACTTAACAGCCTACTTCTGGCACACTACTACCTGACAGTCAACATGCTGCAGATACAGCATGAACTATATGATGGCAACGGCAGTCTCAACACACGCAAAGCCTGCCCCACAGCTTTTATTATCAAAATAAAAAGATGGATTATGGGAGTGAAAAGGCAGATCAGTATGACAAGCCATGGTCCAACTGGGCTGTTTGCCTAGCTCCTGGGGAAAGGCTTCAGAAGAATTAAGAAAGTTTTCAAAAGAATAGCAGAAGCATCTTTTATGAAAACATACTTATCAAGTGTAAGACTCCGGAGATGGAGTGGAAGGAAAAAGCACGTAAGTGCTTCCTAAAACCTTAGTCTTAGTATATGAAGTTTGAAACCAAGCACTCTCATTCCTGAAAGAGTAAATATCACTTAAGCTCTCCTCAAAGACACATATTCCAAAGCTCAAGACAGGCATCTCTTGCAATCCTGTGAACACTATTTTATATTGCACAGTAACTGTATCCTAAGCACCAAGAAAATTGAATATACGCTCTCATGTCAAAAACAGTGGAGTAAATAACTCCCCAGATATCTCCTTGGTACACTTATAATTTACTTAAATGAAGAGATTTCACAGAAGATGATTTAGTCAAGTCTAAGCACTTACAATGAGCTTCGTATATCAGCATTCAAGGTATATCTGTTGCTGCTCCTCACTCCCTTTGCAGGCCCTGGGCAGCACTGAGTGAGCACAGAGCGTAAGTGAGTGTACAGCCATACTCCAACAGGCCAAGGCAAAGGCCCATCTGAATGCCGATGCAAAATGAACAGCTGACTGTCTTATGTTTAATTAGAAAAAGGAGAAGGATTAATCCCATGCTGGGCCCCAAATTCACAGCACGCAGCAACGTGCAAGGCTGGGTATGGAAGACGTGACAGGAAGGGGAAAAACAGAAAAGCCTGAGGAACCAGGAAGTTTCCTCAAAGCCAGGGCACAACACTAGGCCCTGACCTAAAAAGCGTTGGCATTTTAAGCACTGAAAGATTAGGCAGCACAAGAGCAACTGGATGGATATAGGTTTAAGATTTTCATACTGAAACAAATAAATAAGGCCTGTACACAACCAGCCCTGTGCATCCTAACCAACTCCAGTTCCCAGGAGGTCAGCCAGACTGAGCTGACTGCTTATGCAGTTAGTGAAAGACAGTACCTCTTCATTCTGAACTCCTATTAAAACAACGGGGACACTGAACACTTAAAGATCCTGAGCCATAGAAAAAGACTGTAAGCACACCTGTCAGAAACATGCATTAGATGCACTCACTGGGACAAAAGGCAGTCTCCTGAGAACCTAATCTAGGAAAAAGGAAAATTGGGTTCCAGTTGAATGTAATAGTGTCAAACATTAATATGACTGTCATGTGAGCTACTCTTTGAAGTTGTCCTTGCTCAGAGCATCATCATCATTTAATTCAAATGCTTTTTATTAGCCCGAGCAGTGCTTGCAGAAACTAAGTTTGGTAGTATCTATAGTCCATCAAAACTTGCTTCAGTTTTCCACTGACCTTAACTACAATGCAATACTACTTACTATTCAGCATGTAGGACTTGCAGTAATTCTAGCTGAACACAGTTTTCATCTGAAAACATCAATCTTTCAATTGTTGGATTCATGCTTTGGGCCAAGTCCAGTGAATGGAAAACTTTCCCTCTATTCCAGGATCAGGGAGGCAAAACAAAGTAAGACCATTTGGAAGCAGAATTTGTAGTTGACATCAAGCAGTCAATTTGGCCGAAACCAGTGGTTATTCACTACCCCTTTATACGGTACAACATTTTAACAGTTTGGGGTTTTGTTAGTTTGTTTTTAGAAGTATTGGCCATCTTTACAGGCCAACACTTAAATGCCTCCGCTGGCCAAGTATATACAGCACATCTACCACAAGACAGAGAATTCTAAGGAGTAAGTCTCCTAAAATGAGGCATAAAAAGAAAAGTCTAAGTCAATCACTGCAAAAAGAACACAAAAAAGAGCGAGTATTGCCTAACCTGAGGTGAAGGTAGAAAGTCACAGTACTAGAAGCAAGATACGACTGCCTCTCTGTCCTCTACAGTCTACTGAACTTAGGCAGGGATCACATCCCTAACCCAATTTTTATTTATTTTTTAAATCACTGCATGATGGACGTGACATTATTTCATGGCAAAAATGCCAGCAGGGTCATGATATTCCCATTCCTGTCCAGAAGGGAATTTCTGCAGCGAGAACCATCTACTCAGAACAGCCAATTTTTATGAGCTTAATTTAAATCAGAAAGAGCATAGGTAAGACCTCCAGTATCTATACCCCAGTTAACTGCTCTAATCACTAGGTTCTTGACTGCTCAGAGTGGGATTTTGACTTTGACAGAGGGTGGGAAGGTGGAGTCAACTTCAAGCCATTCTGAGCTGTCACCACCAGAGTTATGAAACACAACAGGTAGCTCAGAATGAGATCTTGTGTGACAGCAAATACCTTTACACATTGAAGTGTTCAGGAAACATTCACAGAGAGAGGTATTTTTGGTTGGAAAAAGCTGTTTCACATCATGCACTAATTCATTTATGGCAGCAGTAGTTAGTGAAAATATATTAACAGAATAAAGCCTGTAGAATTTTTTCTTTTTTTTTTTTTTTTTTTTTTTTTGTAAAAAGCTCAGTAATCTTCCTATGCAGTAATGAAACTTGACAGCTTTTCCAGAACAAAACTTTCCAGAATTAAAAGCTTTCTGTAACAGAATTGTTCAGACAAAACCGAATTTTTACATGCCTGACCACAAATTCTATACTTTTTGAGGGATTTTAGGCATCTGGCAAGCACTTACAGTAGGTACTGGACACACAAAAACCTAGGATTTCCTCCTCTATCTCACATCCCTTGTCCAAGAGAAGAGAGAACAAAAATACATCTGATATTAAGCTAAAAATATTACTTTCAGCTTTCACTCGAGGCTGAAAACCCATTTTCATATCTAGTTCTTTTTGCTTTGCATCTCTGGTTTAAAAAAACATGACAGTAAAAGGAGCCTGATAGGGAGCTGTGACCACAGGAAGGGTGTGGGGCTTTTTTCTTTTTTTTTTCTCAAGAATAAATGAGGAGGAAGAGGGGGAAGCTCAGTAACTTCTTTTAGAGATGAAGAGTTTCTTTTTGAAGAAACTCTTTATCTTACTACTCACATATCACTGACTCTTCCATTAGTTCTGCAATATCAAATGATGGGAGAGAAGGGGAAATCAGCGTTCATGGGTCCTATTTCAAGTTCTGCCACCAATCTGCTTTTACGACCTTAAATAATTCATTCTATTTCTTTCAGTATCTCAAGTTTCTTCTTGTATAAGATGGATAGTAGCCAGTATTCCTGTGTTACGAGGGTGCCAGGAAAATAAAATCATTTTTAAGGTGTTCCCAGGGCCTGGGAAAGATAGTTATGAACTACAGAGGGGTCGTTCTCCATAGATGACAATATCTTAAAATTTTTACAATGGCAAATGGCTGACTTTTGAAGTATTACCAGTTTCATTAACACTTAGCACATACCAAATCAGATTTTGTTGTTGTTTTTCCTGGCTTGCTGGATGAGTAAGAAGCTTCTTCATTTACAGGACGGTTTTTGTTTTAACAGGAAAACTGCGTTAGACCGCTACAGCCTTGAGAAGGCAGGCTTCACCCACATCCTCAATGCGGCTCACGGTCAGAAAAACGTGGACACAGGGCCAGAATATTACCATGACATGGCTGTGGAGTACCATGGAGTGGAAGCAGATGATCTCCCCACTTTCAAGCTCAGCCAGTTCTTTTATTCCGCTTCTAAATTCATTGATAATGCGCTTCAGGATGAAAGAAGTAAGGAGAGTGCTGAAATTGGTTAAAAACAGGACAGTATTTACTCCATCTGATTAGAAGTGTAGTTCGCCACATCCATCCCTGTGGTAGTGAAACAAGTCCAATACAATATCACAGAGAATTCAAAACCAGCAGAACAAAACTATTTGGATAGTGATAGCAACTGAATTTAGGACCTTTCTCACTGCAGTGCAGGGTACCAACCCAACCCAAGAGCCCCTACACCAAGCTGTTGGACAAAAGTCCACATCACAATTTGCATTAAGGTCTCCTGTCCAACAGAGATTTTTTGTTGTTTTGTCTCCTTCATAGACAGCTCAGAGACCGCCAGCCATTGCATAGGGTCCTTGAATTAGCTGTCTTTTCCTCAAGTTAGTCCCTGTTAAGAAAGGTTTAATGAAAACAGGCTGCATAGTGGAATACAAGTTTTCTGCAGAGATTTCAGGCTGTCACTCCACAGCTTCACTCCCGACAAGTACAAAACCCACCTTCCTACCTGGCCATCAGCTCTGCCCCAAGCTGTAACACAGGTTTCTCTCTGCCATCTACCAAGCAGCTGGAGATGGAAACAGCTCTGACAGCAGAGATATAGAAGCATTTTGTTAAAGCCTTTATTATTTCTCAGCTTGATTACACCAATTCATTATTTGCCAACTTCCAGCAGTGTTCTATCAGAAGGTTTTAAACTGATGTGAAGGGCTACAAGCCTAGGCCTCACACTGGCTTTCAGTATCACTCCTCCTCCTCCTCCTCGCCCCCAAATACTTTATCTCAACAGGATATTTTACCAGAAACCAGCAGAGAAACTTAAGACTCTTAGCCAACCTACAAAGACCTTAATACCAGAGTCACATATCAAGTTGCTAGTCTCCTGTCAGCTTCTGTTCTTGGCTGTTTAGCTCAGCTGTAGCAAGCTACTACCTGGCTTACCCCCAAAAGCCAGCCAGATCTTTACAATTTTAGCCTTTCAGTAAATGCAGTCTACAGCAAAAGTCTCTTCCCTTATTTAGAAGAAAGTCTTGAAAGGAGTTGTTTTAAAATCAAAGTCCGCATAGAAGAGAAATAGCTTCAGGAGCTTGCTTACTTGTGAAGAAAAAGTACCTGGCATTTCAAAAAGTCTGTCTGAAGCACTGCCTTTGGGAAGGAGAGGATAACTAAAACACACCTGTGTCTAGCCATGGCTGAAGGCCAGAGGTCAGTATCAAACCAGAGTAGCTGAAGTAAGAAATGCAGACTTCCTCACTCCAATCACTCTCCTGTTCCTGTAATACCTTTGTCTGCTGCACTGAGGTACAGAAATAAGCACAAGCAAGGCTGCGAAATCTAGGAAAAACTTGCATCCCAATGCCTATAGAGGCAGGGGAGGACAGGACAGGGGAAGTGTGAACCTGCTTGTTTCAAAACCACATCAAAAAACTGCCCAGCACCAAAGCAAAAGATCCAAGTCAAAGAGTAACTGGATTAATTTCTACCAGAAACAGATCTGCACTGAAGTAGACCTTACCAGCTGCAGTAATTTGTGTAGCTGCACATTGACTGCCACATCCACATGGTTTGTAAACAATGGGAACAGATAGCTAGATATAGTGTTCATCCTATCTCTGAATGCACATCTGGTCTAGAAAGATGTTGTGCATTTCAAGGGCCTAATGAAACAACTATTTAACTGCAACTTCCTGACTGACAGGAAGCACCTAGATTCTTAAATAACATTTTATAGTAAGTAACCAAGTGCCTTTCCCCAGTGGTAGTGAAATAGGACTGCAGAACTCTATTTGGGGCTCAAAACTTCTGATCAGTAGCATAATTACACACATTACTACAAAGTCATTAGTTACTCTGCATGAGAGTTCAGAAAATGTGAACAGAGAGAAGAAGGGAAAAAAATGTTTCCACCTTTTGATCAGAACGTGTGAATGAATTTGCTTCAACTGTACACCACACTGCTTGATGTGTAACCTTCACAGCCAGCCGAGTGACCAAATACACTGACTACATGCCTTTACACAACGCTTTCTGCTGAGATGCTCAATAATCAATAATGTAGAAACAAGCTGTCATACAAATGAAGAAGCCTCTTCTGCAACAGGCCAGAAAACCTGGCAATTTAGATGCTGCCAAAACAGTTCTAATGTGATAACTCTAACTTCAAAATTTTTGTCATGGTTAAGAAGCTCCCTCATGAGAGCAGTATTTGCAGACTTTGAGCATGGGCAGATGGATGTAAGAAAGATGAAAATAGCTCAGCTGGAGGAACAAACTTTAGAGGCAAACTCAGACTGTTCACAATCATGCATGCTATCCTTCAGCTGTGCATAAAGATTTCCCAAAACACAGAATTCAGGCCTTAGGACAGCTTAAAATTTTATACCAGGGAGGCTGGTATAAAAGGAAAGGCACTGTTTTAAGGGACTTCTAAGTTCCCTTCTATGCTGCAGATTTAGTACTCATTCTCTTGGTGCTTTTGTTCCTCAAAACGTAAAACGGAAAAGAATAGGATTTTCTTTTCATGTAAAGATGTCGTGGCAAAAATTACCTTAAAGATGGATTAAAAAAATAAAAGCAATGTGAGAAGAAAACGTGAGACAGATGTAAAGACCTAAAGCATTGTACAAAAGACACCCCAACATTTACCACTCCATCTGGCTCTGGAAAGTAAATGCTACATCTAGACAGACTTTCAAGAAGCACAAGCCCACGCTAAGTGACAAGAGTAGTTCAGGGACCTGTCACCACTCAGCAGACCTCTGGCTCTACATACGGCTATTTGATGTCCTCCAAGGTGCAACTGAATATAACTGGCCAAAAGCAGAGAAAGACTGCAGGAGGATTCCCTCTTGGGAAAGACGACTTAGACTGGTCCTTACCATCGAAACTGAAGGGACCACAGAGCAGGACAGAAGGGCTATGGCTCTGTAGAATAGTTAACAGCATTTTGCTACAGTAGGCAGCCAGACTTGGAACATACACTGAAAAGCAAGATCTTAATATTCCTACAAAAAATGGCATTTCAGAAAGTTATATGGCAACTTTTTGCCTTTGTTGATATAAATATGAAACTACATTTTCTCCTAGATCCCTTCCTTCCCACACACACAAAAGCAAAGCTTTCCTTGTCATCCTATCTTGTATTTTATCACCTCAACAGCAACCCATTTACAAGGTAGGAAGCTGTAAATAGAAGCATGAGGGGCCAAACAAATGAGAGTTTTCATCCGTTTCAAATATTTGGAGTAATAATAGAAGGGATTATCATTTTCCAAGAGAGGAAGAAGCACTTTTAGTTATCAGAGAGACTGGAATTTTGCCAAGATGCCTCTAAGACTATCTGCTGGGATTAGGATGCAGACTGTAACCATTAATCCTCTAGTGTTGGCAGTTCTTGATGCATCCATTACACAGCAATGCTACTTGTGCCAACACATCCTCTTGTGCCTGGAAGCAAAGGAGTTAAATTGGCAGGAGTCATGGCTTTGTACCTAACACTTCTCACGAGGCATAACTGACAGAGATAAACTATTATTGGCCCTGATAGGACTTTTTTTTTTTCCTGTGGCAATTCAGCTTAACAGGGTGTCAGAGCGCTCCAAATCTACTTTTATTCAGCAGTTCAACCCTTTGCGTGACTCCCTGAAGGGCTTTGCACCATTTTGGAAATCTTTTGAAGTGTTTTGAAACCTGTCAGTCAGACCCAAACCCACTTACTATTACTCTTCTTCCTCCACACCTCCCTGGACACAGGGAATGCTGCATTCTAGCTCGTACCTTAAAACAAGGGCTTTCTGCTACTGGTTCAAAGTTAAACTAAGCAATGGCCCAAAGCTAAAACATGAAGCACATCTATCCAGCACAAAAAAATGTTAGCAGAGACTCTGTATTTACTGTACATGTGATGTGATCTAGATCTTGAAGGAAAATGGTGTCAGACCCCCAAAAATTTCCAATTCTGTCAGCCCCTAAAGCATTTGTTATCAACTGTTGCAGAGATAAAATCAAAGATACCTGGTTTAGGATTAAAAAGGCAATCTTCAACGTAGACTGTGTTCAGGTACTACAGAAAGCCTCAGTTTCCCCACCTGTAAAAAGATGGACCTTACAAAAATGCTGGTAAGAGTAGTCAACCCCCAAACAGAACAGAGGCACTACAGAAAAAGTCACTGTCAAAAAAAAAAACAAACACACAAAACCAAAACAACAACACACACACACATAAAAAACAAAAAACACAACATGCCATTTTCTTCTCTGCATCATCTCTCTTTGTTTCCGCAGACAAGGTCCTGGTTCACTGTGCTATGGGTCGCAGCCGGTCAGCCACGCTGGTCTTAGCTTACCTGATGATTTACAAGAACATGACAGTGGTGGATGCCATTGAACAAGTATCAAGGCACCGATGCATCTTGCCAAACCGGGGCTTCCTGAAGCAGCTGAGAGAACTGGACATAGCATTGGCACTGCAGAGGAGGAACACCAAAAACAGCCTACCATCCAATGACGATGAGACCAGCACCATGATCTAGTGTTGCTCCTGGCAGGACTGTGCTACTGGAAAAGAAACTTCATAAAAGGAGGGGAGGAAAAGGTGTAGTTAATCACACAGTCACAAGGATCTTTTGTTATCTGGAAGGTAAAACATCACAGACATTTCAAATGGTGTCACAGGATGGCAAAAGAAGGGAAGCCAAATTTAAAACGTTTGTTCTTAGGATATCCTAGCTTTAACAGTTCCTCATGACATCAACAAATAAAATCTCTTCTGTAAAGGCTTTGCAGCACAAAAGCAGACACAATTTAAACAAAACCCTATTCTGAGTACCCCAAAAAATCCTGATCCTAGTCCAAGCACATGACCTTTAAAAGAGAGGAACTAGCCATTTCTGAAGAGGTTTTGAAGGAAAAATGATGAGATACATGTAGCACAGATGAAGTGTTTAGTCCCAGAGTCCTGAAAGATTTCCCAGGAGTTGGCCTTTTTACGTTGTTTCCGGGCATCCCCATTTCTTCACATAATCTAGGGCAGCACAGTGTTTAGAGAGCCACCAGATGAGGATCAGCTATCCAGTCTTCACAACAGACTTAGCAGCACAATATGCAAGCTAGAAACAAAGCAAGATCCTTCAAAAGATCAGATGCATAAGCAGATACAATGGGTAACAATTCAAGGAGTTATACAAACATGACATTTTAGCAGTTTCAGTTTTAACTTGTTTCTCCTAAATGATTCAAATGCCTGAATTTTAAGGAAATCCTACACATACATTATCCAAGTTGATTTACTAGGCCACAAAACAAAACAAAACAAAAACAACAACAACAACAACAAAAAACTATCTCGGTGACCTAACAAGGAGAAAGCTGCTGCTGTGCTTCCAGACACTGTTACCAAATGTTTCCTCCTATGTCAGCTTTAGTCACCCCAATACCCTATTGTGCTCAAATACAGTTGCTAAGGCTATTTATTGACATTAGTCCAAATATGCAAATGGAGATACCAGATTTACTTTTCCACCTACATTTTTTCAATTTATTTGATACAAGTAACAGCAACTGTGTTTAGATAACATATGAGCTTTGTCACCTCAACGATATTTGATCTTCTTGAAACATACTGTAGAGAAGGATCAAAATTGAACCATGTTTACCTTTCTTCCATCAGTGAAAAGGTCAAGTCATCACTCTCTCCAGCAGAATTTTGCTTAATTCAATATATCAGGCAAAAGCTATTTACTACCCCATTGCGTGAGAGGAATGACCCAGCCAGCAAGTACAGGAGAGCTCTTGCCTTTACCAGCTGGAAAAATCTCTGTAATTTTGGTGCAGCATGGACTGTAGGAGTCTTGGATTCTTTTTAAAAAAAAGAAAACTAAACACACAGGTGGGGCAGAATTGTGCCGCTGAGTTCAGTATTAATCAACAAATCAAACAGAACAAAACAGAACTTGAAATCCTTCTTTGCAGATGTTAATAGTTCTTTACCAGCTTAGCAAACTCCAGCATGAAGGCCTTTATTCATTATGTCCAGCAGTGACACAGCAGCCAAGGCTGTAGACATGCATAATGCAATGCTTTTAATTTCTCACTTGTATTTGTGTGTAATAAATACCTTACCCACAAATTCTCAGACACAGCAGAAGACAATAAATACAACTAGACTACTGTTAAAAAATATTAAAGTGATGATATGAAAAACATTCATGACTGGAATACACAGACTCAGGGCCTTCCAACAAAGTCAGTGTCTTTTCACATGAATTATTAAACCAGAAATCTAAGGCAACTCAGTAGAAGCCACTTCTCAGTACAAAAATAACCAAGCAGTCAACATGCAGGTTTTAGTCCAGAAATCCTTGGAAGGGTTCCCTCAACTTTTTCCATCTACCTGAAAAGACCTTCAAATGCACCTTTTCAGAGCACCTCACTGTCTACTGCAACTAAATTCACAACGCAGACATCCAACAACTCTCCCAGCCTTATGTCTGACACGTGCATTTCAGACATGGCCCTGGTCTTTCATTTACCCTGATGGAGAAAGCTGAATGCTTTCACATCTAAGGAAGCAGTCTATTTCTTAGCATTAGCTTTACAGACAGGAATTCTGTCACATGACCTACTAAAATACAAAAAATATCTGCTTTAATTTCCCTCAGTCAAGTTGTAAGTTATTAATTCTTCTACACTGCAAAACAGCTTGATGACTGCTGTAACTGGATCTGTAGCTGATCTACATTCATAATTGTACGTGAACGAGGTTTTATGGGGCCTGGAGATGGGTGTTTCTTTTACAGACTTCTCAAAATACATGAGAAAAATACGTATTTCCTGGGGCTCTGCTGCTTTAGGTGGACACTGACAGATCCTTCAAACAGCAGCCTCCCAGCTACTGATACGAAGTAAAATACTACAAACTCTTAAGTAGCTCCCACTCGTTTTGTCCTGCACAGCAGATTAGGCAACTGGCAAAAGGCAACACTGACATAGCAACCAAAAAAACTTACCTACAATTTCCAAAGTACAAGATTCCAAGCTACTCAGAAATTAGGAGCTGTCATTCCAGCATGGACATGAAAAATAGGACTAAACAAAAATAAGTGTATCTGTAACACACTGCATTTCATTGCTTCTGCACATACTACTTGAAGTCCTTAAGCAGGATCTCACTGAACCAAAATAGGTCAAGGTTGCAAGGGACTTCTGGAGGTCGTCTGGTCCAACCCCATGCTCAAGCAGGTGGATACCTAGACATGGGTAACCAGGACCACATCCAGGCAGTTTCTGAAAACCTCCAAGAAGGAAACTTCACAACCTCTCTGCACAACCTGTACCAGCGCTCAGTCACACCCAAACAGCACAGAATTGCTTCCTGACGTTCACAGGGAACCTCCTGTGCTCCAGTTTGTACACACTGCCTCTTGTCCCAGCACTGGGCAACACTGAAAAGAGCCTGGCCCAGTCCTGGCCGCATCCTCCCTTCAGGTATTTACAGACAGAGAAGATCCCCTGGAACCTTCTCTTCTGCTGGCTGAAGAGCCCCAGCTCTCTCAGTCTTTCCTCATAGAAGTGCTGCAGTCCCTGTATCATCTTGATGGCCCTCCATGGGACTCTTTCCGGTATGTCCAAGTCCCTCTTGTACTGGGGATCCTAGAACTAAACACAGTACTCCAGGTCTGGCCTCACCAGTGCTGAGCAGAGGGAAAGGATCACCTGCCATGACCCACTGGCAATACTTTGCCTAATGAAGACCAGGGTAGCATTAGCTTTCTTCAATGCAAGGGCACACCACTGCTTTGCGTTCAAATTGCATTTCATTAAGCTCATTTCATCACATAAAGTAGATTGAGGAAAAAATACCCTGAGTTTAAATGACTCAACTGAAGTCATGATGAAGCCAAAATTGTCACCCACCGTACATATTCTCACGAATTCCCTCCCCACACCACAAAGCAACAGCTTTTGATTGATACATGCCCCAGGGCTTCATTACAAAAGATTTGACCTATATCTCCACGTAGGCCATAAACAACCCTGGAAACACATAGTTTTAATACAGAGAACTATGCTCAGTAACGGGAAAAGAAAGAAAAGCCATAGGTCTTTACTATCTTGGTTCGTTTACTTGCTCCTAGATGTCTCAGCCTCTACAGAACAGACTGTAATAGGACAATCCTAAGCACTACAGATACCTCTACCAGGTCCATACTTTTTACCACACTGTATATTAGTGTTTGTTTCCATCTACTATGGACATATTAAGCATCCCCCAAAAAACAAACAACTGAAACACAGTAGACTAATGTTAAAGTTTCATACCTTTAGAAGTCCTCTGTTTCTGCTTTCACTTGTCCATCTTCTAACACAATTAGTGAAAAATTGGTCATATTTTGGACACTGCTAAGAACTGATAGCCAGAACACCACAACACTTACCATCCTGTCTTTGCAAGAGGGCTAGAGTGCAGCTTTCAGGAATACTGTGATCATCGGCTTCCAGATGAAGAAGGTTCTGCTCCAAAGACAGTTCTTAGAACCAGGTCGTGCCTGAAGCATTCTGCTGGTACACCTATGCCAATTAGGCAATTCTGAAGCAAACATACTTTGTATTTATTTCCCAGCTTCTTTTCCTTATCTTTTGAGTGTCCCAGAATCAATTAGGCTAAATTAGAAAAAGCAGAGTTCTGGAACACGTGGATTCCACAAAGTAGGCAACTTTTGCAGTACAGCTACAGCAAATCACTGGTCAACCTCACCCAACATGATCTAGAATAACAAGCATTAGCAGCACAAACATAAAAGCCAGGTCTGCAAGCAATGTACGTGCAGAATGAGGCAAGTTGGTTTCCTTCTTACAAGTCATCAGCGGTGTTAAGCATTCTACTTGTCAAACTGTCTTGTCTTTATGTAAGGACTATGAGTGCATGGGCAAGGAAACATCCTGCATTTCATAAGAATCATTTTTTACAACTTGGTGAAGAATCCTTTTGAGACACAAAAAGAGTGAGCTAATTCTCAGCTGGGATGGTGCTAGAGCACACAATTGAGACTGACACTGCAATGGGCAGACAATACAAGACCAAGATCTGTCAAGGGTGAGAAAACCTTCTTATAAAGCAGAAATTGCAGTGCAGTAATGCAATTCACAGCTTGAACAGTCACTATGGGGAAAGATTTAGAAGAGCCATTTGTCCTGCTGAAAGGAATTCCATTCTCAAATAAAAAGTCATGTTGGAAACTTGCCTGTTGTGCAACACACAGTACATCATTCTCCACCCAAGTTTTAATCCATGTATTGCAATACAGAATATTAGCAATATGCCAGAATCAGGATGCTCTGTTTCAGGTTGCTACATACTGAAATGGCAAAATCTGATTTGACTGTTTATTACAGACTTGGGAACCTGAAACTGAACAGCATTAGATAAAAACCCAGGTGTCTTCTATATTCACTCTAAAAACATGAAAATAAAAAACCATAAGACATGTTCCTATTTTGATTTGAAGTTATTCAACCAAGATGCAAGGTCCTAGTTATACACACTCAAAGGCTACACATTAACTGTTGGGTTCATCTTTCCTTTCACTAAGCATAATAAAATGTGACAGTGAATTTCTGAAGGCACACAGATCATCTAAGTACCATGAATACTCTCTGGCTTCATAAAGCAAATGTGACAGTGTAAGTACATGAACAAAAATATTCATTATATTGTGCTTTCTAAAATCCTTTTAAAGAAAGTTATTCTGAATTACTGTTTGAGTGGAAACTTCACCTCCCATTCAGATCCACTGCTAGATTAGACTGCTGCCCCATCACATTTAAATTGAACAGGTAATGAGTCTGGATCTGTAGCATCAATATATTGGTTTGGCAACAGCACGCAATTCAAAGGTTTAAAAAAATACACATTTTCTTTGACTTTTCAACATGTAGAATCACATACATAAAGCTGCTTTACATTCTACAGTGGGAGATGGGATATTTTCAACTACACTGACCTATTCTTTCACCTTAGTTAGCAACCTTCCTGCAATGTCAGTGGGGTAGAGGAGAATTCAGTGGCAACATTCACTTTGGGTGCATTTTGAAAAATTCTTACAAGATTTTTTTCTGATGCAGATTCACGAACACTGATTTAAACTTGGTGCACTCAAAAAGACCATGTACAGATAGCTTTCTTCTTCTTTTTACAGACCTATTGCCATATTAAGTGTTCACACGTGTGTGTGTATGTATAGGTATACATGCAGAACGCAAAGGTTCTATGGAAGATTTGTATCACCTTGTAACACAGCAATGGTGAAAGGAAGAGATCAGGTCTATCATTAACATACAGTCCAAGCATCATGTTCATTGTCATATACCCTTTTACATACATATTAACACTTTCTATAGGAAAAAAAGTTTCATACATTAAATATTGACAACCTTGTAATGTATTAAATACATATTTATTCAATATTTTATTAAGATTATTAAAAAAAATAATCTTAGATACTCTTTATTTTCACGAGGTGTATGCAATTATGATGAGTAACCTACACTTCGGCTCTAACAGCCTAATCCAAACCCCATCAACTTTAATGGGCTTTAGATCAAGCATGTGAAAGCACTGTAACAAACACTGTTTCAGGAGGTAATTCCCATGCAACATCAAACTATGACAAGACACAAGAGGCTAAAAATGGCTCATCATAATTTATTTTATGTTAAAATGTACAGCTGGGGGGGATGTTTTTTGCAGTTTTTATTTTTGTTTCTCGGGTGTTTCATTGTGGGCTTTTTGTTTTGTTTTGTTTTAAGTGACTGACTAAAAAGATAACAGATAAATACAAGAGTGTCACTGGGTCCTATTTTTACATGTATCAAGCCTCTTCTGTTCGGCCCTTACAGTCACTCTGTACAGGTACAAAGGCTACAAAAAAGGAAGCAATATAAACAGACACAAATAACTTTTGCCTTTTTACATGCGATCTGTAAGCTTAGTTTGAGCTATTCACACGCTACTGCTCTATTTTTTCCCTTAAAAAATAACTCCAATATTTTATAAAGATAGAAAAATCTACAGATGGAATGAAAATGTAAAGTTAGAGGCATTTCCATAAAATAGCAACTTTACACCAAATTCACTACTTTTTTTTTTTTTAAATCCTGCCAAGTATTTGGACATATATGAAAGTGTTTCAAAACTTGACAAATAAACACTGAGATGTCTCAATCAACAAAAACCCAAAACAGTATATATAAAACAGAAAGCTGCCTTTTTCCCTATCCCAGCCCCAAAGAAACTGGTCACCAAAATGGAAGAGAGTCTCAACTTTACACTAAACATACAGCAATAAAACCCTTTGAACTAACCAAAATGTGAATAGCTTTTGCAGCTTTTTTTTTTTATTATTTTTTACAAGTTTTATAATTAACAAAAATATAGTTCTGTTTTTTTACCCTCAAACTAGGGTAACCTAATCAAGGCAAAAAAATTAAGAAATGGCTTACTGTTAAGCACAACACTTGTACAGTACTACAAAATGCACTGTCACTAACAAAGACATTAGCGGCATGCGGAAGTGTCACCTTCAGAAACAAAATAATACAATAAAAGAACTGCTAAAAGGCATTTACATGTGGGGAAAGGAGAGAGAAAAGCTCAAGATTCAGTACTGTCTGATAGTTTTGGAGTCTATTTATCCACATTTTTAATGGGAGCAGGCACATAAAATGGCTCTGAACCATCAGCTGCTGTGTAATTGCAGTTCATAGAAAGAGTTCTTCCTTTCCAGAAAACTTCAAGCTCAGTGAAATAAACAAAAAAATGGAAAACCACCTAGTTCCCCCCAAAGAAAACAGAAGAAAAGGAAAATCCCACAAATTTAAAGCAAAAAAGGAAAAAAAAAAAAAAAGAAAAAAGAAAAAAAGAAAAACTTGTATAAGGCTTTCTGCTGCATACAGCTTTTAAATGGTGCCAACAAATGTTTTTGCATTCACACCAATTGCTGGTTTTGAAATCGTACTCTCCAAAAGATATTTGTGCAGATCAATCCAATACGCCAGTTTGGTAGTTTGTCTCTCCAAAGGGCCTACCTTCTCATGTAGGAGCCATTAAGAGACTGTTTAGACATGCCTGTATTCATGTAGCCATGATGCCCTGGAGGGGTGTACATCATGTTACTGTGGGGTGCTGTCTGCATTGGCTGCTGTGCATATGGCTGAGTTCCCATCATCCCCATCTGCATCTGCATAGGGTACTGGGGTGTTTGATTCATATACCCATGATTACTGTGATATCCGCTATTCATCATCGGCTGGGACATACTATAACCATTCATAGCATTAAGGGTATTCATATTCATGTTCACTGAATTGACATTATAAGCTGGGGCTGGCATCAAGTTTACGCTCATGTTCATACCACGTTGCATTGTTAAGGTCCGCGCGGGCCCTTGCATGGCCACAGTCTGTGAAGCACGCCCATAAATTTGGGGCTGATGAGCTGCTGCAGCAGGTGGTAGAGGTGTGGATTTGGTTCTTACAGAAACATGACCTTTGCTGGCCATTTGAGTCTGCAGTCTTTGGGTGTGGGATATTCCTATATTCGATGAAGTCATATTACGCTGCAAAAGGGGAGGTGGCAAATTCATGGGAGGAGGAGTAAGGTTAGGGGGAGGGGTCATGGTAGCCTGTGCTTGGGGTCCTCCAGGAACAGCATGTGGAGACTGAGAAAGCTGAACAAGCCCTGTATTACTTAAGGGGGTGGACAAAGAGGCACTGTTTGCATAGGAAGTTACAGCAGCTGAATGGCTGTAAGGCAAAGAATGATCCATAAGCGTGTTAGTTAACTGTTGCAGTTTGGCAAGGCTGAAGGTGGCCGATGGCTGAGAGTAATGCCCCGGTCCGAATTCACTCTGACCCATTCTTTCGTATAAGCCAATGTTGGTATTGCCAGTCTCGGGGATTTCAGTTAACTGCATAGGTGGTGTAAAGTTAGCGGCCATGCTGCACTGAGATAACTGTTGGTTGCTGCTTGGAGGCCTTTCAACAACACAACCTTGGGGAGATTTTACATTACAAGTGGGAGGGGAGCTGATATTTGTTTGTTGCATCATACTGCAGCTTCCATTGATGTTGGACATCTGCTGTGTCACTGCACAGCTGCTCTGTGTTAGGTTACTAGATGTAAGGCTACTGTATGAGCAACTGTTTTGTGAAGAGTTGTTTCCGCAGATACTACTACCCATTGTAGAATCATAACTGCTTGGGTTTTCATAATTTTCTGTTGTACTCTCAATGCTTCCTAAATCACTAAACCCACTATCCACAACTTGTTGCGAATGATCAGAAACTGAGGGAACATCCATCATTGGACTGGTCTCCATGTTCTGTAGAGACGGCACAGAAATGGCACTTTGATCTGGGCTGATCTGAGCGTAGTTGTTCTCTAATGGAGCAACATTTGGACTATTAACAGAACGAACTGACTGGCTGGGATGAGAGTGCACAGAGGAAACAGGGCTACTGTGGTCAGACTGCTGACAATCATCCAGCGCGGTCATCTGGGGGCTTTGGTCGGTATGGGCATAGTTTTGCAAACTTCTACAGGCCTCTTGAGTCTCTGCACAATCCTGAAATGTATCTTCATGTTCACTTGCTTCTTGGGTTAGAGACTGTACTGCTTGAACAGTCTCAGAATCTATCTCCATGGTCTCAGTACTCTCTCCCTTGAAATCGGAATGTAATTCTTCATCAGCTTTTTGGTCCTGGTTGTTATCTGCATGATCATCATCAGATTCCGGCACTGGATCTGAATCTGTAGTTACTTCTTTCTGGTCACTTTCACACTCATCAGCTGCAAGGTCAACACTACAGTTCATTAAGTCCTCCTGATTTGAATTACCAGTTTGAACATTTACGTCTAAAAAAGACTGTTGTGTTTCCAGCATTTCTTTGAAAGCTTCGCCAGGCAAATCCTCCTTCTCCACTTCTGCTGAACCCATGTGGCTATCGTCCTCATCATCTGCATCATGATCCTCATTGTGAGAAGGTTCTTCGTCATCCTCTTCTTCTTCCTCATGATCATCCAAGTGCACGGACTCTTCTTTTTGCAGAAAAGCCTCATCTGGCTTGTCTTTTTCTTCATCTTTTGAATCGATTCCATTTTCTTCTATATTCCTTTCTTCTTCCCCAGCTTTCACCGTATCATTTTCTTGTTTTTCAAAAGGTTCACTGGATGGATGCAGAGATTCAGGCTCTACCTCTTTTACCTTATCATCTGTTGGTGGTAATCCTTCAGCAGGCTCTTTAATCTCTTCCTCCGTAACAGCAGGAACTGGGCAGGGCTTATCTTCAGCTACTTCCTTCTGCTCCTCTACCAGCACCTGATAGTCAGGCTCCATAGGAGTCTCAGGTGGAGTGTATAAATTAAGCTTAAAGCCAGGTTTTCTTTCTTTGTTTTGCCTCCATTTAGATGGACCACGCTTAACTCCTTTAGGCCAACCCTGCTTACTCTTTAAAGGTTCAAGATTGTCTTTAGTGCTTTCTTCCAACACAGCTACATCGTCTGTATTATCTTTGGGAGGCAACAGAGACAAAAGAAACATCTTAGCTTGCACAGACTAATGAATCAATACTTTCAAACATAAACCCAAAGTAATTTATGAACTCAAAATGCATTAAGAAACTCTGGAATGAGAGTTATAAACAGATTTTATACCACAAAAGAAATACATAATAAGCACAGCTCAAACACACTTACACAGATATGTAAAGTGCCTCTTGATTGGTGGCCTTTTAACAGTGACCATTGGAACCACCATTTATACACTAAAAGAACCCTAGAGATTTAAATCACACCACATGTAAACTAAACTAAACATATCATCCAAGGATGTGATTATTAGCCTTTATTTTTAGAATAAGAACTCTGTGGTCACTTTATATAGACATGAAGCTAATGTGTTTTGGGTTTTTGTTTTTTGTTTTGTTTTGACAGCAGGAATGTGAGAGTCTGGAGTCACCTTTTTGACCATACTGGAGGACAGGGGAGGACAGGCTAGAGTAAGCATCTAATCATGCCTTAGTGCCAACACTGCAAAGAGGTGGTTCATTCAAAAGTATCTTCTCAGGGGCAGCATATCATGGCACAACTCATAACACATGACAAAAGCTAAAAGATAATTGAAATTAAACATAGAGCACATCAGAACACTAAATTAATCCACTGTCTATTAAAAAAACCTCTCCAAACAATCACTCTTCTATTCTTTCTCCCTATGTACCACTTACATATATACCAGAAAAAGGTGTGAATTCTCAAGATACAGCATGCTGCACTTGGGAGTGTGAAGGCTTCAGTGATAATCTTTGGCTGATTTCTGCCTCTCACTGTAGTGCTAGAACACTACTACAGTCAATTAATGCGATGACATGGTCCATGGACAAATACACAATATCAGTTTCATTAGCAAAGTACAAACCTGGTCACTGGGACATAGCTAGAACACTGAATTTGCTACTACTAGTTTAATCAAGTCCTGCTAAGAAGCATGAAAAAGCAGTAATATTCTAATGTATCTGCGGACTGGTTTGTAACAGCATCAACACTCATAAGCATGGCTGTTCTAGTTGCACAAAAGCTGTTTTAAAATAGAAATTAGTGGATGACCCCTCAAACCGAGGATCACAAAGATTAAACCTTCCATGTAATTACAAAAACATGGAATTAGTACCCATTGGCTTCTTAAAGAAAATATGTAGCACTAAGAATCCAGTCATTCATTCTGGAATTAAAACTTACAAATGTAATTTGACAGCCAGGAGGTCAAGGTATGAGCATACATTTAGAATAGCTCATTAGTAGTTTCACTAGCCATCCATTAGCTTTTCTGCCAGGAAATATATTTGAAATCAAACTAAATAAGCAGTTAAAACCATCTCTTTTGAGGGGATAAAAACAGGTACCACAGTGCTGAATGCAGATGAGGACATACTGTTCCCCAGAAACTACAGACATTTCATTGAATTACCAGCAATGTTGAACAGAAAGATATTTCTGTAATCTAGATCTTCCTTTTCGCTTGTATCTTTTACCAAGATACAAAAACAAGATTAGATAACGTTCCAAAGATACTCTTGCTCTGTGGAGTATGAAGTGCCCTGTTGCAGGGACAGCAAAGTTATTTTTGGCAACATGGCATGGACTCCAGTGTTTCAGACTGGAAAACTTTTTTTCTGAACAAAAAATATTATAGCATTAATACTTCTGGGATAGAGGAGAAAAAAAAGCAAACAACAGAAACAAAACAAAACAAATAAACAAAAAAATGAAGTCACCACCAAATTCTAATAAAGGCTCCAGTAGCACCTCTAAGCAAAAATCAAAAATCATTACAATAAGATTTTAAAGAGATCAAAAATAAGATCAAAATAGCCAAACAGAACTTTTTTATAACTTTCCTATTTATGACAAGAATAACATTTCCTTTGAAACCCATATGACAAATTAATTTTGTTAAGATAAGAACATTTTCAGCTTACTTGTACAGTTGTCATCACTCCTGTAACAACGAATGTCTTTCTCCTCCTTGTTCTGCTCTTCCTCCTCCTCCTGTTTCTGCTGCCCAGGCTGATATTCAAAAGTTTTTCTAATTACAGGCTTCAAGTCATCATCTTCCCCATCCATCTCACAGGTAGGTTCTAGCTGTGGCATGGGACGTTCCTCATCTGAGTTATCAAATGGCTCATTCAACACCTCTGTTGTTTCAGAAATTGTCTCTGTTGTAACACTGCTATTAATCCTTCTGCGTTTACGGCCTCTTTTCTTTTTCAGTAGGAAAGGTCTCTGAAAAATAATTCCACAAATATAACTCTTCCTACAGTCCTGTTTTGTCAGTTGACTCGGTGCAGTAGTAAATACATTTATGTTAAGTGAGTTCACATTAATCATTTTACTCATGCCAAAATACCTTACATGGTATCAAATGCACATGTAGATCAACTCCATGGGAAAAATGTCTAAAGTATACACAGTTAAAACAGATATGTATTTATCCATACACACAAACCCTTCTGTAGGTGAAAAATGAGGACTATAAGTTTCTTCATACAACAGTGATTTCTACATTCTACTTCTGTTAAATGACATTCATAGCAGTACTAAGTAAATTGTATTTACCAGATTTTCCATTGTAGATTTAGAATCCAAGAACATTCACAAGTATCAGATTTTTTTCCTATATTTGTTTTCTATTTTACAGTAAATAAATAAATAACATATATTAAAAAAAAGTAAAAGCAAAGGAAACGCACCTCAAGCTTTACATTGGTCTTACCAGTACATTAAAGAATCCCACAGTTAACTGCTATAAAAAAAACAGTTACTTACATTTTTTATTTCTATTGCTATGCATTTATATTTCTCAGAGATTCATAGTTTCTTTGAAGTCTGTTAATTTAAAATAAAAACAAAGAGACACTCCTGTTCCCTAATTCTCACCAAAGACACCTAAACACGTGCTAAATCATGTGTTTTAAAATTTTTGGGTGCTTATTTCAGTAATTTAAGCCATTCAAACAGTTAACATCTCAACAAAATTCAGGACTATGTAAACACTTCAGCAAGCAGAAAATAACATTTAAATTTCTTTGAGATTAGAAGAATATGGGTTAAAACATAACTGCCTTTTTGTTTGGAAAAAAAGTACTCCCCTTACAGATTTCCTGTATTAATGGACTACAAGAATACAAGCCCCTCAAGTTGGAGTCCATCTTAAAATGAAAAAGGGAAAAAGGAAAAACCATTGAAATAGTGAATCAATACCAATGCCCAACAGCAGATGGCAGTCACTAGTTTAAAAATAAACACGAAATTCTGATTTCTTTGGTGGCACCCATGTTTTTACATGTGACAGATTTATAAGATAAAGAAAAAAATCAAAAAGATAAGAAGTTGAATGGAAGGGAAGAAAATAAATACAGGAAGCATTCAGTGCTCTAACGATAGAGAAAAGAACTAAAACAGTCTAATAAATACTTCTAAACAAACTAGACTGTTATTGTGATGATAATGCTTTGATTGAAATCAGAGTTAAATGACAAAACCAAATCACTGAATAACACACCTTTCTTTTTATGGCCAGAGACTGTGGCTTTGTGAGCCGGGGAGGCGAACTCTGCTGATTCTCATCCCCGCCATCCTCCTCGCTGCTCTCCTTAGATTGCTCTGTGGATTGCCCTCGTTCCCCCACCACTGCCACACTTTCTGGAGATCGCAAATATTTATTTTTAGATTGTACTTTTGCAGGTGATTGCCTACTATTAGTTCTTGTGGAGAATATTTCTTGCTCTTCCTTTTCCCAGCAGCTAGCTTGCTCCATCAGACGCTCAGCCTGAAGGGTTGAGGTTAAAATAACGGGTCACTGAAACAGCATTTACTTAGCCATATCCTTTACGTTCTGCTAAAGAGTTACAATAAGTCAACCCTGATTAGCACTGCTGGCTAACCTAGCAACAACATTTCAGCTGAATCATCTAGTAGGCTCCTTTACAACAGTTAGGATAACAAACCAAAGAAGATTGCATTTCATGGGATATTTAGCACTATTAATGATGCAGCGAATTGATTTAAGTCCTTTAGCACTACATTACATGCCCACTGACATGGATCACTTTGAGCAAGTTCATAACACAAAGAATCGATTGACATTGCAGCCCCTGAGCTCTGCACCAAATTTGATCTGATTACATGCTCCTCGTCTACCTCAGGAGTGATAAATACGTCTCCACAACAAGAGATTCACATTTTTAAGTTTTAATATTCATCCCCCCCCCCAAAAAAAAAAGTTACCATGTCTGGCTGAGCAGTTTCCAAAACTGTGCATTACAACATAATCAGTATCCTCCATAATTAGGCAGAGGTCAAAATTACAACTGCTCTATTTAAGGTAGCCTACTGTTGAATATTAGGGAATGATGAAATTTAAAAGAAAGGAAATTCAGAAAAAAAGTTGCTGCTATTACCTCCTTTTCTGCTTCTCTCTCTTCTTCAGAAACTGCAGCATTAGAAACTAACAGAGGAGTCCATCTCAAACTTTCAGGATCTACTTCATTAATACGTGGATTTGCTTTCAGTTTCTCCATATGACTTGAAATCAGCTTTTCCCTTCTAATAATTACAAATCTACAATCCAATAAACAGTATTTTATTTTAGAAAGTGATCATGTAAAACAGTTTTCCTACAGATTAAATCCTTTTGCACAATAACCTGTGAAAATAAACTGGTAAAGCAACAGATGAATCAAACTAAAAATAGCAGCTAATGTACACAGATAACACACACTGCTGACTGTTTTCTAAGAAAAGTAAGGAAACAACAGTTGATGAAAGAAAAACTCAACACTAAACATCACTAGGGAAGAAAGTTAAGCTGTTACAGTAAACCAGTCTAAATACATGCAGTAGGTTTAGTGTAGGCTCTAACACTCTGCCAGAGCAGTTTCCAATTTTAATATGACATACAAATAAAAACAGAAAACACTGTGGATCATGAAGCAAAGAATAAGAAACTTGTTAATACTGTAACTGAAGATGGCAGCTAACTGGACAAGAAAACAAGTTATAAACACAGGTCTTCTAACAAAACATAAAAATGTACCTCAGTCTTATGCTGATGCAGTAGAAAACAGCTTCCTAATTATTATGAAGTAGCATATCAAATGTAGACAAAGACTAACATAATAGCAGTATGCTAGCACATACCCCGCTGAAGTATCCTGTTATAAAGTAAATAACTATAAAAGTTTAAACTTCTTTTAAGCACGGATTTTGAAGGCATCAAGTGACTACATTACTTTCCACCAAGAGAACACTTTGAAAAAAAATCAAATCCAGATGAACATTTTTTTGCAGAACTGTGACAAACCTCTATCTCACTAATTTAAGAACAATTAATTAAATGTAGGAAATAATAAGGAGCCATACCTGACTCCCAAGGTAAATGTCTGGACAGGCATTTCCAAGATGTGATTTATTTTCCTGGCTTAGCCACTGACCTGGATACCTTTAGCCAGGTCAGTTCATGTCCCTGTCTAAGCTTTACTACATGTGGAAAAAAAAAATTAACTGACTGTGTTTATAAAGTAATTTGAATTCTGTAGATGAAAAAGCATGATTTCTAACTGGATGTCAGTATTCAAAGCCTATAGTAATTTGTGAAAGGGCACAAGTTTCACAATAGTAATTAATACACATTTATTTATCTCGTAAAATAAATCCCATCAGATTGCCTACAAATAAGCACCCCAGAAAATTAAGGTTTTAATCTAATGACAGACTTCTAAATCACTCTCATAACACCATCCTGTAGGCCAATCTCCTTTTTGAATACTTGCATTCTTACCAGTTCAAAACTTACTAGTTTTGAATACTAGTACTGGTGCACATAAAAGTTACTGAAGCTGAGCTAATCTGTGATCTTCATTTTATTTCTTGGCACCTCACTGTTTGCAAGGCAATTTCACTTAATTATGTTTCCATGATTGGACTATCTAGAAAGAATTAAGGTCTTGAGAAACAGAAATACCACTGAAAATCATTTAAGGCATTTTATACAAAAAAATAAAAATTAAAATTAAAAAATGCAATACATAAAATCATGCAGCATTTAAAACAGCAATCAAGATCATTCAGAAAGATGACATTTACAAAATAGGAACTCACCTTCTTAGTGCATTAACTTTCAATATTGATCATAGCATTAAATATAAACTCTTTAAAAAAAAAAAAGTTTGTATTTCCAGTACCTTGGGCAGGACTTCATGAAGAGCTGACCCAATCCTATGACTTTTGTGAAATTCAATAATGACTGAAAAACGGGTTTTGTAGAGAGAGGCTACCAACCTACAAAACCAAATCTTTTCCTCATTGGTATTTAAAGCAATATATTTGCAAAACAACAGTCGGGAATTGTACTTACAGATTATGATACTGAATGAAACTAAATTCTTCACTGAAAACGTTTCAAGCTCACAACACCCTTCTAACAACCATTAACATGAAAGAGGATCCAAAAAACACCATTTGGTTACGGAACAGAAAGTCTTTATGCAGGACCCCATTAAAATGATCCAGCCTTACTGACTTCTTCAGTAAGATTGTTACTCATTTTTAAGTCAGAATTTCACATGGGCATTTTTTATATCACATGTTTTGTACACAGACAAAGTAAGTATTTTGTCTCATCATTTTTTACAATTTGTGTAAGATTCACTGACCTATCTTCTCTTTTATCTATCATGCTATGCTGCTGCAGGGTTGTGGCAATATCATGTGGACACATTCCCGTAGCTCGACTCATTCCTTTGATGCTGATTTGTTTTTCATGGTGGCAGTTAAGGTATTCTAAAATTACACTTTTCCAGTAAGCCAAGTATGAGAGACGACCCAGATCAGACAACGGCTTTTCAGGGGATCCTGCTTGTCCCTCTCTTCTAGAAAGTAAATAGCCTAGAATGAAAAGAAACAAAATATCTTACTAAGAGAACATAACTAAAGAATTTAAACTACCCTTTAAGAAAGTTGAAATTAATAGAGAGCTCAGTATAACTGATTACATTATTGGCAACACTTGCAATTAAATAAATCCTATCCACAAAAGAGATTGTTTTTCATAATTATAATGACATTTAAAAAGATTAAGTTCTTTTAAGAGATTCACACATTACATTATGAAAATCAAACAAAAGCCCCTTTTTAATCATAAGGCAAGGAGGAAAGAAAGCCAACACATTTCAGCAGGTCTCATCATACATGTTTTCATTTAGAACTACAGGTGTCTGGCCTTTTGAGAAACTTTTATATCACTGAAGCCAAAAAATTTCAGAAGAATCTCAGCAGAAACTGACATAGGTAGCACCAGCTAGGTCAGTTTCCTTCATGAAGCCTCAAGTGACATAAGTTTTTGATTAAACAGTTATTGCATTTAAGCGACATATAATACACAAGTTGAATTACTAGTATTACTTAGAAGTAATAAAAAAAAAACCCTCCCTTAATTCATGTTCAAGAGCATTCACATAATTCCAGTTTTCAGTCTTCATAACTACCTTGTCAGCTATTACATAATATTCATTTTCCTATATATAGTATACATCCTCATTTTAGATTCTATACACGTAATATGTCATTTTCAACTGTCTTCAGCTTCAAGAAGCTTTTACAATTCGAAGTAGAATACACCTGCTTGGAGATAACAGAAGAACTCTGGTATTTGCCACCATTAAAATTAATTCAGGACAAAGAAGAAAATAACACGATTAATAAAAGGTATCCTTCTAGAGTACTTTATCTCTCCATGGTAATATTCTGCACTGTGCCATTACAAACGCTACCTAAATATGGGTCTTAAGAAAACCAGGCTTAGAAACTGCTTTTTCCATCATAAGCTAGGACATGACACTTTCGGAATTACATTACTACAAGTCACCTGGAGTCCACCAACATACATGGTTTTCATTTACCAATATTCTTCTGAAATAATTTACTTTAAAAAGTTGGAATCTTTCCTTTAATTGTTAAAAGATTGCTTTAAACATACCCAACACACCCATGTCATATTTGTTACGCAAATCCTCGTGACTGTTTCCCCACAAAGTTTCTCATAACCAACTTCACTACAAATTTAAAACATACGATTAACACCCAGCTGGGTGAAGCAGTGTCTGTTTCCATGTTTTGCTGCATGTTCTAATATATACACATTGTACGCATATGCACACACATTTATATATGCATGTATACACATACATTTATTTATAGCTAAAAATAAAACACACACATCTATTTTCACTCAGCCTGAAACAAGTGTCTTCACTTTTGGGGGAACAACACAAAAGGTCCGCTACAGAATTTGGAATACACATGTTGAGTGGCCATCGTAGTCTAACCTCCAGTTTGCATAAAGATGTTTAAACAGAGAAGCAATTATAGCACTACTTTCCAAGTGATCACTGGCAACATGCAAACTGAAATACATAGCATCACGTTCATATCCATTAGCGTGACTTACAATAAGATGCTAGCACTTCAAGAGGAATGCCATCCCACACCTGCCTACTTCTACATAGGCACATAGAAGCCTGCATAAAGCCTGCCAATATCTGCAAGGTACTACTGGAAATTCAGCAAGTTAATTTATTCTGTCTTACAGAAGAAACACTACCTTGGACCTCAAGAAATGGAAGGTACTTCAACATTTCAAGTAGCAGCATATGAAAACTTTGCAGTTGGATGATGCATCTTAGTACTGTCACTGTTGTTGACAAGAGCTTTCACGTTCAAAAACAGATTGCATCTTGACTAGTTTGAAGAATTGTTGTTTTACTTCCAAATGCACAAAAGGAGACCTAGACTTTATGTATATCCCACTCTGTATAATTGTGTAAAGAGTTTTACTTGTACCAATTTTGGATCATCTTGTTTACAACTTAGAAACACGAGTTCTATACCAAGACGTTGTTGCCTACAGAAAAAGATGCAGCAGTACAAGTCGTGACAGGAGTCTCAATAAAGAAAAAGACAGGGAAAAGTACCTAGATTTTAAAAGAATTCCATGAATAGAACTTAAAGTTGACTTCAAGTAACTATACAGTTTAAACTACCAACTTGACATTCAAGACAATTTCGGCACTAATAGCAAGTATCTGTAAGCTTCCCCTGTTTCCATTTTTCTCATAAATAAAATGGCTGTAACTACACTTCCTTGATAAACACCTAAGACTGAAGAAACCACTACCAAGAGTTTAGCTTTATTAATTAGGCAACTGCAAATAGCTTTAGAGCTTTACTAATATACCCTTGCACATCTGATCCTTCCAGTGGTTAGGGACTTGGAGATTAGCTCTCAATGGTCATTTTGACATATTCTGCATCAAAGTATTAAAACTTATCCTACATGGCAATAACATGCATTGGTACTTTTCCTTCCACCTTCCTAACAATACAACATACACTTAACCAAGATACAGATATTCTGTAGAATCAGAAATATAGACCTGAGCTAACAGTCTTAGCTATGTGTAACAGGCACTGAAGGAAAGTTTCTCTTTTAAGATTCTGTGAATTGAATGACATCTATTAAATTAAACTTACCAAAGAGACGCCAAATAATTGATCTAAGTTGCAGGTAAATAAAAAACAATGATCTTGATAGCTCGTGTATCTATCCTGAAGCATCTGAAATGAGTACAATACGTCCCTGTTAAACACATACCCCCAGCGTCATTGTGTCTACCTAATCTTAATAATGGATAGCCTCAAAGTGAAAACCTGAAAAAACTCTCAAACCGTAACACCTGACTTGCAACTACGAACAATGGCAACATTCAGAGGACAAAATATGGCTCCTCCCCATCACCCACTGGTAAAGAAGTCAGACTGTACGCTAAAAAAAATAAAAATAATAATTTTAAGACTTAACCTAGTAAAACAGAATTGTCTGTCTCATCATCTGGGCATGTAAATGATGGTAAAAAAAAACTTAAAAGACAAAAAAAATCAATGATTTTTATTTCTTGTACTATCTCAACCTTCAGAGTGAAGCAACATGCCACATGCCATTAAAGACTTTGATTTTTGTCACACAACCTCCCCAGAGCCACTAAGGTTTCATCTTATTCAGTATTTAAAACAATTAGAAGAAATTATGTCTGAGAAAGGAAAAAATAGTGTAAGATACATATATTTTATGCCTTCACCACAAATTTAGGAGGCAGTTCGACACTAAAAAGTATACAGTTGAAGAAATTAACGTGAGCAGTTATCTTGTACTTTGAATCTGCAGCATTCCTAATATGCAGCTCCTCTAAGTAATTAGCTACCACAGTTTACAACACAGTTACATAAAAAAGTAACATTAATACATCTGTGCAAGCCTCCAAAAACCTGTAGCCAGTTACTACTTCTGTTACAATCACTACTGTCTCTGTAACAGATAAAACAGTGTGGGATTAGAGGCCCAACTTGATAGTACCTTGTTCCAACAGTGGCCAACAGGAAAAAAACAAACAACAAAAACACATGGGACAGACTAAAATAGGCAACCATCTTGTGAAATCCACAGAGAAAGTTTTTATCTGTCCCAACAAATCAAACTCACCAGATCTACATGTATATCATCACCCTCATGCTTCTCGATACCTTTTAAGATCTTGGTAAGATCTGTTAAGTACCACTGTCTTTTGCAAACAGCGGAGTCCAGCTTCCTCTTCCATCCCCTGCATTTGCCTGTGTGCTCACTAGTACTGTTCTTTAGTGTAGTTTCGACTTATCTGCTTGATACAGACATAATGCGAACTGACTTGTTTCTCTCTAACTGAGAAACTGGGGTCACATTAGCCCCTTTCAGTCCTGCAGCACTGAGGTAAGCAGTTTTAGGTGCACCTTGGGTTACAAACTGCCATGAGCTGCTATTTCATTATGAAGTCCCTTTTAGTTCCACATCCTTCTTACCCTGCCAAACACACTTCTAATATTCACCCCCTTAGCTTTCTGATAAAAAGTCTAACTTAATCCTTAAGCAGTAGCCACTCCATGGTTTTAAATCAGGAGGACACCATTTCACTTAAGACAGTTGAATTAAACTTTATTATCTATTGAAGAACTATAGACCTGTCCTTTTGCTTTTGATGTGGCAGCCAATGCAGGCATGCTGTCAAAGGTGAAAGGACACAGAGACGCACATTACATAGAAGCCAGAAGCACAGGAAGAAGCTGCAAATAAAGACACTAAATGAGTGAATTGGTATACTGAGGGAGACCAAGTGACAGAAGGATGTCAAATGAGGTTTGAAGATGTTTTAAGGACCATCAGCAATTTGTGTGTTCTCTACACATGCCTTATATTCTACAGCAATGAAAAAAAAATCAATTTATTTAATTTCTGAGGGCTGCATTTTATTTCTGAGGGCTGCATTTCATTTCGGAAATGAAAAGTTTTGCAAAAAAGAGATCTAGCTATAAAGACATTCAGTTTCTTTGAGTGTGTTTGAGACTCACCACAATCATTATAAAGTCATTAGGTTTTCAAATAAGTTAAGTAATGTAACTTGAATCAAGTAAACCACAGAACAGAAATCCCAGTCTTGTCCTCCCTTCCCTTCATCCCACCATTTGCCACCTGGATGTATGAGACTGAATTACGCATTTGTGCATGCAGGAGAAGAGCAAGGCCATACAGTGGCTCAGTTATGCACAGAAGTAGCTAAAATGTGGTACATGTAATACACAGGATTGAATGAACACTTCATTAGTGGTTTCCTATTCACCTGAGAATTAAGTGAGCTTAGCTAATATTAAGGTTTTGAACATGTATTTTTGATGTAATTGTATTTAATATTTCCATTTTTAGAAAACTTTATATACTGGAAAGATTCTACAAAGGCTGCATTTTACAGTAAATACAGAGATGACTTTGTTTGGCTTAAGAGTAAGCAGTAGTCTATTGGTTAGCATCTACACTTCAGAGAATTAAGAATTGCAGCAGAGTATTTATTAAGGAGGTGAAACGGAGGGCTACATTTGGCTTATAAAGAACATGTTATTAATCCTCTTTTTACGAAGGTATCACAACATCTTTCACAATCTCCAGCAGGCAATATAATTGTGCATTTTGTTGAAAATTCACCATACAACCAGAACACAATCCACCCAGAGCATCCTGCGGATGGTTTTTCAATGCAAAGTACTCAGGAAGATGCCACCAGCTGAACCTCTATTATCACTCCCTGTGTTCTACTACCCATGCGTTTTTGACAGATCAACCTCCCCATGCATGCCACACACAATGGACTGTAGGCTTTGTGCCAAATTAACACAACACTTCCTCCACTCATGTAATTTCACAGCTTACAGGTAGGCTGGTTCTTTCAGGCCAGTGCCACAGGGGTACTTAACTTCTGTGAGAACATCACACGTGATATTTAACTACTGTTCTGAAAATACCTTCTTTGCGTATGGTGATCCAAAAGTCATCACTACATTACAATGCGGATTTCTTTTTAATGCCTCTATGAAGTTGGATTGTCATCAAATTTCCTTCCACGTTACAGACTTACACAAATAGCCCCCAATCCCCCACCCCTAAGTTAAAAGCAGCTCTGCATTTTTCCAAGACATTACCTACACTAATACTATATTGTGGATTATACACTTAAGGTATATTCAGATAATTTTAAATATGTCATATTCCATGAAGTGACACTTGGGAAAATACATAAAATTTGTTATGAATATAAGCACAATAAGCACTTATGAGATGACAAATTTAAGTATTTAGATTCCATTTGGTTTTATAGTGAGTTTCTAAAAGAATAGAAGATACCAACCAAAAACCCTTGGGCCAGGGTTTTCTCTCAATATATAGCTGACAAAGAGAACTGGGTCACATGGCAGGGACAGACACACACACAACACAAGGAGTGTTTTAAGTAATTTTGTTTTTCCCTCGTATTTTCCCCACCACAAAACCTTCCATCCTTAATAGCAAAGCCAGCACATAAACCATCATAAAAAACACAATAGTAAAAGAGCCTACTTTGCTTGACTAGTTTTTAGCTAGCTCTCCAGTGTCGTTTTTTCCAGCTCACACTGGAAGACTTCTCGTATGTATGAGTGACAAGTAATAAAACTACTGAAAATATTGCCTTTTTTGTTTGTTTGTTTTGCTTGTTTGCTTGTTTTAAGGAAATCTTCAGCAGACATAGACAGAATGAGCAAAAATGAGTCTGAATGGGAAATAGAGTATTGAATCTCCTTCTGTACCTGGACGAGGACCTACAAACTGAGGTTCCTATCCCCCATGCTACTAGCAACAAACTCATGTATTTGTTTTTCACTTATGCAGGTTAAAAATTAAATGATCTTCAGAACAGACCATAAGGGTAGGGATTCATGTGTTCTGCATTTTAGCTAAGATGGATTTTTTGTTTGGTTAAAAAAAAAAAAAAAAAAAAAAAAAAGCTGGAAATAATAGTTTACATTGAAAAACTAAACAATTTTTTTTGAGTCTTCTCCCTTATCTACCAAGTTCTAGGAAATCTATGCTATTAATCTCTGAATTAAAAAATAATTTAAAAAAAAAAAACCACTAGTGAAGAACGTCTTATGTTCTTATAACTGGGCCAGAATATAGCTTACAAAAAATCCTTGATTGAACATTGATTACTAATTAACATCAGCCTGACTGAAAAATCACGTTGACTTTAATATTAGTATTACATGCCCTTATACATCCTTTGTTAAAGGGGAGAAATACCGTTCTCTCAATCTTCCATACAGACTATCTGAGTGTCTTAATTACTTGGAAACAAAAGGACAAACATCTTAAAATCAGGATGTGTTACCGGAGTATTCCAGAGTCCTCCTCTTGAATCATCCTATCTGTTCCAAAAAAAACCCCACTTCATTCAGTTTGTAATTGCAACTTAAATTAAACTTAAAAAAAAAAAAAAAAAAAAGTCATCTACAGATTAGATTAGTTTGTAGTTTTACAGAAAAGCTGCAATGACATACAGCAAGCATTTCTTTCAAAAACAGAGAAACACTGGTGGTAGTTCAATGAAAGAAAAGCAGAGCTTTGCTGCACTGCAAACACTACAGAGAACTGTTTACATCTTATTTCCTCCCCACACATTCGTAGATTTATTAATAAATAAAACACACAGCCCTCTACTAGGAATAACTCTTGCAGAGCACAAGAACAATACAGAAAATGCAATGTAGCAGAGGAAGGACTCCTAAGAGTCTTTCAGCAGGTAAATTAACCCTAACAGTTCAACCTATTGGACTCTACTAGAAAGAGCAGAGGGCTTAGCAGCTATGAAATACTTGTTCTATTCAGCAGGGTTTCATCAAGACATCTTCCTTTCATACTTTTTAGGCTACCATCTTTCATGTTTCTTCATGAAATACTTGATTGTCATCATGTTGCTTTGCTTCAGAAAGAAAATTTTTTATTGTGATTTTTTACTTCGTTTACATGGAAGAAAAAGACTCTCCACCTTCTGCCGTGCAAAGGATCACAATTTAATGGAAGTAACATTCCATATAATTGCAAATGCATTAATTTATTGGTTCTGTATTAAAATACCCAAACAATACACAACACATCACATCTGAATAATCTTCCAATCAGCTTTAATTCCACAAGTCAGATGGTATTCTTGTAATGTGCAGTAACTGAGCATCAGTGTGGGGAATAAACCAAATGAAGCAAGACCCAAATTCAGTTCTGTTAAGCATGACTTCCAAAATTGTCTTTCACCACTCAAATTTGTCTTAGAGCAAAACATGTAAGTCAACTGAAATGGTTGCAAACTTACTCAAGACTTGCCTGCATAGAGCACCATAAAAACAGGTTACAGCCCACAAAGAGGAATGACATAGCTGAAGAACAACTGCCAGGTTGCCAGTTCTCACAGTCGTAAAACTGCTACTGAGCTGCTACAACATACAGCATGTCATAATAAGGTAAAGTGTCACCAGCCTCAATTTGCTTGAGAGATGTGTCATCTGTATGCACTACTACTCAGCAGTTGAGATGTATATGGCTTAACAGCCTGTGAATCAAGGACAAGACAGACAACAAAGACAGAAACACCACTGCCATCCCAGGGGACGTGCTCGCTCTCTAGCCATGCACTAACGCCACTTCAATCACGTTTGAACAGCTGTTCCCATCTACTGTCAAGGCACGACTAAACCCTGTACTATCCTTCTGAAACTGTTCAGCTGTACTAACAATAGCAACACGCCACTGATCCTATCAATAGGTTTGAATCTTTTGAGAACTAGAAGCACCTTAGCACTTGTTCCATTATTTACACCAAGTAATATAATGATGATATAAATTAATTTATTTCATTCACTGTTGCAGTCGTCCAGACTTGGTCTTTTTTGAAGACACACATAACATTTGGCACATTTCAGTCACTAAGGATGATCTCCCATTTGCCATGATTTCTCAGAGAAGACAGGGAAAGGTCTGACAATCCTGTCAGCCATTCCTCTTGGGTACATCACATCTGGCCCCATGAATCTGGATTTGTTTTACTTATGCACTCTTTAACTTGACCTTCCTTTACCATGGATGCCACCTCTCTCCACTCCTTAAATTCTGCCACACCTGAGAGCACCACACAGTGCCTACTTGATTCAGCAGCAGGGCCATACTCTCCCTTTACCCTTACTTTGGCTGTCGATATGCTTTTAAGAGCTCTCTTGTTGCTTTCCACATACCTCAGGTGCAATTCCAGCCAAGCTCTGCCTTAATCCCACTCCTGCATATGTAAACAATGGCAATCCCACTTCCAATTTCCACAGACTTCATTTTAGCTCAGTCAGGATCTCTCCCTGAAGCCTAGCAGGCTTTGTCACACCTGTTATTTTCATGAACATTAGGAGGAGTTATCTACAGTTTGAGGAAACTGACCTTGAAGATCAATGTCCTGTTCTCCTTTGACCTTCACAGCAGCTTCTCACAGGATACCACTTATTAATTCTCTAAACAAGGCAAAATAATGGGCTTTAGCCTATTACTTGCCATCCTCTCTTCCCTCAGGATCTAAAACCGTACTATTTCATGGCCACTATAGCTTAGGCTGTCATGGCAGTTACTTATCTAATCAACTCCTCTTTATTTGTGAGTAGCAGATCCAGCAAAGCATTTACCCTTGCTGGTCCTTCCAACATTTATGACAAAATACTAACTCAAACACACTGCAGAAATCTGGTGGATTGCTTGTATCCTGTTGTGGAGATTGTTTCAACAAGTCCCTTAGAGCCTTCCCCTGACAGATGTCAACCAGTTGCTCAGAAGGTTCATCATCTTCCCTATGTGATTAGGCTTGCAAACACCCACCACAATGTTCTTGCTTGCTGCCCTCTTGAGTGACTTTGAGGTATAAGGCCTCCCTCAACAGGCCAATCACCCAGGCTGTAACAGAGGTCCAAGATCAAGATTTCAGGTCATTCCTTTGTGTAGAGCACAACCTCCCATCAGTGGCTTCCCTGCCTGTGCTTCCCGAAGAGACTGTATCCATTTATTGCACCAGTCCAGTCTTCTCCGATGTTCCAGCTCTGTAAACCCTCTAACCTATATATATAGATATATATGTATGTATATATATCTGAACAACTATGTAAGTAACAGATGACAAACAGGTATTTTAACTGATCACTTGGTCCAGAGTGATTACCTTATCAACAGGAACATCTGGAGCTCAAATACACGTTGCAACTCTATACCAACTGTACAGATTGACTGTATCACAAATTAGAACAATGATACATGCAACTAAATGTTTGGATCAAACCCCTATTATTCAACTCTTTATGTTCTGTACTTAAGCAATCACCAATGAAGTCTAGATGCAAGTCTACCTGCCAGGGAAGGCAGATCAAAAATGTCACCACTGACAGGAACTGCTGGACAGTAGTAAAGGGACAGGAACAGCATACTGATGTCATGAAAATGACGGTCAAATAGGAGCAGGCCGCTTTGAAGTTAAGAACAGATCTTAATCTACTGATGTTTCCCTCATTTTAAACTGTTTTTAAATGGACTTCTGCTGTGAGGGCTACATTTCACTGAGTTTTTTAATGCACTAATAACCAAAGCATTCAGGCACATAGACACTACGTGAGTAAAATGAGAAGTTAATGCAATATTACCGTTCTGGACTTGAATCTGATTTATAAGGATAATAGTTCTTCTCACATATCACACAACTTCACAGAATCACAGAATTTCTAGGTTGGAAGAGACCTCAAGATCATCGAGTCCAACCTCTGACCTAACGCTAGCAGTCCCCACTAAACCATATCCCTAAGCTCTACATCTAAACGTCTTTTGAAGACTTCCAGGGATGGTGACTCCACCACTTCCCAGGGCAGCCCATTCCAATGCCTCACAACCCTTTCGGTAAAGAAGTTCTTCCTAACATCTAACCTAAAACTCCCCTGGCTCAACTTAAGACCATTCCCCCTCATCCTGTCACCAGGCACGTGGGAGAAAAGGCCAACCCCCACCTCGATACAGCCTCCTTTAAGGTATCTGTAAAGAGCAGTAAGGTCGCCCCTGAGCCTCCTCTTCTCCAGGCTGAACAAGCCCAGCTCCCTCAGCCGCTCCTCGTAGGACTTGTTCTCCAGGCCCCTCACCAGCTTCGTCGCCCTTCTCTGCACCCGCTCAAGCACCTCGATGTCCTTCTTGTAGCGAGGGGCCCAAAACTGAACACAGTACTCGAGGTGCGGCCTCACCAGAGCCGAGTACAGGGGGACGATCACCTCCCTAGCCCTGCTGGTCACACTGCTTCTGATACAAGCCAGGATGCCGTTGGCCTTCTTGGCCACCTGAGCATACTGCTGGCTCATACTCAGCCGACTATCCACCATCACTCCCAGGTCCTTCTCTGCCTGGCAGCTCTCCAACCACTCATCTCCCAGCCTGTAGCTCTGCTTGGGGTTATTGCGCCCCAGGTGCAGGACCCGGCACTTGGCCTTGTTGAACTTCATGCAGTTGACCTCAGCCCATCGGTGCAGCCTATCCAGATCCTCCTGCAGAGCTTTCCTACCCTCAAGCAGATCGACACACGCACCTAACTTGGTGTCATCTGCAAACTTACTGAGGGTGCGCTCGATGCCCTCGTCCAGATCATCGATGAAGATATTAAAGAGGACCGGCCCCAGCACCGAGCCCTGGGGGGCCACCACTAGTGACTGGCCTCCAACTGGACTTGGCTCCATTCACCACGACTCTTTGGGCCCGGCTATCCAGCCAGTTTCTAACCCAACGAAGCGTGCGCCAGTCCAAGCCAAGAGCAGCCAGTTTCTTGAGGAGAATGCTGTGGGAGACGGTGTCAAAAGCCTTGCTGAAGTCAAGGTAGACCACAACTTAAAACCGTCAATTGCAGGTCCATAGTTATGAATGCACATCACAATATAGAAGTTTACATATACTTCCACCAGCAGCATAGAAAGTATTCCAACACCACAGAAGAACAATCAAGTTACTTATGAAAGCTTTCCAGATACAGACATTAAAGATGCCAATGCAGGGCTGAAAACCTTGAGCAGAAAAAATATCTGCAATAAAAAAAAAAGTCCAACTGCTGCCAAAAGTTGCAAACAGCTTAAGATTTACTTCTCAGATGGAGGGCCTTAGTCATAAAATGAAGTCTTTCTGAAAGAGTCTTAAAAGCAATAGCATTTGCTTAAAAGATTGCCCTTATGTAATCAGCATCGCTCAACCCCTATTTATGTATACGTTGTTAATATTTTTGTCAGAAAAATATGTATTTGTGAAAAATCCATCCAGGACAAAAGAAGCAACCGGTGAACTGTTTGCCTTTGCATGTTCTGAGTTCTTCTCAGTCTCTTTGAAGGCCAACCCCCACAAATGAATTACCAGACTCAGATGGAATCAACCACTTTTCCATTTAACTTTGTTTTCTTTGAAACATAACCAAGTAAACTAAGTCCCTTAATATGGAAAGGAAAAACATATAATTTTTCATGCAATGTTCAGTATCAAACCAGAGATCTGAAGGAACAGTGTAACTGCATTTATAATATACCAGTGTCTAAAATAAAGATCTCCCTCAAACCAGCATTTCAAGTTATCATTAGAGACCTCCTCTTGTCTCATAAAATAACAAATATTTCGTTTTGAAATTATATTAAGTTGAAGACAGGTTCAGAAAGGTGGTCAGAAAAATCACAACAGCTGAGTATTCAGAAAAGACAGCTCAATGCAATTAGGTCAGCTCAGCATTCCTAGTTCAGAGGTGTGACCATGAGTAAAAGGCAGAAATAGGTAAGGTGAAAGTGTGAGCTTATTAAGACCTAAGATCCCTAAAACTGTAATTCATGTTATATTTTTTCCATAACTATTCTGTGTGCCTCTGGTCTGTTCTTATCTATGTAAACGGGAGGAAGGTCAAGGACAGAGGATCTTAAATAGGTGTTAGTACCCTCTTTGAAATCACTTTTGAGGCAGCTTCAAAAGACCCCAAGACCAAGATCCACACAAACACTTTAAAAAAAAAAAAAAAAAAAAAAAAAAGACTAGCTGTAACTTGAGATGCTCAGATCCGTGAACAACCTGCTACATTCTCTTTTCTTCTTTGTCTGGTTGAAGAAAAGCTTTCTTCGTGATGAACAGAGGAAGCCAAAAGATTCTCTCATTATTGTTGTAAGAAATAATGCCAGCTCTCATTCCTTTCCACATCCTCGAGTAAACTCAACACAGGGGGCCGAAAACCTTTAGTTCCTTTACAGAAAGCTTCACAGAAGAGGTTAGGGCTAAACAAATTCCCTTCATGAAGTGAAGGAAAGGTAAAGATGACTGCATTACAGTCAGACCAACAAAAGGCATCCTTTGAGCAAACTAATTGGCTAACACTTATTTTATCTGTGCCAGTTGCCAGTAAATCCATTGAATGAACATTCTGTGTACAAAGTGGACTACTTAAAAGTGGAGTGAAAGCATGAGCAAAAGAGAAAAGAAACTGAAGTACCCTTAAAAAGGAAGACTTGCATGCACAGAGGGCATCAGTCCTGACCGCCAATCTGATGAAGAAATTTGTCACTAGGTTAAGTAGTTTAGAAGGTAACTAATAAGGTAGGACTGATCTCAATTTTATATGCAACGTTTTATTAAATCACCAATTTATTAAATAATTTTAAGATGTAAATTTAAATAAGTGAGACTGAATGGAAAGTGGTTTATACAACTAACTGTTGAACAAATTTCTTTTAACAACTGCCATTATCTTCTGGTGTTAACAGGAAGAGCCTATGAAAAGTATTTTAAAAAATTAAATTTGCCCATTAGATAATTCTACATTTGCCTTCTCTACATACTAACAGAACAAGATTTCAATTGACAAGATAGGCAGATGAACCCTAGCAAGCTATGCCTAACGTAACAAGAACCTTTTCATGGCAACGAGGCCAGCCAAATGTATGGCAACCATACCATTAATCTTTAACTCTCTAAAAGAGAACAAATGTCTGCACCTAACCTGGTAGTTAACATAACTCTCAGACTTACAGCTCATGAAAATTGCTGTCAGCTTGGAAAGTGACAGATGTCCTGGACCAGAACTGTATCAGGGATGGTTTTTAAACAGTTTTTAGAGTAGATGACCAAGTGCCACAGCCCGAAATCTTTTTCTATCATTCTTTTATTCTTAACTACAAAAAATAGACTCATAATACTAGAGCAATGGGAAAAGTGAAATGGAGAGTCACTACTGAAAAGACACACCTGGACAAAGAGAAAAGAACAAATCACTACAAATACTATATTTGCTCAGCTAAGTGTTCACAACACAGGCATTTTGTAAAACAAAAACATGAAAAGTGCATTTTTGTCTTACATGGGCTGCAAAACTTCGTTGTTTGTTTGCTATACTGGCGCATTCTGTCGAGCAAGACATTAACCAATTAAGATTTAGAACAACAAACCAACAGATTATGAAGGCTGTTAAGGAATCTCATGGTCATACCTAGTTAGCCAGAAGATGCAGAAATCACATGATAAAAAAAAACACACATTGTCTACAAAGTACAAAAATCTATTACAGTACACTTCAAAAAGCTAAGTCCAAGACGTGGCAATCTGCTAAATATCTACTGTTACTCAAAACAGCGGTAAGCAAGCAAAAAAGTCATTTCTTTACAAGAAGGCAGAACTGTCTGATAAAAGCGATGGCACTAGCAAAGAAAGACATCTGTTAAGAAAGCCACAAGGTTATTTCATTGAGGCAAGATGTCTTGCTGTGATGCTAGAAGTGCCTCAACAACAGAGCGACAGGCAACACATCATGAACAAATACCTGCTTTGTCCACTGACCTGCTGTAATAGAACTACACTGTGTAGTCAAAAGCAGAAATTCTTGATCATTAAGGATGCACTATTTAATTAAATCTGTTTTCAGCCAACAGTCTCAGGCAGATGGCTTCTCCTGTTTACTCATCCCCTAAAAGGACAGCTTTGTCCAACAAACATTTGTTTTCATTGCTACTATGTTTGGCCTTGCCTTTTAGCTGTTTTCAATGCTATCTGAAATAAAGATGCTCTTCAGTAAGAATAGTTTTAGCTTTTATATGTGAAGTGACATGCCTGATTTCTTTTGCAGTTCTGATAAATGCAGTGTCTTGAAGCTATATAAAAGTGATGCCAAGAAATCCCAAGAATAAGTCAACAAAGCTTGATTCAAAATCCATCTTTATTCCCCCCTCATCTAAATCTCAGCTTGACAGAATGTTCCTTATTAGTTATTTAGGAGGCCAAACTCATGCCTTCAGGTCAGCAACATAATCAATTGTCAAGAAAAGAACATAAAATGAGCAGCAGAATTCAGGCTCCCTCACAAATTCACAGCTCCCAGAGACTTTCAGCTCCCTCTTGAAGAAAACAGGCAGATAATTCAACCTTTCATTTGGACACAACACATCTGTAAACAAACCAACAAGAATGGCCAAGAGATTGACACAGTGCTCTGTACTGGGGTACACAAGCAAATCAGTCAGTAGTTTAAAAAGAAAAGAAGAAAAAGGAAAAAAAAAAAAAAAAAAGAATGGCCACCACAGGCACCACAGGTAATAATAGACACAGGTCTGTAATATACAGTTCCTTAAATTAGTGGTGTTGACTTTTTAAGAGTACCTTAAGTATACATTTTTGCAGTGAAGTTCATTAAAAAAAAAATCATATCCTATTCCTCTCCACCTTCAGCCTCTCATTCTTACCCTGTGTTGTTGGCCACACCCTCAACAGCACCAAAACTTTTCTTTCCGGATTGTGATGTGATAAAGGGAACATGAAGATGCTCCTGATTAAGATATATGGTCCCACTACATCCCCTCTATATTCTGTTCACGGAGCATAGCAAAGTAGAACTGTGCACTTTTTTTTTTAAAGGTGTATTTATTCATAGATTGTATTCCTGCTACATTTTGGTATTTGTTATGGCAAACCACAAAACATCTTAATGTCAGACTCTGGAAAAGAATACTGAGGGGTGTCTATGGAAGGAGTTCATTGTTCCCTACCCATCCTCAAAAAATCCTGATTTTCTTGAAATATTTTTTACAAACACTACTTTCTGGCCAGCGCGCTATTTCCCATAAAAAGGTCAAGAGATTTAGACCATCAACTCTATATAAACCATACCAAAAAAGTATATCCAACCACTTACAACCCACAGCAGCTTTGACTGAGCTCTAAGCAGCACAGGTATTAGAAGTGGTTCTCAGCAGGTACCAGCACTCAGATGTCACACACACAAACATACCACGTCTCACCTCTGGTAATAGATACACTTCATTACAGAAGCCGTCTTTACTATTCCACCACCACCCACCACCCCCTGCTTTGTTTCCAGAAGTTAATTTATGAATAATTATAGACAACATAAGGTTAGTCACTTCAGGTCCTGTGCCTCACTTCCAATTGAACACTGAGTTTTAATTCCGATACCCCCTCAAACTGCTCCTATAAGCTAAGTCTACACAGCTAATTAAAACAAACACCACAGGCTAGGGCTATATACATACAGCAAAGATACGTGAATTCATAACTCAGAATAAAACTCTGTCTTTTTATTACTTGTGCTTTCCTTTGCCCTTTTAGTGTTCCTTTTAATAGTCTGGCATTGCTTACTGTGTTCAAGTATTCTTAGAAACAACATTTCCATATTGTGTTAACTGTGCTCATTTGCCTCATTCTATCTTCCTACTGAAAAATGAAAGCCCTTCAGGAAACACAGTGTCGCCCTTCCAAAGGCTCCCCCTCTACTGATGCTAACACATACAGAAAACCTCACTTTTTATAGGCTAGACCAGCTCTTTACCAACCTTGCTAGGAGAAGAAAATTGCACTGAAGACCAGAAGAACAGAGCATACTTCTCCCAATCTCCTTAAACTCACATGCTTGAAAACTATCCTAGGTTTCATGCAATGCAGTTTTTAGATAATTTCAAAATTGTCTCAAAACTGCCGGCAATAAGCACCTCAAAGAAGTAAACCCACTGTCTCCTTCATCATCAAGACAGGTTTGCATTAAGTGTCCATTTTTCTGGGATACCTTTTGTGCTTAAAGTAATTTTCTGGACTGGTTCCACAATGCTCACCACTTCTACATGACTAAGCCCTAAGCAATGAAGGCCTTTCACGCTTCCAGAGATGCAAATCTTCTGAAACAAGTGCATAAACTGAAAAGAATTTAAGAGTACACTTTAGGAAAGGATCTATATTCCCTGGGGTCTATCCACTAGCTCATCATCATCACTTACTTCTCAGTGAACGTATATACAGGCTCAGTAAGTGATGTGGGTTTAAACAAACATCTTCAGGGACATCAGTCCTTGCTCCCTTTTAGCCCAGAATATTTCACTGATTCAGCATTTACACATGGAAGCCCCCACACCACTGCAGGAATTCGCAGTAGAGAAGACAGGAGAACTGAGATCAAAAAAACAGGCTGTAATTCCAGATCTGCACTCAAGTTCTTCAAAGCTGTAAATGACAAACGGATACACCACTCTAACAAGTCTCATACGCAGGCCTCTGCTTAGCTACCTCCTACTGAGAAGTACAAAAACCTAATGAACGCTGACACAAACCTAAATGCTTTGAGCAAAAAAGTGGACATCTCTCTCAGTTACAGTTTATAAACAAGAGCAGTGGTACTGACCTCCTTCATCAATTGCTCTGGTGTTCACTCATGAAAAGCATTTAAGAGTAAAGACGTGATTAGTTTCTTTTCATTAACAGACTATTTTCTCTTGTAGAGCCAAATTTTTCTTCCTCACCTCCTTTGGAAATGTGCCTTCCCTAGCAATACACATTACTGTTCCACAAGTGCTGCTACTGCTGGTACTTTGCTGCTTCTGCAAGTGAGGACTTGAGATTTACTCAGCTATTTGTATGTAACAAAACCAAAAATACTAGATCAAGAAACAGATACCAGATTGAGGGAAACAAGCAAACAAGGACATTAATGGAGCCTTTTTTCTTGTACCAGAACAGAACACCAAGTAATATAAGTTCTGCAGGGTTTTTCTGTTTTTCTTCTCTTCCATTGCAAGGCTTGAATTGGTCTTTCCCTGTCATGGACTCCTAACCTCCCAGAAGGGAACCAGGCGTTAGCTCAAGCTAATGAAAAAATAACTTTATTTAGAGGCATTAAAGCTGCATGCAATAAATGGTACAAAAGGTCAAAGAGTCAGCACTGACCTTCCCAAATATACATTAAAAAAATGAAACAACACACACAAAACAAAGAACATGCATGTAACCCAAGCAGAATCACTACAATATTAAAGCAAGTTTATTCTCTCAGACAAGAATAATCATTTCACGAGGATAAACCGAATGAAAAGAAGGAATTCTGATAGGGAGGAAGAAACTGCTACAAATCAGCTGGACCAGAAACACCCTCAAGATAAATAACAAAAGGCTATCAAGGACTTTGCTCCTGGGCATTGAATCCAACTGTTCCTGTGATGCAAATGAACTGTCAACATGCAAGCCTGCACATTTAGACAAGTTTATCCTAATATTGTTAGGTGCGTTTTTTTCTTCCAACTGCTGTTGTATTAAGTGCACTGGGTCCTCCAGCATGAAAACTGCAATCCAGTAAGCAAAAACATGGGACCAACAAGAGTTGAGTTTAATGAGGAAGCGTGCATCCAAAGATTACTTTAAACTTAGGTAAAACATTCATTAAACAAATATGAAATACCACAGTATTCTACTCCAGCAATATTGAATTTTATCTATTAGATACAAAAAATAAAGAAATACTATGTTTTTTTGGCACTGCAACTTAACGTATAGAAACAAAAAGTATACAAAGGATTTTAGACTCTTGAGATCTCAAGTCAATTAAGAAAAACTTCTGGCATAGAGAAGTATTAAAAAAAAAGTATATGCTCAAGTATTAAAAAAAATAAATAAATAAGGGACCGCTTGGAAAGGGACAGCAACTAGACAGCAGTATCAGTACTTGCACTGCCAAAACCACAATGGTAACGTAGGCTGAACTCATGTAAGACACACAAAGACTTGCCCAAATACAAGTATACATAATTCTCATGATAGGAGCAATAGCTGTGTTATTGCTTCGTGTGGACTCATACACGGATATAAAGTGAAACAAATCCAGATTGGGATCTTATGCATTAAAAGCCTGCTCTTTTATTTTACTGCTCGCAGTTTATTTCTGGATCAAGTTAAACTACAAGCTACCTGCCTGAAACTTAATTTACAGCAACTACAGAAGATTCATCCATTAATTATTCTCCCTCAGGTACAGTGCAGCAATCATAATTCAGTCAGCCCCACAGAATACAAAAAATAACAAAACTAAAAAAAAAATAAAAATGTTTGGCAACAAATATCCATCCTGTAAAAAAAAAAAAAAAAAGACAGGAAGGTATTAAATAAAACAAGCAAATTAAGACCCCCTCCCTTTCCAGGAAATACTTTCACATATGTAGATACGCTTCCAATAAAAATTACTTTCTTATTTGAAGTAATCAGAGTGTTATAAAAGAATATTTAATATAGTATACTCAGTGTAGACAAAATATAGACTTCATGCAGACTATTGTCTTCAAATTAGACATGATTCTAGAGAAAAGAAGTAGGTCAAACTAATTTTATCTTACAGTAAAGGGAATTAAACAAGATCACATAATATCAAGCATGCAATGTTATATCAACAGTTGAAAGTATTAAGTATTTAGAATTAAGCTTGTGGGTTTTTTGTTTGTTTGTTTGTTTTAAACCCATTTCTAACAACCCAACAAATTTCTATCACAGTCAAAACAAGTAACTTCCATACAAATTAAAAAATCTTGCCAGGCTTTAAAAAACATAGCAGATACAAATGCATATATTGTATTTTTAAAAACAAAATTTCTATTTAAACAACCAATTTAGATACAGAAAACACTACATATTAAATGTTTGCTGAAAACAATGAGGCTAGACAACTCAGACATTTCACAGTATACTCTCATCTCACAATAGTTCAAGTACTCTTCCTAAAAATTTTTTTTTCCCCATCAAATTATAGATTCATGAAGCGACAGACAGAGCTTACAAAAATCTTTATGTTTGTGTCTATGGAGTAAGAAATAGCATTATCAGTTTCTATTTGAATACAAGTAAGTTTAAAAACAATTATCAAAAAAAAAAAAAAGTTGAAAATTCAAGGGACAGACAAATACCTATCTTCTTTTTGCAAAATAATTGATGTTTCCCTTGCAAGTTAGAGGAAGACCATACTGACTCATCTGCAAAGATGAAATTAGTTCAAGAAAAAAGAATGCATCACAATCAGAACAAATACATTTCACTTACCAAAAAAAAAGATAGCTTTGTACCACAAACTACATTATCACCATACTGCTGACAAAGCAGGAGTTGCATAGTGGCTTAAGGCAGTGTTCTTTACAGCCTTTCCAACTGTCAAATGTCTACATCTATATACAAAGTAATATGAGCAGTCGACTGCTTGCACAAAGTTCTTGAGAGCTTTGCGGTTTGTAGCTATCGCTTTCTGAAAAATTACTTGCTCAACAGTAACATTTTTATTATGTTAGACTAAAATTTGTTTTAGGTACTGTTATTAAAACAAGTCAACAAGCTTTAGTGATTGCCTCACAAAATTCAAAACGCAGAAGTTAGATGTGTTACTTGCACGATAAATGAAGACTTAACATTTCGAGCATAAAATTTATCTTCTGATAAGTTTATGAAAATATGACAATCTAAAGTTAAAGTTACTGGCAATTTTTTATTTAATTATTTGAAACTCGACCTGTGTAAGTTTCAAATAATAACTGGGTTTGGCTATATCCCATATTCTCAGGCACGTTAGAACAGTTTTCTCAGAAGACCAGAACTGAGCAGGAAGGGTGAAGCACAAAAAAAAAGACAACAGTTAGACATCAGCTACAATAGAAGAGGTGAAAGTAAAATTATAAAAAAAAAAAAATTGATTTTGGGTGTTTTTTTGTTGTTGTTGTTGTTTTTGTTTTTGGTGGAGATACATTTTGGGTTTATTCATCTGGATGATGCTATGGCTGCTCTGTTCAATGACATTCAGCCTCAATCCTGCAAAAGGATATAAATGCAACTGAAGAAAACAAGACTTGCTTCCTCTCTACACTTACGAAAAGACAGCCACTAGCAGCTCTATGACTCAGTTAAGTCAGTTAAGGGAACCTCTTGTCCAGAAAAAAAGAGGGAAGGCACTGTGGAAAAGCACTGAAGGACTGGACTGCATTTTTGCTCCTTGGAGAAGCTAAAACTGGTCTCTGGACTACGTCCAACATGTATTCAGCTGTAGCCTGCAGCTGTGATCTGATCACATTTGCTAAGACGAAAGGCATAAAGACAGCACCAGACAAGGTTCAACCTAATTATACCACTACATAACATTGCAAGACATCACAGAAATCGTAACAGCTCAAGCAGCCTGATGTGCTTCCAGATTTTTACAGGCAGGTAAGAGTAACAGAACACACTACCTATTTCTCCAGATTAAGTAGCACGTGGCATAATAACAGAGCATGGAGATCCACGGTGACGCAGTACGTATGAATCCAAACTTTCTGTGGAATCCACAGGTTTCAGAGCTGTGCCACCAGTTTTGTAGGCACAATTCCAGTGCTATGACAATACTCAACCAGAAAGATGTTTGTTAAGAGTGATTTGGACTTTTTTTTTCTTTTTGTACCGGAGCACAAAAAGAAAAGACCTAGAAGTACTTACCACTTGTGCTCAGTAAGAGTTCCCTATCTCTTTTTGCATGAGGAGATGCTAATCCTCAGGTAAGGACCAATTTCTGCCTCAGTAACAAGCTTAAATTCACTCTGCAGTTCTAGCATGTGGTATTTCTCACTGCCTTTCCTAAAATGCTGCAGAATGCACACAATGGAACAGCTGTTGTGTTCCACTCCAGTGATGGCTGCATTTCAATGGTAGATTAAGTGGTCCAAGACCAACCTTACCTAACTCACAGGGGTATAGTGAAAACTGTTAAAAAGCCACAGAACGAAGAGAAATACTAAGTATGTTTATTAACCCTAACATAGTCATGCTGGGGAGCACACTTGAAGACTCAGAACTTGAAAATTCTACAGTTACAAATTATTGTCTTTGTCCTGCTGTTATACTGCAATGTATTTTTATTTGCATTTTATTTTCTTGCACACACCTTCTGGGCAGGAATCCTATTATCTTAACTATCTCTACTGTCATGTAATTCTAAAGTACTTTAAAAATCACAAGTATTAGTGAAAACTACATTTACCATTTCTCTAATCGCAGACAATGCACACAAATTCCTTAACATCCTCCCTTTAAATTATAGTAGAAAGTTGGATTCAGTAATACTGGGGCCATTAAGCCGAGATATTTCCTTGGATAATTTTGTTTGAAGTTTCACTACAGCTTTAAGGTTTGGGGGCTAACAAATCTATATTTAAACAATTGTTCCTAAAGCTTTCAAACAAGTCAAATCAACAGCTCAGCAAAATAAATCAGCAAGAACAACCATGAACATCTACACTTTTCCGTAACAATTTCCACTAAGTTAAAGTCATGCATTTTAAGACAAAAAACAAAATACATTCTATGTGGCAATTCTTCAGCAAAAACAGTTCTTTAGCTAAAAGAAGATGTAAGTTAGAAATATTAGAATGTAGAGAAAGCCTTGGACTAGTATCTTCTTAAGCTTTAATCACAAATAATTGCCTCTTTTTATACTAATGAGCAAGGCAAAATGGAAAGAAATTTAGACAATTCATTCAGGGTAATAGCTTTGTGAGCTAATATTACACTGCTGAGAGATCCATTCTCAATTTCCTGGAGTACAATAACAGAGCAGCAGTAAGTTATTCACTTCAGGGAGCTTTTCTATCCTATGTAAATATAAACAGAAATCCCATCATCTATTGACAAAAAACAAAGCAAGTTAAATAAAGTTTTACATGTTACCATTTTTTACAATAACCATCAGCTCCTTGGATCACAAATGTAAACAAAACACTTCACTTACTGAAATCAATAAGAAACCTTCCAAATCCTTGCCTTTGGTATTGGGGCATGATCATTATGCAGGAGACATTGTACTTCTGCTGGCAAAGCTTTTCCTGAGGGAAGGAGAAACAGATCAAGTATGTCAAAGCAGTGCTGAAGTGGGCAATTGCCTGCACCTGCCACTACTATCCTTTTAAAATATCCCAATAAGGTGAACAGATGCCTGGGGTCAGTACCAAAGTCAAATAATTCAATGTTAATATTTAATTATAAGAAGGAAATATCAATCAAACATACCCTTCAAAATATTTATTTTTACTAGTTAACTACTCAGCACCTTTAAAATTAAATACATTGTCTAAACAGCATAATGAAGGTTAAGTGCAATAAAGGAGGAGAACAGGGAAAAGGGAGGTATTTTCATGCTTCACTGACCTTTCTCTCAAGGATATAAAAGAGGAAAATAACATCCATACACATGGTGAAGTTGCTTTTTCTGCAATTGCTACACTGACTGCTTGCTGGTTTCCACCTTTGTCTTCTTTGAATGAATATTGGGGGAAACAACCTATATCCACAAAACTAAGTCATGCTAACTCTTTCAAAGCTTCTCACCTGAATCCAAATGAAGGCAGAATGCTCCAAATTCAGAGCTCTTTCAGACAAAGTGAATTCATATGACATAGGCAGTGGATGCAAATATTATACTGACTGTTTAAAACAACAGAAGGAAGAACCTTATCTAGGAAGCTGCTCTAACAATACAGCTTTTAGGCTTTAGTTCCTTTAGAGTTTACTGATAAAAAGGAAGATCCTTAAAGTGTTGTTATCTTTAAAAGATTACAGAGAAAACAAAAAATCAGCACTAGGTAGTTTTGAGGAAGACCAAATAAATCAACTAAAGATATCCAGGTCAGCATAACCAACAAGAAGTTGGGGCCAGCACACTGGTAGTTTAAAATACCACCTATTATTTCAGCTTCCACACATAAGATGACACCAGATCAGTGATGACACCGACAGGACCACAAACCTGGTTTCCAAATATTTCTTCAGACATGAGAATAGAGAACCATGTCGTACTTCTGTAGGTTTCTTACTTTCTATGGTATAATGAATCCTGAAGTATTATTTTTTTCTGCATGGGTTTCCAAACTCTGTTCAGGATCCCAAACTCTCAAGACCACAGCTAGTATGAAGTACACATCCTGCCAACATATTTGTACTCAGGCAAGCAAAGCCAGAGCACATCTGCCAGCAAGAACACACATACAAACACACGCTTGGAAAAAAAAGGGTGGGGGGACAGGATGACACAACACAAATTGAGTGCTTAAGTGAAATTTGGATATGACTTGAACATTTTTTCTTATATTATGGTAGTGAAAGCATTTGTGATCATCAAAATGGACAAACAGACTGGCCGAAGCAATAGGGGTAGAGTGAGGAAACAAAATGCATCCTTGCTGAATAGTCATTCAGAAGAAATATCAGGAGAGATTAATCTGGACACCTGCGGTATCTAAACCTATTAGATAAATACTTGCCAATAATGAGTTGACATGTTTGGATTCCACAAGAACTTCTAGCTAACATAAGATGGAGTAAATTGTGCCTATCAGTCTGTTTTTCAAATCTCAACAAGACCCACATCTCAGAAGACAGAAACCCCAAGAGAACGTTGCGCAGCATGCAGGTACTCTTAATTTTTAGTAATTTTTAGACTTCTTAAAGTTAGCATTTTCATATAAATGATTTTTTAAATAAAGGAAATTACATACTGAGGGAGGAGGTGATGCTAGAGACCACCAAGTATTGCATTTCTAAGTAACTATATACCGATTGATCAAAATTCTTACAGACAAGTAGACAATTGAATGCTTTTCTACAGCAGGCATATCTGATTATCTTTCACCATTATTTTTGTTAGCATTTGTCATGACAGTCCACAGAAATATTTTTGGTCTACAGCAACAACTACTGTTTTAAAATTCCAAGCAAAGCCACAAGCAACAGACATCTACTCTAAAAGAGACATCCACCATAAAAGTTAGGCTTGTGTTCTTATGCTCTGTGCACTAAGTAGCTTCATTAGATTAGACTCTATGCAAGAGAGAAACAAAGATGAAAACAGCCAACTGTTTATATCTAAATAGACAGCTTGAACTGCTTACCAGTGCAGCCATGAAAACACATGGAAATGAACATAATTTCAAATACTTAGCACTTTCAGAAGTTAGACTTAGTATATTATTGCAAAACTGATGGGGAGGAAAAAAATTGAATTTTTCAACTATACAATATAAACCACAACACATTCAACAACAACAAAAAAATAACAATGCATATGGCTGATTGCACATACAATTTCTCAACTTGCATCTTTTTTTTTTTCTCAAAGATAGTAGTAGTAGATTTGGGACAAATATGTACATTCCATTTGAGATCCATAAAGAGAAAACCAAAATCATCTTTGCTGTTGACACAAAAGATAGTGGGAAAGTACAAATGTTTAAAATATATACATATTTTCCTTTACCTTTGAGAAATATCCAACTAAATGGCATCCTTTCTCATCATTTTTTGTAAGGACATAGAAGAGGAATGGTTCAACATCATAATACAAGGTTTTGTGGTCCAGAAAGAGCTTAGCTAACAAACAAAGGTTCTGACAATAAATTTTGCTCACGTTTCCATCAACCTAGAAAGCAAGACAGATGCAGTTACTTCCAAAGCCACCAGTATGTTAGAACAAAACAGCTTCTTGTATCAACCATATCCTAGAAGGAAACATGAATAAGGTAGCATTACAAAAAAAAAAAAAGTCAAGAGAAGACGCCCCTGCTTCTTGTTAGATAAGAATTATTGAACTAGTACTAATTACTTTGCATTTGTAAGTATCCTCTGAGGATCTGGTTTTATTAAACAAAGTTACTTTTTAATTGTTCAAGTAAGACTTACCTCTTTCACTTACTTCCTGAGACAAAATGAACATGACTGGCAGACAACAAAAATGCGCTATTGAAAGTTACATTAAACTGATTTGCAAGAAGGCTGCGGTGTCCAGCACACACACCAAAAATAAATAAAGAAAGAAAATCAAAGACAACGAAGCTCATTACATTGAATCTATAAGGTGTAAGTCCAATGAACAGGCTGCTGATTTTGTATCAAACATAGCTATGTTTTGAATAAATTAGACAAGACAAAAATTCTATGCTAGACTAAAACACTACTGAGCAAGAGAAGTAAATTTTCAGGCTAAGTGCTACAATTAGTCTAGGTATGTTATGAGTGTAAAGAGTCAAGCTGTTATGCAGACAGCTACAGAAAAGCCAGACATACATGCAGAATTCCTCGATCAATTAGTCACTCCCTGAAAGGGAGGGTTCAAAGGCAACAGTCTTATTGAAATAATCTTAATGGAAAGGTTTGCTTGTACTGATGTTCTTTGATAAAGTCATTGTTTATATTTCATTCACAGAGACAGCCAAATGGTATGCACACAGTGCTGAAAAAGAAATCATGTTCTACTTCGTTTCTAGTTAGAATCCTAGTTATAAAACTGAGTAAACTCCCAACCTTTTGGATCTATTTAGGGACTTCAAGGTTACTGCTGTATAATACTTGTGTTATCTGGATTAAAGAAAGAACAATTAATGGACAGCTACGGCTAATAAAGGCATTAGAATAAACTTCATATAGCACTTGAGAACGTATCAAGTACACTAAGCTCTCATGCAACTCACTCCATTGTCCATTTTTTTCCTTCTTTTCATGTTTAGTAGCGAGCATGCAAATTAAGGAGAACATCAACCAAGTAAAAATCATCACTGAATAAGCCACAAGTCTGAAAACCCAAATTATGTAAGATATCGTTTTCAGCAAGAACGTCTGTAGAGAAATGCAAAAAGACTCCTTAAATGGCAGGCAAACACAGCTTGTTCATCAGCTTCAAATAGAAGTAGAAAGAAAAAGAAGGAAAAAAAAAAAGACTAAAACTCCAAAAGGAAGCATCTGTCAAACTTCCTTGGCTACAATGTAGTAGTAAACTGTGTCAAAGCCTTCTCTCAAATCTGTCAAAGTCATGCTCTGAGCAGGGGTACATAAATCTTAAATGCCAAAGTCATTTATATTTCTCTAGAAAACAGAGAACACAAAGGAAACCACAAACCCTTTATCCTGCCAAACAGAAAATGGATGCACAAAGTTCATTAAAGTACCTATGAGGAAAGACATGATCCGATGAGTAAGTTTCTACAGTTATCAGAATAATAATAGAAGCTAACCTTTGAAATAAGAACAGCTATTTCAGAAGTCTTAATGTAGGTGCTTATTGAAGTACCTCAGAGAAAGGGGTAAGAGCAGTGGAGAAAGAGTCCGGACATTCCTTTCACATGCATCTTGTTTTCCATGTGTTTTGTGTGTGTGTGTGGTTTCCTCCCCACCCAGAGCTGTATTTTACTTTATTTTTTTTAAGAATTTTTTATTCATGTGTTGGCAGTAGCTAACAAAAACAAAACAAACTGGAAAGCAGAATTTGCCTATTGCTGTATGCTGCACAAGTCTTAACACCTGCTAAACAGAGAAAAGGTTAATTATTCTAGACTGACAGGACAATTTCTGTTTTTAATAGAAAAAGAATTAAGCCTGTTTACAACTTAAGTCTTTTGCCAGAAAATCTACAGTCTTTAGAAAAATTGCTCAAGACAGGAAGGAAACAATCTTGATGCAGATAGCTAATTTTCTTTAATAGCATAAAAACAAATAGGTTAATGAACCAAACTTCAAGATTTTCATTTAAGGACTCCAAAACTGCATCTACGATTGTTTGATCAGACAATGGCAATTATCAGGCACAATAGACATTTATACAATATGTAAACACAAGTTTCAAGTAGAACCTGTAATACCTACAATTAAAAAGAAGTTGGCAACATACCCATCTAAATATTGAAGCTGTTTTGCTGTTGAAAAACAAGTCCTAGTAACCCTGACAGTCTGTTCTCTTAATGTGACTGGTAACAACTCTTGAGAAACAGCCACATGCAGGTTAATGTGTAGCATGCCTGCAGTTATTAAACGTATGTGACATACAAGATTTCTGCTGTTCAAGATATCCTTAAACTTTCCAATACTTTTAAGGAAGTAGTCCCCCATGAAAATAGGTTAGTTTATAAAGGGCTGTGTGCCCACAAGCCCAACTCTGGACTTTCAAAACTGAAGGCAATTTGTTGTGGCCAAAGTTGGACTGAACTTCCATCATCCAACCAGGACATTTCATGTTCAAACATCCAGAAGGAGGCAAAAGCACTTAATTATCATTTGTATTTCTAGAACAGTGGGTAATAGGCTGCATTGCTTGCTTTTATACCTTGGAAGAACCTACTTGATGCTTCACAGTGTCTCTACACCTAAAATGTATAAATTGCTAGAAATGAAAGGATGGAAGGCACTTCTGCTGACAAGGAAAAGGCAATCCAGTCAAAGAGCATCCATTGCAGTCCATTCTAAGATGTATGCTATAAAAGCATTTCAAAAGGCTGAGTAATTCATGAATTACAGATAAACAAAGTAAGAGTCATGACAGAATTTGACACGGTGGAACGGGACGGGGAAGATGGGCTTGTTTTTGCAATGCAATAAGAATCTCTGAGGAAGTGCTTAAGTATGTTAAAGTCTCCATGCTATTGTTCTACAACTGGTCTGTAATGTCTACCAAACAATTACTTTCAGAAATCTAGACTTGGATACACCTACCTCAAATACTGACAGGTCATTTCTTCTGTAGATTTCATTGGCTGGAGGATGAAACCAGCCACACTTCTTTGAGTGCCTTAACAAAATGTTTTTACTTTTCATGTATTTAAGACAGAATTCACACAGGTAAAGCTTTGGTAGTCTGCAGAAAAATTAGAAAAATATTTCATTTTTTAAAAACATTAAGTTCCGTAAAAAGAAAAGTTATCACAAAGTGACATGCTCCTCTTTGCCCAGTTTATTATAAGGTACCCTGAGTAAATGCTGCTTAAGTTTAAAAAACAGATTTAATAATATTAATTAAAAGTATCACTACATTACAGGGAATTATTAAGCATATACATTAGCTATTAGAAAAAAAGATAGGAGCTCAATCACAGTGAATCTGATTCAACAGAGTGTGACTGTGGTCAGCTATTTTGTGGTACAACTTTAGGTAAATCCCTGTGATTTGCCCCTTCCCACATTCCAAAGTTTTCGCTGTGGTCTCCATCAAAGCAAGCACACTGGAGTCATACCTCAAATTTCATCTTTTTTCTTCCAATAAAGACAAAGAGGACACACAGCAGAATACAAAGAATTTCCTTCCTTTTAATTTTCTTTACTTTGGATACGGGGAAGATATACAGGAAACAATTATCTTCCTAATACTTCAATGGGAAAGCAATTGTGGTAGGATTATAATCCCCCACCCTTGCCTACGTTATTTCTTAACCAGAGAAGCCTGTCTAAAGAGACCATATGTGTGAAAAGTCTCCCTTCCACCTATGTCCATGAAACAACGCATCCTAGATGATGACTATTCTTCCAAGGAGGATTCAGTTCAGACAAGATACAAGTAACACATATGCCTCACATCAGACAATGCTGACAAGCGTTCTACATACCACAAACTGCTCCTTTCCAATGAGTTTTGTGGCTATTAACCTCAATTTTAAAATTATTGGAGCAGTGGATTATATCACAATGTTTTAGAGCAGAGGAAAAACAATCTGCTGTGAAGATACTGGCATATCCTGGGATCATAATCATGGTTTGCATAATTACAGGATTCTGAAAAAGTTTATCAACAACATAAAAATAGTTTGAAGTGTTCATTCCATGACGTAATCCCACTGCAGTTAGGGCCAAGAACTGCCTCCTACAAATGATATCTCATTTTTGTCTTGTACTAACAATTATTCATTATCATGCCTGTATGTGGAATTAATATGCTTGATGTAACACATCTCTCTCTCATAATATGATATAAATTGAGGGATTAAAAGAGTAACTGATAAAGATTAACACTATAAAGGCATTGGTAATAACAGGAAACATGCTGTTTACACTTTTTTTTTAGCCCTTGTTTTTTGTATTATCAACTGATAACACGTCCCTTATTCCCACTATGCCACAATGCTAACACCTAGGAACGAGAGGGAAGGAGAGAAAAGGAAGCTTACATTAATGCCATGCAAAGGCTTTTTGAAACAGACCATTTAACTTGGTTGCCTGCTGGAGTAGATGTCTTGAAGAACATATAGTTCTGCAAATTTCCATGTGTACCACATATCCAACAGATTCATGAAATATGCTTTTTCAGTACATGACAAAATCAGCAGGAATCTACTGAGCACACATACTAGTTCATGCTCTCTGCCTGACTGAGGTGTCCTAGCACAGGCAGCCAGAAATGGGACACTGTTGCCACACTTGCCTCACTTTGACTTTATTTATCTAATATATGCAGATTTCTTGGTCCTTAAAAAAGAAGGAAGTTAACTTCTGGATGACAAACAAGATTAACTGCTCTAAATGGCCACAAGTTAGGCATTCCTGGTTTGAAGTTGTTAAAAAGAAAATACTAATACATGCTACAAAGTTAATGTTTTTGCAGAACTGGAAAAAATGGCATTTTTAATGCATCTTTGATTAGAACTAGTAGAAAAAGAAAGACAACTCCTTGATCTCCCTTATAATTACAAAAGCATATCTGCTCTTCAAGTTACATGAGTAAGTTACAAACAATTCAGAAAAGTAAGAAAGTAAATCACAATTATCACATTAGAAAAAAATCAAAACAATATATGTTGATTTTGATGACTTGTTACCTTGCATATTCCTGTGGGTAAGGTGAAGAGTACCAGGTCTGTATCTCATATTTTCCAAACTCAATCACTGAGGGGTATCGCCCACTTGTTTCACCAGTGTTTTTACACCCAATTTTCTGTCAGGTACAATAAATGCAAAATACTAGTTATAAAAAAAGTTAAAAACAAACAAACAAACAAACAAACAACAACAACAACAAAAACTTATATTTGTATCAATTTCACCCAGTGTGACAAACCTAAAGTATTCAAATGTCGCTTAAATTCTTCCAGCCCAGGCAGAGAACAGAGTTTGCAAAAAGCTAGATATAAAAAGGGAACATTCCTTTCAAGGTGCCAAACAAACCCACAATCATGAAGTGAGGTCAGTAGTGCTTACAAATAAGCACATAGAAATAGATGATGAATGGCCCAGCCAAAGAAGAGGCACAACTGCCTGAATCCTTTTCTGCAGGATCTAGTGGAAGGACTTTTCTGCAGTCCTGGTTCAACCCCTAAGCCATTATCTTGTCAAAACAAGGAAAGAGGAGGGATCAGCAGAACCTTTCTGGAGGTCCATAGGATTTGACCTCATAACTGTCCCCAGTATACTAACATATGCTGTTCTCAGCTAACATACTGAGATTGAACTGATCAGAAAATGACTGCTAGACTAAATACAAAAATAAAATAAAAATGGAAAAATAAGTAATTTAATTGCCCCCAATTTCAGCAATCTTGTCTCATAACATTTTTGGACTGCATGTGAAAGAAATAAATGAGGAGGAGATGGAAACCGTTTCCATGAGCAAATGGAAACACAAACTAATCATGAAGTTGATTCTTTAAACTTCATTTGAATTTGTTGGTTAACACACTCTGAATTCAGACTGTGATAAGGATGTCACATTGACCTATGGCAAGTAACATCGGTTCTCTTACTCTTAACATGAAAAACAAATTAAGTGACTTGCATTGCTAGAAAAAGCACTAGACATAATGGTTTACTATGCAATTTTATAAAAAGCAGCAGTTGAAGCATTACACGCACCTCCCTTCTGACCCAGGTTCTCAAAGACACTGGTTGCTTGAAGGGCAAAATCTCCTCATGATTGACTTGTGAAGAGCTTCTTGCAACTTAGAAGCCTACTAGGCTTGCTCATTTCATTGACAAAGAAATTTAAAAGCCTCTTTTGCAAAAGGAAGATTCAGCTGCCATATCCAACTTCCTTGGTAAAGAAAACCAGCTCAGTCTCAGCAAGCTTTAGATTACCAGTACGTACCTTAAAGAAGAGCATTAACACTAGCTGGTATAAACAGTTTTAGTCAGATTTAACTCAAGCATTTTTACTACTAGAAGTCATCTATATTCAAACTCAAAGTGTGTTAAATAGTGGGGCAAAATAAAGTCATGAGCTCACTAAATCGCCTTGCCTTCTACCAAGCAGTATTTGTTGGGAGGGGCTTAAGTTTTCATAGTGGCTGCTTTCTCTGCACAGGACATCAAAGCACATTCTCACAGACCATCATCCTCTCAGTCACGACCATTATTTCAGCTGTGCTTAATCTCTATGTTTAATCAATGGTAGTCTTGTGTCCAAAATGCTCAAGGATGTCTTTCAAAATCTATTTGAAGTCTCACTTACCTGACCCATTCCATGCCCTTGTCTCTAATCTAGGAGACTTAAGTTGCATATACACTACCTCCCAAATTATATTTACAATAAGCATGACGCAGCAGGTCAAAAGGATTTTATTAAAAATGAGAGAATATGAGAATGAAAGTAGTTTTAATTTACGTATGTAACTGCATTTTATGAGGGAGTACAGTGATATGACAAGGGGTAATGACTTTAAGCTAAAAAATTGTAGGTTTAGGCTAGATATAAGGAACAAATTCTTTACTATGAGGGTGGTGAGGTACTGGAACATGTTGCCTAGAGCAGCTGAGGATGTCCCATCCCTGGAAGTGTTCCACACCAGGCTGCATGGGGCTTTGAGCAACCTGGTCTGCTGGAAGGTATCCTTGCCCTTGGCAGGGGGTTGAAACTAGATATCTTTAGGGTCCCTTCCAACCCAAACCATTCTGATTCTGTAATTTCATTCAACATAGTCTTACCTCCAGGGAAAGCTCCCGAGCCTGTTTAAATACTTCCAAATCCTCCTGCGTAACTGTGTCCTTGCTTCCCACCAGAAATACATCTGTATTTTCTTGTTTGATGCTTAGTTTGATTTCAGTATCTGTTATTTAAAACCAGCAAAAAGTTTATTCACAGACATGAAGATTACACATGCCTTACCAAAGTGTTGCTCCTAAATAGGATTGTAGCAGTTATAGCTGTTATGATTTCCCATTTTGACTAAATTTGGGATTATAAATAACAGAAATCAATCTTTCCTCTCTTCTGGTTCTGTAGTATGCAGTTGCGTAAGCAATTTTTGCTATTTGCTTGTCTTTCTGTCTAAGGCTTTACAGTCCAGTTCTACTAAATTAGTTTTGAACCTCATAAAAGGGAATATATTCTCTCATTAAAACTATGCCACTTGATAAATTTCGGGATATTCTACAAGGATATTCTATTCGAATAATAAAAATTAGAGAAAAACTTTCCCTTAAAAGTTGGAGACCAATGCTAAGCTAAGTGTACATTCAAACGTCACCAGTATATTTTTTTCTTAAATAAAAGTAATTATTAAAAAGGTGGTTTACAGCAGTACAGATCAAGTGTTGTGGAGACTGTAGCAGGATGGAATTGTTCATGAAAAAGCAATGGAGCAGAGGGAAATGAATTGAAATGCCCACCATTATAAGCACTGACAGCACACAATCATAATGACAGCACTACTGCCAGAGAAAGGGCAGGGGAAGAACAAGGAAGTAGCATGAAGTGGCTATTCATGCGGTACTAAACAGCCATAAGCAACATCATGAAGGCATTTGGGGCTCCTAATGTCACTACAGATGCAAAAAAATAATAAAAAGGTGGTGTGGTATTAGTCAGAAATAACATTTTGGAGGTTTAGTCAGCATTAGATAAAAGGTCAGCTTTGTCGCTTTTGTATGAAAGTGAAGTAAGAATAAGAGAAATAGCTAAGACCTATGTGACAAAATAAGAATTTTGGTTTTGGACGGGACGCAGGTTTGGTTGGCGCTTTGACCTTTGCTTACCATCATCCTGATCAGGTTTAATTCTTCCGTCTGCCAAGCTCCCCTTCCCTGGTGAGGGGGTCCCCATCTGAGGGGTCACTTTATACTTTAATCTGCCTAGAATCCTGTGCTTTTTAAGGAAAGTTGTTCTCTTGAGGTGAGCAATTGCTTTAAAAGCATGTCCTCTAGACACACCCCATCCAGAAGTACAGGCACGAGAAATAAACCTACTCCTAACCTCTTTCTTTCCATAGAAATGGTTATTAGATTTTGAAGTAGAAGATAATTCTGGTTTACGACGCATACGCTTGGGCGGTGCATAGCTTGGGTGTCCCTTTTTTCGAGACTGTCCCTGAGCAGTATAGATATGAGAGAGTCCATCAAAGAGTCCCTTTAGCTGACTATTACTAGGAAGACTACTAAAGGAGGGTGCGCTTGACTGACTGGAAGAACTCTGGGGAGAGTTAGAAGAAGTAGAAGTGCTGGATTTTTGTGAACTGGGGCTCTGACCAGAGATGGGGGTTGGGGGTAGAAGTGAAGAAGGTGGAGGTTTTAGCTTTTGTGTGGTACCTGTAGCCAACACAAGAGAAGTGCATGACTGTTTCTGAGAGACCTTTTTCCTTGGACGATAGTGCTTTGAAAAGTCTATTATTTCACCTCGTGATCTGCGACCATCAGGTGATGGTGTAAAAAACTTAGTAAGGCCATCAATAAGCCCTTTGGTTTTCTTGTTAACTTTAAGTGTAGAGGCAGATATGTAGGTGGAGGTGGTGGTGATTTTGGTGGTGGCACCAGGCCGAGTGGGGTCTGTAACAGGCAATCTGCTGCTTGAATCCTTCACAGATGCAGCATGACCAGATGAAGGTGTGGTACAGACTTTAGTCTTTTGACCCCTACCAGGTGACCCCCTTCCTGTGAATGCATTCACGGATCCTTCATCACTGGTTACAGACCTATGCAAAAATTTGGAAAACAAAAATCAGTGTTAAAAAGACACAGCTACTGCCAAATAGCACTATACTTTATACAAATTACTTATGCCACTATACTTAATCTTAAAAAAAAAATTAAGGACATATGCATTTTTAAAGTAATTCACGCTATGATGCAACACCCAACTTTTTCTCTCCCCTCCCCACCACGTTTCTTTTTTTCTCTGTTTAAATAAGGTAGTCCACTGTACATATGAACAGATGCTGCTCAGATAGCAAGATCTTCCTAGTATACAACCTCTCCATCTACTTTCAGGCATGTTAGAAAAGTGCATCTTTGGAGAAAAATATTAATGCACTGTGCTTGAGCACAGTAATGGCTTCATCACAATAGAATTTATTATATAAACAAAGAAGATGCTCATATGCAATGTAAATAAGTTAATGCATACCAAAACATTTACTTAAACTGTAGAGAAAGTCTATTAGTTAGCAATACAGTCAATTTTCAACAAACTGCTGTTTTTGTCCACACTCATTTGATAACATATGTCAACGCTAGCAATAAAAATTACCACCTAAGACATAAAAGAAAATTGAGGTCATTTATGGAGAGCATTACAACAAACCCAAACAAATGGCCTTTTTTCTTTTTTTTTCTAGAAATTTGAACAACAGGGGAAAAGAAATCACCATAAAGAAGAAAGATCAAAACCATAAGAACAAGCAGTGTTTATAGAAAAACCACAAACCAGTCAAGCCTAACATGGAAGATGTTAAGAAAGAAGAGTGGTGACTGCTACTTGAATGCCAGGAAGAAAAAGGGCATGGTGAAAGGCCAACACTTGTGACAGCAGAAGTACAGGTTCAGCTGGTTGCTAATGACTAAAGAGATGTGCAACACTGAAGGGCGAGCTGGAGAATAAGTAAGTATATAGAAACTGAATGTTTAAAATTATTTGGAGTAAGAGAAATAAATATCAGGAGGCATGATCAAATGAAAAATCCAAACAGAGCTATATAGTTGCATCAAATGCTTCCATTCCCCCTTTCCATCCTGCTCTTTGAAGTTAGCTCATTTATTTTGCAGTGAAAAGTTCTCTTTCACAGATTTTGCCTTCTTAATTGAGATGCCGAAATAATTAATTCCAACAGGTTACTTCTAATTAGAGATCAAAGAGCCTGGGGCTACCATCTGGTATGCTGAACTCCAAGGGCCCACCAGTTTAAGAACTGGCCCTTTTCTACTCACACATCCTTACATTTGGGTAGCTCTTAGGAGGCTACAAAACCAAAAACTTAAGTCTTTCAAATCCTTTGCTGCTGCCATAAGCTTGTGTCCATAACAAGACCTACTCTCACTACCACATGTACTGGCCTTTGGCACTAGTGGTGACTAACGCACGTGTTTTTAGTTAATCCTACATCGTAATTTGCCTGTATAGTATGATTGTGAAGGATTTCCTACAGACAATCAATAGGCAGATGGTTATTCTAGGATAACCTGACAGATTCTTTGTGCTACACAAAAAGAATCAAGTGGCATTAGCTAATCTTGCTTTATTTCATGTGACCGCTCACATTTATGTACGACACTGCTGTCTTCTGTACATTACTATCACTTAAGTAGGATTCTATGAGGACACATCTCTGCTCTTACCCCATCTCCTAACTATTGTTTTTCCAAAACAAAATTACTTCATGTAGATTAGACATTGCAGTAGTAGAAGCGTGCCCATAGTAATGCAAGTATTTTTACAAAGAAAAAAACTTCCCTAAGTACTAAACTAACATGCTCATGTGGTTCATTTGCTACAAAGAAAAGAAAATCTGTATATTCATAATCATAATCCAACATTACAGGGACTTTAACATCCTTTAACACAGCATTCACATTAAAAGCCATAGCTCAGAATTTCATCATCAAAAGCTAACAGTAAAACCCCCACAAGCTTTCCAACTTTTCCTTTACATGTATGTGGAATGAGGGGAAGCAGAAATACTGTATCAGACAAACATTCCTGCTAAACCCACTGTGGAATGCATAAATCAAGGACAAGTTTTTAGAATTCTCAAAGGGATAAACACAAAGGTGTAGCGATAAACAGAGGGAGATGCACACACAAGGAAACACAACCATTTCACCATGTAAAAACAATGAAAGGTGTATGGCTATTTCAATGACTTTTAAATACTTATTTAATTGAGAGAAAGGAGAAATAAAAGTTTTTGATGCATTCTTCCTTTATGAGCATGTTCTTATGATCCATTACAACTACATTTTTGACTTTGATATAGTGCCATGCTTCCTTCTAGGGTTCCTACCCAGAACTTTTGAACATGGACCTAAAGGAAAGATGAGATCCTGACATAAAGAGAATAAATATATAGATAGCAAGCTGCACTACCAAGTACATCAACATGACTATTATGCTGTACTTGAGTACTGCCAGTATTTACTTTTTTTTTTTTTCTTTTAATATATGTATGTGTTTCCCCTTTTACACATTGACTCCACAAGTTCTTATTTTGCAAAATGCAAGGTTTTACAGCAGCTAACACACAACTCCGAAGTATACCAGACAGGTTTAGACTGTAGAGAAAAATGGTTGGGTAACAGCCACATGACAAAACGAGTAGTAGACAGAGGCAGAAAACCTTTCAGCTGCTGAGTTGACACAGCCAAACAAACTTAAATAGGAAGAGAAGGAAGGCACATATGGACAGAAACATGAAATGGAGGGCAACATGCTACTGAAGTTAACACAGAATCTGTTCTTGTTTAAGACTGAGTGTAAAGACAACTCAGCATTTTAAACTACTTTTTTTTAAAAAAGTCCTCCAACCAAGCCTTAAGATGTCCAATTACAGTGTTCCCTGGAAGGACAGATGCCAAAAGAATTACAGCATTCTCTTGTATTAGATGAACACATTCCTAATAAGTAAAACAAATTGCAGCCTCTTTGCCAAGTAACCAGTGGCAGCTTAACAACATAATTCAAACACTTTTTTTTTCTGTTTGTTTCTAGAGTACCACTGAAAACAGAACTTCTATAGTATTTACATGTTGTACTCTTTGGAATGGGTTTTATGAACTGATACAAATAAAGTAATTTTTATACTACATTTGAACAGGCCTTTGAACAGAACAGTTGCCTGAAATTATTTATAACTAAATTCATTATTTATTATTGATTTATTATGGTCTCTGCATGTGTATCAATTATTTTAAGTTACATATAAAGATAGATGTGTCATGTATTACTGTACAGACTTTTATTTCTATTTGGTATAGGTGCAATTTGTATTAAAAAAAATTTGGGACCTAGAAAAGTAACTTACAGGAAGTTTTTTCCACCAGGTTCTGACAAGATGTGAAAATTAACCATTATGAATAAAAAGTCATTATCCATTGGACTAGAAGGTCTGTACTAGAATATTCATAACTTACTTTCCCCAATTTGAAACAGTTAAAAACTGGTTGAAACTTATTACTCTAGTACAGTAAAAAAAAATAAAAATTAAAATTAAAAAAAAAAATAAGAGAAACCTACAACATTCGTTGCTTTAGTTTATTTTTCGGTCGTCCGATAGGTTTTGCATATCGTCGCCTTATTTGGGCAGCTTTCTCATGAAGTAGCTTTCTCCCTTTCTTCTTTGGTCTACAGACCTGGCAAATCCACATCCCTACATAAAGGAAAAAAAGTTTAATTGTACACAACATATTTAATCTGTCTTGCAGGTGCCTACCAAGATATATGCCATGTATGTAAAGTTTTCTCATAAACAAGACAGGTGGAAGGGGAAGTAGACAAAGAAAAGTGATCCCCTTCTACCTATACCTTAAAATTTTTGACAACAAATTGCTCAAGGAAAGGGGGAAAAAGAAGTTGCAAAAGAGATCACAAAAGATTGTAAGCAAATGGGTTCTTAAAAGAAAGTCTGTTATAACTTGCTCTTCCTTACACTACAGATACATATTTCTTTTGAAAAAATTAAGATGGGAAAAAATTACATGTGAATTACACAGCTAACTAGTCTAGAGTGTGCTGAAGAAAACATCAGATCACAACGAAGTATGTTTGGTTTAACATACAAATTGAATTTGTTATCCTTTTAACAGTAGATAACCTGAACACTTTTTGTGTGTTTGCGTTTTTTGTTTGTTTGTTTTTGCTTTTATAAATAACACTAGAAGATTTAAAGAAAAAAAGCTGGAAAATCTGCAGTGTAATTTTAAGATTAAATAATGAACGCCATAAAGATGTGAGACTAGAAATGAGAGGTGCTATATATCAGAGATCTAGAGAATCTGAAGGACACAGGTGTTTTAAGTTACCCTTACATGAGGCAGCTGTCTTTTTCACCTGCTTTAAGGATTTCTACATCAATATATACACTCCAAACATTTTAAACAGCCTTTGCAAAACTTCACTCTCAATAATAGGCCAAGACCTCAATTCATGGTGAATTCACCTGATCAACTGACCTTTACAGTTTCAGAGAGGAAAAAAAAAAAACTCAAAAAATAAAATTCTGGCTTTGACATGATTGAAACTATATTGTTCACCAATGTGAAAGTAATTAGCATCATTAAGAGCTTTTGGTCACTTAATATGAGAAAAGACTGTGAATGAAAGTATTTTCATTATCACCTTTTGGCATTCGGGAAAGTGGTGGGTCACAGCACTCCATGTGGAACCCTCTATCACAGGAGTCGCAAAAAAGCATGTTATCCTGAAGGGGAGTGGGGGAAGGAAGAGGAAGAGGAAAAAAAGACTTAATACAGCATTGCTAGAGGTTGCACAACAGTGATTTGTATTTGCATATGTGCTAAGTATAGGGCTATGATAAACAAAAGTCAGGTAACACTGAACAGTCTAACTTACTGCATTTTTGCCTTGGATCCTACATGCACTGCATGTCTTGCATTCAATACACTGCCATCTTAAGGCCTTCACATTTGTTGTTAACTCAGGACAGAATTTCAAACATGATGGATGTCCTAAAAAAATAAAATAAACCACAACATATTTAAAGCTTGAGTTTTAAGAAATACTGATGCTTATGTTCAACAAAATGTAGCCAGCACCACCAGAGCCTTGTAAGCACCAGCAGTTTTTAGAACTTTGCAATACATCATTTAACACACTTCTTACAAAGAAGGTATGGCAAAACTGCCATAATACTCATTTATGAAGAGAAATAGAAAGCTGACACCTGACACCTGTGAAAAGTCTTCACAAATATCTGAAATATAATCTTTTCTTTCACTAGTTATACATGCAATGGAAATAACCAACTGCCATTGGTCCTGAAAAAAGCATTTCTACATACTGGAACCCACTCCTTTTATAGCAGTGCAACAAACAGATTAAATCCTTAAACAAGACTGAATTAGTATCTTTTTCAAAATGTTCTAACTACCTACCAGAGAAACTTAATAGTTGAGCTATATGCATTTTTCATTCCAACTTATTACTAAGTTATATACAAAGAACAATTTCAGAGCAGTTAGAAGAAAAAAATGGAGTGGACAACTGACACACAAAAAGCTTACTACTGTGGAAGGTTTAAAGTAAGGGACAAGATGAAGTAGTGAGAAAAGAGCAGCTGAACTTCACTTTCCCATGAAATTGCATCTTATTCCCTAGTGGGATCATCATCTTTTCCATGGCAGCCTGGAAGCTCTTCCAATTAATACAAGGTATCAGACAACTGAACACATATAACACCTTAGGCAATACTGGCAGTGACTTCTCTCGTCTTCAACAATCTCAAAGGAGTGTAAACCCTTAATCCATAGAAGATAAAAGCACTGTTAAATAGGAAGGAACAAACCTTCCCAAGGAAGCACTTAAATTTAGAGATCATCAAGGACATCAAGTTGTAAGGGAGGTAAGAATCCCTGATGCCATGCTGTACCGATGTCATGAGAATGCATGATGCTTTCTTCTCATTGCCAGAGGCTGGTAAGTACAGTCTTCCAGGTAATGGTGATTCAGATTTTGTCCATCTGTTGTTTCTCTCTCAGTCTAAACCACCACAGCTAAATCACCACAAACAAGGATATCGGCTAATCCCTAAGCATTTGCTATTTTAATCTTCTAATAGACTGAGGCAAGAATGACAAAGATGAATGAAGAAATGCAAAAACCACTCCAAAATCTGAAATCTGTACTGATTGTTTCCTCTTACAGCACATACCCAAGATTTAATCAATACACTTCTTGTTAAAAAAGCAATTTAAACTGGGTAAAAATACCATTTTATAAAATGAGAAATATAATCTGTAAGTGAAAAACATTCAGGAATAAATTCCACAAATCCTTTTAAAAACAGAAATATCAGAAAATGTTGCCGTTTGACACTTACCATACAGTTTAACAGAAATTAACAATCTGTGTTTATGACTGATTGCACATCTAAAGTAACTATTTCTCTTGGAAGTTACAAATGCACCGTGGAACTGCATAGTGCAGTTCAGTGTCACTCTGTCCCTTTCAATAAAGCTTAATGAGTGCTTGATTCAAAAAAATGCCTGCTAAGAAAGAAAAAAGCTCCCTAAAGTCAATAATATTAATAATCAATATCACAGACTTATTTCATCAACCATGACTTAACATGCACATTAACACATTAAAGTGTTATCATAAACCAATTATATCCTTATTCATAACTAGAATTACATACATCTACCCTGCACAGAAGTAATTTACTTCAAGGCATAAATAAGTTAACTCATTGATTTTAACTTTGCAGTATGTTTATCCTTCTCAGTTATTAACTTAAGAAAGGCTCATTCTCACTACTTGGTAACTACACAGACTAAGTATAACAGGGTTACTTAATTTCTCTGTTACCTACCAATGTAAAAGTTTTCATTCAAGAAATTACACAGCTTAAGACACATTTGTTTCTATCCTTAAAGGTTTTATTATCAAAAAAAAAAATCATGAAAAACATCTACTGGGATTAAACATGAAGACTGCCTGCAACTCAAAGTCCTTCAGACTTACTTACAGTTACTCAAGTAACTGTAGGCTGGGACTGTGCAAAGGGAAATATCACTATTTGTTTGCTATGTTCTTTTACTGTCTTCCCTAGGTACGCGCTACTGGAAACAGCACAGATTTTTAAATTTCTAAATACAGTATGGTATTTTTCTTTACTAGCTGGTAATAGTTATATTCTTCATTTTGGACACAAGATTGTATAGGAAAAACACAACATTAACAAAAAGTGGGTTATGCCTAACAGACATGAAGTAGCAGTCAACGCAGGCTTTGCTTCTATACGTGACTTATATTTTAAACTACTTCTATAGTTAAACCAATTTCTGTAGTCCATTAAACTGAGTCCCTGTGACCCTCAAATGTAAAGAAAATACCTGTAAAATTGCTCAAGAGGGAAAGCATGGTTTTGGCTCTAAAATCCCTATAATCTCAGCACTGACTGATCTGAAGAGAGAGAACATACTATCTCCTGTATATTCAGAAGCAGATGTATCTGCCAAGAGGTCTTCACCACAGAATCACAGAAGGATGAGGTTGTGAGGGACCTCTGGAGGTCGGTTGTCTGGTCCAACACCCTGCCCAAGCAGGGGGATACCTAGACATGGGTAACCAGGACCACATCCAAGCAGTTTCTGAAAACCTCCAAGAAGGAAACTTCACAACCTCTCTGCACAACCTGTACCAGCGCTCAGTCACACCCACATACATGTAGCACAGAATTGTTGCCTGATGTTCAGAGGGAACCTCCTGTGCTCCAGTTTGTACACACTGCCTCTTGTCCCAGCGATGGGCAACACTGAAAAGAGCCTGGCCCAGTCCTGGCCACATCCTCCGTTCAAGTATTTAAAGGCACAGAGAAGAACCCCTGGAGCCTTCTCTTCTGCTGGTTGAACAGCCCCAGCTCTCTCAGTCTTTCCTCATAGAAGTGCTCCAGTCCCTCCATCATCTTGATGGCCCTCCACGGGACTATTTCCAGTATGTCCAAGTCCCTTTTGTACTGGGAACCCAGAACTGGACATAGTACTCCAGTAACATTCTATCACTCTCCAGATTGATATGGTCATTTCTTCTGGTTCAGTCACTTGACTTTGTTAAGTTCACAGAAAAAAACAAGTTGGCTGTGAGTGTTTATCTGCTCAAGGGTAAATCTGTTCAAGAGTAGAAGAGCTCTGCAGATGGATCTGGACATGCTGGACCAAGGCCAAGTGTATGAAGTTCTACAAGGCCAAAGGGTCCTGCACTTGGGGCACAACCACCCCATGCAGCACTACACACTGAGGGAAGAGGAGCTGGAAAGCCCTGCAGAAATGGAGCGGGGGTGTTGGTTGACAGCTGGCTGAACACAAGCCAGCAGTGTGCTCAGGTGGCCAAGAAGGCCAACAGCATCCTGGCTTGTGTCAGAACCAGTGTGGCCAGCAGGACTAAGAAATTGATTGTCCCTTTGTACTTGGTCTTGCTGCGGCCCCACCTCGAGTACTGTGTTCAGTTTTGGACCCCCCCCCACTACAAGAAGGACATGGAGGATGCTGGAGCATGTCCAAAGAAGGACAACAAAGCTGGTGGAGGGCCTAGAGAACAAGTCTTACGAGGAGCAGCTGAGGGATCTGGAGTTACTTAACCTGGAGAAAAGGAGTCAGTGGAGACCTTATCACAGGTGTCCTCTCCAATTGCTTTCAAGGAGACTATAGCAAGGTGGGGATAAGTCTCTTCTCCCAAGGACTAAGTGCTAAGATGGGGAAATGGGTGCAAGTTGTGTTAGAGAAGGCTTCAGTTGGATATTAGAAAACATTTATGATGGTTTTACTCAGGTGCACAGATGAGCTCCACCTCAGCCCCTCTCTCACTCCCCCTCCTCAAAGGGGAAGGAGGACAAGGCAAAGGGCAGGAAGATCGCTCAACAACGCTTGTGACAGGCAAAACAGACTCAGAGCAGAGGGAACAGTAAGATTTATTGCCTATTATTAACAAGCTAGACAAGTGTGAAACAAAGGGAAGAAACCAAAAACACCTTCCCCCCATCCACCCTCTTCCACCTCCTTGCTCCAAGCAGTGCAGGGTAACAGGGAACAGGGGCTGCAGTCAGTCCATAGCGCTTTGTCTGCACTGCTCCTCCGGTCACTCTCTGCTTCTGCTCCCTGTGGGGTCCCTCCCAGGGGATGCCGTCGTCCTTTCCGAGCTGATATGGTGTAGGTTTCCCACACGCAGCTCCAGGTATGGCTCCGTACCATGGGGTCCATCCCCCAGCAGCTACCTGCTCCAACACAGGTTCCCCACATGCAGCAGCTCCCCCCAGATCCCCTGCTCCTGCATCATCTCTTCTCCATGGGTAGCAGCTTGGCCCAGAACCTGCTCCGGCAGGGGTCCTCCACAGGCCACAGTCTTCTTCAGTGCAGGTCCACCTGCTCCATCAGGGACTCCTCCACAGGCTGCAGTGTGGAACCCTGCTCCACCGTGGTACTCCAGGGGCTGCAGGGGGACATCCTGCTTCACCATGGTCCTCACCACAGGCCACAGGGGACTTCTGCTCTGGTGCCTGGAGCACCTTTCCACCTCCATATTCACTGACCTTGTCATCTGTAAGGCTGTTTGTTGTTTCTCTCTCTCTCCCAGCTTCTGTTCCCAGCAGTTTGTTGTTTTGTTTTTTTTTTCCCCTTTCTCAAGTCTTCTCTCACAGAGGCGCAAACATCATCATGTATCGGCTCAGCTCTGGTCAGCAGCAGGGCCCTTACCTACCATGGAGCAGCTTCTGAATTGTTCTCACAGAAGCCACCCCTATGGCCCCCTGCTAGCAAAACCTTGCCACATAAACACACCACAACATTTCTTCACTGAAACAGTTGTCAAATATTGGAATAGGCTGCCCAGCAGAATAGTTGAGTCACCAGCCCTGGAGGTCTTCAAAAAACATGTAGCTGTAGTGCTTAGTGACATGGTTTAACGGTGGAGCTGCCAGCGCTAGGTTAAAGGCTGGACTAGATATCCTAGAGGTCTTTTCCTACCTAAATGATTCTATGACTTTCTTTTAAGCCTCAGCAACATTAATATAGTACTAACTTAACAGATTACAGGTAACTTCAACCTTCAAAAGCTGCCAATTCCCACCAGGAATACATATATATGTTTAGTTCAACCTTAAGAAAATAATAATCAAATGCTTTAAAATCTTTTTGCCCACCCCAGTTAGAAAAGGTGAAGACTTGCAATATGTTCATGTGGTAAAAATAGGTGAGATTGGGAAGTTAAAACAATGTCTCACTCCTGAGTGAAGAGAACTCCTTTAAGAAGTCCACTTCTGTTTCCTCATTGCAAATTCGAGTCTTGTATGTTCTTCAAAGGATCTGACAAAACACCAGTCTTTTAAGTGAGGAGTGTTACGCTACTGACAATTACTTACAGTGCTGGATTAGACCCGCTAATATCATGTTATTTTTAACTTTGACATACAAGTGTTGGAAACAAATCTATTAAGTAATTTGCAAAGAAAAATGTGTTCAATAACTTGTTAGGTAGAAAGCATTATTAATTAGGGTGAACTTTACAAGGAGAAAGGCATCTATCTTGGGCATCCAGTATGGTTTTCTAGCTACGGGATTCTTAGCAGTTAATTTTACCAACTAACCAACCTCCTCCCACATATGGTAGTAATCAAGAGTAAAAGACAATTTCTATATTCCCTTATGTACCAGTTCAATACCAATAGGCAGCCAAGCATCACCATGCCGCTCTCTCATTCCCCATCCTCAGAAGGACAGAACAATGAAAAAAGCTTATGGGTTCAGATAAGGACAGGGAGATCACACACCAACTGCTGCCACAAGCAAAAGAGACTCTGTATAAGGGAGATTAATAAAACAAACATTACACTATATATTAATATATATTATATGCCTATTTATCACAGACCAGAGCAATGAGAACTATAAGGAAACTGAAAACACCTTCTCCCCAACATCTACTCTCTTGTACATCCTTCCCCCATGCAGCTGAAGGGAATGGGGGTTGCAGTCAGTCCGTAACACCTCCTCTCTGCCTCCTCAGGGATGGTCTCTTCCCCCTGTTCTGGCACAGGGCATATCTCACAGGATGCAATCCCTCCTGAATTGATCCAGCACAAGCTTCCCTCAGACTGCAGCTTAAGAACTGCTCCAATAGGGGTCCACACCACAGGGCCCATCCTGCAGGAACAGATGCTTCAGTGTGGGTCCCCCGCAGGCTGCCACCAGATCACCTGCTCTTGTGTAGGCTCCTCTCCATGGGCTGCAGCTCTGGACCACAGCCTGTTCCTGCTCTCCATGGGCTGCAGATGCCTCCAGGCCACATCCCCCTGCTCCATTGTGAGCTCCTACATTTCAGGCACATCCTGATCTCCCTTAGTAAAGCAGCCTCCACAGGTGGCTTTCCAAACACCTCCTGTCCCTGTTTCTCTTGAACTCTCTAAAACCTTGATGTTTTGCTCTCCAGCTTCCCCTACCCACATTTGCTCACTAACCCTCCTGCCTTCTCAGCCTACCATAATACTTATTTGGAATAATAAAACCAACCATTGTTCTTGTATTTTGTTGTTGTTGTTGTTTTGGTTTGTGCTTTTTAGTTGCTCTTAAGTATTTATTAGTTTCCCAGTAACTCTACTTTTCCCCTTTCTTTATCGAACTTCATTCTCCCTTTCAAAAATCTGCCAGCAGCAGCTCTTCAGTTGCTTCTGCACCTCTTGATTGTGCAAACAGAGGTAGAGTTTGATTCCAGTTCTCAAGTCTATTGATTTTTCAAAATCAAAATATAACAAGGAAAAAAAGGCAGGAAAAAGGAAGGAACAATGTTTGCTTTTGTAATAGGATTTGTTTTCTCTTATCTGACATCCCTCATCTTACTCCCTTAGGAAACACCCCGTGAAAGGGGACACAGCAATGCATTTCATTTTCACTACCCAAATAGATTTTATCACAAAATCAGAGTGATATTAGAGAGGTGTGCAAGTACCCAGATAGTTTCTGCTTTCAGAATGCAGAAGCATTACCTGAAGAACCATAAGCAACTGAAACAAAAAACCTAAGGCAAAGCAGACGTGCCAGTAGTGGGCACTGCAATTTAATCTCTGATCAGCTGAACAACAATTTGCTTGCTGTGCACAATATGCATTTTCTTTTATGTTTCTTATACAGTAAGACCAGCTTTGAGACATACTGCAGTGTGCAAAATTACAAATCCAATTACAATAACCTCTACTCGAATGAAGTTTTATTATTTATATACTGCACTGAAATTGGTTTTTCTTTTAGTTAGGCATCAGTAGCTAAAGTTTAACCATGCAGCAATCTGATTGGCAGTCTCAACACTTCATTCTTCATATAAAATACATCTGAGGAACTAATTAAAGATAATTCACTCTTAATGAGGCAGAGAGAATGTATCAGTGTTAATTCGAAGGGAAGCTGATCCATGAAAGTCAAGGCTTCTGCAGTTCCAGAGCCCTCAGACTTACCAGGGATTACTCCATAACAGAAGAGCTGTTATCTGAGGTCACCTGATTAATGTAAACTTTGCGTACCACAGCCTAACCAAGCACAAATCCTATTTAAACTTCCAAATACTAGAACACAGATTGGAAAGTGCAGGAATCCGGTAAGCCATATGGAAAGCCATTTAACAAGTCTAAGGGGTTCAGTGTAAAGCCACTTCCTTATTTCACTGTTTAATCGTTTAAATATACTAGAAAACAAACTGGTTAGAATAAAAATAATCTGTCCAGGGTGATGGATTCAGAAGCACACAATTAAAAACATACCCTGATTAACTGAAAATACGTTTTTGTTCCATACTGGTTTGCTTTTACTTGAGTACTTATATAGCTATCACAGTACCAAAAGATTAACCATCTTCAGCAGCACACCTACAAAATTGTGAGAGATATATACTCTGAATTTAAAGACACTGAAACAATATTTTCACTTACATCCTTCTCAAGAGCAGCGATGGCCTACTCAGACCCTAATCATTTACTACCAAAGCACTTCCCTCATTTTCATTCTGACGCAGAAGGTTGTATGGCAGAGCAGGGAACCGATCCAACTTGCCATCTTTCCACTACATTTGTTCCTCAGTCCAGCTCACATGCCACCACGGGCACCAGGGCAGAAGAAGGGGTAGCACATTGCAGGTTGTGCCTTTAAGAAGCAGTAGTGCTAGTGTGTCTGTGAGCTGGGATGATCTGCACTGCAGAAGTCTTTGCTGAAAGTACTTCCTTAAGTAGCAGTAGCTTACGTGGGCAAAAATTCTTTTAAAGACAGAGCTAACAAGAGCAGTCCACCCAAGTGACAAGCTCTACTGGTCAAGTAACTCCCCTTCCGATATAAAGCCCTTTTTACACGGGATTTTCTTTTAGAATAGCTGAACTGATCAGAGGATTTTCACAACCCAAACTCGACAGTTAGGCCAGCTATATGCCATAAAGCTTTTTCTAACAAGGTCTTCATGAGTTTCATAGCCAAATCCCCCTGTGAATCCGCAATAACCTAAGCCAAGAACATGCTTGGTATCATCCACGTGCTGTCAGCGCTCAAAGCACCAGTGTGCTACAGCTTCCAAAATTAACCCAGATGGTTTCAAAATTAAGCCAGACAATCACTTTGCTGGAAGCACTTGCATTCAGATCAGCTGCACAGGGTCAGCAAGAGCAGCTCCAGCGCACAGCAGCAAGGCACGTGTAAGTGGATGGTCACTTCATTGTGTCTGACAAGTGGTGGCCTCTGGTTTGCCTACATACCTGTTCCCATACCTGCTACTGGATCAGCTCTACCACCACCCATACAAACACCTTTCAGGGAACAGGCAGTGAAGTATAGCCCTGTTTTATCAAACAGGGTCACTTTCTTAGAAGGGGGAAAATAAGGATCCAATATCAAAAACCATCCTATGCATTCTGACAAAGAAGTTATTGATATAAAAATTCATCCCATTTTTATAAACACTTTCTGCAAGGTAATGGAAACCATTCAAAGGGGAAGCTGGATTCTCACATTAGCTGAAGAATATGAAGAAAAAAGGAGTGTAAAAAAAAAGTTGAAGAAAATGGCAAAGTTCTGCTTTATTTATGTAACTTCACAGGGAAGCAAACATCTAGCTCATTAACTGCCAGACTTCTTTGTACTTGTAAAATATTTCCCAGATTCAGTGATTTTCCTGTTACTAGCCAAAAGACTTGTTCTTCTTACAACTCCCTTTTTCCCCTCAAATCCACACACATTTTCTGTTGAGTGAAACACAAATGTGATGTTTCTCCTAACAGCTTGAGTAGGTTATTTTAAACACTATACAAATTACCACTTGTGTAACAAAAGAATTTTACAAGAAAATTAACTGGATACCAAAGATACGTAACAGCAAAGACTGCTACACAGTTGTCTTTATTTTTCATTCTTCCCCAACATCTTAAGTGCTGCAAATCAGTACAGAATTCCTGATGATCATTTGCAGGCACAGAGCAAAACTGAGTTTTCAAATAAAGTATAGACCCCCTCCTCCCCCCCCCAAAAAAAAAAAAAAAATCACACCATTCCAGCATTCTGCAAGTACCATTCCCCTATATATTTCCTCAGCACATCTACACTTTGGGCCTACAAATGAATTGTGTTTTTCCTGCCTCTTCCACTCAATTAACTCTCAATTTATGTCCAAAGAGAGAATGACATTCTCACATTGAAAACACTTTACTAACTTAAAAACAGATTTATAGATTAATATTTATAATGTTTGTAAATTCGTCCAACTTACCACTGCTGCCACAGTCTGCACAAGACAACAGCTCTTCAGGTTTTTTTTCACGATTTGATTCTTTCGTTCCCAAACAAAAGCTACATATCGGGATGGGATCAGCTCGTGGCTAGATTTAAAAAACAAACAGGCGTTGTTAGCTTTATTAAGCAAGAAAAAAGTTACCTAAAAACTACAAACAGAGGCAAACCCTTCTCAGGGGCCTTTTGTCTCCCATATACTTGAGTTCAGAGAATCAGTTTTAATTGTCATTTTGTTGTATTATGTATTAATTACAAATTTACTTGCTTTTGAGTAAGATTTATTATCTTAACATGTTTCAAAACCAGAAGTTAACCCGTAATTAGCCACTTTTTGTACTTACCCATATAAAGATCTCTAACGTGAGATTAGTGTTTAAAAAATCCAGGAAAAATAATAATTTTAGGACATTGTTCTTAAATATACTGTTTCAACTCCAGAACACAAAACAAATCATTGGTTCAGCTGTAATAGTACTTCAAAGATTAAGACGCAAACTAGTTTTTATTACAGCTGAATAGTTCCTTTCCAAAGGAGTACGTGTACGCGTGTCAATGTTAAGACATACTTCATCCACTTCTGTCCAATGGATAGCTTCCCTGTGCCTCTCTCTGAAGCTACCAGTTTAGGTTAAAAACACTCGTTTCAGTAAATCAACTGTTAGTTGATGGGACTCATCATGCTGGAACAATCTCACGCAATCACAACAGAACAAACACGCAAACCTTTCAATACCTGCAATTGACACACAGCTTTCCGCCAAAAAACAAAAACAAATTTACTTCCCCATTCTCCCAATGGGAAATTCTCAGAGATTTTCAGTCAAACTAGTTACCTGCATCATACAAATACGTAAATCAGTAATAATTGCATGGAGAGTCTATAAACAGGTCTGCAACAAGTAAAACAAGGTGCAACTATTTCTTCAGTGGGATACTCGAAGTAATAACAAGCACCTTCCCAGACAGGGGAAGACACATTCATACCCGCAGAGTTTTCCACCTGTCAGTTTAAAGTAACATACCTACAGATAAAGGAAAACACCTTACAATTCTTGCCTGTAAGAGATCATGATTAAAATTATCTGTCCCATCATTATCACTAAGATGTATTTACATGAAAACGGTATTAACCTGAAAAAAATACATGCACTAAACAAAAAGCTAATTTTTAGTAATCATTCAGACCTCAATAAAAAGCAGTAGGAAAATGGTTCAGAGCTATCTAACCGTTCACTTACACCATCTTGTGAACATTTCTTAACTTAAAGAAATGTTTAACACAGATAATTTTAAGATATTTATTTATTTAAGTGGAAGCCAGCAAAAGCCTCATCTTGGCAATGATACCGTTCTCTTTTCCTTTGATATCACAGTGCTTTAGCCATTTCAGAAATGCTTGCTCTGATAAATTATTTACAAAACATCACATATCATTCATGTAATGAAACAAATCCAGGTCCACACTCTCATTTATCTTTCCAAGACTTAGGAAAGACATGGCCATTAGCCAACATTCATGTACTTTCCTATTTCAATCCCCTTATTCTCCCCCCCCCTTTTTTTTTTTTTTTAACTGAAGGTAAAATAAAGGACAAAGGTTGTTGGCAGTTCAAGGCTACAAAGACTGATGTTCCCATACCAAACGCAGTAATAGAGAGCTTGCAAATCCTGTCACTTCACACATAGGTTTTCAAGAAACTTACAGGCTCCTGTATATATTTAGGAACCATTTACATTAATAACTGTGAACATTACTAGGTCTGATCTCTGAGCTACTGACGTTAGTTAATACAGACGTTGCTGTCAGCACACTAAGTAAAGCCTCATGCTACTTGAACTTGCATAGCTGAAGCAGCACTGCAGTCATACTGGTGGTTTTTTTGTCCCGCAACTGACTCAATTAGGATGAACCATAAAAAGTCTTTGTCAGCATATAAAACAAAGAAGCTCATCTCCTACCTGTATCATTTTTCAAGCCCTAATCACTGGTTTCCCACCTAAAACACAGTAATCAAGTATCATTATCCTCTGTAACACAAGTGTTAGTCAACATCGAGGTTAATTCCATTTCATCTCTTACAGAAACTCGCCTGGCCAGTAATTCGCTGCTGGAGCAGCCACAAGTGTCAAACCACTGACACGGTGCGCTGGCTGGCCTGGGAATCAGGGCATCCTTGACAAGCACAGCTGGGAGCCCCAGATCTCCCTGATGGGCACCGAACAGAGGAGCTGTGATAACCAGCTGATGGGCTGGGAAAGCAGGAATCACCACCAGCTACTGGCTGTACCAGGAACTAGCATCCGATCCCCATACATCTCCCAACATCCAAGAGCAGCCTGCTTTCTACTCCGAGATGAGCTTCTCTGCCAAAGCTCTCCTGCAAGAACTTCTCCACGCGAGACCTGCAGAATGGGACAGGGCCTTGCCGGGGATGCCCAGCTGAGGCCAGGCTCCGTGACACAGCTGAGTCCTGCCCCACAGCTGAGGAGGCCCAGGTTAGCCCCTGGGAGGGGTTCGGTGAGAGCTGCCCTTCAAAACAGCACACGCAGGCAGGCGCTTAGGTAAACAATCACAAGTGTATACTTGCTTTTCCAGCAGTGATTTGCAGCAACTGGCAGTGAAGAAATTTAAGAAACTAAAGCCTTCGAGTCCTTGTGCATTACAGAATCCTACAAACCCGCTGTCGCAATCTTCCCACACCCATGGGGTCACATTAATGGGTGCCAGAAGGGCAAGTACACAGCTCACGGAGGCCTGGGAGAAGGCTGCAGAAGAGCAGTGAACGCAGCAAGAGGCTAAGTACGGGATGGGAGACGCTGAGGGGGAAACAGGCGACGGGTGGATGTCCCCCAAGCAGCATTTGGGAGGGGCAGAAACTCCCAAAAACAAGCAGTTGATGTGCTGGGTGCAGAGGAACGTGAGTAGGATTTGAGGACCATGACCGGGATTTTGGCCATGGCAACAAACCTCCTGCTCCCGCCTCAGCCCATCCCGGGTAAGGAAGCAGGCACTACTCCGGTTATTCAACGCAGTAACATTTTACACTAAATAAACCAGTATTTTTCTTGCTATTCAATCTGAGTTTATTTTTTTTCCTATCTCATTCTTCAGAATCACATTAGTGATTTTGTTGCCAAAACTTCAAGGTTTTGTTGTCTGCTCTGTCCCTGAATATAGGTGTGAGCAATGCTTCTCCAGTAACATCCTGTTGTTTCTTCCACAGAGCTAATAAGCTGAGGAGAACTTCTCATCCAACTGAACTTGGAGAACAAGCTAAATCATGTCTGTCAGAAGGTTTTGGTTTTCTAGATCACTAGAAATTGTATATCCAAATTTAGAAGGCCGCCCTGTTCCAGTAACAGCGTATTTACAATTGCAGTAGGGGTAAATATGCAGAAAATCCACACACCATGCCAACACGCAGTTGCCTTCAGAAACTGAAGCTTTGTAAAAAAAAAGCAGCTAGGCAGTCAGATTTTAACTTGGTTTTTAAATCTAATACAAAACAACAGACAAACAATTCAGCAACTGTCAACTGATTGTTTTCCTTCCCAATTAGAAATTGAACAATACTTTAACACAATGCATTCAACAATCAGAGCCAACCCACCCTTTAAAAACTTCACACTTGAACTACTGCAGTCCATCTGTCCTGTAAATAGCCTTACGAGCCAGTGCCATATCATGGTAATTTCACTGTCACCAGTAATTTTGGGTCAGAACCCCTGTGATGCACACACTGTGACATGACATTCCTGCAATAAGCAAGAAAGGATTGTAACCTAGAATGTAGAACTTGAGTTTCTGAAACACAATCTGTTCCAAATTTGTGAGTGTATTGCTTGGTGATGACAAATGAATTATTAGCTTTTGGTAGGTGATAGCTATTTAATCCTGCTACAAATACAGCACAAGTGTTAAATAAACCAGGCATTGTTTTAAACATTCACAATAGGAAGTCTTAAATGCATTTCCCCTTCCCTTCAGGCACGAAATGCAAAGGCAAGATCATTCCTGTAAACAATCACCCACTGCAGTTGATCAGAACAGTGTCATAAAAGCCTGTGTGAACCAGAAGAGCCACGCAGGTAATGTTTCAAAACACTGGCTTCCTAAATAGACTACCTCAGAATATTTAGCAGGTCCCAGCCAGTGTCTGCTTTAGGCACTATACAAACCCTTGCTCTGATCTCATAAATGCATCATCACCTTCCTAAAAAGGGCACTAATAAAATCAAGGAAAAAAAATAAGGTCTGCAGCTCATTTACTCCAAACAGAAGTTTGGTATGCTGTGTACACAAGGAAATTTTTATGCTAAAAAATATTATTAATAATGACACCTAATACAAACAACCCTCACAAACACCATATTCCAACTTCTGCCATTAAATACCTAGAGAAAGGACAAAGAGCACGAGGTAGTTAAACCTGAAAGGTATTGCCTTTCATCAGGAGTGCAGTGCAAAGCTGTTAAAGGTGTCACTTGAGTGCACATCCTCAACCTGAGAGAGGGGAAGATGAGTTCTCAGCTGTTATCCCACCACACAGAGCAGGAAGGCACCAACAGCAGACCAAGTCACAGCGACATGAGAAGAAAGGTCTGCAAGCCAGTGCAGCAGGTGAGGTGGAGGAGAGCACCACAGCTTATCCTCCGTCTGCACTGGGCACAGGATAGGAAAGGAAGGCAAAACAACCACCCACCTAATACAAAAAAAGACACGAGTGACATCATTCACCATGAGGAATCAAAAAATATCATCTGACTTTAACATCTGGGGGAGCAGGAAGAATGGAGAATTAATGAGCAGAGATCAGTGTTTCCAAGTCTATTGGAATAACTGCCGTAATTAGGAACGGCCACGGGCTTCACAAGGAACACCGCGGCCAAAGGATGCCAGCCCCATGTCCACAGACTGGCACGGCCCCGCATGCAGAGCAGAGATGTTAGTGGAGCCTGGATGCCACAATGGAGTTCCTCCTGCACAACTCAATCTTTATCTTAAAAGGCCTAGTTTCAAACCCATTTTAGACAGTAATTATGCATGCATAATGTTTAAGATCTTTTTCACTAACAGAGGTATGTACATCTACATTTTGATCATTGTTTAATCATTTCGATCACTTTCAGAAAAAAAAAATACCCAGGGAGTTTGTGCTACTGATAAAAGCTAAAACCAAATTAGCAACATGGGTTTTGGTGACCTCAGGAAGTGTTTTATAATTGATTTAAAAAAAAAAAAAAAAAAAAAAAAAGTTGCAACTACCTGGAATATTTTACAAACTGTGAAACATTAAGGACCCACTTTCCTTACTGCCTTCTTTGTCCAGAAACTGTAACAGCGGTGTTAGCACGTAGTTCAACTAGTGCATCATTTGTACTTAAGTGAAAACTTTGTCTTAATGCTAGCTGAGTTTGTCCTTTACGAAAGCAGTAAGTGTGATTTACTTGTTTTTAAGTGAATCACATCCGTCTATTCCGAGAAACTAACATGCTTTGCCACTGCATAAAATTAATCCACGGCTAAAATTCTGCTGGTTTTCGGTTAACTTATGCCAAAATAAGTTTGCCTCAAAAGTCTATCTCAAAACATTTTTTTCCCTACAGTAGTTCATGTGCTGGAGGAATTTGCGTGTTCTTCTAATTTATAATTCCCATGGAAGTCTTAGAGCATTCAATGTTCTAACAGTCTGCAGCCCCAAAAGTCACATCTTAAGTCCTGAAAAGTCTTTATTTTCAAGTATGTGAAGTTACCCACAACTATAAATCCCACTGAAAGCAAGTAGATTATTATTTGCATTGCTATAGCACTCTGAAGATTTCAGACAATCTGTTTAAAACTGCTAGACATTGGCTGTATATAAACAATTATGGTTTTAAGTCCTAGTCCCATTAAATGTTATGCACACTAAGAGAACTAAGAAGTTTCATGTATACTTCCCAAAAATAAGTTTCAACAGCAATCCAAAAGCCTCAAGTTTCTTATTTGCAGCTCTCACAATGCCTTTTCTGAAAGGCCTCAACAGCATCTGACAACTTGCTAGGAGACACATCCATATGCAATACGCCAATTTTAGATCTCTATTATCCCATGAATAGAAACAGCGCAAGTCATTTCAAGGTTACCAGGATAGAGACAAATGGGAACTGCTGTGACCTTCACTAGGGATCCACTGTTTTGATCTCACTCTTTACCTTCAAGGGCTAACCATTTTCATTTTGGAGCTGGGTTGGTGGTGGTGGTCTTTTTTTTTTTTTTTGACAATCATATCCTAATTTCAAAAAACAAAGTCCTTGAGTAAGAACTACCACCATTATCATCTCTAAACATTTTAACTACTATTATTAATACCGAGAAACAAAAAAATGAATGAGAGACAGATACTAATTTTTAGTCTCAACTACTGAAACAGTTGCTCCGGTCATAAGCAAGGCAAGGCATTACCAGTACCTTCAGCTCCAATTCCCTTCCTGCACCCATTCTGTGGGAGAAAATAAAAGTTCACTTTACACATCAGGGAAAAAAATGCTGTGTTTCAGGAAGTAGGGATTACAAAGTAAGCTAAACTTTAATTTTAAAATCAACTTCTTAATGACAACTGCCCACTAAATCCCATATTTAGCTCTACAGTGCCATACTAATACAAGCATCACATGGCAATACACACCAACTCAAAGGACACTGGGAACATGCACACAGGCTGTTACTGCGGAAGCATGAAAACATTAGCCATGCTACAAACGTGACTGTAGGACCTACAGGTTCAGAAAGCACAATGAAAAAAACAGTGTAAGAACAGTTCCAAGGAAAAGAAAAAGTTTTTATATTAAAGATTAAAGTCAATAAACCGTACATAAACAGCATGTGGAGGAAAAGCCGTAGTCTGGAGCTTCTCCTCTTCCCCCAAAAGAGGATATTCACTGCTAGAACACAGAGTCATGTTTGCTTTTGAGCTATAGATCTCTTATATCCTTATTACGAAGTGGCTTCTCCTCTGCTCACATCCTTCTCCCATACTTCCATGGGGTACAGATGTATGGAAATTATGATATGCAGCATAACTCTGAGGTAACTAAATTACCCAAAACTGAGAAGCATAAAGGCCTTTGTGTCTGCCTGGATGTACACCCCTAAAGGCATTTAACTGCAACAGTGGTACTAGGATTCAGAGCTTGCAACCCATTCTTGCAGGTCCCTGCCCCTCCCTTCGCGCGCACACATGGAGCAACTGATACATGATGGGTGAAGGAGATGGTGAGAGCACACGCGTGAGGACCACCTCACCTCATGGAGCATTCCTCAGGCATCCTAAGAACTGGAAATCCAACTTTTGTAGGAAACTCCTGAACGCGCATCCAAATGGACCTAACTGCTGCAAATGGCAGCAGGCAAGGGAGCAGTCCGCCACTTTCTGGAGCTCTACATCAGCCTGTAAGGAAATTACAGTTCCTAAACAGGTGGGGACTCTATCCAGTCCCCATCGATCCTGAGATGACAGATGTGCAGAGCCAATCAAGTTACTCCTAGCTTTTTTTTCAGCTAAAAATCCCGTGTATTATCCCTAAAACAACTTTTCTTTTTTTTTAAAGCCAATAAATATAAAAACATAAAACTTGATTCCTCCTCCCCACCCTGAAAAATACAGCCAAACTGTAATGCAGACTTGTGTTAGTAGATTACTTTTTCCTCCCAGTGTATTTCATTAGACTGTACCAAAAAGCAAGGGTACCTGGCAGGACAGCATGCTAACACAGCTCCCACATCACTTCTTGTGCCTCAGGACTGACCTCGTCACCACGACAGCTTATGGAACTGAACAGACAAAAAGCTTACCTCTGCCTTCGTAAACAAACACAGTAATGAAGAAGACATGCACAAAGTAACACAGGCTAGTAGTGGTCTTCTAAACACAGTTTAGAAGTTACTGAAAGGAATATTCCTGCTCATCCAAACTGGAGAACAACACAACCTAGAAGAGGGGGACTCATAGTTACTGCTTAGGAAGCAAAATGCAACTTCAGGCATCAAAAGCCTCTTTTGCTTGCAACCTGGGAAATGCAATTAAAGCAAAGCTCTACTCTATTTCAAATTATTTCAAAGCAGGCTTCACATGTTTCATATGAAAATGCAAATGTTAGAAACAAAACCAAAGCTTCAATTTACTAAAGTTGCTGCAACAGTATTCAAGAAATCATCCAAGATATTCTTCATATTGAAGGTTGCTCAACATGCATGGCAGAAGAAACCCTGCCTAAAAACAAAAACATACCAAAAACACCACAGAAATCCATAGGTGTGCTCACCTTTTCTGAAAGGGCTTTGTTTAATTGCCCTGGTCCTTTTAACTTCATACAAATGAAACTGCACTCATGTTCTGTTGGCAGGACACATCCACCAGAACAACTCAAAAAGCCCCCTTCTGTTGTACAACAGATATCCAAAGCAGCCTCCTGGAGAAAGGTGCAAAGCCGCACCTCAAAACCAGAAATGAATTTTCCAGTTCTCTGGAGGCTCAGCTTTCATTTTTAACAGAACCTATTTAAAGCCTCTGTGCCTGCAGAGGTAAGGTTGGCCAACCATAACCCAGGTTTAATGGACACACAGGACTATTGTCGACAGCCTAAAACCAGGCCTTTTGATATGGGTAGACCCCGTGATCATTTCAGCAGCTACAGAACCCAGACGCTTCCAATTCCAGACGCTTCCATTGCTCCCCATGCACTTCATCTGTCACAAAAGGATGCAGGTAAGCCTAACAACACTGACCTACCATCATCATCATGATTTATCTGCTACACCATCAACCACCACGCCATCCATTGTGCCTGATGAGAAAGCAGTTAAATTACACATTATCCACACCATTAGCATGCAATCCTACAAGGAATCTCACCCCTTTAAGTACACCTCTAGGTACTGATTCAGAGGTCAGCTTGAAAACAGTGAAGCACCCAGCTTAACTCAAATTCTGCTCACTTCTCACTTCGTATTTTCACCTTTTCTTCACCTACCTTGTTTCCTTGGTATTTGCTTTCTTCTTGTATTTAGAAGATGTTCAAACTTTGGATAAAACCCCAACTTTTAGTGGTTTTGGGTCTTTGTTTTCAGGAGACCCTTTTTTTGGGTCACGGGTACTTACAGTTGCTGGAATGGAACTGCATTTCCTAACTCCAAGCTCTACCTGTTGTTGCAATGCAAGTAGGATGAAGCAAGAAGCTACATGTGTAATCACAAGCAGGTAAGCAACGCTGTGATTCACAGGCCATGATCCGATAGGAATGTCAATTCTGACATTCATTGGAGAAAAAGCATTGCTTTTAGGTAGATTAAACAAACTCGCGTATGAAAAGTACACACTTTGTTGGCATAATACTATGTTTACTCAGATGTTTGTATATATGCACATTTTTATTCATAACTTATTACCAAAGTCATCCAACATAAATGTGCATAATATGTTTGCAGTGTGGCACGGGATAATTATTAGTTGTCTTGATGCTAATTGCTCAGGGAAAATGTTTAATTGCATATTAAGTGGATCATATGCATATTTTATTTCATTTACTCTTTGGGGCAAGTTTACTGTCAGCACTATCCAGAGCTGAGTAGCACTATAAATACAGAAGCAAGGGCTTTGTGGGACTGGGATAGTGCAAAGTGCAGTTTTAAACAATACAAGTAAAACACAATTCTACTCCAAGATGAAGCTGCTCATTTACCACACAAAGTCAAGCAATATCCTGTCTCTTCGTCTGATGTACGTAAAGGAAAAGCACTGGGACCAAAGCAAGATTAAGGCTGCACATTCCAGAACTTGATATGGGATTACAAGAGAAGTATTTCTTTGGATTTCTTCCACTGATGTCATTATGAAAATGCAAGCTTTAAGAAGAGCTATGTTGTGTTTGATTTTTTTTTGATTGTTTTGTTTAAGAACGAGGTTTTGTTAGGGTCCACCTGTAATTTGACATCTTTTCTGCCGAAACACTGATTTTAAGAGCAGATGCAATACAAATAACATCATTGTTAGGACAGTTACCTCTCTTATAGAGGCCCAAGTATTAACTAAACCCCTGTATTCCTACGGGCAACAAGTGACACCAGTATACCATTGATTTTGCTGTTGCTAAGTCACTGGTTTTCATTTGGTGAAAACAATGGCACTAACACATTACCCAGCTAGGTGAGCTAAGGAGCAATAGAAATATTGAAAATCTACTTTTAGTCATTTGATTTAAAATACGCTCACTCCTGACCTCCTTTCTGAAAAGGGTGAAAGCTGGACAAATAAATGATTAAATGAGAACAGCTTAACCACCACCGTCCCCACCCTCTCAATGGGAACTGAATTTTATTCCTGAGAGGAGAAAGGCAATTTGTTCCAGCAGCCACGACGTTCAAGTCACTTACAGGGCTTCTAACTTTACAAGACACGATGCCATTCAAAGTCTGCTAGGTCTGTAAAGTACATATGGTGTATTTTACATGAGAGCGAAGAGAACAGCAGTTTTTCACTTGATCAGCTGCAGAAACCTATAGCAGTGGGATACTAAAAATGAACGGGCAAAGGAGCTGTACATCCCCAAGGGTTATTTAAGTGGCTGGCAATCCAAACAAAATGAAGCACATTGCTCCACTGGTCCCTGCTTCTTTACGTGCATAAGGAAAGGCCAATATAGAAGAAATTCAACCCCACCCCTTCCTCCAAATTAAAACTGTTATAATTATATAAAAAAGAACAGTTTCATTTTATAAATACAGGGAAAATTATCTCCATGTGAATATAATAAACCACTGTTAACCAGTCCTGCTACGTAAACAGCTCAAAACAAAACCGATAAATAGTTCACTGAAGGCCAGCTCTTCTTAGAAAGGCTTCCAAGTATGCCTTTTAAATAAAGTTAAATGAAAGCCTCTTGAAGGAAACAGGCTTAAGATTTGGCTTCAACCATTATGTTTAAGCAGGCAGAAAAAAATTAAGAAAGATTGCAGTAATTTGTATTGCATGACTCCTGGAAACGAATCAGTCAGGCTCTCAAACCCTGGTTTATATCTACCTACTACATCAGCTCAAAGACTGCAGTTACCAAGCAAAAACCCACAAAATCTAAGAGGCCATCCTCTGTCCTGCCAACAACACTGAACTGCCATGCTACTAGGGAGCATTTACACGTTGTAGCATCATCATAATAGAAAAAACAGAATAACAAAAGGATTGTAGCAACGTTCATTGAGCCAGCAGCTCACTTACTATGATTTCTGAGGGATTTATACACCATTCTTCAAGTCGCTTATGCTTTATCTCAAGAACAGCAAGTGATGGCCTACAGATGGTGGCAAGAACCTTGCACTCCAGCAAAATGGCATAGCTGAAGTAAAGAGCATACAAAAACAGTAAATACATCAGTCTTACGGTACTAGTGGAGCTTGCCTGAGTAAGAAATGAAGTCTCACAGCATTCGGAAGCCAAGCAACTCCCTCCAACAGTGGTAGGATTATTTCAACCTCATACAGAGCTGGTGCTGTTCGTTTCCACACATGAACAGAATTAAATGATGGAGTAACCTGCACCTACAGTTTCATTCATAGTTAAGGGACACTGACCATTTTTTCGTACTTCCAGTGCAAGCTTTCTTGTGCAGTGCGACCAACAAAACCCTTTCTTAGATCTAACTCCACAAGACTGCAGAGCACAGCTGGGACAGGAGCACTCAGACACACGTACAACATACTGCAGGAATCCACTTCACAAGAGTATTTTCTAGGCACAGATTTGCCCTTGCCACTTGGTTCACATCCAGGAGAAAGCATGATAACCCAATGGAAAGAGGAGCAGCATGAAGAACACCACCCTGCTGCCTATCTCGCTGAGCAGCCTTGAGGACTACAGTAACCTGCAAGGCCAAGGGCCAAGTTAACCAGCTATGTCAATTTTTTAATTCAGGTGCTTGCTGTTGAGCTAACAGCACCAGAAAATAAACAACAAAATTCTGATCCTATAGACTTCTGCAAAAATTTTATGGTAGGGTCAAAAAATGTTAAATTTCACATTTACCCTTGTAGGTCAATGTGAGAAAAACTATTTCCTTTAACAGTCTGAACAAGGAGACAGTGGTACTTGAGGCACAACCAGGGAGATTAGCTTATTTCTTACCACCCTAAATCAGGGTTATTTACAGCTCTTGTCCCTTGGTGCCTTAAGTATTTTTGTAAAAAGTCAACGGTAAATTTCCTAAGCAAGGGAAGGCCCTCAGCTTAGCAAAAACACAAGTTACATGTGGTATTCTTCAGTAGCAAAGGTAATTTAACTAAGTAATATTAAGGATAAGCAAAATATCTCCCTCAGTTTTGCAAAAGCAAGCATTTCTGAAATATCAATTAAATGATACAAATTGGAACTTTTAAAGAGAATGGAATTTTTTGAACACTACTTGTCTAAAATCCAGACTGCTTTAGAAACAAAGTCTGTAAAGAATCCTAAATAGCCCTACTCATAGAGCAGATCTTGCTTACTCTGACACTCAGAATAGAACCTAAAAGCCTTCACTACTAACAAGAAGTCCTGCTAACCAAGCCAAGATCTGAAAGATCCAAAATCCATGGAGTATTTTTGGAACAATTCAACTGTAGTGAATAGATTTCTTGAAAGAAAAGAGAAAAATAAGGCAAAGCTACAGTATAAATTATACAAAAAGCCTTCTCCAGCCTTAAAATCCTAGATGAGATGCTGACTCTGCAGCAGTCAGTGCTATGCCACTGATGTCAGTGCAGTTCGGATATAACATCTCATTCCCTCATTTTTTTTCACTTCTTGTAAAAACTTTTTGAACGTGCCATTTAAAAGCTGCTCAGCTTTAAGCAAATAACTATAAATCCTACCATTTGAGAAATAAGACATACTTGCAGCTCAAGCTAGTTTCCTTTAAAGTTTATTTGAACCTGAATGCGAAGTTTGCATTAACTGGCCAATAAAAAGGTGCACTTCGTGTTCCAAATATAAATCGGGCCGTGTACAGAGCAGTTAATACAAAGCACTCTATAGTTACTGGATGTGACCAGAGTGCCGACTACCAGTGCCAAGTAAATAAAAAGTATGATCTAGTTATTCCACACAGGCCAAAATCATTTTATGATAGGCTAATTAATCATGAACATAACTTTTCAGACATTACATAATTTCACACAGACTTGCTTGTAGCTCCTGCCAAAGAAAACAACAATTCATATGAGAAATAAATCTACACTTGAAGAGAGGTGACAGTGACAAAACATGACGAGAGGAAGAGAAAGAGGGGAGAAAGGAAGGGGAAAGTATTAATATTGCACAAAAAAACTGTATAATTTTATTACTCAAAACACAGCAAAGCTCCAAGTCTGAAAGCCAGAATATATTAATCAAATGAACCCAGCAAGTGAACCCAGCAACCGAAAACAACAACTTATTCTAATCTTTCTTAATGACAGACTATTTAAATGATATTCGGCAGAAGCAGAACTTCAGAAACACAAACCTGGATCACGTAACTTACTCGGTGACGCTCCTATTTGAGTTTACAACAACAACAGTGTTTTTATTTCTCATATGGAATAGATCTAGTACTATTTAGTTCAAGCACAAATTGCCTATTTCAGCAAAATAGTCTGATTTACATTTCCAACCTGCCAAAAAGTTAATAAATAATAAATCCAAATCAGTAGTTCAAAACATACACAAAGAAAGGCAGGTATCAAGACAGAAACAAAAAAACTTTCTCCCAGTAGCACGTTTTTAATCCTCCCTGTCAACCTCTCTGATAACGCATCGAAACCCAAAACAGCCCAGCTCCTGGACTAGTAACTGATGACCACAAGGCAGGCCAAAAACTTGACTTTGGAGTGGGGGAATCAATCTGCACGCATCTTGCAGGATTCCCCTGTGTTGTAGCTGGAACTCCAGTTGGTCCCTCAAGCAAATTGAGAGCAGGCAGAAAGGACCACCACTACTTTTCTACCACAACAAATACTGTTTTCCTTACAAACAAAACATGGAGTTAAACTGAAATCTGTACTGAGTGGCCAGCAAATTCAGACCGATTTTGTTCAGCAAGAACCACAAAGTGCATAACGAGAAAAAAAGTAATGAATCCTGAAGAGGATTTTCCTTGAAGGACAAGTTAGGAGTGCTTTACGACATAGGCTTACACAGTTTATTCCTCTTAAAGTGCTTTTAAGATTTCAATATAACAAAGCGCATTGGCTCTTAGAAAAGATCTTAAGATAACCCATTGCTGCTATTTCACAAAAATAACGAGCTTATGGTAATTAACAAAGGTTTCTTACCATTTCTCTACTCCTTAGTAAGTTCTTTGGGATGGCAATTTCCTGTTTGTTGTTGTTGTTGTTTACTTGGTTGGTTATTTTTTTGTTGTTTTCTGCTGGGAAAACTCAGGTTGTAGCTCTGCTTCTACTGGTCACTAAATGTAACCCGCTCCCCTGCTGCCCCATCAAAGACTCCACGGAGTTGAAATGTCCTCAAGAAGACCCAAGTGTCTCCAGCATCCCCTTCATATTGGAAGCAATATGCCCTCCTCTTCTCAGGACAGACAGGTAAAACTTCACGCAACACCCCACATGCCAGCAAAACTCACCTTACCCTGAAATATCCAGGGATTTCTGCTGTTACAGCAAACTGCTCTAGAAAAGTCTCTTCAAATCCCCTATCAATGGCAGCCTGTACAGCCTTCACTGATTTATATACCTTTTAATTATAATACTGCAATTTAATGAGTCTGTATTCACGTGAACAGTAAGTTTGACAGCCATTCACTGATGAAAGTAGTTTATTGCTCAAAGTGAGCTAGAAAAGACTGATGAGAATTAATAGCTCTGTTATATATTAACACATACCTCTTGCCACATTAAAAATAAGGCAGCAAAGGTCTTCATTGCAACAGCTCCCACAAGATGCCAGTAGAAAAAACCAGCAGCTATAAGCCAAATACACTGTTAATACAGTCATTTGGGAAGTGTTGGGAAGTGCTCCCTAACAACATGGCCCTCCCAGAAACTCAACTGGGAGATCTCTCATGCCTTCATATTATGAAACGCTGTCTTGCAGATGATAGGGAGAAATGAAAAATGGATATTGTTAGGTAGGATTTCCTAAAGCATTAAGGTCTGGGGGAAAAGAATCATTTGAAATAATAAAGCACTCTAAACTTCTGCTTTCAAATCTCTCTCCAAAATATTAATAAAAACCAATAATCAAGCAAAATAAAGCAAACACTAGTCCTTCACAAGAACAACAGATAATACCCACAGCTATGGAACAAAGTCCTTTTTTTAAAGGACATCTGATAAATTCTTATTTGTTATTTTTTTTTTTTTTGCATCTTGTTCATTACAACTGAAGGATGAAGTATCTTGCAAGAGGACCTGCATTCTTTTCTGCTTTCTGAGGCTTGTGTTTCATGGGGAAAAAAGCTGCTCTGTCACCTGTAATCACAGCTAAATAGAGAATGGGGGGAAACGGGACTCCAAGATCTCTATGAAGATGTCTGCCCTTCTCATAGGAATTCACACAATCTCCTGACAGTGTCCTTCAGAACACCACCGCTGCTTGGAAAGGAAGATGTAGAGTGGAAGTAGAATGAGATATGCAAACAATTTTGGGCAAAAGGTATTCCCCACACATTCCCCATAAAGCCTCCTCAAACCATTATTCCCGAAGTTCACTGGCAGGAGCACCTTTGTCATACCGTCCCTGTAAGGAAGTACCAAGGATTTCTCTGGAGTGTCCAGAAGGGGAGGGGAAAAAAACAGGGTAAAAAAATGGCTATCAAGTCTGACAACAGGGAAACATTGAAACAGATGAGAACTGTGCACAACCTCCCAGCAAACAGATGAGAGGTACCACTTGGCAGAGCTGAAAAAGATGTCAGAGCCACGCTGCAACTTCTGTTTGCACAGGGGCATAGCTTCATTAGTGCAATACTGAACTCCTCCTTCCCCCAACCCACTCCACTTCCATTACGATACCAAACAAGGTGGCAGGGCATTTTCACAACTGCCTCTAAGTCACACTTAAGTGAAAGCACCTGAATGAAGCTAGACACAGCCCTACAAGACCACTACCTCACTGGATGGATTCCAGTTCTAGCTGTCCAGAACTTCCAGTTCTAGGACCCGTGAATTGACTCCCTCCCCACTTGCTTTGGATAGCTGATAGTATTACAATTTAAACGGAGAAAATACTTTAACAGAAGGCTGCTCACAGCACCTACATCCCCTCTGCTCCATCCCCTCTCAGCAGCACTGACACACCAGCACCCGAGGGAGCCCAGCACCTGGCAGCTCCGGCCCCATCCCTCCCCTTGACCTGCTGCTGGAACAACTGCAGTCCAGGAGGGAGAAGAGCCTACAACAGTTTTAGTCCAAAGGTGTCAGCTCTGAGAAAAATATTTCTATTAAGAAATATTAAACTCACTCTTAACCAAAAAGTGGTTGTACCAAGCACTTCTCCGCTTTAAGATACAAATTTATGGAGGTGGAAGAAACCTCCCTCCCCAAGCCCCCACTACGCAGAGACAAGAAGCGAGGACCCGGAGCAGAACTGTCCAAGGGACGAGTTTCTGGGCCATGCAGCACCACTTCAATTCAGAAGTGAAGTGACGGGCCCACTTGACTCAACACCGTAAGGTAACAAGTTAATAGCACTCGGAGATAATCCACATTCATCTGCACTTAGGCTGTTTGGAGATCAAAGAGGGCAGAATTCCCCTGCAGGAACTTCACTTCTAGCCCTAGATTTCAGTTTAGTATTTTAAAACAATTCTGTTTTTAATACACCAATCCCACACACTACCAAGCCATACACGTTTTAGACTACCCCCCACCTTGTTTTCACAAGCAGAAACATCACAGCTTCCCTCAGCTGATCTTCCCATTCACTGGGATCCATCACAACAAATTTGGGGACAGGTCTCTATTTTATTTCAGTTGGTAAAGTGATCATCTGACAACCAACCCTTTGCATTTAGTTGAAAGAATAGGAGTCTATTAGGTTAACACCAAAACATCATCTGTGTGGTCCACAATGAAAAGTAAGTTTGGTCAGGTGATTAAACACGTTTTTGAAAGCAACACTTGCCATTGAACACTTTCAAAGCAGCAGGCGGATCTAGCACAGGCCTCCCCTCTGCGTAAAAGGGATTCCTCCAAAATGGAAATATTTTTGGGGGTGTGCCTCAGCTTTCCTGGAAAGCCATTAGGTGTGGCAGCTACGGCAAAAGAGCAGCAGAGAAACACACCAGAACAAAACAACGGGGGATTATCTAGGACAAAAACACTGATAAATCACTCTTGCCTCTTTCAAGCTCAGTGCCATTAATTTATGTATGAAGCTACTTAAGTGTATTACAAAAGTAAGGAGGATCACTCTCAACAAACGTAACTCTCCCAAAACAAGCCACTAATAACAGCACTTGTCTCTTGGATACACATTTAAGCAATAAGACTATGAAAACAACACGATCCCCCCACTTGCAAGGGCACGCACAAAAAAGCGGCAGAAGTGACAGTACAAGTCATATTCAATACTTATTCATATGAAAAGCATCCCCATTTGGAAGAAGTCTTAACCAGCGTTATTACACCGCCTTCCTGAAAGAGGTCAATGCAGTTCAAGTAGTAAAATGGGTTATCAGTAATCAGCTGTCATTGCCTTCTGTTTCTTTATTCCTTTTACCTGTAAGAGGCACACTACTTAGGAAGCAATGCAAGACTAACAGCAAAAATATTTTTACATCAAGTTGCACAATTAGTGGGGGGGAGGTGGAAGCTCATATGATTTTAACAACACCTTCTTTGTACAACCCAAAGAAACATGTTGAATGTGAAAACATGGGACTGAGTTAGTAAGTATCCTAATCTTGGATGCCAGCACTGACTGCAATAAAACCCATGACCTTTCATAATTATAATCAACTGTCTACACATTAAGAGTAATTGTAATGCAGTTCATATGAAAAATGCTCCAAGAACCCCCCAAAAATGCATAATGTATTAGATGGTATTACTTCATGTCGTTCTTTTTGAAGACCTAAGCTTTTTTCTTAAAGAAAAAAATATAAGTTCATTTACAAAAGTGAAGAACCTGGTTTTGACAACACAGAGTAAAAGCTTTAATTCAAGCTCCAAAATGTTAATCCTGTTAGGAAACGGGATAGATAATTGAGCAATTCCTCTGGTCCAGTCATCCTTAGCAATAGCTACAATCGTGCAGTGAAGTAAGAGGAGCAATGAGACACAGACACAGACTGCAATCATCTCATGCATCTAATCCACCTAAGAGCTCACGTCTGTACTACCAAACTATGGCAAGTGATGAACGTGAGGCAGTAAGTTCCTGGGGTGGTCCAGCTGACAGAGTTCAAATCCCTTTTTCCAGCTGCCCACTAGGAACAGCTACGGCCAGCACCCGTTTCAGTAGCCTGCTGGACTGTAATTCTGCACACTGCTGTTGATGCTGCTTTTCATCCATCCATCCTCATTTCCTCCACGCACTATTTCAGTGTCTCTGAAGCTCGTACACATCGGCAATTCAAGCACTTGAGGTACTAGTCTTTTAGGGGAGCAGGGAAGGCAAAAATTGATGTGAATGGAAGGTGGATTTCAGTATTTCTCAAAGCTTGATCTGTAGTTTCTTCTACCTCTATGATTCCTTAATATGGGTTACAGTTTGCATACTCATTTGGAGAAGGCTCCGTGGACCACACTCAAAGAAATTAAGCCCCCACACAGTATCTTTCCATGCTCTCCTTATTACTTGTGCACAACTGTGGCTTGACAGAGGTAAAAAAGTAAGCACAAAGTGCAACAAAAGGAAACCCATTAATTTCTACCTTCGGGCCACAACAGCCACAGCCCTACAAACGGGTGAGCTGTAGTGGTACGAGGGAGTGAAGAGCATGGTGCTGCAGGCACAGCCTCCGGAGATGTTGGTATTCCTCATAAGGATGAGGCTCATGGTATCCCGGGGGAAGAAGCAGCAGCCCCACTCAGGTAACTGGCAACACAAGGCGCAGACATTCACTGTTACTGCCACCAAAGCACAGGGTGGGCAATAAAGCCATGGCATTCAGTCCCCCCCTTAACAAACATTTACCCAATACTGACTGGGGAATGGGCGATCCTCCGATATCATATACACTCGTCCTGTTTCTTAAGCAAGCTGTGCAGGAAGTCTCTACCCCAAAGAAAAAAAAAAAATATTAGAGTACAAAAGTCGAAGTAAACTCAAATCCCAGAATATATATTAACGCTGCAAATATGCTTCAGCAATACCATCTTATTATCCCTTTCAGCTTGATAACATCTGAGACAGCCAGTAAATAGCGTTGGAAGAGAATATTCCAAACCCCGATTTCCCAAGATTCCTCATTTTAGAAAAAAATAGAAGTTACCTCTGCAATAAAACTATCATCATCTCACACTGCTAGCTTTACATGGTATTGGGGGATGAGGTGGTGACAGGGAGAAGGGACAAGCAAGTTAACTGGCATTGGCTGCACAACGTACTCGCATTGTTTTGGAGCACCTCAGTGCCAAGCAGTATTTTGGTGTCTTGTTGGTAGTTTTGCAAGAGTGACCCCTTATCAGCACCCCCAACACCAGCTGAGATATCAGCATTATGTGCAGTTCCCTAGACTAGAGAGAGCACAGAACACAACTGTTTGGGGAATTAGAGACGAGACATATGTCCTTTCACCACTATTTACATCTGTTGTACAGAAAGATCTGTTTCATATTTATTAGTTGCATTTAATTTAGTGCAGATCTATACAATAAAACATCTATTTTTAAAGTATCATTAGGCAATTATGAACTACACAGGGAAAAAAAAAAGTATTGGATTCCCCCCATGCCACCTCCCTCCAGCAATACCTCACTTGATACTCATTCATCTCCAGGATTATCATATAACTACCAGTTTAAAGCTGGATCAATGTCTTTTCACTTCACTGAACAACCCAATCAATAGCAACAAGGACATTCTGCTGTCAAAAGCAAACTGCTGCTCATGCTGCTAGTCCCCCCTGGGCTTGGTGTTACAGAACCGCATTAGATAGATCCTACCATGCAGCACTCAATGTGACACTGATCACTCCGCAGGCACAGCACAGGGTATTGATACCATGTACACAGCTATATCAACAGGGTAATTGCTTGCACCTTCAGAAAATAAAGCTGTAGTCATGACAAGTTGTAAAACTATTTGCACCTCCTACTGAGGAAAACAGGCTAGCCTGATTACTGTTTTAATTACATACGTAGGCATTTGTTTTCCAGGAAGACAAAACAAATCAAGATGCTTACACCACCAGAAGTGTGTTGCACTACCAAGTACTACAAAAGTGTTCAGCTTCTTCATCTCAACCACTGGAAAACATACTGCTTTTTTTAATATATTGGTTTTCCCCACCTCTCCAACTTCAAAAATATCACTGTATGCTTTCAGACAGGAATCATGCTTTGGACTTGCATTACACAAGGACTAAAAGGATTGGGGGTGGAGGAGTTGTATATACAAGAGATTCCAAGGGTAATCTCTTAAGAATACATGCCAGAAAGTGTAACCAAAGCAAAACCTGGGCTGTCTACTTTATATTCAAGTCTGTCTGTAGCCAAAAAAGAGCTTACATGACTCCTGAACCATATTGTTCTTAAAAAAAAAAAAATAATAATAAAAAAAAATATATATAGCAATTCCCAGTGTTGTTGCATCTTCCATTAAGGTACACAAATGGAAAAATGTGTTTCTTGAAACCAATTTTGTATAATGGGAACAGGATGGGAGAGGAGACAGTGCAGAGGAATAACACCAAACAAGTAAGCGTCTTTCTTTACTGCGTGTGGCTATCCTGGCTGGCTAATTCCACGGCCTGTGCAGCTGGAATATCCACAGCCTTTAAAAAAAATATGGTATCTGTTACTGTACAAGAAAAAACACTCACATTTCCCCTTTTATTTTTGGCTATGAAATATCCCTTAAACCCATGAGATTTTTTAAGTATTTAGTTTTATAACAACGTTGGCTTAACCCAGAACCTTGAACTTTTATGAATACTTCATTTCCCAGAACAACACATCTAGTGAAGATAATCGAGTGAGAAACCAACTTGTCTTGTACCTTCCCTGCTACCTCCTTGTCTCCAAAGTCTCAAAACTATATCCCTCATACTCACCCCCACAACCCTAGCAATCCTCCTCCTCTTGATGTCCCCGTGGTCTCTAACTCACCAACAGCAAATGTGAACACATTGTTCAGTATCACGCATCAACACTTCAGCTGACTACCTGCCACCACCCACAAGACCAACAAAGAAGTAGGTAGAGGTGTCCCTCCTTTTCCTTCAGCAGTAACACTTCCAAAGACATCCCTTGACCACTGGTCGCATAAAACTCAGATGCTATTTTTGACTAAGTACAAAATATATGGCCAAGAAGTTAGATGCTATTGAGGGGAGAAGAGCAAAGTACAGCTGACTGACTACAGTTGCAATGAAACTACAATTCTGGATTCCGGTGGTGTTTTTGTTTTCTTTTCTTTTGTTTTAAGTGTAGGAAAGCACTAATTAAAACAGCCAGCAGCTAACCTTGCCTCGGAAGTTTTAGCTCCAATATTTCTTTCCACCTCTAGTATAATGGACCAGCCTTACCTTAAACAAGTCTGCTGATTCCAGCAGTACATATTTAAGACAGATATTTCCTAAAACAGTAGCACTGCTTAACAATGTGTAAAATCTAGAGACTTCCCATCAAAACAAAACCTGCCAACCTGCTGCAAAGCTGTAATCCCTTAGTTATGTTGTTTTCTTCTCCTGCCTCATTTTACTAGACTGTATTTTTAAAACCACCTTACACAAGTCAAAACTTCGGACCTCTCCTCAGGCCCAGTTACTCCCAGTAACTGCTCTGTGTTTTTTCCTTAAACGTGGCCAATCTAGCTTTTAATAAGCAAACGGTAAAGGAAGTACACCATGAGGATTCTCACTAATGGTGATGACCATACACTGCAGAAGCACGTGAAGATGCACTCTAGTAGCTTCTCAGAGTTTCCGAGGAGCCCAACCTGCCCACACACTTGACTCACACGGAACCATTTACCATATTAAATGGTGTCGCATCTTCACAAAGCACGAGCCTGTTTCCCCCTCTTATTATATTCCAAAATTCAGTAGTAACAAGCGTAGAAAAAATATAGGAAATGCATTTAAAAGTAAAAAGTAAATATTAAGTCTGAAGATGAGCCTCTTCTGTTAGTTTGGGACTGGGTGGCAGAGGTATATTCAATCACATTCAATTCAAGTAAACCTAACCTCAATTCTCCCTCCTCTGATTAGCCAAATTAATTTGGAGTTTACCTACCAGCTACGGAATCCTTACCCCAAAACACACCCACCCCTACACCTACGCTTTGTGTCACACGCTAATTCACCGACAGCCAACTGCAAGCCCCCCAGGAGAACGAGACAACTGAAGAAGCCGGCCGGCTTGCTACAGCAACACACTGACAGCCCCAGGAAAAGGGCTGTATTTTTAGAGTGTAAAGCAAGTACAGCACATGAAGTTTCCTCAAATGTGTTTATCAGATGGCTACAGATACATTCCAAGAAATCAAAACAGGAATGGCTGTGTTAAAGGGCAACACCCTCACATATTTCCTGCATTACAGGAGTTATTAATCAATAGCCCAGACTCTGTTTACACTTGTAAGAACATGAAGTTACCCAGTCTCAAAACAGGCACCTGCTCATGAGGAACGGGATGGAGATTCCTTGTTATTTACATAAGCCTGCGAGTATTCACGATGACCTCCCACAGTAAAGGGCCTAAACTTTCACCTGGAGATGAAGAGCGTCACATGCCATTACCAACCCAATGACAATGTACTGCCAAAATGCTATCAGCTAGCGCTTCAGCAGCCCAAGCAGAACCTGATGGTAATCCACAAAACCACACTTAACACAGACTGACACTGAACCCAAAGCATTGCCCCAGGTCCCCAGCACGAACACAGCCGACAGCTGCTTCCTACCACTGGTGTCCTTGTGCTCATGCTGAAGTTCTGGTACAAATGCACGCTTCAGACCAAGCGAGCTACTGCACAGAAAGGAGGGTGATGACAGATCACAGCAGCCAACTCAAGACTGACAAACTATTAGCAAGCTCTCAAACCACTGAAGCAATTAAAATCCCTAAAAGCAAGGTGTCAATAGAGTAAGTATCAGATAAAAGAATATTTGTTTTGTAATTTGTTTTCTTTTCTTCACCCATGCAAGTCAGACTACCCTCAACTAGCTATGCTTCAGTGAGATTCAGCAACTCTGAGCTATTTCCTCATTGCTTATGTCATCTTCGGAAAAAATAAAAAAGCTAAAAAATAAAAATGCTGGTGATTGAAAGAAAAAAAAATTGCATGCTGGATCCTCTCCTGGGCAGCTAGTCAGTACTAATAGACTTCCTTATAATGCACAGCCAAGCTTACCTTGATGGGCTGCTTGATTCCAGAACACAAGTGTTAAATGCCTGCATCTGTATCGTGTTTATCAATTGCACATAAGGAATACGAAGAAAAGCGTAATGCAATATTTTCCATTATATTAGAATTAGTATTATTTTACTGAAGTTGAGTTTACAAGTCCTGGTTTCCTAGAGAAAAATGGTTTCTTTAAATTAATGATTATTTTGTTTGGCATTGTGAGGCACATTCAACACATGGTAGTTTTTCTGTGAATATATGCAGTCCTTGCCAGTATGTACTTTAAAACAATATTAATACTCTTTAGCAACAACCATATGATGTTTTGTAATAACACCGTGGCATAATGAAGTGTTGCTATGTTTTGGAATTAAAATTATTTCAAGATAATTTTGATGTTACTATTGTTGTTTGAATTATACAGCCTCTAGAATTATGAAAACATTCTTCATGTAGTTTGACTGTCTTTCCAATCAAGTAGCAGATTATTGCAAATTTTAAAACAATCTCCACTATGCAGAATGAAATTTAAGAAGTCCAGCACAGCTTGATGTTCCATGGCTGGAGAGCAGCTCAGCAGAAATAGATCGGGGGGCTGAAACATTTTTGCAGGCACAAGTCTTTCACTTGCCTTAAATTAATTTAAGGTCTACTGACTTCAGCAAACCTACACAAACACACACCTTTTCAGAACTAGCTTCCACACCCTAACTCTATGAAAAGTTCTGGAACAAGATTAGCCATGGCACAGTGAAAGCCAGGGATCTGTCAGGAGACAACACTGGAAGACACCTGAAAGAAGTCAGCCTCTTCTGGGATCCCTGAACTATAATCTAGAGCTAGCAACCAACAGAGCAAAAGCTCTTGGGCTGTTTTTCTTTTCTCCTTTTTATTACTTCACCTGATTAAAATATTTTTAAGAACAGATAGGAAGTTTTTCCACTGCAATAAAAAGCAGTCCTGGCCAAGAAAGGATTTGCCCATTAGCTGCACTATCTCCACAAAGACAGCAGCCTTATTAAATTACAACTGTTTGAACAAGGTCAAGCACTCAGGGTTTAATTCAAAGTGTTTCCAGGTATAATGCTGTCAGGTCAACTTAAACAAGCCAACAGAGGCTTTGAGCTTGATTAAATATTAAAACGGAATCTTTCACATCTGTTTTTACCGAAGGATGAAATTACTGTACATCACTTCAACCAGCTCATTAATACACTAAACACATATCTTGCCTCTAAAGGTTACAGGAATATCAATGCTTTCGGAGTGCCTGCAGTGAAACCTACACAACTCAGCTAGAAGTGAGGTCATTGCATACTTCAGCAGGATGTCAATATTTCTTTATAAATGTGAGAAGTAATCAGTTAGACATAGATACATTTTAAATTAAAAGATGGGAGCCTCCAGTGAAGCTAAATCAGTTGCCTTTGATCTGAACCTTTTAATCACTCATCTCATTTTCTTTGATAGATAACTTGATAGCAGACATTGAACAGGAAGTTTGATCCAACGGTAATTATTTTTCAAACTGGAGGGCTGTCAAGTCCAACTAGTAATCTACTTTTTTTTTTTAATTTTTAATTTTCACAGCACAATTTTTAATTGAAACATAAAAAGGTCTATCAGGATCATCTGTTTCAACACCTATCATTTCTAATGATACTTTGATGGTAGGCTACAGTAGGAAAGAGAATGCGTCTGAGGATACAACTTTTTGACAATGACACATACACTGTTTTAGCTATTCCACATTGCATTTCCCACCCTTGAAAACACAGCCAAAAAAAAAAAAAAAAAACATATTCCTCTAGCATTATCTTTGCATGAGGAAAGACATGCAGTCAAATCATGTTTCATGACTCCAATCCATAAAATGCACAAAGTTACCTGTTTAGAGCAACAGATCCATAGGACAGGACTCTCAAGGGAAGCAATGAGAAATGACTTGTATCTCAACTATGCTTATTGCCGATAAGAAACTCACCTGTAAGTTACTATACACTGAAATGGAACCTAAACATCTCATAGCATGTTAAAAAAAATAATAATAGTAACTCAACAACAATACTAGGGAATTTGCCACAACACATTCAAACTTTCAACAGCATCCTAAAAGCACCCACTCAAGGCAGGGGAGGGGATGGCGCTTGGATGCTGATGTTCTTCCACAGTGAATAGAAGAAAACCATAAAAAATAGAAAAATAAAACTTACGATCACCCTAGCATCTACTCCAAGCATCAGAACTATACATTTAAAGCACTGGTTAATAAGGCATGAGACAATTTGCTTAAGACAAAATAAAATTCCAATACAACACAGTCTTCTACCACCCACTAATTTACACTTGAATAATATAATCAACTAGACCAAACTACGCTTAATGTAAAGTCAATAAATTCCTTTTTGGCTGTTGACACAAAAACCTACTGGGAATTAAACACTTGAGGAAATTAATCATTATAACACTCTGGCTCAATGCACATCTATATTGAAATAATTTGGTCTTTAATTCACTTTATTTGTAGTTGGGTTTAAAGCAGTAAATTTGATAGAAGCAGGCCTCATTAAACCACATCCAGTTCACACTGCCTTTCATTAAGCTTGGTATATTTGAACAAGCTCAAAAAGATTCATTTCCTTGAAAACAATTGTGCATTAAAGTAACCCAAACAAACCAAGACCATTAATACATAATACAGTAAAAGCATTTACATTTGATCTGAGCAAGAGTCAACATTAATGATTTATTTGCTTTCAGTACATTTTCTTGATGCAGTGATACTCTCTTATTGACCATAGAAATGCCCCAATAGCAGGAAGACACACAAAATAAACCATTTTGGGATCAGGCTATCACAATAACCTCCCAGCTACCTTTTTTAGAAGTTGGGCTTAATTCCTCTAACACTGATGTGGTTTAGCATCCTGGCTCCCAAACTTAGTTGGCTTGAAAACTACAGCAGCAACAGGTGGCTCCTTCGGAGCCAGCCTGGGAGGCTCCATCACACCTACTGGCTGGGGAAACTTGTGGAAGTCACTTGGCTGCACAAAACTGACAAAACCGACTGCTAAAACAAACTAGCTCAACACTATCCTATGTGAAATCAGAAGCAGCAGCAACTCTGCAGAAGGCGCAGCAATCCAGCTCCACATGTAGCTACTGGGACACACTGAATAGTCCAGGGGTCTGGGCACATCTGCAGCTGCAGTCCATCTCCATCTCTCCCATGGTGAGCATGATGGGCACTGCCTATCAACACATGAGCTCTGGTGCCTGCAGAGTACAGTCTGAAAACCTCTGGCAAAACAAAGAGTTAAACTCTGTGTGTGCTTGGAAACATGCATTAGCTCTGAGCATGGTGGTAACTGCTTCCATACTCCACTTCTCTTTTCTTCTCTGGTTTGAGAAGGGACAGACGGGACGCTTTATGCAAAGGGGCTGCTTGCTCACACATGCACTTGGGCAAACTCTTTAGTGATATAAATACTGAGATACTCAGACTTAACTCAAACTCCACATACATTATCCACTTCAAATCTGTGATCTGATTTCAAGAGGTGGAGAAGTCCACGAGACAAGTTTCTATCTTTGCAAGACTATGCTGTGCCCATCCCTGCACACTTTACGCCTCCACAGCCTGTCTTGAGCAGAGAAACATGCACCCATCTACCTTCTTGCTATGAGACACAGGCAGTATCTACATTACAGCTGAGCTGGAAATAGTCACGTATCAGAGTGGGGTAATAATGAACAGAGGTACAGAATTTCATGAATCACAACAGTATTCCTTGCAACTTTAAAAAGGAGGAACCCTTATGAAAATATTTCCCCCTTCCTCAAACCAAACAGCTGAGACCATCCAAAGTCATTTAACAATGCTACCTTCAAACCAATCCCAGTTGCTACTACATGCAGGCAATGAAATGGAGCTGCAATAAAATACAAGACATAGAACACACAGGTACCAGGGTATACAAAACACCTCAGTGAGCAGAAACCCCTCAAAAACACATCCTGATCATTGCAACTTTTTAGCAATTTTTCTCAACAAAAAAAAAGTCTGAAAACCACCCACACAACAGCCAACTGCTCCGTTGGCTGCTCGAAGGCAGAGACACCACCTTTGGGTGTCTCTTACTCCCCTCTTCTTGCTATACTAACTAGAATGGAAATGGGGTCCTTTCTGTTCTACGTGTCCTTTTACTGTCCACAGGCCTGATAATGGGGCTGGATTCAGGTGACTACTATTCCACACGTGAGCACTGAGTGTGACAGTGCCTTAAGTTCTTACGACAAAAGGCAGAATCCATGATTACCCAGTAGCACAGCCTTCTGTGTTTTTCCCACCCCTCACTGAGCTTTCCTGTAAGATTCCTCAGGGGCAAGGAATGCACTGGCACTGCAGAGGTTCCTGGACAATTTTGCTAAGTCATTTCAGAAGGTCATAACACGTCACTAAGAAAAGGCTGACTAATTGCAGTGGGGCATGGTGGAGTGGCATTTCTTACAGCAACTCTGCACCTGTTGGCCCAAGCATCTACAGCTGGCTGCAGCCAGCACCAAGTTGGACAACTGGCTAGGTTAAGGTGAGAAAAATCTGCTCCGTTCAACACTGCTGAACGGCTGCCAGTGCCTGCAGAATGGAAGCTGCTCTCAAGTGTGAAAGTCACTACTGTAGAGTTAACAGCACATGGAGTATTTTCTTTTTTACCTTTCTTTCATTCACTGTCGTCTTCTGTTTTTCCATCCTCACTGAGTCTTGCACTGTACTTTCCAATTTTTTAAATAAAAATGTCAGTCTTCACAAGAAGAGCAGGTTGGTAATTCACAGTATATATAACGATGCAAATAAAATGTTTATATACACATAAATGCATTTGTGTAGGAATGTAAGAGATGCGCAAAGATGAACTGATGTTTTGTGGGTACTTCATCATAGAAGATAAAAAATCTCTTCCCTGGAAGCTGTTTAAAACTGTTATTTGCATCAATTCCCGAATCACTACTGCTAAACAGCATTACAATGCAAAATCACACTCCTACAGTTTTCTCCTCTTGAGATTTACAGTCAGATTATAAGAAAAATACTTCCTGGTTAAATTGGACAGATAATGCAATACAGCTTTTGTCAAACCAATAAATATGTTATAATACACAAGCTTCCAGGCTTAAGAGAATTCTTTCTTCAGGTGCTGGCAGTTTATAAATTAGTTCGTTTGTAGTATAGAAAAAGCTTTGCAATTAGTACCTAGTTTATCATTAAAACCTTGCATTCACTGTATGTCGTCACAGACTAATGAGTTTGGCTCTCATTTACACACTCAATTATTTTCTGGCATCTCACTACAGTCGATCCCATTATTTCCTATATAATTGACCAACTTCAACAGCTGTAGCTCTTCTTTCTCATGCAGCATGTTCTATATTTACAGGGGGATCACAGTTACCAGTCTTAAAATAATTCCACATAATGTACAGTTTAAGTTTGACAAGGCTTAAGATGCTTTGCCCTGCAGCCAGTACAAGTTTGATTTAAAAAGTACTGTACAGTAATTAGATTTAACCAACAGAATTACTTAAAGTGCCACACACATTGACTGGTAGAGCTTTTACTGCAATAGATTAGACTCATTACTTAGAGACTGAAAAGCAGTTAGAGATTCATTTACCTGTGGTACTAGAAAATAGCATATTTAGTTCTGATTATGGCAGTGAATAAGACACGCAGGTAGAAGTCCTGCATGTCCAGCCGTGTCAGATGCCATCCTAGATTAAAAGGAATAGAACAGGTCCTATTTGAATCTCAGTTAGTGACCAGCTTGCGAAGTCCTCCTAGGAGAACCTGGAATGTCTTGTCTTGGAAATCCTTGGACCCTAACAGCTTGAAATAGCAACATTTCAAGACAGCAATGAACAATTCAGGAAGGGTTTCTCATGGATATTTGAAATTAAATACTAATATGTTTTCATATACTGCAAAACTTATCTCCAAGAACAAGTAGGTGGGCAAAAATAAGCGCTGACTTGTTTAGCATAAGAGGTCTGAAATTCTGACAGCCAAGAAGCACTTCCTTGTTGGGCCACAGATGTCACGAATGGTCTTCACTGAATCAAAGGAGAAAGCAGGAGTGGAAAGGAAAGACAGCATTTGCCTGCCTTCGGCCATGCTGTGCTGTACCGCATATCCGTACGAAAGGCAAAGCCATCAGGAAAGCATGCTTTACAAACCCAACCCTTGGTACGCTGCACTACATGCACACAGAAGGGTAGCATTCCCCCAAACCCCTCACTTCTACCCTTAGTATAAGCCACAGAAGCAAGACTCTACAGCAACAGAAGACTCTTTTCATGGTTTCTTGGCATCATGCTGTGAATTTACAAGGACAACAACTTGTATAATACAGCTTTTTGTAATGGAATTGTAGGGCTTTGTGGATATTGTTTTCACATTGGGCATATTCATGATGGCTTGGAATTTCAGACATTTGTAAGTATTTTCTTTTGCATCAGTAGGACAAACAAAAAACGAGTAAAAAAGCTGCTTCCTGTGAGGAGGTAAAAGGCTCTGCCTTTTAGTTATTGCTCTCTTAACAGCTGTCCATTGTCACAGTGACAGCTGCAAAGGAAAACCTGCTAGCACTCAGGACATTTTCCTCCAGCGTATTTTATAAAGGATAACACACTAGCCAAATGTCTCCATAAGTTTTCACAGGCAGGTGCCCATCAATACTGATGACAGCTGAAGAGATAAATAGACAGACATCTATCTACAGATATCACTAGTTGAAGCATCATTAAATTGAGTTTATATAATCCATGGGGAAAGGGAAGAGAGAAAAGGCAAGGTTCCACCTCAAGACCTGCACACTGCACTTCAGTTTGATTTCTCATTCCCATTTTACACCGCTAGATACCTCAGGTTCCCACCTTAAATAAATAAAAGAAAGGTGATGCTGCAGGTCACTACGGATCTTGCACACAAAAACCTGCATTGACCAATTTTGGATGGTAAACAGAAAAAACTATGGTATTACAGGAAGAGCTTCCGCATTATAACTCCCAGTTGAGTAGCCTGATTTATGCTCCTTTAGCAAAGTACCATCTTTTTATTATTATTTTAATATTATATTTAATACCTACAATATTATTTAATACCAAGGGAGAAATCCATCCATCCTCAAATAGAACATCTGCATGACACCCTATCTATCTTCTCCTGAATCAGAATTAAGCATTAGGCTCAAAAAACTGCCTCCACCGCATTCATTTGGTCTTTGGGTTCTACTCTGATGGATTAGCGATTTAACTGTTGTAACTCACAATCAAAGAAAGATAATTTTAATCCAGCTATGAAAGCCTGAGCTCTTGAGCTCACACGTGTTCCCTGTGTGCAGTTCTGAAGCTTCACCTGTGCCACTGCCCCTGCAGACCTGGCAGGGCACCCTGCTGCACAAAGTTCGCCAGGCCAGGAAGGCTACGCAGTGCCCTAAGGCAGCATTCTCTCATCAGGACACGGATGCACTGCAGTCAGGGCCTTGAGCTGGCTCCTCTCTCAGCTGTGCACACCGACAGTGGAAGGCAGGCAGATGGGTGGAAGAAGACAGCACCAGTGGGACACAAAGGTGAGAAAGAAAGGCAACTTCTCCTCCAGCAGGGAACAGCCCAACATCCACCATTTAAGTTCCAGGTTTCCCATTTCCTCAGATTATTTTCAGCTAACTATTCAATTATTTAATATGGCGAATGAACCTAATTAAGGTCTATGACATGACCTGAACTATGCTGTGTTCTATACCCCAACAGTGAACGCAGATCATGGCTGGCTTTTTCCCTCCCCTAATTAACAGGGGTGAAACTACAAAATCCAAGTTAACCTCAGCTAAGGTCCCCTCCTGGGAGGGGTTCATCAACAGCTGTACAACAAAATACAATACTGCTCAGTTAAGTTTCTGAACTGGTCCCACACAGACCAGAGAATTAAATCCGCTGAGTCCTGTCTACCGCTTGGGCTCTTGGTGTTACTGACTACCTGTTAGCACCCTGGAGAAGCCTCCAAACTTACCATAGAAGGAAGGAAGCAGGATACTGTTATCACCAGCACAGATAGCACAGAATTACAGTCTGGTTACTAACTGATAATTTGAGCAAAAAAAAGAACCCCAAGAGTTTCAGCCAAATTGTACATAGCATGAACAGGTTTCATACAGATTATACATTACTGCTCCTCACTTTCACAAAAGGACACATCTTAATCCACCATGGAAGTGGCTAAGAAGTATTTATTACAGCTTTTCCCCTCAAGCTTCCCACTGATAAGGCTAAACAAACACTAACAAGCTCAGAAGAGAAGTCTTTGATATATTTCTACTAAATTAGCAGAAAGAACATTTTGTCCGGGAAAAAAAAAAAAAAAAAAAAAAAGAGAACACTACAATTTGCTATTATTTTCATTTAGCAGGTTATCTGTTCTAGATTATGTTACCTCCTTGAAAAGCTGGAAACGTACTTGGAACCTCACACCTAGGAAACAAAGCCAGGCACAGCACCAACACCGAACCTCTGCCGTCTGTGGCAACAGCCGTGTAGGGAGCTGATGCTGACAGCACATGTAAGCTGTGTCCAATACATCTGTGATGGGATTTAATAGATCTAAGAAAAAAAGTTTTGGAGACCAAGTATTAGCTGTTTTGTGAATACAAGTCAAGCCTACATCAAAACAGACTCCATAGATTTTGTACAATTTAGTTTCAACAGAAGCAGCCCAACAATACTTCTTGAAATTGTACAGAAGGCAGGCAGCAACTTACTGGGAGAGCTCTGATCAGCACATGTGATTTGGGTCGAAGGGCCCGTTAAGGTCTGACCCATTAAAACCTCATATACTTGACAAAGAAGACACTTTCAACTTTCAAGAACAAAGTCAGGGGAATCTGAGCCTGGTCTCACAAGCACCTTTTCCTGTGAGGTGCATTCGGTGGCATTCTCGGCACAGCCCATTTAACCCCAGCCCTCTTCTCTTCACCTCTTACCCTGAAGCCAAGATGTTGGAATACCAAACACAGTGACATCCAATCTACACTTTGCTTAGGACCCCCAAGACAAAATACCTTCCAAGATCCTTACAGAACACAATTTTCTTGGATAACCACTGATATGAGGACTTGAACTCTTTCTTGAAGCTTTGTAAAACTGTCCAACAATCCAAATGGGTTCCTGATTTCTGTAATCCAAGTTGTTTTAGTTCTACCTGGGAATGCCCCAGTCCTACCTCTCCCAAAAATTATTCTAGAAACTAAGTATTTTATTTGACTCTTGGAACGTCTTCAATAAAAGCAATCTATTTGAAAACTTAGTTCTGCCTAGTGCTCAAAAAGACAAGTTTACAAGCAAGTTTTAACACGACACTGAACTACCACCTTTAAACACACACATCCAATAAAACAAGTGTACTCAAGTGTAATCCAAAACAGATAAACAGATTTATTTATGAAGTTTATAATAGGCAGATTGCTTAAACTGTCCTTGAGGCCAGTCTCATCAATAAACTAGGAACTAGTTTAAACTGGTATTTGACACATGAGATAGCGTCAAATATAAAGACAAAAAAAAATTAATAATGCAAGAAGCAGGAAGAAACAAGTGCCTTTGCTTTGTATTGCTTTAAGAAGAGGCAGGGGGAGAGAAGTAGGAGGGAGAGGAAAAAGACAAAATCAAAAGCTAACAGCTCTCTGCCATCTCTCTTCCTGACCTATTTCTAAAGCTTTAAAATATCATTGAGCACATGGTGACAAAATTTGAAAACAGTTTCGTCATAATGATTGATGATTACCCTGATTATTAAAATACTGAAGACGGTATCAAAAAAATCTTAGAGTGGTCCAATGCTCAGTACCTGGCACTAGACTGAACAGCCTTTAGCATAATCTTTGTATTCACCAAACCCAGAATTCAACAACAGTAGAGCAGCTGCTCAGTGCCTGGTCTGCAGAATTCAATGAACGACAAAAGGTTACCTTAATTCAATGAGATAATCAGCACACATTTACCCACTACCAAGAGTTTTCCAACCATCTGCAAGGCGGCAGAGCTAACAGCCTATAAAACAACTGGTAGCATGCTGACAAGTCCTCACGTCCCTCATGTCAATGAAAATTTATCTCTTAGCAACAGCTAAAAAGAAGCTGAACTTACAGAAGTGCTCTAGAGGCATCACGAGCCAACAATTTCTTCGTAAGTGATTTTGATTGCCAGCGATCTCCAAACAGATGTCTGCTCTAATTGGTAAAATCTACTAAATATATACTTTAGAAATAAAAGTGAAGTTGTCATGGCTTAAGAAAGCAAAAAAAAAAAAACAATGGGAGTCATAGCAATGTATGTAGAAGACAAAAGTTAACTTATTTAAAGCTGCTGGCCTTGCAATGGTATCAGTAACATGAAGTAAACAGAATGCTTGTGTTCTGCAGAGAGGAGAGATATTACTCTTAAGGCTGCTGCCGGAAATTGAAAGGTAATACGCAAGTCAGCTAAAAACTAAGATAAGTATTTTTGAAAGGAGAAGACAAATAAAAGATTCAAGGTTAAAACCACTTTAGCCACTCTAACTATTTTAGGATTCCCCCACCTGCTACATCGGCATGAGAAGATGACTGTTGTTCTCATATTAAGCACACTAAGACATTTGTATCTTAACTAATTCTATGTCAAAAAAAAAGAAAAAAAAACATGAAGTTTTAAGGCATCATGCTTTAGAAGTAAAGTCCATACAACGCTTAAAAAAAAAAAAAAGAAAAAAAGGAAACAAAATGAACCACTTCTTTCAGCAAAACCCACTTGCTATACCAAAATACAAGGCAATTTAGAATGTTACTACCCCACAGATCAGCAAAGGGAAAACGCTTACTCTCAGCTGTCTGTTACTTTAGCAGCTCTACCCCTAGAAACTGAATCCTTCAGAGGTCTCTTCAAAATACATCCACACACAGCATTAAGCAAGAAACAATATGACCCATTAAGATTCAGTTTCACATTTGCAGACTGTAGGCAGTTCTGTTTGGAGCTCCATGAAGAAGACTGAATATGGCATGGTCACATCACGAAGCCCTAACACCTGACTCCTTTTCCCCATTAAGAAGAACAGAGCTGCCAGCTGCCAAATACATTTTCCTCAAGTACAGTCAACTGTAACAGGTTTATTAACAAAATCAGGTAAATTGTTTTTATGTCCTATCTAAGCCTAGAAGTTACCTATCCTCCGTAACAGGTTGAAGCTGCCCATCAAACATGTTGGAAGTGTTACTTAAGAAGGCAGAGTTATCGATGAGAAAGGAACCAAACCAACTCCAGTACAGCCCTTTCCCACCACTCAGATTTTCAAAGATATAAAATTCCATCTTGCCAGCCCTGGGCAGAACAGCAGCATCAGTCATTTCCGTAAGTGTGCAGACAAACCTAAGGTCCAATCTTGAATTCAGAGGTGTGTGGGAAGCTGGACACATGGGAAGACTTCTCCAGCAGTTTATTATTTTAAATAAGACGTTCCCACCATCTCCCATGTTCTTATCTAGAAAGACTTCCGAAACTTTCTACTGAAAGAGTTGAAAACATGCCCCCAAGACAACCACCAGCTACTCATCTGTTGTTAAATAAAACACACACAAGCATTAAGGTAAAATAACTGCCCATCTTCACATGAACTGGGAGGGCAAAGCCCAGAACACTACTCGTGTTTACCAGATGCTTTTCAGTGGATGTGAAGCAGGAGGATTAACCTAAGTCAGGATTTCTCTTAAGAGCTATCGTGTTGCATGTTCTATCCAGTGTAAAACATTTGACTTTTAATCAAAAGAGAGTAACATTAAACACAGACAGCAAGAGGAGGAATTACTGGCCTACAATGGAAGCTGTCACCTTCAAAAATGTCTTAGTTGAAAATTTGCTTTAGGAACATGTAGAAGCATTGAGAAACAGAAGTACCAGCAATTTCCTCCTCAAGATGTACGGCTGACAAGCACAGAGTGACCCAGCATGAAGAATCCTTTCAAATGGCCACAGAAGAACAAGTCCCTGGTTTCTAAGCCAGCGTGCAGGCGAATCCTTGCTCGTGCAGTTAAACATATGCACTCACCCGCACAGGAACAGACCGCTCCACATGCGTGCAGCACATGCTGCTATCTAACTTGACAATCAAACCTGATGACTGGCTTTCTTTACTCTCTTCTTGGCTGACTTATCTACAGCTTTCAGAACTTTAGAAAGCGTGTGTAGCATCTATACGAAAGCTTGTTTTGCTAAATCAGCAGAACGTGTTGCCAAGCATGTCAAAATAAATAGGAATTATTTTTACTATGCAGTTTTCCACTATTAAAGCAGCATTCTTTGTAAAATAGTATTAACAATTTTTCTGTGCAATTCAGTTTTCATAATGGGATGAAGATGGAAAGGAAGAGAGCTTCAAAACACAACAGAAATTACCAGGTCAAAAAAAAATGCCTTACTTAAGTAAAACCCCACTGTGTACTACATTAGCTTCCATGTGGATATCTATTATCTGACTGGTATTTAGATGCTTACTTTTAAACAGTATGCTGTCCTCTTCTTCCCCTACAACATTATTAACCCAACTCCTACAGCAGGTTTACTCGTCTTTACAGGACAAAACAGGAGCAACAAAGTAGGAAATCACAGCTGAGTGTGTTTTCAAATTTGGAACAGACGTAAGGGATAGCTCCAGTAGCCTTTGTAAGCAAAGAACTTGTTCAACTAATTCCTAAATTCAGTTACTAAAAGAGATTATTTTGTTCTGAGAATTTCTTTAGGCTTATCAAGCACTGCCTTTTTCATCACCTTTTAACTATGTATTTGTAATAACTGCTTGGCTAACTAATGTTCATTATCCACAAATCCTAAGTGCTCTGGAGAAGCAGCATTATTACAGACACACTCAAGTTATGTCATACTGCTCTAAAATTCTGGGCCAGTACATTACAGCAATACTCATTTCAACTGCAAGTCTGATTTTAAGGAAGAATAATGAGGAAGGTGAAGGAAAAAAAAACAACACTGAATTTGATCCTAGATTCCATTACCAAGAAGTTGCAAACAGAGGCCCTTAAAGCAACTTCAACCCAGAAGGGCCTCAGTGGCAGTGATACCTGGTGCTCTGAATCAGCAATCCAGTATCTACATTTCTAAGGAAGAAAGTGGTTGCAAAGCACTGCCATACACCTCCACTCAGCGGCTGCTAAGCCACACTAGGACAATTCAGGAATTTATTTATATATAATACCAAAAAAAAAAGTCTGCTAATCCTATCAAGCAAGTGAACCTGGCAGGACTGAAGGCTGCATCCCATCTCACAGGGAAGAGCCAGCTTACAAACCTTGAGGGACAGCGAGCATACACAGACTACTTTAAGGTATCAGTGCACCTTACTCTGATCTACTTCTGCAACATCCCACAAGGTGTCTCCTCATGGGAGAAAAGCCTCACTGACCCACACCAGACCTCTGAGCTGTTCTAAACTGATTGTTAACAAGTGAGAAGAAAAAAAAGCACATATTTAAGACCTATTAAACACAGTAAGAGTATTTCAGAAGGAAGAGCTGACCTGCAGTTTGCAAGTAAAGTTGGCTTGTCACTGCCTAAATTCAAGTGTAAAAACACACCCTACAGCAACTCTACTTTAATTCTTATTTTCTTTTCTTACATGGTGAAGTGCTGTACTCCTAGAAGTTCTGTTTTAACCTTGTTACTTGTATACACACCTCCTAACCAGACTATCTATATGAAATGAGCCACAGCCGCCACCAGCATCCGTACCGACGCATTAAAAGAACAAATCCAAATTCAGAATTTCCTACTGCATCATCAGCTGCATGCACTTCCCAGTCCCCTTCACTTCACAGAACCAGAAACGTGAAGTGTGTTGTCCAACCCTCCCTTCTCCAAAGTTTGTCAGCTTAACTCAGTGGGAACTGCAATTCTAAGTCACTTACTTAACACAAGGACCACTCCCAAAAGCAAGTTTCAAAAGTCAGATGCCTAATATAGGACTTCAAGTGCTGCCTAAGGCTCATGAATTTTGGAAGCAGAAAATTAATTTGAGAATTACTTACTTTCACTGTATCTAGCCACTTGAATACTTGAGAATTGCACCAAAACCTCACATTCCTTCTAGCAGTTTAGCAGAGTTAACAGATGTCAATATCAGCACCATTGCCACCTCACAGTCTATTAGTAAGGTTTTCACGTCAAAAATTTTCCTGCTGAGCTTTTAAGTTTTCAGGCTACGTTTTTTAAGCACACTAGACCATTTAATCAAGTTACAGTCATGTTTATCATCCCCAACGTTTATCATTTCCCTAATTGCCAAAACAAGGAAGCCATTTAGCAAGACAATATAGTCTACATGACAACAGAATGTCATGGTACCCCATTAGCATCCAGAAGAAATCCTTCTAGTTAAAAGATTAGTTAGCCTCTTATCAGGTAGACACCAGTGACAGCATGAGATCCGTCAGCCCCGTGGCGCCTGATTTGAAGCACTTGGTCCTCAGAGTTCCACAGCCGTGATCTGAGCCCCAGAAGTGCTGATCCCCTACACTGAAGGACGTAACCTGTCCCTGCTTTGTGCCATGAAGTCCTAGCATCCTGGCCGAAAGAGGACCCAACAATCAAAGGAAACGTGCATCTATCTTTAAACCAAGGAAAACACAGTCCTGGATAAACAGAAGGGAGTTGCCTTTCAAAAGAAGACGCTATCAGGACCATAAATGGGCTCAAATTTGGGGAAAAAATGTTTTTACACCATTTGAGTAATTCTTCTTTTAACAGTAGTTCGTAATTCTTAAAAAAAAAAAAAAAAAAAAAAAAGTAAAAACACTCTTGCCATTTCCAACCATCAAATTGAAGAATAATTGATTAATTACCACTTGATATATATCCAGAGAACTTTCTTAGGAATTATATAAATATAAACACACACAGCTTATATGCATAAAATCTGTCAAGAAATGCCAGACTACCAGGACTGCAAGTTTCCAATATTTTTCATCACCTGTTTTACAACCAAGTTCCTGCAACATGAGGAAGTTACACCAAACACTCATTGCATTCCAACTGCCACAGAATAAAGACCCAAGAGTCAGGACGCACTATTATTGAACACAGAAGAGGAGAGGCACTTAAGATAGTTGAGAATAAAACACTGAGAAAATATCCAAGGTAGGTGGATATTTTCCAACATATTCCTCAAGTCTAAATCAGACTCATCAGCCATTTGTATATTCTACAAGGAACCCTATGAAAGGGGATGAAAAGTAAAACCTCTAGTTTGAGGATCCAGTGTCACTCCCAGCTGAGACAGGAGAGTTTGCGGAAGAGAGGAATGATGAACGACCACAAATGGAACTGCAGAACCACACAGGTTTTCTTTAATTCATTGCTGTCTGTTTCAATCCAAGACTCTCATTGCAGTATATCACATCAAGTAATTGAAGAGAAACTACCACGGGAATCAAATTTTAACAGTCCTTAGGATTAAACAACTTACAATATAAGGCTTGAAACTGCTCCTCGCAGTAAACAAGAACCACGAGCGGTGCACCACGTGAAACTATGTTCCTCAGCTAAACACTGAGTTTGGGGAAAAAGGATGAATAATGTCTTCCCCAAAAGCTGGGTGAGAAACTGCCACCAGATGACCTGTGTGCCGAGCTGGAAGCCAGCCCCCCAGTGTCACCACAAAGATACATCCCAACCTAACTCTGCAAACAGCTGTTTGGAATTCCTATCCCATCACACAGTTCAAGAACTATACAAGCACTTGCCTTGGTTTGATCCAAATTTGCTGCATCTTAAGAGAAAAAAAAAAAAAATATATATACACACACACACACACACACACACTTTAAAAGACCATTATTAATTTACAGTGATATAAGCTGCTTCTCCAGGATAGCAATGACAAGACTTCCATTTTAGTTTTAAATGCTCAAGAGATTGGGTAAGGGATTCTCCAACTTGTGCTAAGCTCCAGAATCTGAAGTGTGAATAGGACCCATTCTGAAGTGTTCACTTGGCTTCTGCAAGCAAGGATTTGGTAGTTTTGGTATCCTAAACTACAGAGACAATAGCACCTAGCAATCATCCTAGAACTTCAAGGACAAGAGCCAAAGGCACTTCCTTTTCCATGAAATTAAGGTGGACACCTTTTAAGTTGAAATAGTGAGATGCACAAACATGAGTTAGTGCTTGTCAAATGACAGCAGTGTTGCAGCAACTAACAACAAATAACATGGTCTTTTGTCACCATGAAGATGTTGCAAGGGTAGAAACACAGGTTGTCTCTGAAGACAACATCCTCCTCAGCTGTAGCACTGCAGCCTCTTGTAGAAATTTACCTACCTGAATGCTGGTACTCAAAATTATCCTGAGGAACAGACTCCATCTAAAGCTACATCCAAAGCTAGGCAGCAGAAATATTCCTTTATGTGTAGATCAGTCAGATACATTGCGTAGCACTTCCTTTCTGCCTAACTTTTCAGTTTCTGCTCCGTGGAAAGCCTACAGGCCAGAGGGAACAAGGTAGAACAAGCAAAGAAACCCCAGCCAGCAGTTGCTTGCCTAGCCACATAAAGGCAGGAAACTGAAGAGCAGAGCAGGGAGGAGCCTGGATGCCAAAAAAGCTCCTCTATAGATTGGACCTTTGCCTAAAAGACAGAAGGAGGAACACCCAGTGTCTGCACTGGCACAAGCTGCATACCAGAAAACTGAAATTCAACCTATGCCAAGTTACAGTTTGAAAAGCTAAATGTACCTAGGCCAGTGAAAACAAAATTAGATAGGAGTTCAGAGTATTAAAAAAAAAAAAAAAAAAAAAGTTTTTGTTTTTGCATGAAGGTCAGCTTAGAAATACAAACTGAAAGTGAAGGAAGGGGGGGGGGGGAGGAGGGTAAGAAGAAAAAGAGTCATGCCAAGAATCAAATGGAAACAATTACTAATGCAGTTGTTCAGCTGTTTAAGGGAGTGTTCAGGACAACCTAGAAAATGCTGCATGCATCAGATTAGCAGCAGTTGCACTGCCTCTTTTGAAGGATCCTTTAGGTAGCAGCTATACAGAACACAGCAGGGATGTTGCAATTGAGATAGACTACACATTCCCACTGTTCTCTGACAACATTAAATAAGTGGTCACTACCTCATCTTTTAAAGCCTTTTTTTCATCTTAAATTATGTTTAAAAGTAAGAAATTAAAGCCCTGTCTACGGACTACAAATGTCTGCTTCCTCAGGTTAACATCTACTCAGCATCCGTGCTCAGGAGATGACCACCTCTTAAGACCCAGTAGGTTTCACCCAGCTCCCGAGCGGCAGAGCCTTCCCAGTGCTCCTCCAAGTGCCCAGGAGAACAAGAAACACGGTGTGTGAAGAGCAGGGGCTGCTCCACAACTGACTCCACTGAAGATAAAATTCACCACCCATTTAAGAACGTGAACCAGAACTTTTGCTGCTGCATTTCCAGACATGTATTTTAGTGTGTCAGAGGCTCATCCAAAAGCTAGGTACCACGAAGCATATTCAAATTCATTTCCCCCTCTGTTCTCACCCCTTCCTACTGCGCTCTCAACTTTTACACTGCATGTTCCAATTAACATACTTCCACAGCCCTTTCCTGAAGATGCTGCATGAGAGAAGGTGTGAAGCATGGGAGAGATGCTATCTATGCAAGATACTCTGAACATAAGGAGGAGCACATAGAGCAGTTAAATTGTTGAAACTAACTATGCACTGCACTACAGCAAAGTGCAAAAGATCAAAACACCAAGCAACAAGTTCTCTTTTTCTGCTTTCCTGTATGCATTGTTTTTTTGTTTGTTTCATTTTTGTTTATTTACAGGAAAGGAGAAACCTTTGAAGCCCTCAACCTAAAGGCTATCACGCTGTTTTCAGCTTGCCTTTGTTGTTATGAAGAGCCCACCTCTGGCTGGAGGCTAGGCTGTTCCTTAACACAAACTTCACGCTTCAAAATAAGCAGCTACTCAAGAGCTTTGATTCACCTTACCCATCTACATCAAGCGAGAGGCTCTCTTAATGTAACCACCAGAATATTCAAGGTAACTGTGGCATCTTTTTTGATCTTCATGCTACTCATTACATTTCCCAGAATGAACTGCCCAGAGGCCGTACAGCCGATGAGTTAGCCACTTCCCAATGCAACCTGTCCTTCTTATAAGCCTTGTGCTTGCATCTCTTCAAGAAGTGAAAAAGCAACCCGCAGAGACAGGAGGGAATGGAAAGGGGTGGAGGAACAGATAACTGAAACAGCTGTACTGTGTGCTTCTGCTTCCTGTAACAGCGAGCAGACACACCTTTGCCCAAACCCAGTAGTCAAGATAACACTTGAAAGAAATACTGTTTCTAAACAAATCCTTCATTCCAGGCCAATGGCAACAGGACGAAACATGGTGATACAAGCTAATGCTGCTGTAACTAACTGCAGCTCCTTCCATTTGCACTGAACCAAGACATCCACTCGCGCTGGATCACCCACTCAGCGGGGAGGCAAGAAAAGCAGCGCGGTATCATCACCGAGAGGAAAATTTAGCACCTCCCGCTCCCTGTTCCACATACGTGCTTCATCTCACACAAAACACCCAACACCCCCAGCATACAGTCATGGCTCCAGCTCCACAAAACTAACTTTTTTTTAAAACAGTGGCACTGTAATACAGCAGTACCATCTCCTCCGTGTACTAGGCATGTTAATGGCTCGGAGGGGGAAGGAAGGGGTGCATCTGTGTGAAAAGCCACCAGCACATCCCCCCGCCTGCCCCTCAAACACTGCTGGTTCACCTCATACACAGGAAGAAAGGATCAGAGTTGGCACGTGGTACTGCAAGTGTGAAAGTTCAGGTTGCCAAAGGGGGAGCTCTGAAAAGATGCAGACTTGTAATGCAATAAATCTTTAACATCTCATCAAGATGAGAGGTCATTTTTTTTTTAATTTTTTTTTTTAAACTTGTGTATAGTTAAGAAGCTTCAACAGTCATCTGTCTATGCAGTTTTCTACAACCCCTCCTGTTCTTTCTTCTCCTCAAGGTAAGTTGACAGAAAATATACTTGAACTTCACCTCTACTCTTCGCAAAAAAAAAAAAAAAAAAAAAAAAAAAAAAAAAAAAGAGGCCATCCCAAAAACCCGTGTGTGCACTCAGCTTTTGCTGGAGCTAACTACATAAACAGTCAAACAATGAAGCTTTAAAATACACTCATCTCTTTCAAGCCCAGCCATTCATTTGAGATGCCAATTGATTACTCAATTTTTGACAATAAAATATAACCATGGCATATAACCAGTACTGCCACCTAAACTCTTCCAATTAAAATGGCCAAGTAGTTTTCCTGCAGCATTGCTCTGCTCATTCGTACATGACCATTAACATCAAATGAACATGCAGTCACATCGCAGTAACAAGCCTGCTTATAGAATTAGTTGCAGAACCATCCCTTCTTTAGTGTTTTTAAAGCCACATAGCTTGGGGATCAGGAAACACCCTGTGTTTGAACAAAGTCTACACGCATTTGCCCAGTAACCTGGGCCACAACTAGTACAGCTGAGCACAGCACGAGATGATGTGCACTGCACGGATACACAACGACTGCTTTGCCAACCTCACGTCAGAAGTATTTTTATGTCGGGAAGAAGTGTATGTCGAACAGTTTTTAAACACGCAAGTCACACTGCTAATTTTGAGGCACCCAAATCAAAAGCTTTTTTCTTGCCAAAGCAGTTGCTAGATAACAGATTTGTTTGGCTAACTTCTGAAAGACAGATTTATCCCTGTACCAGCATTTTAGTACGGCAATGACGGCTTTTTCAGCACCATGACCCAACTAACATTTCTAGCAATGGATGCCAGTCCCAGTGCGTAGCCTACCACAGAAGTTGTTTTCTGTTTTTTTTTTTGTTTTTTTTTTTTATTTCCCCAGAATTCACATGAAGCATCACAGCATTGAACTGTTGTGATAGCTCTGTACTTCAGACTTCACATTTTTCATGCCAATGCAATACCAGAATTACAGAAGACTCTCTGAAAGTACTTATACAATAGGAAGCTTTGTCACTACAAGTAATTAAATCCTTACAGTATATGGCTACAGAAGTAATTGCACAGTAAGCAACCCTTCTAAGTTCACATTCTGATTATTGAGCATGATTCTCCACGCATCCTTCAAACAGCCACAAAGTCCAACTTGATAGGAACAGACAGAAATCCACATGTAAGACCAACCATATTTAGAGAAATTCACAGAAGTCAGCCTCCAAGTACCAACATTCCTTGTGTCACCCTCTGGCAGTTCCATGAACAACTCTTTGAAATTTAACTCAGTATTTTTTTTTTCTTTTTCAAGCAAGCACTCTCTTCTCTATGCCCTTTAGTGACTTAAGATCAGCTGAAAGAAAAAGATGAGTAAAAATCACCTTAAAAAAAACAAACAACATAGTCTAGTATCTAGAAATAGATGCTAATGGCATCTCTACAATAACAAAGTTGTCTGGCATATTCCATGCCAAAAAAGAACTGTCTCCAACTTTACCATTATGAAGTTTAAAAAAAACACAGAGATTCCATTTTATATAACCCAACTGAAGTACAAGTTGCTTCTTTCCAAGCACACTGGAAACTCAAAATATGTTTCACCACACTAAATCAGGAACGATCAAAGAATACCTACAGACATGTCTTGGATGCTAGCCTTTTGTAAACAAAACACCAACTGACATCCCCCAAACGTTCTCCCTCAAGGCTTCAACACTGTGAGTAACTAACCTGAAATGAAGGTCCAAATAATCAAAAAAAAAAAAAAGCACACATCTAACAAGTCCAAGGAAAATGAAGATAGGAAGAGGATTCTCAAGTTTACCCCTATTTGTCAGTCTGACAGCACTTATATTCCTAGAATATTTACATTGGCTCCAGTTCCTATTGCTATTAACTACAGTTTTAAAGCTAAGTGAACTATCTACATACAGATATCTTAAAAAAAAAAAAAAAAAGACTAAGTATCTTAAATACCACGAGTTCCACTGGTAGTACTTCTGCTAGCGTTAGAACCACAAGAAAAATCATGTCCACGCATGAAGTGAAGGTAAGAATGCCACAACCAAACCAGATAGCAGCTATCTGCATCAGTCCACCAGACAAGACAGAACAACTTCACACCCAGAAGAGAGCAAACAGCTGCACTCCTCCCTGCTGCTGTTTACCCACTGAAAAGCCAAAAAACAAACTACTCAACACAGAACGGCAGGGAGCTAAGTAAACGTGCCTTATCAGACCTGAACCTGCACGGATTTTCAGCATGCACCCTTGCTTACATGCATTTAAAAGGCTAAACAAAGAACAAGACAGATCATTACTTCTGCATTACCACATTTGCTTTCATTTTTTCAGCCTTACCTGGTCTTTTTCATGGGGTAGAAGGCTGACAGGTGGAAGAGAAGCTGGGAAAGCACTGGGATATTTTGGAGGTCCTTTGCTTTCCAAACCACCATAATTCACTCTATACTGAGGTCCATCCTTCAGTAATCTCCCATTGTTCACAGCACGTTTGGCCCCCAGACGCAATCTCTGCTGAAAAGCAGGATTGTTGAAAATGTTTGCTAGGTCATTTTGACTTCTCAGATACTTCTCGATGTTTTTCAGGGAGGAGCCATTTGGTTCTTGAAGCCCTTCGATTGCTCTTCTCAACAGTTTATTCCAATCCACGTTACGAAGCTCATTACAAGCTCCTCTAGATCCCTTAACGGATTTAGGAATAGTGCCAGGCTTAACAGATGAAAACCGTCCAGGATTATCTGGGTCCTTGTAGGATGCAAGGCCTTTGTTGGTAACTTTAAGAATAGAACCATCTTGAACACTAAGTTCCAGCTGTTCCGAAACAGTCTTCTTATCTAATCCATGGGAAGCACAAACAGCGTGACATATTCTCTCTTCGGATGGCCGTTGCTTTTGCTTTTTAACTTTTTGTATAGCTTCAAGAATCCACTCAGTATAAAGTGGGTTGGCAAGTTTTACCATGGTTGACCAGTAATTGTTTCCAGCCAAGGGTTACCCATAGAGGTTCCTCCTTATCCTTTTAGGAAATTTTTCAGAGGTTGCTCACACCTCAAAGACAAATCAAGGGATTCCACACACTGCTTGGATGCATCTCAAGAAAACCCATCCTGAAGAGTCAGAGAAGACAGGGAAGCATCTGCTGGCTGAAACTTCCAATTACTTGACCAATATGGACAGACAGGAAGGATTCATTCATGGTGACACTCGTACATCCTTACAAAACATTTGTTTCAACCTTTAAAAAGAAAAAGGAGAAGGCAGGGGAGATTACAGTTAATGCCAATGGAGTAACAAGCAGAACACAATCAGACATTTATTCATAGTGTACATACTGCAGTACGCAAAAGATCCCTGAAAAGTTATCCGAAGCATTGGATAATTGCCTCCCCACATCAAAGAGGTCATCAGAAAATCCTTACATTTCCCATGGCATTCAATGGGTTTAGTTCTCCTGAATTCCATCACCCCAACACTTAGCCTACTACTGACTGGTCAGGCAGCTTCCATCCAGCCAAACACCTGAAAATATTCTCAAAAACACGAACTGCCTACAAATTGTTCTTAGACACACTGGAGTAAGAGAATAACTGCATGTGTGGATTATACCTGTACAGTAAAAGCCCCTTAACTGATGGAAGTTATGAACCACAGCCATTTCTGTGCGCTGCCTTGTAAGCACTATGCCCTGTTTTGATTACACAACGGAGAAGAATCAATACTCCAGAATCAGAACGGTGTTACTGGTATTACATCTTTCATTAATATCCAGCTATCCTATAATGCAGAAAGTAATTACTAAGGCACATCTCATTCCAAGGTGTGCAGTTAACAGGCACCTATTTTTGAGAGAGGCTCTCAGGAACATAAATTAGAACAAAGTCACAGGACACGTTTTCACATAAATACACAGTCAGCATGAGAACACATAAGGAGGTCATATCGACAAAACATGTTGCAGTGGTTCAGCTCCAAGAACAATTTTCTTGACTTATTATTGAATATATTGCTCTAACAGAAAATTCAGAGGCTACAAAAACTTCTTTAAGAAATCTGAAAGAACATCTTGATGAGGAATTTATTTCTTCTGCAAGACATTCATTTTTATAAAATGAAAAAAAAAAAAAAACTAAAACAGTGGTCATCTAATGACTAAATATATTAAACAGCTTTTTTTTTTTGGCTGTGAAATATTAGTGACAACTTTTGAACACATAAACAGAGCTGTACAATTACTTTAAATCAAAGTCAAATAGATTCAAAAAGAGAGAAATCTTCATTCTCAGTAAGCGTGCTGTCTCATAAAATAGAAGATTCACCAGTTTCTCAGCAAAATCCAAAGATGAAGTAATCTGAAACTACATTTCTCAAGCCAAGGCAATCAGCCTACAACGAGCAGAAATATCTGTGATTACGTAAGTCTTGGCCCTCATTTATATTCATTTATTCAAGTCACCTTGCATTTCAATCATGTTTAAAACTTGAGTAAATTATGAATAGGAAAAAAAAATGAATTGATACAGTAATCTTTTGTTTTTTAACTTGTTCAAAAGAATTCTCTGTAACTGTGAAGAGAACAATTACCCAAAAAAAGGCTTTTGGTTTCCTATACCTGCTCTCCTCTGCACCCCCCTCAAAAATCTCTTTAAATATAAGGTACAAGATAATAATGTTTCACATATTATTACACCTACACAACAGAATTCGTAACAAAAGAACAGCTGGTAATTGGGGAATGTGAAACTCTTCTATACCCAAATAGTAAAAATATTAATCAATTCATTTAATTAATTTCACATTCTTAAGGTTCAACTGAAGCATAAGCACTTTCAGACTCAAATATACAAGTTCAACTGACTGCCAGAACGAAGACACACTCCTGATAACAACACAGGGCCTGAGCATTTAATGGGCTCTCATACTGAGCCCTGCCACACAGGCTGGATGATGTTTCTTGTTTCCAGTCTGTACTCATGCAAGTTAGGTATTGAGAACATACATACAGCACCAGTAGTAACACAGTAACTTGATCTCTAAACAGGCATTTTAACTTAATCCTCCCTGGACAACATTGTTCAGATTCACCATTTTCGTGTGATTCCAAAGCAACACTGTAGCCGCAAACTACAAAAAAGTATAGGTAATACAAGTTTCCAAGGTATGATGAATCCTTTGAACTCTCTCACAACTCTAACACTGAAAACAATAACACAACAAACAAAGCAGAAGCCTACAGGTAGGGGAGACTGGCACAAATACCTTCATGCTTGGCCCTAAGCTTTGGAAGGCCCTTCTAGCTGCATATAAACAACGCGCCAGTTTCCTAGAAAGCCGGCTCCAAGTTCCAAAGTTCCTTAATTCAGCTGCTCTATGAGTCCTCATGAAGATGGTCAGTACTCAATTCAACGCTGGAAGCTGCGTTTGCTGAGTCAGACATGCTTCCCTCATTTTTCAACCTCCTGCAGCACTGTTATATTGAATTTCATACGAGCAACCACATCACTTCCATTAAATTCCAGAACACACAGTGCAGGTCTGTTCCAGGCGCCCGGACACCGATGCACATTTCGGTATAAATGCCGCAACTTGTGGGTTACAGGAATTTTTATTGGCCAGTGACTGTGGCAAAAGGTGAGCATAAGCCTGTAGCTTCATGTAGAGCCTGCTGCTCAGTACAGGAATTTCACAGCAATACACATTCAGAACTACATTTTTCCTTATTTACTTTAAATTCCCCACGTGTAACACAACCTCCTGCATGCTAGCGCCTACTAAATCAACACTAGTTGAGTGTATCAGCAGGAGCATCGAGTTGCCAACATGGGGCGGGATATTCCAAGAGAAAAGTCAAGGCATTTTCAGTTCACACCTTCCAGCAGAACCTAAGTTTGTTCAGCTTTAGGAAGCGCCGCAAAGCTAACCTAATCCCATTTTGGAATTGTTTTACCCCAACCAGGAGTTTCAGTTGTTCTGCCACTTAGATCACAGACGTACGCAAAGTGCAGCAGCCTGACCTCCACAACCCATACGGCACGGTCTGCCATACATAAATCTCAGCGTAACCTCCTCATAGTAAACATCTTTGCCAGCAAACATCTTTGCCAGCAACATAATCCAGCTCAGTGACCCGGGAGCTCTACGTTAAAGAGGCCTTTCATAAATCAGGTCCTGCTCGGGCAGCTATTGATCCAAGATTAACAACATATAGATCTATACGTACCCATTCACTCGCTACACAGAAATACAGAACAAGCTGCTTCAGAAATGAGCTTTACAAATTGAACGTAAAAAGGCATGGGGAGCTTCCAAATGAAGTTCAGGTTTCTAAGTTCAGGATTTATTCCACCAAAGCTGCCAACAAAGATCACACCTCATTTAATATTTAAATAAATTTTAAAAAGGTGATGTTTACCCAGAGATTTTTGAGGAAATACCGATTTTTAAGAGTGATTATAAGTTAACAGCAGGCACTCATTTCTATTTATTAATTTTCCTCATCTTGTAATTAAATAACCTTTAATCAAGCCCTCAACAGCACCCATCCAATGACAGATGAGGTGGTTCTCCAGACTCTTACATACACAGGACCACTTCCAAGTCTTACACCAAGAATCACGAAGCTCTATGCTATGTCATGTTCCAGCTTCTACACTACACGATATCTTATTTTGAAAGTGGTAACAGTGCATAAAGTTCTGATCATGTTATAATATCCATCAAGTCTGTTAAGAAGTCTGCTACCGAAAAGCTGCAGAACATAAGCATTGGTATGGGGGGCACAATACGTTACTTTTAAAATGAGGAAAGCCATCTCTAGTCTGGGTTTGTCCTTCAACTTAAGTCATAAAGGATCAGATAAATGCCAAGAAGTTGCAAAGTTGCAGCTTGGGATTTAGACTGAAAGCAAATATAAAAACTTACAGCTACTGTACAGCTGGTTCTAATTAAAGAACGCATTGACTGAATCTGTCATTCTTAGGTGTCATCAGTAATCCTATAATCCTGTAATGAGGTCTTTTTTAGGCTGAACTAGGATCTGGAACTATTTCAGAGTGATCCACGTTTTCAAAGCAAGCTGCCTAGTCAGAGAGAATAAAAAAAACACTAATAACAACAAAAATCTGTTACCCACTCCCAAACAGAACTAAGCCAGTTACTACCCAAGTAACCAAAAAGCATTTTATAAAATACTGTCTGATGTCTTTTTCAGACAAATCCATAAAAAATACACTTTGGTTGTCTTAAATGCAAATGCAGGTAAACGCTTTCAAATTGAGGTTAACGCTGCAACCAGAGAAAGAAATAAAAAGGAGAGGGGAGGAAAAACAAAAAAAAAAAGAACAGCAACTCGTGCAACCTGCTGGTGACCTGTGAAGCACAATTTCCTTCTGCTTCCTCCTACCTGCTCCGCACAGATCTAGGAGCAGCAGCAGGCCAGCTCTCTGCTGCAGCATCAGGGTCAGGTAAGGATTGCAGCAGAGGAGAAGGAAGAAGAGGAGCCTGCCATTGCATTCAGCGAGCTCTTTGCCATTTTCCTCTCCTCCGAGCCATTACGACAAACGCTGCGGCTCAACAGCTCTGTCCTCCCACCCCAGCCTCAATCAGCGATGCGCAAAGAGGCAAGATGCTTCAGCATCGCGAAACGCTGTCACCTACACGGAGACGGGGAGGAAGGAGACACGGCCAAGGACTGCCCGCACATGACACCGAGCGCTCCCCACCTCCTGCAGCCAGACAGCGCGTTAAGGACGCGCAGCGGGGCACTGCCACAAGGGAAGGGGCTGAAACTTGCCCGGGCGCTACGCGCAGCCCTCGCAGCCCTCACGCGCAGCCCTCGCACTAAGTTCAGCGCTGCCCCGGGAGCGCTGCGGGGAGCGCGAGCAGCGCACGGGCACCCGGGGCGGCCCCGCCGGCACCGCACCTGCCGGGACCCCGCTCCCCCCACACAGCTCCCGGGCGCTGCCTCCCGACGGGGCGCCGAGGGGCCGGGAGCTCCCGGGGGCAGCGGGACGGAGCCGAGCCCGGGGCCAGGCGGCGCCGCTCGGGGCTGTGTCCCCGCTCCGCAGCCCGCCCCCAGCGGCCGCCCTGCCCCGGCTCCCCCCCAGCCCCCCGCGCCCCGGGGCAGCGCCCGCGGGCCGGGCCGGGCCGGGCCCCCCCCCCGGCGCCGCCACTCACCTCGGCGGGACCGCGGCGGCGGCGGGGGAGCGGGGCGGGGGCGGAGCCTGCTCGGGGCGCCGCAGCGGCTCCCCCTGCTGCCGGCTGCCCGGACCCTGCCGCCCGCCGCCCGCTCCCCCCGCGGCCGGGCCGCGCCGAGGCGGCCGCGCTGCCCCCCCCGCCCCCCGCCCCCGCGGGCCGCTCCTCCCCCCGGCCGCCGCGCCCGGCCGCGCCTCACCTAGGCCGCCATTTTGTTTCGCCCCGTTGTGCCTGACGCGCGGCCGACATGACACTGAGTGCAGCCCAATGGAGGCTCATTAAAACCTCACCTACCCGCCGCGCCCCGCCCACCAACGCCCGCCATTGGGCCGCGCCGCGCACGCCGCGCCGCCAGCATAGGCGGCGGGGAGACGTCAATCCAGCGGGATCGTCCCGCCCAGCAACCGGCCCGGCTCCCCCATTGGAGGGCGGGACGCGTCAATCAGCGGCCACGCCCCTTCCCTCCACGCGCCGCCCCGCCCGCTCCCCAGAAAGGGCGGTGCCGGAGGCCGCCATTGGCCGCCGGCGCCGCCACACAGCCGCCCGGCCCGCCTCCCCGCTGGGCCTCGCTCGCCAGCGATTGGCCGGCGGCCGCGGGCGGAGGAGGGACCTGCCGCGAGCCCGCCCTCCCGTTGGCTGGCGCCGCCGTCCGTCTGGCTCCCCTCCCCCACCCGCCTCCGCCCCACCCGCTCGCGCCGCTGAAGTTAGTTCGGGAGCGAGGCGCCGGCGAGCAGCCGGGCGCGGGGCGTGCGGGCGGGCGCGCAAACACACACACACACACACACACACACACACACACACACACACAGACACCACACACACGCGCGCGCGCACCGCCCGGCGGCCCTCGATACTCAGAGTCACGCGCGCGCCGTGGGGGCCGCCGGCCACGCGGGCGGGCGGGAGCGGCGTGCGCGCAGCGGCAGCAGCCCGAGGTGCCTGGCGCTGGCAGCCGCTTATCGCGCACACGCACGCCCCGCGCCGCCGAGGGAAGGGAAGGGAGGGGAGGGGAGGGGAGATGGGGAGGGGGGGAAACGGGGACGGCGACAATGACTGCCGGCTGCACGCAGGTCCCTGCGAGTTTCGCCATGCGAGGCGCGGGGGCTGCTCTGTCAGCCCGCCCGGCCCGGAACAATCGGCGGGGGGCAGCGGGCAGCACAGCCCCGGCCCCCCCTGCCCGCCCCAGCCATCGCCTCCTGCCGCCGCTCCCCCTCCCCTGCCACACGCAGAGCGTTGCAAGGCATTTACCCAGCGCGAGTGTCTGCAAACACGTGCAGCAGCCTCCAATGCAAAGGGGAAAAAAAAAAAGAAAAAAAAAAAAGTGCCCAGCCTAGTGACAAGCCCCCTGCGCTGCGAGAGGGGAGGGAAAGGGGGTGATTATGGTAAATTGCAGCCTGTCACCCGGCGCACAACCAGCCCCACCGCATGCTCCCTGTTATCCCCCACGCCAACTCCGGGCAGTCTGACCTCGGGTGCCGGTTTCCCCCCTCTGCTCGCAGTGACCTCCTTTCTCTGCCCGTGTGTGTTTCTGCAGCAGCGGTTCCTGCGGAATGTGCTGCCCCTGAAACGCGATCGCGGCTCCTCTCTCTCTCTCTCGCTCGCTCCTTCTCTGTCTCTCGCTCGCTCGCTCTCTCTCCTGGCTGCGAGCGGAGCCAGGAACACAACAACAACACAGCCTCCCCCCACCCCCTTCCCCAAACACACACACACGGAGGGGACCCAGCCAGGAGAGCCAGACGAGCCGGGGAGGGGGTGGAGGGAATCCCCAGCCAGCGGATTGATTGCACCAGTTACCTTCCCTGAGCCCCTTCGCGAGAGGGGGGGGGAAAAAGAAGATGAATACAGAGAGAATACCTTGTCTCCCCTCCTCCTCCTCCTCCTCCGCGGGGCTCCTCTTCTCCCTCCAAAACACTAAAAGGTGGACGGGCAGATCAGACGCAAGCCATCGGCTCGCGGCGGGGGAGGGGGGGCCGCACGAACAATTAGCCTTAATTTCAGAAATTAAACCAGAAACCCAGCCCGCACCTCCAGCCTCCCCGGCGCTGAGCGGCCGCAGATTGCGAGGACTGGTGCTAAGACACAGGACCTGATAACAGCTAATTGAAAGGTTAATCTACATAGGCTGTGACAGAAGAGGTCCCTCCCCACTTTTTTTATCTGCTGTTGGCAAGTGGGAAATTGAGCTCCCCCCACCTTTCTCCCTCAAAAAAAAAAAAAAAATAGGAGAGGGAGAGAAAGGGGGGGGGGGGGGGGGAAGGCAATAAAGTTTGGGGGGAGGCGCGGCCCCGCGGCGGCGGCCGCTGGGGGCTGAGGGACGGGGCGGGAAGGCGGCCTGAGGGGACGCGGCCGCCCGGGGGGCCCCGGCGCCGAGCTCGGGGTGCTGAGGGGCTTTCGGCCACCCTGGGGGGGTTGAAATGTCCCCGATGGAGCACCAACGCTGGCAGATCCTTCCTCGAGGGCCTGGGTGATTCCTCCGTAAGAAGGGAGAGGGTTGTGTCGGGAGGAACCGTAGGTAGACTGTAGGATGAAAGGAAGGTGGACGACTTACAGATGTCCTCCCATCGAGGCTGTTGCAATGAGATGTTATGAGGAAGGTATTTTAAAGGACAAGGTGGCGAAGCAGACGGACTTAAAGCTAGTTTCAGCCTTGTCTTCTTGCCACCTTGAGCCACGCTGCCAAAGGCCATGAAACATGTCAAAGCCTAAAGTACCCAAGACGTTTTTCCCAGTTATTGTTAGCAAATAACACTTCTCACTGAACTATGGGGTGACAAAATACCATAGTGTGGTACCCACCAAGAGAGGTAAAGGTGGTCCTACCTACCTGGGCATCTACTCAACTAATCACCAGCTAGGTGCTAGGGGTGCTCCCCATCCTCCAAACCCAAACCATCACCCATCCCAGGGGTCCCCAAGGCATCCTTTTCCATGTGTTGTAGGTGACGTGCTGCATTTGGGTGCCTGTCCACAAAGTTCTGTAAAATTAGTATGTCAGTCCTGAAGAAGAAAATACAGAGCTAAAGGAATTTATTTATTTATTCTGAATCCACACACAGAGGAAAAAATTCCCCTTTTAAAGTGGATGGAAAGTGACCTTCTACAATAAATCAAGGTCTTTCCTAGGTCATGTATTGCACGTACACCAGTAAGAGAACAAAGTTTCCATAATAATAGATTAAGTATTTTGGTTTAGTGCAACTTTTTCAGTCAGTTGCTGCAAATACTGTGTGAGGAAGCTCCTTGGTGATGTTTCACAGCACTGTAAAATTGAATGACCTACTTACAGAAATCACCAGGTGAAAATGTTATTCTGGCGTACGTCTATGATACCATACCTGTTGACTGAAGATTTAGTCTTTTAATGGCCAGAAGCAGTCTTTTAAATATACAGCAGGAAACTGAAATGTGCAGTGACCTAATATTTATTGGAGAATCCTTCAAGGTTCATGTATTATGCAGACTTGGCTGTGATTGAAAATAGTTTTAAAATTATTGGAAACAATATAAATCATTACAGCACAATTTGCAGCAACACTATTCTGAATGTTGTGTCAACATTTCCATTATAGACTTATTTTTTTCCGGGAAATTTACAACTTGGTTAGTGGTAAAAGAAAAATAATCTCTTGAAACTGAAACTTGGCATGGCACATCCCGGGTCAGGAAACAAAACACTGGAGAAAACTTGACAATCTGTTTGGCCATTTTTAAATTATGAGTGTGCTGAAGGCATAAGAATAGCACAGAGAAAAATCATAAAAGTCTCTGTTTTAAATATGTTCATTCTTTCTTCTTAATTCCTTTTTGTAAAAATAAACTTTATAGGACAATATATCCTATGTTATAGGTGTTGTGTTCCAGATTTTAACATATTCAAGAATCTTTTGTTTGAAGAGAAACTCCTGTGGATCTTAACATTTACAGGTGTACCTAATACTATGAAAAGTGGTGAAGTTAAGCACATGAACATGAGCACATCTTTAGCGATGCATCATCCTCCAATCAACTTAGATCTGTTACCACTGCCAATTTTACTGTTTCCCAAAATAATGATTTCAAAAGAATTGCATCATGTGAATTTAGAGCAGTTCAATGTGATAAACAAGTACAACTCTGAAACAATACGTGTTACCCAGGCAAGCCATACATGCCAGAAAAACTTTGGGTCTAACCAAGAATGTCTAATAAATTGGGTGCATTGTGGTTTGTGATCTAGACAAGAAGTTTTTCAGTTTTAAATAAAAAATGTTTTGTATTTACACACAATAAACTACATTAAAAATATCCATTGAAGAGTTATAAACCCATCAAGGAAATCAGTGTAAGCAAAAAAAAAAAAATCACACTTTAATACGTCTTATACTGTAAGAATTTGGGGGATTTACTCTCCCATGAGGTAGAATGGCTGTTAATGCCCCAGAGCAGTAAGAGGTCTCTATACACCTACACGTCAAATATACATGACAAATCTGCTAAAAAGTTTTCCTTGATACTAAAAAATATAGCCTCTAAAATCAAAGACACCCTCACCTGCTTTTAGTAAGAAGTTGTATGGCCCAGATCACTGTGTTATGTTTATTTCCTTGCCTTAATTACAGCGTAAATATCTTTTTTTTTTTTTCCATACGGAAAAGTATATTTGATTGCACATCTGCATTGTGGTATATGTAGTAACCATACCCTTACTTTCAACTGTCCTTAGGATTATTCCAAAAATGCATGTACAGTTGCTATTTTTGGATCACAAGCAAGAGAAAGGAAGAAGTTAAGGAATGAGTATGGTCTGAGTTAAATTCAATTCTCAAAAACTCAAAAATCAAAATCTATATCAAAATCTATCTGTTGATATATATATATACATAGCAGTGGTGTAAGACAAGATGGAGACTTAGATGAAGGCCAGCCATATGTGGGTCAAATTCATTGCTATACAATAAAGAATGCTAAACCAGAGTTTGAACGCTTGTTTGAAATCAGCAAGAACATTCTTTTGCCTTAAATTGCTGCCATATATGAAGATTTGCCCGTGAGGGCTTCAATCGCTGGTAGAGTTTCATTACAATCAGTGAGGTTGTAACACGTTTAGAAACGATTATATAGTTGTCAGTTTTGGTGTAGTGACAGTTCCCTACGTATCTTTTAAGATGCTATAGGGTGAAGTCTTGACCTCTATCAATGTTAGTGGAAAATCCTCCGACTTCACTAGAGACAGGATGTTTTGTATTATTATAGTACATATCCACATATGGGAGTACAGTCACCTGGAAATTGCCTTCCCTGGCTTAGGCTGTGGAGAGAAGTGACCTGTGGGAGAAAAGTCATCCTGGGAGTGTAGTGAGCTTCTTCCCTGCCTCTACAGTCACCTCGAGCATGTCCCTGCCGACTGGCTGAGTGCATACCTATACCACCTCCTCTCCTTAGCTCATCTGCAACCAATTCAGACCAATTCAGCACTTTCCCAGTGTCTCTAACTTTTAGCCTCACATTTGTTCTGGACAAACAGCCTTTTTTTTTTTTTCTTTTTTTTTTTTCTTTTTTTTTTTTCTTTTCCCACTTAGCATATTTTTACAGCCTTTTTTGTTGTAATTTCACCTGAAAGATTAATCCATGTAACCGAGTCTACCCCCACTAAATGCAAATAGCATGTTTCTTGGTTTAAGTACGAGGATATGCATTACTGCACACAACAGAGCATCACTGCCCAATTTAAACACTTCTGACAAACACTGCTATAGATTATACAAATACATATGTGCATGTAGTTATACGCACACAAAGTGAATAACCTGTGGGCATATTTTCTGATCATTTGCTGTCTCATCTATTACATTTACTGAAACTGAATAATAATATGATATACTCTTGATGCCTTCTTATTGATTTGGGGACTTTTTAATTCATGAAACCAACAGTTTATAAGATAAATGCTATAATAGTCTCAACTCAGGAGTTGCAGTTGGTATGATACTGTAATTTGGAAATAAGTGTTTGTGGTAGATCAGCTGTCATCCCACAGGGACAGAGACAGTGACTTTTTATAATAAATCCCACATGTTCCATTCTACTCTGGCAAATATTCCACGCTGGCAGATCAAAGTACTTTACAACCCTTAATTAATTAGTTCCTATAAGAGCTCTGTTAGGTGAATGTATATTATTTTTCCTGTTCTCCAATCAGGGATACAAAGCATAGAGCACAGCCATTATAAGAAGGTGCTAGTGTAAGGAAGCATCTGTCTGCCTGAGTTGCAAGGACCCTGCTCTAGCCACAGGACATCCAGTCACAGAGTTAGCTGTAACACTCCAGAAGAAACTTGCTGGTTAATGTATATTTGAACCCCTAGCCAGGACCATGTCTTTTTGCTGCATTAACTACTCTACATGTAAGAGCCAAAAGGACAAAGAATTTAAGAGTACAATGGAAAAAAAGCTAAAAGCAAAGCACAAAAAGCAGATGGTCCTTATATGTGACCGTGTCCTATGTGATGGTGTCTTTCATATACACAGCATCTCAATGCTACATACAGAGAATCTATATATAACCATGGTAGAGGATTAGTAAGTGATTAATAGATGTTTTAATAGGTGGAAATCAATTGTTATGAGTCCAATGTGTCAGCTTTTTTTTTTTTTTTTTTTTACGATGATAGCTCATCATCACCTGAAACACTTCCTACCAATGTATTTAAATTCTACAGTCTTTATTGCTAATCTTGCGATAAACCTCACAAACCAAATCTTTATATAAAGTGTGACCTAAGACAAACTGTCTGAAGAAAAAGGGATTACCCTCTAGGTTCCACAGTAAATTGCTAGTTATATTTATACTGGATTGAAGTTTCTCCCTTTGCCGTGTAAAATGCACTGATATGTCTAGAAGTATTTTGCTGCTGTGTGCAGGAGTAGCATTTTCTAGGCTAATCCCAAGAGGAAGGCCTGGGATATTGCAGGACCCTGTATCAACCAGCATCACTGAACTTGATGCAGCTTTGTGTTTTCGTACACATTCATGGTAATGCTTTGTGAGAGCAACTGATGAGATGACAGATGGAATTGGAAATGAATAAGGATCACTTTGCTCAGAGCAAGTGAAAGCTGCTGTAATCAGGGGCTGTTCAGGTCCTTCTTGCTACTGTCCTGCTGCGATCAGTTAGTCTAGGTGAAAGGGGAGGATGCTGCTGTTTGCAGGAACCATTTTAACACCTCAGCTTGTCTTTGTGAGCTTTAAAGTAATTAACTCTCCAATCATTATCGGTTGACTTTGTCCACAGGTTTAGATTTCCCTCCTGCTGTTCCCTTTGGGGATATTGGGTTGTCACTTTGTGAGAGGGGGGGATTCTTTGTAGGGTTCACGCAAAATCCCTTTCACAGCTTTCCAACAGCTTTTTGTGCTCTCCAAACTGCTGGAATACTCTCTCTCTTTCTGTTTTAAGGACCATTATTATTCTTAGTTTCTCCAGATCCAAGTGGACAAGAAGGAGGGGGGGGGGAGCTCTCCAAGAAGCCTGGCATCACACTTTCTGAGCCCTTCAGATGAAAAGGACATCCTCAGTCCTTAGAAGCCAATAAAAGAGACTGCAAAGGCAGTTTTGCTAAATAAGGTTACTTTGAGCCTCTGAAGGATCCTGACAGTCCTTAATGCGACTGAATGAATTCTCACAACTTCCAACTGTGATGTGGGTGTACTACATTCTAGTTCAGTTTTAGCCAGGGGAAAGTTTCCAGACTTTAAGTTGTTGGCAGCCCTTTAATGGTCAAACATTGCCAAGAAACATGGAGAAAAAGTGGGAGGAGAGAGCTTGACCATACTTTTATTAATCCCATTCTCATCCAGTTACTGCTGTATTTTTTAAAACCCTAATAATAATCTGAAGAAGTTGCAATGAGCAGAGAGAGTATTACCAGCCACGTAATTTGGAGACTATTCTGACTCTGCGCAACCCTTGGTGTATAACAGCACTGGACAAGCAGCCAGAGCAATAAGAAACATGAGGTAAAGGCACACCCACCACATTTCAGCATTTCAGTTTCAATGGATAGTAAAAGCCCTCACCTACTGCAGAGCTGGTTGGAGCACTCCCCCTTTCAGTTTCTGCTCAGCATCTCCTGGCACACCCACCTTCTCACAAAGGATGGGAGTTTGGGAAACAAGCAGTTCTGACAAACAGGCTCTGAATTTGCTGAGTCTGGGTTTAGCGAAAACTTAGGTCTGCTCTCTGTTTGGAAACCAAGCAACATCCACTGCAGGCTTTTCCTTTTGCAGATTGAATCAAGTGGAGGCTGGTTGGTCTCAAGGACCAAACTGCTGCCTCCAGCAGGAGTTGGAGCTAAGTCTGTATGATGCATGCTACGCTTTCTTTGTTGGCAGCATTAGTTGTGAGGTTCCCTTGCTAAATAAAGCTCTGGCCACACAAACAATTTGTTTCAGTCATTTCCCATAGCTGCCGATGCCAGAGCAGCTCCACCTGCGTTAGCTAGACTAGGAGGCCTGTCAGAGTCAGGTGGCAATGCACCACATCATTTCAAACACCTTTCAGAAACCTTTAGGTTTGCTCAACGCTACTTTAAAAACAGCCAGTGGCTCGTTTGTATTAGGTCTGCCCAGCTGACTAACCCCGGTTGTTAAATTATTGTCACACACAGGATGATTTTGTACTAAATACCCTATGGGAAGCGAAATCTGAGTGAAAAAGGGTTTGTGAGGCAGGAGGGACTTGTTTTTTTGTGTCAGGCAATATGAGAAGGTGGACTACTGTAGTAGCTAGGACGAGTTAAGGTAGTAATACATCAGTGCTGGAAACACCAAGTATCTTCTTCATATACATTGAGCTGTACAGACTGTCTCCTCAGCGGCACATAGGATAGGTAGCTGGTGATTTATCAAGATGCCAGGGAAGGAATTGCATTATCCAGCATAATGAAGCCTTTTGTTTAGTTCATTCATAAAAACAAACAAAAATCCAACAGTAACATCTCAACACACACAGACACAGAGAAGTCCTACTCCTCAGCTGATGAGAGCCAGAATCGGTTCCCTGGCGCTGGGCAGAACCCCCCTGTTCTCCTGATATTATTCCCCTTTGTTATGCGATATCCCACAGTGCCCGCTAAGTCAGGGAGTTGTCACACTCCTCGCTGGTGCAGCAGGATACAAAATAGCTGGGGGTGGGGAGGAAGACTGGAATGGTTGGGAGGTGGAAGGGAAAAGGCCCTTTTTTTGTGAAAACAGTAGCACCAGCTGCATCCTGCAAGTCGCTAAATTAGCCAGTCAGTTGTTTTTCTTTTAATTTTTGTGTGAATTCAAGAATAGGTTGTGGATGTCTTGGCAACTCATGAATGAGGCTCTTTATGAAAGAATTCACCTTGCAGAGGGGCTGCTGTCAGATGCACAAGCCTCTTTCCATTAATTAAGCTGCAGAACATCCCCTCTTTTTTTCCCCCCACCCCTCTCAACGCCTGGATAATCAGACCCTGTGTCTTTCCATAACATCCACTGCTGTCTCTCTTGCTCCTCACAGTATTTCACCCACTCTGTTAATTCTGGGCTGCCAGATTTTTTTTTATTTTTATTTTTTAATGTAGCTTATATTGCTGCTAAGTGAGATATCATGCCCACTGAGCTAAGAATGAAGATGAATATTCTGCTCCACTGCAACCAGTAGCATTTGCTGTGCATTATTTTTATCTGAAAGGTGGCCTGAGAGCAAAGTTGGATATTTTCAAAAGCTCAGCTGAGAGTTAATCAGCTCTTATTGTCTTCCAACAGGAGCTGGGTGCTTAACTTGCATGCACACTGAGTCAGCCCCTCGACTGTCACTCACTCACATGCAAGTTCCGCACAGAAGTTGTGGAGGACTTCCAGACACCCTGGAATTGACCTGATATGAAAAGTGCATAAACCAAACTGTTTGGGGTTAGGGAGTGATTGCAGGTGAACTGAACAGACAGGCTGGGTGGGGTGGTTTAGCATAGACCCAGAGCTGTGACCGCCTCACCTGGCTTTGGTGTGGTCTGATCGAGGGGAGTGACTGCAGCTGAACAGTCGGGAAGTTTTTGGTGGGGATACCCAGGAGTGTGCCCATGAAATTATACACCTGCTTCAGGGAACACTACAAAACCCTTTAAAACCAATGAAAGGTTCCTACTGCCTTGACTGAGTTATCATACCTTCAGTACTGTCATACCTTAAGTGTTTGCATGTTTGGGCTTATTTTTGCATTCCTAATGACTGGAATTTTAAAACAAACTTACAAAATTAAGATCTATGTTATTAACAACAGATTTTTAAAAGCAATAGGTTAATTTTCCTTCCTTTTCAGGTAATACTGAATGTTGATTTCTTGCAAATGAAGCAATCTTAGAGTGCACAAAGTATTTAATCTGGACTAAATTAAAATAAAGTTAAATAAGGAGCTCATCTGTTGCCTCAGTGCTCTTTCTGGGAAGCAAGGGACATATAAAAGGATCAAAAAGAAAGTAAATATCAAATTATCTAGAAGGAAAGGAATCTATGTAATAAACTTCCACGTTACATCATAAAAATAACTTTCTCACAAATGCTGTCACTGCAAATGCCAAGACACATAGGAAACCCTTGAATTAGCAGTAAAACTGTATGAGCAAATGAGAAATGCTTTACATTTGAAATACACATTTTCTTATTTCAGGGATTGTTGGGATTTTCTAGGGATTATAAACTTATCTGTTTATAATAAAGGTTTTCCTTATACTAAGAAATGGATGTAGCAGAATTTGAAATGGTTTTCACATTGTAAACTTGTGGAGGTAGAAAATCTCTCTTTATAAACGCAGGCAACATCTCAAAGAACAAGCATCCACAATAAACTCAGATGTTTTTACTAGAAAATGTTGATCCTCATTTGGTTAAAATAAGAACAAACAATTTAATTCCTATCTTTAAATGGAGAACATTTGGGAATGTAAGAAAAATAACCGTATCTTCATTAGCTTCAGGGAAAGTAAGCCTGACTTGTTTCTCTTGTCATCTCCACTGAAAATCAGGCCCTGAATTCCTGTGGCTACCTCTGCCCCTCCAGGAAAGAGGGTGGCTGAAATGATCAACAATGGTCAACAGTATCCCGAGTATTAAATATGCGATGGTATCTCTAGTCCTACTGAAAGCTCCTTGCTACAGTTCTCATTTTGTTAAATAGGAATGACACCATCCTGTCTTTTGGTGAAGCAGAAGAGCTCAGAAATGCTCCTGTCTGTAAACACTGGGGCTTATCACAGAGACATTAAGATTGGGAGCATATTTCTGGATGTAGAGCTAAACCCACTCAACTTCAATTGCTGCATGTGGTGTGTTCCCCCCTTCCCCCCCCCCCCCCCCCCCCCCATTATAACAATTAACCTCTTAGAAAAGAATTAGCACTGAGTTTACATGTTGACTCTATAGATACTGGATAATTGCTTAAAAAAATCAGTCCAGGAAATTACATTTCTCTTTTTGCTTCTAATATTACAAACTTCTGAGTTCCCAGCTGGCAATGCAAGCAATCAAAATTGGGTCTCCCGAGTGCAGTTGCATGACACACATGAACAACAATTTCATTTAATGAAGAATTAACCCGCAGCCCACCACGTTAATGGGTTCCCATTCCTGTTGCAGAGGCCACCTGATCAGAGCACTGTAGCTCCCACTTTGCATAGGTAACAACACCCTGGTCAAGTAATATCAAACCTTCTCAGAGCCCTATCGTAACAAAGCTCACCGACAGAGGGAAAGATTATTGGATTAAAGGACTGAATTGCAACTTGGCTTCATTTTCTGTCTTTCCTATAGACTTTGTCAGTAAGTCACTTAACCTCCCTGAGTTTCATCTTCTCTTCTGTCATACAGGGACAATAATACCTCCTTTGACTGTCTTTTTAATCTAGAGTATAAAGAAAGTGACACTACCCTCCCTCTCAATCTCCGCTGAGGCATCTAATCATTGCTGTGATTCTGATCAGTAACAGCATTAACTACTGTTTAAACAGAAGAGCCTACTTCAATTTGGAATTTCTTGATTTTATCTGCTTAAAATTCTCTCTCATTTTTTTCCCCTTTTATCTTCTTCTCAGGAGAAGGTAGGAGGAAAGGAATCATTTGTTTTGGGTTGATGATTTAGTTCTTTACATGTTCTGAGCGTACTATCATAGGAGGGAAGCATGGGACAGACCCAAAGATCCAAATGAGAAAAAGCTGGCAAAATTCGCTTCTTTTGGTAGGATCACTCCCCACACAGTGTTCCTCAGAGCTTAGATTGAAAGATGATGTGCAAATGAATATCCAGAAAGAACACGTAGCTCAGGTGTGAGTTTCCCTCAGTGAGTCACCTCAAAAGTGACCTGGGTGGAGGTGCCCTCAGCACCTCCCCAGCTTTTCATAGACTGAAGACCTTGTGCAACCATGTGATTTTTCTTGATGTTCAGTGTAAGTCTCCCTCTACTGTGATTTAAGCCATTGCAGCCCCAATTATAGTCCCGTATCAACTCTTCTCCTTTATTAGTGTTTACTGCAAATTATCTAGGGTAAGCAGTTGCCATATTCCTCAACAGTAATCAATTTAGCAACCTGTAGCCACTCACTACTCTTATTTTAAGTCTGTTTTCAAATATTTTTAGCTGAGAGATTCAAATGAACACCAACACATTCAGTTGTGTCAGACTGCCATTCAGAGGCTTTTGTGCTGCAAAATCCAGTCTGGAGAAAGGTTATTCATACATTCAGAAAACTGACTTTACTGGCATACGTACATGTTTGTATTTGAAATTTCGAGACTGACAACCCTTCAAAACCAATTGCCTTCTCTTGGGACAGGAACACGAACCTTTATTTCTCCTTGATCTGAGAACCGACACCACTGTGATCTCCATCACGAGTCTAACAATATTAAGTGTGCTGTTCTTTGCAGACAGGACTGACTGCTTGATTTGAATGACTCTAAGCTGACCTTGGGGGAGCTGCTGCTTTTTGTTTTGTTTTGTTTTTAGCTCATCTGCTCCACATTGTTGGAAAAAATCTTATAGACATTACATGATCCACATGGACTTAAACACCAGTTGATTTCAGCAGCCTCTTACATTTTTTTTAACACAGCTTTATGACCTGTTGCAGCTTAGTATAGGAACATTTTTTTTTTTTTAGATTGAAAGATGTGACAGGCCACAGAATACTCAGTGAAATAATAAAACTACCCCAAATATGCATCACGAAGCACCACTAAATACCAAATTCCTCTGACAAAGGTGCCTGTGGCAAAAGTCCAGAGAATGGGCACTCCAGACTGCAGTGGTACTTCAAGACTGGCAGCTGCCTGCCAGCAACAGAAGTCCTTCTTTTCTCAGCAAAAAGGGAGCTGTGTGCCATGTGCTAGTTAACTGATGGGCATCAGAGAGACTGAGGAAGAGCTGGAGCTGGCAAGTTCCCCAGGGCTTGTGCCTCTAGCTCATGGTTCTGCCTCTGCTCTGCCCAGCCCCTGCTGCAGTGCTGGGCTGCAAGCATCCTGTCAGCTGCACAAGGTACAAGGCTCCTCTGGCGCACAGGGAGCCTTATAGAGATATTTAAGAAGGCAGAATTATCTGCCATTGCTAAACAGATTTAAAATACTGAGGTTTTCAGAACCACACATATAACTTAAAAAACCCTAATAAGTGAGAATCTGAAACTCAGGAGGCCCCAAATGGAATTCAGAGACAGGTTCAAGCTCTTCTGACAGAGATAAAAGAGTTGCATCCATTCATGGAAAGAAAAACAATGTTATGATCATTCCAATGATTTGTTTCTAATTAATTCATGATCGATATTTCATACTGCTGAAACAAGATCTGAGACATGATGCAAGAAATCCTTCATGTGCCACAACCTAATGGCAGCACGCGTGCTGACTCACTGTTTCCATTATTAACTAGTTTTCCTGATAATTCATAACTAATCTCTTAAATTAATTCTCCTGCTCCCAGACAAATTGCCCACACAGCACCAGGGGCCCAGCGGACACCTGGGCAGGCAGCAGGGGAGCAGGACAGGGCAGACCCTGTGGTCATGACCAAGTTTAGCCGTGAGTCAAGCTTACCACGCAAGCTTGTGGTGAGAACGCAGGTTCTGAGGTCAAGCTGGGCAGCCCACAGATCAGGATCTGTGCTAGCTTCAGGGCTCCCCAGGCAGGTCCGTGGTGCTGACGCAGGGCCAAGGTCAAGCTGAGAAGTTAGCCCATGAGCTACAGTCCAGATAAAGCCTACAGCACAACAAGCACAAGCATAGCAGCAGAGCTGGCAACCAGCACTGCTTTATAGCCTAGGGCTGAGCTGAAATGGTGCTCCTGGACTTAGGGGCAGGAGCAAGGGCAGAGGGGAGACCCCAGGTGAGGCTGGTCAGGACCATCAGTGCTTACACACCCTGATACATAGATGTGCTGTGTTTTTAGGTTGTCTTTATAAACAAATGCAATGAAGAGTGCCACACATTTACCTGCCACAGAGAGCAGGATTTTAATGCTATATAAATAATAACTTGATCCTACAAACCCTTCTGTATGTCGCTGAGAGCTTATTACATCCTGAGTATGAGGATGCCGGGTGTTTCCACTGATGAAGCTATTTCGCTATGATAAGCCACGCTAAGTGGGCTCAGTTTTGCATCAGTGGAGTGTTTTTGCATATTGCACTGCTGGGTAAAAGAAAACCTTCTACACTGCAAGAATTTGCCATACACAAAAATCCCACTGCAAACATCTATGTACATGAGCAGTTCCAATCAAGTCAATACTCTGTGAAAGTGCTGTGTTGGTGCTAGCAAGACTAAATTAAGGGCCTGTGACTTTGCCAGTTTCTTGGAGGTTCACTGGAAAACTCATCCATAGAGTTTCAGGACTTTTTAGCAATATCCATTACCTTTTGATTTATAAAATTGCACATGGAAAAAGAGTAGCAAATGTTTTTGGCTATAAGAATTCAAATAGTTTTTTGGAAGAACTGTTATTAGAACCAACCTTAAGTCTAGCCAAATATTCCCATTCTTCTTCATTTCATTTCTTGATATATGCTTTCCTGTTGAAAGGAGAGCTGGAAGAATTGTCCATATTTCAATTCTATACAACATATTTTCTTTATCAGATGCTGATTTCTTTTTTTTTTTCTTTCTTCTTTTTCTTTTTTTTTTTTTTTCCCCAGACATTTTTCCATTTCATATATTTTTAAAACAGACAGAAAAAACCCTAACTGTACCTTACACTTCCCATTTTATGCAGTATTTTACAGTTATGTCTTAAAATTCTTCCATAAACATAACCTTAAATTAATACAATTATTTTAGGGCAAGTTCTTGAGAAGCTGGCATAACATTTAAAAATCCAAGGCAACTCATATTAAAAACCGAGCAACTTCACATTTGTATAAAACTATAGACACATGCTCATACATGCATATGACATACTTTTAGTGTAGTGACACATTATTATGGGTTTATATATAGGCTATTAAAATAATGTAAACAAACAAAACAAAGCAGATTACCAGAAAAACTGCAATAACAAGATTCAGACCAAAATTATAATCCCCAAGCAAGCTGAGAACACAGTCAGAGCATTTAAAATTTCATTCCACTCCTACAACACTTGTGTTCACTAGTTTATCTACAAAAGAGATTTGGGGGCGGGGGTGAGGTTCTAACGTGCTAAGATTGTTTCTCCAACCAGGCTCAGGCTGGGTCTTGTTTGACTGAAGTGGAAATGCACCCTTTTGCAGCAAGCTCTGAGTCTGAACAAGACTCACCATGTCCATTCAAACAACAGCTCTGACAGAAATACCAATCTGAGTGTGGGAAAGTCCTTTAGAAGCATGTTGTGCCCTTGCAGCTAAGCAGAACAACCAATGGCAGCTGATAGTGCAGTAGAACTGTTCATCTCTCTCTAGACCATCCTCTGAAAGCAGCTGCCAGTATGGACTTTGTTCAGAGAACCGTGCTGCAGTTGAACAGGGCAGTGTTGGTACAGAACAAAGCCTTACCTTCAGGCAAGCCAGCGGAAGGAATTAATAAACAAAGTTACCCATAAAGTGAGAATGCAATGCTAACATAAATGAAAGTGATTGTAAACTGTGTTAATGCATGGATAATTAATGTAGTAAATAGAACAGAAGAGAAGGCACACAAAACACAGCTTTGGTGAATGTTGTAGGAAAACCTGTCAGCAATAGATGTCAAATCTATCCTTTGTAGCTTCACTGAGGTATTTTGCAGTGAAACAATCAAAACAAATATTCAGATCCCAATTACGGGACAAGAATCTTCTTGCAGTCTGGTGTTAGGAGTTCCCAGGCAGTGTGCTTTGCAATTCACAGTTTTCATGCTGTGCTTCGTGTGACTGGCTGAGGGCTCAGATCTCAGGTGAGACCCCAGTCCACCTGGTAGGTGAGTTTGTGTAGCTGTGAGAGTACAGGAACAACTCTGTACCATTTATGCAGGGAAGCAGTAAAATTGCTTTCCTGTTTAAACTGCATGTGCATATGCAAAAAAAAAAAAAAAAAAAAAAAAGTCTTTTTTGTTTGGTTGTTTGGTTGGTTTTGTTTTAATTCTTGTTCATTGTAACAATGCACTTCATTTCTGGCTGTTCACTTTCTGCAGTTTAATATTTTTGACTGTACCTTGGACTTCCCAGGTGGTCATCCATCTCATGTGTTGCTTAGTGTCCAGGTCCTCTCCATCCCATATTCACCAGCATATTCACCAGCACCAGCAGGTGCTGAGCAGCCTCACGATTTCCTCAGACTCTACAGGGCTGGAAAAAACATATGCTGGACCACGAAGCAACAAGCAGCAGTTACACTTGGCAAGCCTAAATCCAAAAGGGAGGATTATGGATTTTAAAGCTGATGTGGACCATTCCACATTCCATGGCAACTTTCCAATTTACTCCCCCGTAGTTAAGCAAGAACAAACACACAGAGACAGGGGCTGTCAAAGGGCCCTGAGAGCGTCCCCTGTCCTGGGGATTTGGCTGCCAAGACTCAGGGCCAGCTTAGAGGCAGTGCAGCTGAGAGGTGCCCCAGCTCCTTTGCTGGCGTTGGATACAGCACTGTGGGGAGGCCTCAGCCAGGACTGAGACCACATCCAGTAAGACTTGCTTTTAGGCTAAGCCTCGGTTTTTGTTCCCCATCTGAGCTCCAGCTGTGTCACAGCCATGCCTAACCCTGGCTTTGATCCTGTTGCTCTGACCCCAGACCTTGACCTGTGACTGACTTCAGCCAGACCTGTCCTGCCTCGTCACTGTAGACGTCTCTGGTGCTCACTGGGCTGTGCCCGATCGTGGTTACCCTCGCCAGGCTTGCCTTGCTTGCCTCCCTCAGGGGCTGCGGGGCTGGGCCTTTGTTCACCTTCCCTTGCAAAGAGACAGCCCTTGCTGCTCCCTGACAGGCCGTTCCTCTCAAAAGCTCCACAGCTTTTAAAGACTGATGATCTCAGCTAAAATGCCAACCCTTTTTCCTTCGCAGAACAAGAATAGTGGAATCAGACAGGAATCAAACCTACCACTTTTACTACTGACCCACGGAAGCAGCAAAATTTGTAGGCTTACATTGCTTTCCCTCTCTCAGAGATAAGAAGACGGGGCTAGAAACCTTGGGAACTCTTTTGTTTAGTCCTCTAGCCTTTGTATACCAATAGTATAGAGAAATCCTGGAAATAAATGCCATTAATTCATAAAATAGAAGAAAATAACTTGTATGAGCACTGACACAAATCTTTCAGTTAGGTTCCTTGAGGCCTTTTAACCAAGCCCAGTCAAAACCTTCACCACACTAGCACCACAATGAGTATCACAGCGCCAGCAGCCTTCATGAGATAAAAAAAATAAAATCCCCTCTGGACAGAAAGTCAAAGAGAGTCCAGGGAAACTCTGGTCAGCATGCCTTGATGCTCTTTTCTTCTTCCCTAGCCCCAGCTGATTTTGCTGCAGGCTGAGGCCCTGCTCCAGAAGCAGCCTTTTAGTGCCTATGGCTGAACTCTGCAGCAGCTGCTCAGGCCTTTTGCGACCACAGTGTTGTGACACAGTCATGATTTTACCACAAAAGTGGTGTTGACCTGCCATGAACCCTAAAGAGCTCAACCCTGACTAGGAAGGAAGGCTGGCAGGCGGCGCGACTGACTAAGCCTGGTTTCCTTAGGAACCCAGCCCAGGAGAGTGAGAAAGTAAGAGCATGTGTGTTCTGGTAGGCAGTGAATAATCCATTAAAACTCTTAATTAAAAATTTAAACATGTGTCTGCTAATTACATCACCCTTCTCCTGCCCTCAGAAAGCAGCAAATGAGCATGGTTGCACACCTGCCTGTGTGTTTATTTCCTTGCGATGATGCTCACTTGTTCAGCAACCCAAATACCAGCTCAGGTAGCAGCTGCCATTTTAAAAACATTCTGGGGAAGAGCGATGACAAATATTTTCTTTTTGGTAATGAACGGCAGGACTGTTCACAGGAATTCTGCTCACTGTTGATGCATGCTCTGAATTTGTTGACATTTTTTGTATATCTATGTTGTTTCTACTTGTTCTCATCTCTCAGACATGGCTATTTAAAGCCAGCCAAGCACACTGTGCTGACTAGCCACCTGAAGACCTCTGAAAAGAGAAAGAGACCGGCTAAATGATTTAAAAAGCAGTCTCTAAGGACATGAAAATGAACAAGGCCATTGTTTGTAAGATCAGAAAATGCAGAGGAAGGTCTGCCTCTGCATTTAGACCCGCCACAGAACCTCAGTGTTGCAGGCATAGTGTAGTGCTCCACATTTCAAGCACACATAGGGGTGAGGAACCTCACCACAGTAAAGGCATAACGCTGGTTAACTGTTGTCTGTACAAATGGGCCCTCATAGCAAGAGAAATTTGCTTCTCCGTCCCTAAGCCACCCTGCAGGGAATGGCCTTGGGTACATGTAGCCTCCTTCTTTGCAGCTCTGAGACAGATGTCTAGCAGCCACTTGGTATCAGGCCACAGCCTCTGAGTTGGGAAAGCTGCTTTACCCACTGCCTGGAGGAGCAGGATCGTATTCAATATTGTAGTTATTTATTATGGTCATTAATTTGGCAGGAATTAACCAAATTTTGGCAGGTGCTGTATGTTTTCATGCATTAGCACAATGCTGCTGAGCTATAGTGGGAACACTGGGTGAAAAATCGATTCCCTGAACTTTGCCTCCTGTCAGAAAAGCAGAGGCTGGAGAAGGAGGGCCTGTGTGTGTCCACTGCAGGTGGATGGTTACTCTCACCAAAGGTTTGTCCTGTGTGCTTGCTCTGAGACCTGCCTTCACACAGGGATCCCACCACAACCTGCTGCACCCCTTGGGACACACCAGAGAAGGCTTCATTATCCTCTGGGGAAGGGAGGAGAAGATGGCCGCCCTGGCACTGCTGAGTTTCCCCACAGCGAGTCCATGCCCCACAGTCACCCCCCTAGGGCAGTCCAGCTTCCTCTAAAAAAGGGTTGTTTGTTAACATTTGAGGTACATGTAGAGTTCAGGATCCCAAATGGCAAGTTAGGGCCACATGAGATCCCAAGCAAGGCCAGGAGGTGAGCTGGCCCTAGGCAGAAACGCTGGGCCCAGCAGGCCCAGGCTCCAGTCACTGAGGAGGGAGCCCTGATCAGAAATGAAAAAATTGGGCTGTCTTTGTAGGGTGTCAGCCCCCAGCCCAGGGCACATATCCACAGGGTCTGGGTTTCTGTGGGTCGCTGCCACCACCCTTTGCACCACAGTGGTGGAGCTTACACCAAAACCTGTAAAATGGGAGTGGGGGGGATGTGCCCTCAGCGGGCTCCTTGGACAAAACACATTTTCTTATCATTTGTGTAAAGAATGGATGCATTTAATGCAGGAACAGTAGCAACCAAAAAGTCATCTCACTAAGTAGCAAGATCACCCACCACTTGGGAGTAGTTAGAACTATTTACAAAATGTTTTCACACTTCAGCAAGGAAGAGGCTGTGTATATCTGACTGTGGAGCAGAAGGCAATCCTATAATAATGCCTCATCTTTACCAATCATTCCAAATTATTCACATGAAAGATCCTGTTTTCTCTCTTGGACTTTAATGAAGCTCCTGTTGAACCAATTATTCACTAGCTATTCATGTATTGTCAGAAAGGAAATCACAGAAGCTTTGTCATTAGGAACAAGATTTGATTGGCAAGGCACATGGCTCTGGGGTGGGTTTTCTTCTTCCCCTTTTCTGCTCTAGAGCTGTAGCTTTTAGCTGGCAATTTCCACTGCTATAATCTGATGAAAAGTGATAAAACGCATCAGACTGCAGTACTCAAATGAGAAAACACTCCAGATTAGTAGGAATATAATTATGTTTTTCATGACATTGATTTTTTTATTTTCTAACTGATAAAAGTAAACAACTGAGGGAGGGGGGGGAGGAGTGCTGAAAAACAACATTTAGACTTTAGTGAGATAATTAACTCAGCAATTAAACATATTTTGTATTCAGCATTTGTCCTCCATAGCACACAGCATATGTGACGTTTGTCCTTTATTCAAATTCTTGCTTCTTGCAATCTTTTTTGTCAGCAGGAGTGGCAGCCGGCAAGAGTCCTGTATGAAGGCCCACTTCTATGATTCTTTACTTTTAAAGATGAATATTCACAGCTATGGTTTGGAAGGGAAGAGGTAGCCAAAAAGAATCATTAAGCTGAGCTAAATGAGCAGAATTGAGAGGCAAGAGATCTGTGCAACACACATTTGTGTCTGTTTCCTTTTTGCCAGCAGTATTTGGAGAGGAAGTAAACCTTATGATCCTTGCTGCTCTGTATACCACTCAAGTTTATCTGATGCAATATGGAGCTGCAATGTAAAATGCCCTGCACTGAGATCCCATTCAGTATCCCAGCATCAGAATGGACTAGCATGTGGGCAGGATGTGTCTAAGGAAAATTAAAGAACAAGAATCAAAGCCAATGAAAGAGGCTAGTCCTTTGGTAGGGCTGCCTGCTGTTTCAACACAGTCGGTATCTCCCTACAGCATGAAACATGGGCGTAAATAACAGTGCATCATTAAAAATCTCACTAGCCTTTTTATCAAGAAGTTCTTCTTTAATTCCATCGTCAGCTCAGTGCAGTGTGAGAGTGTCTTGAGGGAAACTAATTGTCTTAGAAGGTATGTTTAGAAGTACAGGAGCAATGTCCTCCCCATCGCTGCCCAACTTCCTGTTTCAGAAAAATGAGGACATTAGGAAAAAGTTAGAAGGTTGGGATCAATAAAATGCGCTGCTTGTGACTTTACAGGCAGGACCAAGAGGGACAAGCAAACACTGTGTCAGGCAGAGGTGTGCAGATATGTCATATAAAAAATGATTGGAATGATACAGTACTTCTGCCTGTCAACCCAAACTGCAAATCTACAGCCGATACTGTGCAAGTTAATACCCAGACACACGGCAATTTATCTTTTTTTCTTTGAGACAACAAGATGTGAGGCGTCTTTTCACTGCAGAACTCTGAGCCTCAGGGAAACACAAATATCTTCCTCCTCTGTGAGACTCCTTCTACGGCCCAATTTAAGCTGCTGCTGCTGGGGGGGGTAGAAGGGCTAACTTCTGAGCTGGCATAGATTTCTATAGTAAATGTACTATGACAAGTCTTTCCAAATTAGTTTCTTCCTTTCCCAAGCTCAACTTGCTGGGTTCTGTGCTAAAAATCTTGTTTCTTGCAAGTGAATTTGCATTGTCCTGAAACACTGTGGTGCATAACAAACATCAAGCCTCAAGAGGCTGTTTTACTGCTAATTGTAGGCAATTAAATGTATCATGTGTGTATTCATAATACACACAACTCACTATGTATCTGGGCACAACCTTTCCTAAATCCAGGGTGTTCATTTTTTGAAATCTGTGGCCACTTACAGAATGCAAATGTTGCACTGATGACTGCTTTTCACTATCAGATATAAAATGTGTTTGTTTTTGTACTGACCTTGGGAGATGAATAGAAAACTGTTTTGTCCTTACCCTGCAAGACAGCCAGAGCAGCTGGCTGTGCTTTAGGACAGGCTAGCCTAAAATACATCTATCCATGTGAGAGATTTATGGGAGAACCCTAGAAATTGAACAGGATCCCCAGGGAAGTGGTCATGGTACGGAGCCTGCTGGAGTTCAGAAAGCATTTGGACAACGCTCTCAGACGCATGGCTTGATTTTGGGGTTGTGCTGTGTGGAGCCAGGAGCTGGACTCGATGATCCTTCCAACCTGGGATTTTCTATGCTTCCATGATTCTATGAAATACTGTTAGTTACTTGAATGCCATTAATAGTTCCACCAATAGATGGTAACCCTGAAAATATATCCAAAGTGGGATCAAGAATTTCGATAGCAATCTAATCTAATTTTGGGGAAAATCTTGGTAACTCTTTCACCCCTTAAGAAACCTACATTTTTTTTTTTTATTATTATTATTATTATTATTATTTTTAAACTAACTGGGGACAGGAAGTGTGTTTGTGGGGCAATACTTCAGGGGAGAGATCAATCCACTGGAAGCAAAAGGTTGTGTAGTTTAAAGGAAGTGCCACCCAATCAGCAGGTGAGCAACGGGATTTGTTGCAGTATCACCAGTATTAATTAATATTAAGAGAGTCATCATTAGCTTGCAACCCAAGTAATTTTAAGAAACTGAGATGGGAGTAATTAACTCCCGAGTCATTTTTCTGATGGATATAGATTTCACGGCTTTATATATTTGCCTATTTGCTATTTCTTTTCCCTCCTCCTCCATTTCTGTGAAAACTGCACACAAACTAGGGGAGAGGCCAGAGAAGAGCTCCTGTTTTAGATGGCTAACAGCCTTACAGCCTTCCTGCCTCCTCCCTGTATCGAAGAGGTGCCTGCGGGTGCGCTTCAGCCCCCTGCTCCAACCTTTCCTCTGGAGGCAGCCTGGAGAGCAAGGCTGTCTGACCACCTGCATTTGGCACTTCCAGACACGCGATGAGAACTGCCAGCAAACATGTAGGGGCAGAGGGAAATTGCATATTCCCAAGGACCCAAAGAAGAGACATTCAAAAACAGAGCAATTTTTAAGCACAGTGAAGTGTTACTTCTAGCATTACTAAGAAAAATATGTGGAACGACGGGTAGTTTTCAAGCTGAATCTGTTCTTTGAAATACTCCCATATGCTGTTATGATTCCACAGTAATACTTCTTTAAGGGTAATATTTTACACCAATGTTAACATTTCCATGGCACCATAGCGAAGGAGGACTTCCAAGCACAGGATTTCTCTCATACTTAGTTCAGGAGCTCTTCAATTTTTCTATGCATTTATGCTGCACCACTGGCTTGAGATATTTGATCCAGAGTAATGCTAATGCTTTGCTTTTCTTCATTCCAGACTTTATTCAGTCTCCTTTAAAAACATCACTGGGGAGTAACAGGGCCTTGGAAAGCAGGAAGCCCAGCCAACGCTTGCTTGCAAGTACATGGCAAAGCTCAGACCAGAAGACAGATGAACTTGGTCCTTCTCTCATTTGAGAAGCAGCTCAGGTCGACATTGCTCTGAACTTTGGAGATGATCTGCCTGCTAAGCTATAGCACATTTATGATTTGCAGGTTTCTAGTCTGACTTGGCTTCATTTTTTAACTTTTCATTTTCTTTTTAGGGACCCAAACTGTTCACTGGGTTTGGCAGCTGATGGCTATTAACTGTCACACTCCAATAACCAGGGGATAGTTAGAAGAGCATTAAATATTTGCACTGTGCAGCAAGGCTATACTTCATCTCAGTACACATGAATCCCATGCTCTTTTCACACTGGAAGAAAACCCACCTTATTGCTATTCAAATCTATCTGTCTGTCTCTCTCCCCATATTGTCATTACGCATGCAAGGCCTGTCAGTGGCACTGACACAAAAAAAGCTCTCCCTTTATGCCAACACCAGTGACACCTGGGGAAAAAAAAAAAAAAAAGACACAAAAGAATTATTGCTTTTTACATTTCTGTTTATTTGGCCTTAATTTTCTAATAATGTAGGTTATTCAATTGCTCTATAAAGGCATTTCTCCTGCCCTGCAAGGGTGTGTGCTCTTTCCCACAGGAATAGCTTATAGACATATCTATGTGAAAATAGGTTTTGGTGACTGAGGTTTGTACGTTTTGTGTGTCCCTGGTTAAATTGTGAAGCTTTGTTTGGAGTACAGTGGCACGCGCTTGTGTGTGTGTGTGTGTCCTCAGCATCTTAACTGCTATTTTTAGTCTAATCTTTTTGGAGGTATCCTATATAGGCACTCCTTGTGGTCTGCTTTTAAAAAGCAAAATTTATTTTGGCCTCTGCAGGAAGCATTTAAAGCACATAATGAATAATGTTTGACACAGGAGTCAGTTAGCAGTCATTTTAGATTAACAACACTGCTCAGAAAAACCCTTGCAGGGGATTAGACCAAGGGAAAGATGCTTAGGCAATAACCTCTGAGCCAGTTGGTTGCTGAACTATTCACAATAGACAGAACTATCTCAGAAGGTCTTAAGTGTGAGAATTATCTCCAGGAAGAGAACAATGAGTTAGTGAGATATAAAACAATAGGCTCATGCTCTAATACAAGCAGTTAGCGCTGCACATGTTCACTTTTCATTAATCTGTAAGACTTTCAGGCTGTAGCAGTTGGTGCCCAAATTAAGACTTCCTCTCTCCCTTTGATCTTATGTAAAAACTAATGAAATGTATAATCTCCAACACCTCTGAAATCCCGCTGGTTAGAGGGAAACTATCCCTACCTTTCCCATGCCTGTCTCAATTCACTAAATGGAAGCTATATTTAACAACAGGCCAATCACATGATCACTGAAAAGGAACAGCACAAGGATCTGTAATCCTAATGCTCTGGAGCTGTGATTGCTATAAATCCTTCGCAGAATGATTTCCTTTAAATCCCAAACATGTCATCACACTTTTAATTAACATTTCTTTATGAAAACTGTGGATAAGACCCTTTAAATTAAAGATTGTTCCCAGACTTGTCATCTTAAAACACTGTGCATTTCTATTGTCATTTTCATGTAGCACATTTTACAGTAAAGCTTTTTTCCATTCCTTTTTTCATCTTTGCCTTCCTTGTCTTAACCCTCTAACAAGTAGTAACAGCTATCACTATTTTAATGGTAAACAGTTTTAACTTCATATACAAAAGGGAAAACTAAAAGATCAGCAGTGAGTACAGGCTGAGACGTGGCTCATACTGCTATACTCAAATTCCTACCAGCTTCATCTTTTGAGTTTACCACCTTATTGAGCCCACCATCTTCTTTACAGAAGGAAACGGATTCAGAAAGCAAAGCGATCTGCCCCAAATAACAAAGTAAATCACTTGCAGAAATGGAAACATAACCTTTATTTCCTGATTCCCAGATCTTATTCTTCTCAGCTCTTTAGCATGTGGCTTTGTGAACAACTGTCCAATTTCCTTGCCTGTTGGTTTCAGCAGCATTGGAATACACTTCATGTGGTATGAAATCAAGCCTAAAATGCATGATGCATAGGAGACACACTCTTATTTCCAGCAAAATAGAAGTTTTATTTGAGTGAGGGTAACATGTTTTGGCCAGCAGCTAATGGAGGTGGATTTCCATTACTGTTTTTTCTGAAAGTATCCCAGCTCAGAACTTTGGGTTTGAGTGATGGCTCAAGCTCAGTGACAGGCTCACTTCAGTTTTCCCATCTGGGATTTGAGACAATGGGGCATGTCACTTGCAGACAATTCTTTCAATGATATGGTTTTCAGGAAGTCCAGTTTTCTAACGTGCCCCTGTGCAGAAGAAGTTGGTAGAGGACAACAGTGAAAAAATAGATGTGAAAAAGAAGATTAAGGATGACAACGTTATCCATTATATACACAAAAAAACCTTCATCGGTGAGAAGCAGGAGAGGAGTATAGATCCTGAAAAGAATTCTCAATGAAATCACCAGGCAATTTGACAGCACAGGTTCAAGTTATTTAGCATGATTTGGCAATACATTTCTAAGTATCCATATATCATCAAGGCATATCCATTGACAGATATTGGAGAAATAATGAATGGTTAAATAGAGCAGGTCAGACTCAGATGCCCTTCCATGAATTGGGTAGTAGTTTATTCCTCAGCTGCTCCCACTGCCTTCAAATTATGCTCTGTAGCTGACATTCAGAGCCAAATGTCAGGAGCCCAAGCTCACCAAGCATGTCAGTGGAAAAGCTCAGAACAGAACTTCTGACTTTGCTCTCTTGCATCCTGAATTGAAAACAAGAAACGGCCTAGATAAAGAAAGAAAAAAAACCCTATGTTACGACTCCCTTCCTTTACATATCCTCCCTTCCTTTTCACTAGTTACGTTGTCTTTTATTTCCATTGTTACAGCAGAAAACATTTACATATTTAAATTCTAATTTAAATAAGACATAATTATCTGTCCAGGATATAGATAAAGTTTTTACGAAAGGAATGGAATGTGTCACTGATACAGAGCAAAGGAACAGCAGATTTAACCACTAGATCATTGGTCTTTCCTTACTGACAGCCAAATTCATGCAGTAAGGATGGTGTGGCATACGTGACCACACATTAAAAGCAGAGACTGCAACACATCCTTCCTCCCCCTCTCAGATTTTCTTGATTAAAATATACTGCATGGATATATCAATTTAAAGGATTAAATGATAACTGTGAGATGTAAAAAATAACATTATTCTGATCAACCCATAAAGGCTGAAGACCACGTACTGTAGCCTCTTTCAGTTTCGTTTTCTCTTACATTTTCACTTCAGCATATTTCTCCCTCTCCCCTATGATAGAATGTGAGAAGTGAAAAGTCCAAAGTTCTTTGAGAGTAGTACTGCTGAAAAACCAGCCAAGTCTAGTTTGCACAAAGCTGTTCACGAGTAGCTCCACAGATAGACAAGGCCTGTGCATGCAATGCTTTTCGCCTAGAAACTGTGAGCCCAAGTTCTTGAAGAACAGTCCATACTCACAGCACAGCGATCTGCACCTGCGATGATAGGGTTCCATGGCCCCATGAGGATTTTCAACTGGTTTGAAACTTCTTGATATACTTGCAGGAATCCCACCAGGTGTCTCTAAGAAGACAGAACCTGTTCTCCTATGCATCAAACCAGGTACTGGGCCAAAGAAAGAAGGGAATCAGGACCACAGCTGTGATTTCTCCCCATGCAATGCACCAACAGTGTGATAACAATAGATCTCTGTGTGTCCCTTGTTCTGCGCTTTACAGTAAAATGTGAAGCCTGACTGTGCAGGCTTACCATTCTTTGATGAACCCTAGCCATTAATTTTTCATCTTCCCCGTGGTATATAAACACAACACTGATGTTCCTTCCTTCCTTCCTTAGTGCTGAGCTCAGTCTTGAACATCCACCTGGACACGGAAAGTCATGGATCAAATGCAGAGATCTAACATGTACTGTGGGTTAAGAGCCCTTTTCCTGCTTCTGATTCAGTACGATACTTGGAGGAATGCCGGATTCATAACAATACAAAACCAGGAATTACTGTACGACAATTTTTTTATTTATCGGTATCAAATTACATAGCAAAGTAATGAATGCAGTATCAGATCACCTCTTTGAATACTGTAAATACAAATAAAATCCACCATATTGCTTAATTATCCAAAGTAAATTAAAAGTTTAAAAATGTGCGTTTCAGAGATTCCGTTTGGCATATCCTGTCAATATATCCTGCATAAATATTTCTGTACCTCATTTTCACTATGTGTACCTTAATTAAATACAGCCTCCAGAGAGTTCACATTGAGGAGACAGGATCTAGCTGTATGTTTATTTTCATCAGCAGCTCACACCTCTGTCCTGAAATCACTGCATGTACCTAGCTGCTGGCTCACCTGACAGCCCAATGTGAAGTTACGGCATGGTGACCAGGACCTGCTCTCACGTTAGTGCCAGACCCAAAGTTACTGGCATCAGTGTAAGAACACTGAATGCACGGCACCAGCTTTGGATCACGTTCCTTAAATTACTGACAAAATAGCTACTTGCTTTCATGGAAGCTGGGCTGGATGTGATGTACACTCAAAACACTTGTACACTCAAACAGTTAAGGAAAATCTTGGGATATTCAAAAGTGGTCTTAACACTACTGTGACTCCACTATACAGAAAGAACTATTCCTGGTTTACAACATTACGTTACACACAAAGTCAGGTTTGTTGATTTCAAGTACGTTGTGTAGGATTTGGTCACAGCTAGATAAAACTAGGTAATTCAATAGAAATATTTTACTGGTGTTAATCAGCAGTGTCATATACGTGGGATTTTCTTTTAAACTGCGTCAAGAGAACATTTTTTTTCCAGATCAATGGGAGAAAAAGCTTCACTTATCACTGTTTCCAAAAGTTAAGACTAGTGAGACATGGTAATGGTACGGAAAGAAACACACCATAGAAATACATATTTTGTTTAGAATAAAATGAACAGAAGTACAGAAGCGTTGATGCAGGTAATTGGAAAGGTGAGGGAAGGGAAGGAGGAAAAATTAGGCAGCGATCCCACGGCGACATGGGAGTTACTGTTGATCCCTCCAATTCACCAGTATCAGTGGAAGTCGGGCTTCTCTGGGAAGGTGCAACCTGAGCGCTTGATAATTACGCTGGCTGCGTAATGTCCAGCTCGGATGCACTCGGTCACTGGCCGGTCGTAGACAAGTTGTGAGAGAAAGCCTAGGAACAAAGCAAGAGAGAGAGAGAGAAGGAAGAAAATGGTTATCTTTTGAGTGCATCAGTTTGTCACGGAGCAGAGCACTGAAATGCTGGCCTAGCTGTGTGTACATGCTTACATGCAGCACTGTGCCTAGGTGACTTGCTGAGTTAGGGTGCTGCTGCTGTTGTTTTTACCTCAAGTCTCCAGTCGGTGGCTTCAAGCAGAATCACAGAATGGTTTCGGTTGAAGGAACCTTAAAGACCATCTGGTTCCAACCCCCCTGCCATGGGCAGGGACACCTCCCACCAGACCAGGCTGCCCAAAGCCCCATCCGGCCTGGCCTTGAACACCTCCAGGGATGGGGCATCCACAGCTCCTCTGGGCAGCGTGTCCTGTGCCTCACCACCCTCACAGCAAAGAATTTCCTCCTAACATCTATTCTAAATCTACCCTTTTTCAGTTTAAAACCATTACGCCTTGCCCTTCCACCACACTCCCTGACAGAGTCCCTCCCAGCTCTCCTGTAGGCCCCTCAGGCACTGGCAGGCCGCAATGAGGTCTCCCCAGAGCCTTCTCTTCTCCAGGCTGAACAACCCCAGCTCTCTCAGCCTGTCTTATAGGAGGGGTGCTCCAGCCCTCTGATTGTCTTTGTGGCCCTCCTCCAGACTTTTCTAATATGTCCATGTTCTTCTTGTGATGGAGGCCCCAGGACTAAATGCAGGCCTCTAGGTGGTGCCTCACGGGAGCAGAGTAGAGGGGCAGAATCCCCTCCCTTGTCCTGCCGGCCCCGCTGCTTTTGATGCAGCCAAGGTTGTGGCTGGCTTCCTGGGCTGTGAGCGCACGTTGCTTGCTCATGACAAGTTTCTTGTTAACCAGCAGCCCCAGGTCCTTCTCCTCAGGGCAGCTCTCAACAAGTAAATCAACAATTAGCATGACTGATGTTTACTAGTGACCTCAAAAGTATTTACCAGTATCTTTGCTCTTTTCCAGAGAGAATCCTGATTCCTCAAATACCTCAAATGCCTCACATATATTTTTAAATAAAACACAGCAGCAGTTTTCCCTACAGCAGAGAGCTCCTTCTGTCCCTACCGGCTACTGCCACAGCCCCACACAACTGTCACCGTGCAGGTTGTTCTCAAAAGAGGGGAAGGCACATAGCAAACGAATGTTACCTATGTTCACAGTTACAGACTTTCATAGAGAAGATAAAGTGAGAACTTTTTACCCGATAAGGAAGCTTAGATGACATCTGTTGCCCTTGATTACGGGAAATTTAACCTAAGACTTGCAAAACAGTGGGCACCCATCCCCATGCTCAGACACCCAAACCAACAGCAAACCATACAGAGAACCAAGCACCTCTCCCAGTCAGGGCACTTGCTTAACTGTTGTAACTAACAAAACCTCTAGCATGCATGGTTTAGAAAACCAGAAATCGCTGGGAGCTGAGTGTTTTGAAAACCAGAGTACATCTTTAAATTAATATAAACAAATGGACTCCTAAAAAGGTGATTGTTCATAGGTACTTGGAAATGTTAAGTACAAGTGGTACCAGAAATTTTATGGATTGAGTCTCTTATCTCTGAAACATTTTATCTTGGCTGAAACTTTTGTCATTGAAAGCATGACAGAACTTACGGCAGAGGTGAATATGTTTTTTAAATTTAGAAGAGGTTTCAAAATGTTAAAAGTAAACTTAGTTTCTTATAATTTAAAACTCCACTCTGTCATTCTGGAGGTAATACTTTATTCACTTTTATCCTGTTTTAATGTCTTTCAGATGTATCTCCTTTCCCCATCCAATTGCAGAGGGAAAGTGAGACTTACCCAAGAAAATCTGAATTCCAGTAAGCTGAAATATGTTCTTTTTAAAGCGTTCTAAAGCTTTCATCCACCATTTCAAGTTTCTGTGTCATGCTCTGACAGGTCTTGGGCCTTCACAGTACAAATCTAGCCTTGAAACTATGTAGCTCATTGGTACCAATTTCTGACATACCACAAATTTTGATTCAAAGATAATGTTTTGCTAGCTTTCTTTCGATAGCCGAATACACTTCTGCTGTTCAGCTTGGTTACTAGTGGAAAAAAAGATCCCACGTTAAATTATGATGCTCTCATTCAATCCATGTTCCTTCTCAAAATACTTCCTTCAGCGTGAAACAGAGTATAGTTTTAGAAGATGGCAAAAATATCTTACTCTGTGCAATAATATTGGTTCATTGAAGATTAAAAACCAGGTACATGAAAAATAATGTCACAGATTAACCGAGGATAATACTGGTGAGCAACAGACTCTGTTTTCATGGATTACCAAGCTCTTTCTTGGCTTCTTAGTCATGACTGATGGTAAAAAGCCAAGCTGATAACTGATTTTCTTTAAACTGCACCGAATGGGAAAAGAGTTTGGGGCTTTACATGAAACTACTAAATCTATAGATCAAATGCTTTTCATTGGAAATGGAGGGGAGCATAGAAAACAGGTGTTTTAAATTTGTATGTTTCTGACATCAATACTTTTCTAGAGAAACCTGAACTACATACAAGCTGGAATTTCACAGATATTGACTGACATTAGCTGGGAAAAAATGACTGCTTCACCAGCGAATGTTAAGTCCATAAACACAAGTGGAGAAGACAGGAGTTTTCAGTATACAAAGATGAGAATCTGAAATAGGAAGAAATTGTGCTGTGAGTGCTATCACTGGCGGCAGTCAGGGGATGACAGACAACACAACTGTGGCAGGATGGTCCAGCTGTAATAGCTGGGTAACAGTTGAGAAATTCAAACAGCATGCCTGGCAGAAATCAGGCCATTTCTGAATAACGAGATGAAAATGGTCTGCTCTCCATTAAATTAACATGCATTCTTAGAGGAAACTTTCTTGGATGCGTAGAGAATGTCAATCATTACATTTAAACTGCCTGGGAGGCAGGAGCTTGCCAGTGTGCTTCTGGGTGGTTAAAACTTCAGAGCAAGTTGTAACCGTATGTAAAATGAGGCTGTTAAGACAGTCCCTTTCTGACTCAGTGAGTATAGAAGATGCACTGGGCAGGCCTCCAAAGGCAAACACTCAGCTAGGTTTTGTGCTGAGCATGAGTTCAGAGAGCGGTTTATACAAGAAAGAACAACTGTCCTCTATGTTTATGATCAAGGCATCGAATATATGTGAAGATGAGGAAATAGCAAGGAGCAAAGGACCATAAAACATGAATTACTTTTCAACAGCAAATAGACTGAGACTGTCACCACCTCCCAAGCTCACAGTAGTCTCAAGCTAGTATATATTTTTTTCTCTTCAGTGCAGCTACTTCTTATTTATTCTGATCTAAGCGAAAGCAGAATCAGGTGAAAAAAAAATAATCCTGTTCTAATTGCAGATAGAAATGAGAGATCTCTGTGATTTTAGAGTGGTGAAGAAATGACATTAAGTGCAGCTGTCATATACGAGATATATAGAAACTGTAGAGGGGAGTTTGCCCTCAAACCATTCTCTTGTCTGTTGAGTTTTTCTTAAAAGGTATGTATTTCATAGATGAAATAGAAATAGCAGTATCTGACACAATATCGCATCGAATGACAATACAAACACACATACCACAAACACAGATCTACATCACATACTAAGACTAGGCAGTTGGCAAAGGAGACCCCGAGGGAACACCAGAAAGCACTGCTGTTGGAGCAGAGAAACAAAGAGCTCTGTCGGGTTGGCTGCTTCAGCTGCAGAATGTTCTTTTTAGTTAATGCAGTAAAAAGCAGCATGGTCAGAATGTAGTTTAAAGCTTTCCTCCTCCAGTGTATAAGGTACTCTGATGCAAACCCCATGAGTCACACTCTCAAGGAGGCATGGATTCAGATCTTTTGGTTCCAGCTGAAGAAATTACTGCCCCATCTGTTTTTCACCATCCTTCTTTGCTGCTCTTGTAGCCTGACTCTCTTGTCAAAATGAGCCAGATTAGCTTTAACAGTGGACTGGTCAATAGTAGGTCTTTGCTAATGTGGTTAATTTAAACTGAAGTGGCATAGGTGAGTACTCAAACAGCTCTACCAGCAAGCAGGATGGTGGAGGGAAGACACAAAGCAGCTAAAGGCCGTAATCGTTTTAAGGTGCCATGACTGGCCATGCAAAAATAGAAGAGAACACTTACTCCATACTCCTACAGTTTCACAGGCAGAAAGGGCAGGATTCATCTTTTATCATGAGTCTGGGCTCACAGAACTAGATTATCCCAACACATACTAAAGTAGATCAGCAGCTATTTCAACCCATGTCATGCCCTGAACTAGTTTCTGGCTATCACTGGAATGGAGTGCAAAAAGCAGCACTGTATTTGGCTACACAAAACAGCCTCATTTCAAATATTTTACCAAAACAACTTTTAGACACTATTGCCCACTATCTTTTAATTGCAGGGCATTTCTGCACTGCTGAGGTTGTGCATGGTATTACGTGCATGGTATTACATGCATTACACACTGCACTCTTCACACTAGAACACAAAGACAAGAACAAAACTTAGGAATTTCCCACTTCTCTGCCTCCTGCCCTGACATCCAAAACGTTTATTGTTTATGGAGTAAGAGACGTTTATTGTTGTGGTCTACCTTGACTTCAGCAAGGCTTTTGACACCGTCTCCCACAGCATTCTCCTCAAGAAACTGGCTGCTCTTGGCTTGGACTGGCGCACGCTTCGTTGGGTTAGAAACTGGCTGGATAGCCGGGCCCAAAGAGTTGTGGTGAATGGAGCCAAGTCCAGTTGGAGGCCAGTCACTAGTGGCGTCCCCCAGGGCTCGGTGCTGGGGCCGGTCCTCTTTAATATCTTCATCGATGATCTGGATGAGGGCATCGAGTGCACCCTCAGTAAGTTCGCAGATGACACCAAGCTATGCGCATGTGTCGATCTGCTCGGGGGTAGGAAAGCTCTGCAGGAGGATCTGGATAGGCTGCACCGATGGGCTGAGGTCAACTGCATGAAGTTCAACAAGGCCAAGTGCCGGGTCCTGCACCTGGGGCGCAATAACCCCAAGCAGAGCTACAGGCTGGGAGAGGAATGGTTGGAGAGCTGCCAGGCAGAGAAGGACCTGGGAGTGATGGTGGATAGTCGGCTGAATATGAGCCAGCAGTGTGCTCAGGTGGCCAAGAAGGCCAACGGCATCCTGGCTTGTATCAGGAACAGCGTGACCAGCAGGGCTAGGGAGGTGATCGTCCCCCTGTACTCAGCTCTCGAGTACTGTGTTCAGTTTTGGGCCCCTCGCTACAAGAAGGACATGGAGGTGCTTGAGCGGGTGCAGAGAAGGGCGACGAAGCTGGTGAGGGGCCTGGAGAACAAGTCCTACAAGGAGCGTCTGAGGGAGCTGGGCTTGTTCAGCCTGGAGAAGAGGAGGCTCAGGGGCGACCTTATCGCTCTCTACAGGTACCTCAAGGGAGGCTGTATCGAGGTGGGGGTTGGTCTGTTCTCCCACGTGCCTGGTGACAGGACGAGGGGGAATGGTCTTAAGTTGAGCCAGGGGAGATTTAGGTTAGATGTTAGGAAGAACTTCTTCACTGAAAGGGTTGTGAGGCATTGGAACAGGCTGCCCAGGGAAGTGGTGGAGTCACCATCCCTGGAAGTCTTCAAAAGACGTTTAGATGTAGAGCTTAGGGATATGGTTTAGTGGGGACTGCTAGCGTTAGGTCAGAGGTTGGACTCGATGATCTTGAGGTCTCTTCCAACCTAGAAATTCTGTGATTCTGTGAGAAATGGCAGCTGCAGGATACCCAGTAGGCCATCCTGGTAGGTGTTCAGAGTAGACTGGGATGCCTTTTGTCTCCTACAGGCATGGACAGCCAAGTAACCACCTTCCATCTATACTTACTAAGAACTTCTTTGGAACTGTATCCGGCTAGTCCATGTACTCAGCAACTTCTTACAGAGCTTCAAAGGATGCTGTAAACCTTGCCATGCTATAAAACCCCAAAAGAAAATGTATTCACATAATCACTTCTGTCATCTGGGAATAAGACACCAATAACTGTTTTTGGCCCATAATTATTTCTTTTCTGCTCAGTGGAGAAAAGCATCTCTGAAATCACTGCTCTAAAAGGAATGCCTGAAATAATTGAGAGTTAATCTTTACTATCTCCGTCTTCCTTATTACATATGCTCAAAGACGATGTTGATAATTGTTAGGCCTGCAAACAGAATGGGGGACAAAAAAGTCAAGTTGTTTTCTTCCCTTTTGTGCTCACCACCAAATTAACGGTTCCTTAAACCAAGTGCCAGAAGTGGTGCTTGAGCCTCAAAATCCACACCCAAATCAAGGCTTCACTGAAACCAGCTCAAGTCTCTTTGGGGATGTCAATACAACTCTGAAAAGACACAGCAAGACAGTCCTTACTGACACAAAAGGCATTGTCTTTACTTTGTTATTTTTAAGAGCTGAGTAGCACTTTAAAATCATTAATGGAGAAGCAAGTTCATATATTTGTGGCCAGCAAAGTAGACATTTCGGAGACAATTTCACTGAAATGTGATTTCTCTGAAAGTTTTGTTTCCAGATTATCAGTGGTAGTTAGAATGAATGCCTAGCGCTAGTGCAGTTGGAGAGGAATGTAGGAGTCCAATAGCTGAGATTTTACAACAGTTCTGGTCTGCTTCAGTAATGGTTTAACAACACTTAAAAACAGCTTATACTGAAGCCAAATATTTCATTTCAAACTGTACACTTGACAATTAATTTTAATGACTTATAATTACTAATGTTGGCTAGAAATCCATTTATAGTCTCTGACACCCAGCTCGCCCACTACTCGTCTTTCTGCAGTCTCTCTCATGCTTTCAATCTTCAAAAAACGCCCAAGGAAATATTAATGTATTTTTTTAAATGCAAGAGAGAAAATCAGGAAAAAAAGCAACTATCAAATGCATTAATTATGAACAATTACAAGCTGTTAGAGCCCCTCAAAACATTTTTGTTATGTGATGTTCCCAGATAATCCTCCTCTTCCAGGTGAACCCTGAAGCACCTAACACAACCCGTGTTAGCCAGGCCATTTGCCAGCAGAATCGTCCCAGACACAAAACGGATCACAGACAACTGAGCTGTCTCCTCTTCCTTGTATTTAAAGTTTCTACAGAGTAATCTGTGAACTGCCTTTTTAAGCTGGTGTTATTCCACCATAGGGGACAGCCGCAAGCACCTTTTTACACTCTTGTTTGTGCACAGCATTTATCACAGTTGCCTGAGCAGTCTATTTTTAAGTGATCCCACTAGCCTTCCAGGCCAGCAGTGTGCGGAGATACAGTTTTCAAGAAACATTACTCTGGTAATTTAAAGTCTTGTATCTGATACAAGTGAGGTGTTTTTTATTTTTTATTATGTCTTTTAGTGCTGTTGGAGTGGGTTAATGTTGTGGTATCCTGAGTCTGGTCAGTTGTAATCAGGTGGTTAGCAATGCTGGTGCCAAGAGCCAGCCAGCCAGCCTAGATTTTGTAAAAGATGTTGGCATCAGATGATTCGGCAATATAGTCACTGAACGACTGTATGTCAACATGCTGAGGTTTCTCTTTTTTTTTTTTTTTTGATTTTGTGGCAGATGGTGGATATTACAGCCAAGAACTGTGGTAAGCCAGAGGCCCTGCCCATTGCTATCAAACTGAATGTTGGCTATTCTAAATGGAAACATTTTTGATTAAGGGTGGGATTTGGCTTCAGTTTTCATGTATTTTGGCACTGTGGTCTGACACATTAGACTTATGCTATATAAGACAAATTAAATGTAAGCATCTCCCAATATATGATACTTCTTTCAATCTTCACACGCCTAAGTTCTTTCTCTCTCAAGATAGCCTAAGAATTATTCTACATACGCATATTTATACTAGTAACTTCAAATGTATATAGGTACAATCAAGTGCACACAGTAAACAAGTGTCTTTTCCTCTCTTTTTAAATGAGATGGCTCTGTGCTTCTACCGAACTGTAGTGCCAGGCTAATTACAAGTGAGAGAAGAAAGGTTACCAATCCTTTCAGAAACACAGTCATTTTAGATGTATATCTAACAAGTGGCAACCTTGAAATCTTACTGTCACTGAAAAGAACATTAGAAAAGCCTTCCTGACTACACCACTGGAGGAAAGTTTTAATAAAAACTAATTAAACTACAAAAATCCCAAGTGGTTAACTGATTTTAGGGGCTAAATTTCTGGCAATTCTAATTATCCTCTTGTGGCTTCACTTAGTGTTTCACAACCAGGACAGATGACAATGAAAAACTGCTGTTAAATTCATCCTCCCTGACACCATGCTAAGCACTAGCTTCTCCCTCTCCAAGTAAAATCAATACCATGTTTGAGTAAACACGTTTACAGCTTTATTAGGATGTCTCGCTTGTTCTGTAACAGCTACTTGAAGCTGTGGTAACAAATCGACTCAACTCAGTTAAACCTAGAGAGCTGAGTAAGAGGCTCATCAATAAGGTTGTTATAAAAATAAACTGCAGGAGATCAGAAAGCTGGAACAAACAGCCTGGTAAATGTCAATATTTTTACTTCCAGAGAATGACAAAACCATGAGATCACAAATAAAATGTTTCGGAAGTCTATATCTACTCTATTTATAAAATGGTCATGTGCTATACGGGGGATGCACTTCACTGTCTGTGTACCACCTTCTTACATAAACTTCTTATTTTCTAGTCACCAACATGAATACTAAAGCAAGCATATTTTCAGTAAAAGCAGCTAGTATTGTTATTGCTGCCTCTATCCTTCTTGTCTTCTTTATATTTACAAACACCTCCTGAATGCACTGAATTCCTGTAAGGATCATTCAGATGGGTGCATGCCTGCATCTGCCTCAGTCTGAGTTTATACAGTCATTTATGGACACATGCAAATAATGCAACTTTGCATTTACTGGAAGACTGTGAGTAAGTGCAAGGAGTGTTTTCATATCACTTTAGCAGCCATTTCCTGGAATGGAGAGGAGGTGTTGAATACACAAAGCAAAAAAGAGCTCAGCCCCTAATGCTTTAAAGCATTACATGTGGAAAAAGTTAACAAAAGATTCCTGCAAGAATGTAACAATAAAAAAAAGAAATAAAACTCCACTATATCCCTGTTATTCCATTAGGAGTCAATTACTCAAAGCTGAGTATTTTTATTGCATTGCTTATATGATTACCACTGTCTGGACCTTCTGGGCCAGCTCACTGCAGCTTGTAGAGTAAGGTGTAATCGTACTTCCCAGGGCCTGTATAGATGCTTGGGCCTATTGGAGACTCTCTCTGAGGAAAATTTATTGTTTCTTTGATGTCTCTGTGCAAGCAAAAATAGTGTCTGTAGAACTACAGCAGTTTGGTCCTGAAGGCAGTGCAACGGATGGAGAACACTTATGTCCCGATATGGAGCCCACTGAGATTGACTCAAGTTTTCCTTTTGACTTCAACTTCTTGGCCTGTGCCTTCACTGAGTGCTGTCCACTCTTTAAGGAAGAACAGCCCAACAATAGAGGAAAGTGTTTTATATGGTGACACTTTCCACATTACTCATCCTTTGCGGACTCTACTTATAATCTGTGTTACATATCACGTCTATTAAAACTCCCCAGTGCATCTCATTGTCCAGGAACAGAATCATGTCAACTTACAATATGCTACAAGAAAAACATGATGGAAGAAACTGGTATAACAAAATTTTAACTTCAGATGGTCCTACTCTTCATTTTTAAGTCCAGAGGATGAACCTTGGGAAAACTCCTTTTTGGATCAGAATTCGGTGGCTTTCGGCTCGTTTCCAAGAGCCAGGACCAGGAGAAAACATTTGATAAAACAAAAACAAAATAAAATAAAATAAAATAAAATAAAACCCTCCAAGCTTACAAGGAATAATCAAGACATTGTGTATACCAAATCTTAACACAGGTATTTTCATTGGAAACATCTGTGTCTATCTGGGAAAAACAACAACAACAACAAAAAAAAACCAAACACCTACTTTTCAGGCTGATATTTCTATTTCATTTTTTTTCTAGAAACTTTTCCTAGAAAGTTTAATAGAAGTGTTCTCCAAAAATTAAAATTATCCTTAGCCTTTTTTGAGACAGCAGAATGAAATAAACTTTTTTGTTCTTGTTTTTTTTTTTTTTTTTAATAAGTATTTCAGGGAAATTTCTGAGCCTCAAAACAGATTCTTAGTATTGACATGAAATGGCACAGATTCCTACACCTACTGCTTGGGATATGAGGAAGAGAATTTCACTAATTTCATATAGACATTATGAAATCCTAAGCATAACAAAATGGAATATTATTATTAACCACTATTCAGTTTTTAACGCTGTTTGAAAGCATAATGCTTCTGTCATAGTCAAGTACAAAAATGGCTTGAATGGTTGAGATTCATATGCACAAAAGCAAGTAAATTGGAACTTGTGTTTGCAGAGCAACCATACGACAGTAAGGTTTTATTTGCAGGTATACTTTTACTCAATTGAGCCAGCAGTATGCAAAGAAAATCAAAAAGCAACAGCCAATGCAGTAGGAATTACGTGGTAGCTAGACAGCCTATGAATAGCTTGAGTTTTGTGTGCTGAAATAGCCTAGCACAGCATTATATTCCTACTGCTCATATTTTATAGGCTATCACTTAGTATATTTTGCCTCTTTAAATATCTGTTATGGTCCTGGATTGATGCAGATCACCAATAACAGTAATGTCCTTTTAAGTGTAAGAGATCAGTGTCAAACCTACAAGCACTGCTACTACCGCTGCTTTCAATTGGGACCATGTCTTTTAATTTTCTTTCCTTTTTATTGCAACCTTGCCATGTTCCCACCTCAAGTATGAGCCCATTTCAGTGCGGGGGAAGTGAAGAAATTATGGGAGAAGTAACTATCTCATTAAATAATAGAGCAAGTTGCAAGTGAGCGAGTATACCACTAACCAATACCACATCCTGAGAAGTGCCTTTATGATCAGTGTCAGTCTCCATAACGCCAAACCAATTCATATCAGACATGAAATAGATAACATATTTCAGTGTATTTTTGTATTTCATTGTGTGTTTTATTTCCTGTGAATATAGCATCAGCTTAATCTGACACATAATTTCTTAGGGGACTGCATCCTGCCCTGATTCCCAGGGGAATGTTCTTGATGATCCAATCTGACTAGTGCCTCTGTCTCTACTCAGAATACATTAAAATAACACAAAAATATTATCAACAGTCTGAGAGCAAGGTAATAATAACTCATTAAAGTCATTTCTAACCTTCCACATGAACATTTTCTTTATCATTACATGATTTTCTAACACATGACACATTAACATAAAATGAAATGTTATGAGGATAGGGGTAGTAGGCATGACAAAATATTTTAAACGGTGATGATTTGCTTTGAGGCGTTAAGTCAATTTGTAATTGTCCCATAGCTATTACAGCAAAAATTGGAACTTTATAATTGGTTTTGAAAATCTATTTTTAACACAGTAGGCTTGTTTTGAAAATGTACACAGCCTATTCAATGCTTGCTTCTCACAAAGCAAATCCAGAATGTCTCTGATTTTACGGTGAGGTAAACTAGGCATTTAAAACCCAAATATTAATCCTCTTGCTGCACACTATGGCTCCCTTAGCACTGCCAATGTCACTGACAGGCAAAGAGACACGACAGCTAGAAGGATCAGGTCCTGCTTCAGTCTAATTAGAAACTTCCGAGGCTTTTTAATTCCACTCAGTGGTCCTTACAAAGGGCTCTCTCGTACATTTCATTGGAAAAAAAAAAAAAAAAGACAGCAAATATACTAATATTTTGCTTTACAGTAATTCTATGTATTTTTCTGGATTGTCTTTATATTGCATAGGTGAAAATGAGAATTACTGTATTGATAAAAATAAATATGCAATAAACTTGTTAAAATGAACAGTTAGAAACCTACATAATGGTAGCAATTAAAAAAAATGTACATTACACCGGAACAACATTTGTTACAAGTTTTACATATAATACCAACAAAGAAGAGTATATTACTTCCAAAGAAATAATTTTGAATGGGATTGGCAAATAAATTAAGTAGGGAATTAAACAGAAAACTGTAATACACTGTGTTTTTTCTGAGTGATACTAGTTTTTGTGGTTTTGTTCAAGTAGTTGCAATTCAAACTGTGGTAAACTTCTAAATTGTGCCAGTATCAATGTTGAAATGACTAGCGACTGGCTACAATATTGATCAGAATAACAATGTGCCTCTAGCTGAGACTGAGCAAAGTCAGCCAGGAAAGTATAATCTGGTAATTTTCTAGTTTGTAGAAGATCAGTTATAGAGATAACGTGACCCTCTAACAGCCTAGCTTTAGATGTGATATTTATCTGAGAGAATTAAGGATTCCACACATGGGCGGTAAGTCATGAGCATGTTGACAAGTTCTCCTCTAGCAAGCCAAGATTGATACCCTATCTGCAGCTCAGCTATTATACTCATGTATGCTGTTTATAAAACAGGAGTATTAAAGATGGGCAAAATGGGCTGTCAGTCAAAATGCGGATGACATTAACAAGGTATTTTTATTTCAAAGCTTCATATCTCATCAGCCATGATCTCAGTAACAACAGGATTGCTCAGAAGCAATTAGCCACCCATGTTGTATAAATGAAGACTAAGAGTGCTGATTTTTGTTAAAACATTTATCTTTACTTCAAAGAAAAGACAAAACGATGTAGTATCCCCTCTTCTCTTTGCTCATGAAGATAAATTTTATAGCAGAAATAAGCCATAAGAAATAACATATACATATATATCTAAATGCTATTACCAAAAAAAAAAAAAAAAGGAAATACCCCTCACTCCCAGCTGGCAAATAAAATTGCCTCGCAGGGTTTTGGAGTTATCAGAAGGTAGTACTTCACAGCAGTGATATTTCATCCACTGTATTTCTCTCCATCAAATGTGATTAAAAATGATGACAACTTCCCAAGGTATTTTAAACAAATACAAAAACCTTATACAAATTAAAGACCATTTTAAGCGAATTAAGTAGCTTCTGGTATCACACTCCTGTTGTTTATTAAAGAACTACTCCTAGTTCCTTGAACTCCTATTACAACAAATCTAGAATTTTGCAGGGGTGCCAAGTACAGGAGGGAGGGCAATGCTTACAACAGAGATTCATACAGAGCTGAAAAGACAACAAATAAGAAAAGTATTTCATTCCTCTGCAATGCTTTCAGTGAAAACAGATTTTTTTTTCACAATTTTAGACAGTCCTATACATCCATTAAGGAGTTTTACTTTTAATATAGTCACAAGCTCACTCATAATTTAGTAATCTGACATACCGTTTTAATCACCAGTCTCTGCTGTCTACATTATCACATCTATTTGTCATTTTTTGCACTCCTGGTATAACCATATAGCAACTATCCATAAGAATGTATTTAATTTCTCACACACATGCATCTACCCACCCAACTCCTTTACTTGAAATACCTATGAGACTTATTAGACAAAGCCATGAACACAGTCCACCTTTGCCCTATACCAGATTTATTGTGAGTAGATGGAACTCTCACTGTATAAGCTTCAATTTTTAATTCAGTCAGCTTCTACGCTTTAACCATCAACACTACCTGCAGAAGACAACTGAGGCAGATTTTCAGAGAAGCAGGAAATGGCAGCAGGGTCCCTAATTCTTATAGTTTAAAAGTTATGGATCCACAGCACAACTGAGGTTGGAAGAGACATCCAGAGGTCACTTGCTCCAGCCTGTGGCCATCTAGGTGATTTTTTAACTTAAAGATTCTTGGATTCCTTCCATAAATGATAAATTCTGCAGAACAACAGCAGAAGAATTACAAGAGCAGATTTAATTTATTCAATTTTTATTGATGTTATACTTGTTCAAATCCACTGGATTCAGTGAAGGTATTTCAAAGTTATACTAAAGTTCTTCAAAGTTTACTGAAGTGCCTTGAAAATAGAACCAGACTTTTTTTAAAAACAAAACAAAACAAAAAACAAACAAGGTTTCTTGAATCAAACCTATTAGTAGAGGAATAATGAACAGCAATTATTCTGTGCACTGTGGATTCTTTGCAAGCCTATCTTCCTATTTCTTGTAGTGTGTTTTCACAATGTATATACGTATTTACATAATATCATTGAAGAATGTTTCACATTAGGGGTAATATTTTAACATTTCAATAATGTAGAAATATACCACATATTACTTAACTCTGAAAACAAAGCTGGATGCCACTCTATAGAAAATCATTTGCATTTAGCTTACAAAAGCAGACTAAAATTTGAACAATGTGATGACCTTTAGGCAAACTCTGAGGAGTCCAAGGTCTTTATCTAATTTGTAGAGGCATTTAGATTAAGATAGAAAAAATATTGTTTAGGATTAACCTCTGTATTAAAGCTGAGGGAATGACTTAGTTTAGTCAGTTTGGCAATAGAAATGTAAACAAAAGGAGGAAAATATCTCCACTAAACCCTCAAGTCTCTAAAGAGAAGATGAGGATGCAACGAGGCACACTTGCTCAAAAACACTTATGAAAGTAGACAAGTCCTCTTTTGTTGCTATCCTTGTCTTCTATCAGAGCAGCTCTCTGATAACTGAGACAGAATTTGGCCACCTCATAAGATTTACACTAGGTTTCACAAGAGAAAGAGATAACTGCTTCTTCTGTAAGCATGTGCACCAAAAAATTTCTCAGCGTGGCTTTCAAACTTTAGATAACAGCCTTATGAAATTCCTCTGTACATGAAAGCTGCCAATGGGATTTTAAATTGACAGGTGGTTTGAGTTGTTGACTCAGCTTTGGTACCAAATCGCTATCAGCTTGTCTTTGGCATTGTACAATGCTTAATGAAGAGCTCCTTATATCTAAGGATTTTTTTTTTCGTTGAGAATGGTATAATATCTTTATAGCATGGTGCTAAGTAATATACGCTTACTGTGATCATTCTGTCACTGTGTCATTACACTACTTGAAAATGATTTGTGGTTACACTTCATACTTCAGTACTTTTCATGCAGTATATAACTAAATCATAGCAGATTACAACGTCAATATATTTCTATTGACAGAACCTGAAAAAAAGCATTGATTTTACACCTTCTGCTATTCATTTATTATGGATTCTTGATCCAATTCCACTTAGAGGCAGAGATTTTGCAGGGAACAATGACAGCTATTATCAGAAAAGATTCTTATTGTTTTCACTGGTTACGGTGGCAGTGACAAAGAGGAGTCCAAACAGAAAGCAGACTTCACTATAGCTAAAGAGAGCAGGATAACATAAGGGAAAACACAGGATGTTAAAATTGTCTGTGTTTCAGTATGTTTACTGCCGTTAAATATACTCTGATTAACATTATTGCAGAGGTTCAAAATGGGGCTGACTAGCAATAAATAAATGGTAATTTAATGAGTAACAGAATGTTCCACAAACTCTACAAAATAAGGCTGTAATTCCATTAAGAGAACTCTTGTGTCATAAGCCAGGTCAGCGAAGCTCAAGTGATTTGTCAATGTCCTCAGAACCCGGAGGTGGACTTGCAACTTTAATTTATGAGTATCTCAGGGATTTGTAACTGAAAAATCTGTGGCACCCCTGAAATCCATAGAAGATGCTGAGATGCTACAAAGTAAATCATTACTGTTTACACTTCTAAAAGGTAGTAGTGTTGTTGAAAAGCAATAAAGGTAGAATTCCATTAGTGTTGTTTAGAGAAGTATATTTAGCATAAAGCTACCTGCAGCCATTTTAAAGCCTGATTTCTCATTCATGCACTGCACCAGCCTGAACGGCAGGTGACTTGATGCCTGTGGTAAGAGGCAAGAAATTCAGAGATATTCCTGGTGCCAACTTAATAAAATCACATTTCAACTGAAGAATGAAGTTTATTTTTTGTTGCTTGCTGTTGGATTAAGCTAGTTCTCCTTAGAGGCCAGCAGCTTCAAGTGTGGAACTGCTCAGCTCATGAATCAGTTCACAGAGCTAAAAGTGCCCAGAAACCTTTTATCTTTAAACTTTTTCATGACTTTTAAGTTTAATGACTGTCAGATAGGTTCTAGAAAAACAAAACAAATCAAACCACCAGATTCCTTATTTTCCACTTTCACATGGAGAAATACATAAGGAGTGACTTGCCAAGTTGGCATAATTGTCAAGATGGAATTTCCTTACAAAATGTGAGTTAAACCTCTGGAAGAGAGTGCCTCAGTGAAAGATCTTTCAAAATACGATAAAGCCTAACAAACCTGACCTTTTCATGTAAAATAAAACCTGCTTGATGGGGTTAGTTCTCATTATATCCCACATTTTCCTCTCAGCCAAGACACCATGTGCCAACAAAACCACTGCTCACTCATATTAATATACCAATTTCAAAAGCTTCCCAGTATGGGAAAGCTTTGCCAGGGCACTCTTGTTCTGTACTGTTTGAATGAAGGACTGTGTTTCTAGGAGAGTATAGTATAACAATGAGTGCATTTTTAAGTTAAAGGATGAACTTCAGAACACTTTACTACAAGGATACTAAAATCAAAATATTGTATCTAGAATCAAAGAATAGCCTGAGTTGGAAGGGACCCACAAGGATCATTGAGTCCTACCTCTGGCTCCACACAGGAGTACCTAAAAATTAAATCATGTTTTTGAGAGCAATGTCTAAACGCTCCTTGAACTCTGTCAGGCTCGGTGCCATGACCACTGCCCTGGGGAGCCTGTCCCAGTGCCCGACCACCCTCTGGGTGCAGAACCTTTCCCCAACACCCTGCCTGACCCTCCCCTGTCCCAGCTCCATGCCGTTCCCTCGGGTCCTGTCACTGTCCCCAGAGAGCAGAGCTCAGCGCCTGCCCCTCCGCTCCCCTCGTGAGGGAGCTGCAGGCCGCCATGAGGCCTCCCCTCAGCCTGCTCTGCTCAGGGCTGAACAAACCCAGGGCCCTCAGCTGCTCCTCGTATGTCTTCCTTTCTGGACCCTTCACCATATTTGTAGCCCTCCTTTGGATGCTCTCTAATAGTTTTATATCCTTTTTATACTGTAGTGCCCAAAACCGCACACAGTGCTCGCGGTGAGGCTGCACTAGTGCAGCGCAGAGAGCAGAGCAGGACAATCCCTTCCCTCAGCTGGCTCGTCACGCTGCGCCTGATTCACCCAGGACACATCTGGCCCTTCTGGCTGCCAGGGCACACTGGTGACTCATGTTCAACTTGCTGTTGACCAGAAGCCCCAGATCCATTTCTGCAGGCCTGCTCTCCAGCCTCTAACCCCCCAGTCTGTACCTATAGCCAGGGTTGCCCCATCGCAGGTGCAGAATCCAGCACTTGCTCTTGTTGAGCTTCATATGGTTGGCAATTACCCAGCTCTATAATTTGTCAAGATCTCTCTGCAAGGCCTCTCCAACCTCAACGGAGTCAACAGCTCCGGTACTCAGGTACTGTTGCCTGGGTAGTAAGAGATTGATAAAAACCTCAGTCAAAGAAAGAAACCAGGAAAACCCTGAAAATAATATATAAGCTTTACATTATGAAAGTTCTGTCAGAACTAAAAACACTGCATCTGGCACAATGCTAGAATCAACAGAAGATACATATGTTAACTAGTAATACCCACATTACGGTGTAGGGCTTTCTGGTAAGGAGACAATAAAGAACTTTTCCTGTTGCAAATACATACTTTGAAAACACATGAAAAGTGTGATATAGATAAAATACAGACATTCCCCCCAAATGAAACACAGACCAAATCAAAGCCTATCCAGTTCAGTATCCCATTTCCTACATATGGGAAAGAAAATTAAATGACTCCATGAAGAAGGAGACCACAGTATGTAAGACTAGAATCAGCTGTGTACCTAGACTGTTATGACTCCCAAATCTCCCATCTGGACTAAGCTCAGGAAAATCTGTTCTCTGAGGAGAATAAATGACCAATTTATTATTTATGGGGTGACAGCGGAGAACTAAGATAGCTCAGAAGCTAATGGAAGAAGTGTGAGTATTCAAAAGCTCATGTTGGTTTCTGAGTCATAGCAGAGTGAAATATGGTGCAAGAAGAACCTAAGCTCCCATACCAATATTCACGTAAGGACTTAACTGCAATGAGAATTCAGAAATTTGCATCTGCTGAGCCAAATCCCTTCACAGAGGAAAAAACAGCTGTGCTTCTTTCCTTATCTGTTACGGTAAGAGGGAGAACTGTACAATGCCATGCTATATTAGACTCATTGCACTTGAACGCTATACAAAAAGCATCCAATGATGCCTAAGTGCTATTTGTAGGGGAAGTGAGGAAAATAATCCATGTCCATAAACAGTAATACAGGACTTATGTTCTAATTTCCCCCAAATACACTGAAGCTTGTTGTCTCCATGCAGGTTATCTCAACAGCCTTAGGAAGAGAAAGGGGAGTTGATCTTTCAGAAAAGCCATTCTCTTTACTTTCTTCCCAAATTTAGCATTTTTCACATTGTTTTCCCTCCAACTGCTGAAATCCACTGTTAGACACTTAGAGAAAGCAATATCACAACTGATCCAAGACTACCCTGACCAGGTATGCCTGAACTCCCTGGAAGGGAGCAATTTGGAATGGGGTCTGATTTGGCTTCTATCAGCCAGTCCATCCAGTACATTCTGAAAAATTACTGAAGTCAACGTTTTAGCTTTCTACAGAAAAACAGCAGCTAAGGCAGTACTAGGGAAAAGGAAAGGTTATGAGAGACCAGACAGTTCTTAAAGCCTGACCAGTCATAACAGTCTTCCTGCAGCTAAGTTAGGGAAAAAGCAGGACTATTAAAAAACCATCAAAGTCCTGATTTCCATATAATGCCTAAAATCTGAAGAAATGAAAATAAATACAATCTGAGATAAATGTGGCAGACATGAAAACCTGCTTCCTGCTGAGGCAAAGCTTGGTTGGTGTCTACCATATTGACCACCTGAGTACTACCCTGTGTTATTTTATTTTTAGGATCTGAAAACAAAATAGGCAAGATCTTTTCTGTTTTCATGGCAAGACAGCAACCTACTGACACAGCTGATACACAGAGCACATGTATACGGGGATATGCCCTTGAAGATCTAATTTATGTTGATAGTCACTGTTGCTGGTTCAAATTTAGTCTTTATTTGTCATTTTCAATTGTTCCTAAATCACAAGTATGCATTAAGAGGTGTATGAATAACATGACCTAACATGTTTTCCTCTATTCCTGCCCTTCTTGATTCATGAAGCACCAAGGCAAATGAGTAATAACATTCCTATTTTCAGCCAGATTTAAGCATATACTGAAAATGTATCATAGGTTTAAGTGATGTATTGAGTAGGGATGGAACTATTCACATTCTTAAGTTTAAGCTTATTTTGAATACCTTCTTCAAGTGGGACTCAATTCTGAAGCTTTAATTTGGGTAACACGCTGCTTGTTATCCCCTTCATAGCTACAAGACTGAGCCCTGCATTTCTATTTATAAAGTCTCTTTGGTAATGTTTCCAGTAAATTAGTGACTAATGGAGCTCCTTAAAGCTGCTGTGTTCTGGATATCAGAGTCTTCAGGATGCAATAGTGCATCACAGAACTACATGTATGAAGGTTACAATGAATGACAGAACTTTTGGATTAGATTGTTTTTTGGCTTATATTGAATCGTTTTAAAACACAGGCATAGACATAACATCCTCTTTTTTTTTCCTTAGAGCTTATGCCAAAAAAAATAGTAAGTTTGCAAATGGATATTAAGCAATGCCAGATATTTTCTGGGTTTGTTTTAACAAATTAACCCTTTGTGTTCTTTTTTGATATCCAAATAATTGTATTGGAAGCAGATGTTCTACCAAAACCGACATGATCAGAAGACATTATGCTCACTTATTAACATACTGTTTAATATTCACTACAACCTGTTTTAAAGAACAACAATGTGTTAACATTTAAGCCAGGAGGGATTTCTGTACACTATATAGTACTTGATGCAGCTTGTTTATGCAACAGTCTGACAGATACAATTAATCTCATGAAAACGACCAGAGTATAGCATAATGGCATATCATCTTTAAAGTAATAGAACACACTTTCCCTTTGAAAATCAGAACTTAATTGAATCCCGTAAGTTCAGAATGCAAAGAAAAGCTCTAAAAGAATGAAGTTAATTCTGTGGGATAGTTGAATGAAAAAATGGTAGATTTTATACAGAGAATAATAGGACAATCTCCAAATAAGAGTGAAGAAAGAAATACCTCCAACAAATGCATCTCCAGCTCCATTGGTATCCACGATTTCACTCTGATCACTCACCAACACAGGGAAAGTAGTTACTTCATTTGCTATAATGCAAAGAGAGAAAAAAATATCAGCAGCTTACAAATATGACGTAGAAAAGCACAACAAACAGTGGAAAAAAAAAAAACAAAACTGAAGCTCTGATTCTATAATACAACATAGTAATTTGGACAAAAACAGATTTGGTTTATAATAATAATAATCTGCAATGCAGTATTTTTGCAGAGGGATATGGGAATACATTTGATCAAGCTATTTGTTGTGGACATTTTCATTAATTACTTTTAGTCTCATTCCTTTTCTTTATCTCCTAATATTAAGGGCAAGAGAAAAGAACTAAACTGGGAGGAACAACATAAAACACATGGGCATATGGACAAGACTAAGAAAAGCTCATCCTGCCAAAAACACTGCTTCTTATTAGTTGCAGAGAGGTGATATAGTCTCCAGAATAGCCAGTCTGAGCCTCCAAAAAGTTTCAAAGAAATTTCTATATTGCAAAAAACAAAACACACGCAAACTAGCTAAAGTAAAACTGTGAAACGAAGAGCAGGAACTACTGTATATCAGACTGCTCTCAAATTACATCTTTTTAAAAAACACATGTATGCAAGAAGCCTTGCAACTCTCCAGCTGACTAGATTTGGCTTCAGGATTTCAACGACTTCATTCTCTTCCTTATTTCTTTTTAAAAAAGTATGTCCTTCTCTGCAGCTCCCTGCCCTCTACTGGCACTCGTTAAACCTATTGCAATAGGTGGATACTCAGCATCTTCACCTCAATTCACTGCCACACCACAGTTCAACATAATTACACCACTTAGGTATGATAACTTTAGAGTTCGAGGGTTATAAATTTAATATATGCCACTAATTAATCAGCTATGGCTTTCCAGGTGGTAATGTCATAATGACGTGATAAAAATATAATTACCACCTTGTCACAATACCTTGTTAAAGTGTAAATTACCCCTGTAACAGAGCCAATGGAAGTTCTGCCTCTGGTAGTCAGTATGCATTAAACTGTCTCAGAGCAAACAGATTGTCCTTTGGCAGACAGCAGGAATTAAAAAAAGGGGAGGGGGAAGAAAAGCCTGTCAACCAGTGAAAATGAAAACCATCAGAGCTGTCATCCTTTAATTTTTAGTAAAAATAGAAATAAAACGGGAAATAGATCCTCCTGCAGCTATAAGCTGGAGACAAGTAGCTTCTTCACTGTCCAGCAACAGAGCAGATCATAAAAATCGCTCTCACATTGACATACACAGTAGCAAACAAGGAAACCTAGTTTGGGAAGCATATAAAGAATTCACAGTCTCAAATCAGGCAAGTCTGCGTATGCTGCAGAGGTACCAGAAGGATCCTGGTTTCTGTGAAATGCAGTGTATCAGCTCTACTGCTCTTCACCATCTGCTACTAAGTGAACCAGGCAGATATAATGATGCTGCCTCCAGAGGGAACTGTTGGCTGGCCCACCAGGAGGGGAGGGGAGGGGAGCATTAGCAACAACCATCCATGAGAGGCGAAGGAAAAAGGGTAATGAAAACCATAAGATGAATATTCCAATTAAAGAACAGGTTTCAGTCAGTTCTCAGTGCATCCTGCTCTCTAGACTGTTAAGAAAGCTACTTAGAAATCTACTTTAATGCTGTATTGTACTCTTAAGATAGCCTTCAAAAGTGATGTTTTTTAGTAATTTTAACAGGATTCATTTGAATTGGAAATCAAGAAAGAGAGGTCTTATATTAAACTTTACCAGGAGAGCAGAGTGTAT